>NC_026656.2:7233004-7853058 GCF_000004075.3 Cucumis sativus
TAATTGCTTACTAACTCATGCAATATACACTATACAGTAGATCATATGAACAATATATTAATTACCCTAACTATTTACTCTATTGTGCTTGGCGGTGCAAGGTGAATATGGTGTTGTGGCGTGATAAAATGTGAACTCAGTATAGACATGGCGGGGAAGAAAAATTAACTTAATAAATAAAATGACTAATGTTTCACTACCTTGAGGCAATACAAACATCTATTAACTAAGAATTAAGGTGGTCAACTTCTTAGTGTACTGCCATACTTGCTCACCTTTTGGGATGCAAATACACAAGTTAAGCGATGCATGTATCTAATCATATTGAATGTAGTAACAAATAATCCTCAATTACAACATACACACTTTAGTGTGTTAGCAACACACATTTACCTCTCGGTAATGTATGTAGAGGATGAGCTTCGTGACAAGAATGCACTGCTGCATTCTCTTACCACTTGCTTAGTTCAACGTGGTTTTCACATGCTTAGTGATTATGATCTCTACTTTTGCCCTTCTTTAGAATGAAAAAGATTAAGATACTCATGTTTAACTGAACAAAACTCTTGTGACATTCATTATAACTTTCTTAACATCGAATACATCATTCATTACTATTTAGCTAATCAATTACATGTATATTGAAGAGATAATGAAGATGAGAGAATGGCAGAAGAAATGCATTGCTTTCATAAGTAAAACTTTTAAGGCCTTTCGACCATGAGGTTTTGCTTACAAAACAACACAATCTAAAAACTAGAAAATGGAAATACAATGATGTGTTACGCTGCAGAGTTTAATTTGATCTCTCATACTATTTGGCTATGATTTTTGTTTATATATGAGAGGGGCAATGGAAGGGGTGAATCTCTCTCTCTTTGTTTTAAGCTCTCACCTAAAACTCAAGGTAAGGGAGAAGAATTGATGATATAAGAAGCTTGCTTTCTAGCCAAATGTTCACACTTCATTTTGGTAGTGAGAAGCTCTATTTATATACAGGGAGTGATGCTGACATGCCGACATGCACCATTAAGATCTCTGAAAAGTATAGCTACTGTGCAGCCTGATTTATTTGTCATTTTCTGACTTTTCCGCCAACCTCTTTTGTTCGATAGCGGCTTGATCGCCCGACAACTACTTTCTTGCCTTGGAGAGGTTGGTTGGGTCTCTTTGCATTTAATGTGATATTCATCAAGCTTCACTTTTTTTCGCTTAGAATCTTGCGATTTGAGCATTAAAACATAGTAAAGCAAGGATGAAGTTCTTTTACGTTTGGCTTTTCGCGGAGTACTCAATTTAACTTCTTTTCTCTATGTTTTCTTCTATTTTCATGCGATAAAGACTTCATTATTTTAATTAAAAGGCTACAATAAATTGTATTTCTACAAGTTATCACACCTATAAATTTAAAATAATGTTTGTCCTCATGCATCATCTCAAAATTCTAAACATGATTTCTTTTGCCCTCGCGCTAATCCTCTCAGAATGCTTTTCTAAGTTTTCCTTGCACACTCTTATTTCTTCTTTTCTTCGCATACTCCAAACTTGAAAATATTTCCTACTTTTAAAATGGCAAGTTTAAGTCTCAAAATACTCTTATTCACTTTCAGAAAATCTTATTTTCTCTTTATACGAAATGGTCACTGCTTTAAAAAATTCTTAGTTCGTTTCTTTTTCTTTTAAACTTTTTTATCAACCACATTATTCCTTTTTACATTTGGTGTTGAGTTGGAAATCATAGACACTCTATGAATCGGTTCCTCTCCTTAACTATAACTCTTATCTGTACTTATTTATTTAATCTTAACTTTTGGTGAAGCTTTGCTTCTTATTTACTTGTGTGATAGGCGGTGACATAGGAGTTCTTATTCTGATTGAATTAAAGAAGAAAAACAACACATGGGAAACTTTATTTGGGTTTTGTTTCTTCTTCTTCTTTTTTTCGAAAGAAAAAGAATGAGTTCCTTGATTTTCTGAAAGCTTTGACTCAGACCTCGCACACCCCCAAATTTAGAGCAGCGCAAGGTCTTCATTGCGAAAAAGTGAATGGTAAGATGAACATTGAAGAGTTTAGAAAAGAGGTTTGAGGTAAAGCTTGCTCGCCTAAAACCTTTAAGAAATATTTACGAAGTTCATTTCACTAGGAAAAGCGTCAATACGAGGGACACGAAAATTATACTTAGCATAATTGTCCTCATGAAGTATATCCTAATGTGGAACAAAGGAACACACAAAAATAATAACTAAATGAAGCATTTATCAAAAGAGTTGTATCGGGCAGAAAGAGAAATCACAAGAAGATTTATAAAAATTTCATTATTGTGGCGAAAAGCATACCCAAAAGAACTATATAAAAATATGCGAAGTAATAATTAAGCAGCAAAAAATTCCAACAATACGAACAATACGCCCCCAAATTTAGCTCTTGGGGCGAGGAGTAGGGTTAGCATCGCCAAGAGTCGAATCTGGAATTTGGAGAAGGGGAATTGGCGCAATCAATTGTGGTGCGATGATAGGTTGCGGTACACGCTGCACAAACACCGCGTGCATGTATTCCATTTGAGTTTTAAATTGCCTATATGTCACTCTGCAATTTGATGCGATTGGTTGGATGAGCTATCATCAAACTGGTTAGGTTGGTCAGGGTGGACGAAAGTTAGGTTGGTCAGGGTGGACGAAAGTTAGGTCGTCATGGAGTTGAGGTTTAAAACTGTGGCTTCTAATCCTTGCACTTGAATGCAAATGCTAGCAATTTTGTCGATATAGGTTACTTGAGACAATACTAGCATTTTGTTCTTACGATCTCTTATGATTTGGATCCCAAGAACATATTATGCCTCTCCCAAATTTTTTATTTGGAATTAGGTTGCTAGCCAAATTTTAACGTCAGTTGGGTATCCTACATCATCCCCAATGAGAAGGATATCGTCCATATAAAGTACTAAGAAAGCTACTTTAACTTTGTTGATTTTCTTGTATACACAATGTTCATCAATGTTTGGTCAAAATCGTAAGATTTGATCGCAATATCAAACCTATTGTTTCAAGATCTGGATGTTTGTTTCAACCCATAAATGGATTGATTCAGCTTGCAAAAGTTTTGCTCCTGACTTTGAGTTATGAATACCTCAGACTGAGACATAAAAATACTCTCTTCAAAATTTTGCCATAAAGCCTATTCCCCACCCATCGAAGAGTTATGAGTATGGTTTATTGGAGTAGGGGCATTTTTGACAATTTCATAGCTGTACTTTTTCATATTAACAATAAAAAAAATTAATTTTTATTTATCCAACCTTAAAATTTACCATTTTTCTAGTCAGTCCTTGAATTTTTCCAATCTCAATTATGCCCTTAAGCCCAACATTACAACAAAGGCAATAGTGAAACTTTTTAAACTACAATGTTATAATTGAAACTCACATCAAAGTTAATTTTTTCTCCGTTCCTATAAAGTCTATGGTCAACCTCTACGACCTTCTTAACTTCCATGGCCAACCATATGATCGGCTTTCATGGTTCTTGATTTTATGATAAGACTTGATATTTAGCATTTATGATTGAGTTTATGGGTTGGCCTCCTTACTTACCCAACCTCTATTGGAATTAATTCACTCATCCTTAAGAGAGGCATGATTCATTGGTTCATCCTTTAGCCATATTGTTTTACCAAAACAATATGTTTCAATCTCTTGAGATGTCAGGTAATTCGTAAAGCAGATGTAACTTGACAAAAGAATAAATGTCTTCAAATAAATTCTGATTTTTTCATTTCTTTTTTTCTTTTTTTTTTTCTTTTTTGGTCGTCTTTTCAAGCACTCTCCATGTAGACATAAAAAATATTTCTATACAACAAGAAATAAGAGCCAAATGTGATAAAAATAGGAAGAATAAACAAAACCCTTTTCGAAAAACTATCAAACTGGATTGATCCTTCTTCAATAATGGTCTCCAACTTGGGACAACTTGAAGATCTTCGACACGATACGAAAGTTGATGGTGCCACTTCGACCCAGTTTTGAAAACTTCTTACGTCCTTCACCATGTTTGAATAAAATGGTTATTGGAAAGAGAGTTATTTGGATGGTCAAAGTTTTAGGTGGGAGAGATGATCAGCTAATGCAATTTTTGTTGGGAATGAAGAAAATTGATGGTAGAACCTCATATATATAATGTTTAAGATGGAAAAGATGGAGGTTAAGAATAGAAGGTTTACGGTTTGAAGGGTTGAAGGGTTGAAAATCAATGGTGGAAGTGCAGTCAATTGAGATTTTATTTGAACAAACCAGCAACCTTCTTTTTTCACCTCCATTTCAAATTTTAGTGATATCTTTTACAAATACCATATTTAGTAAATTGGATAAGGCCGAAGTATTTATCCCCCCTTTGAATGAAGAAAACATATATGTTTACAAGCAGTGTCCATACAAATATTTAGTTAAGAATAACATGTAAAAATAAGTAGATGTGAAATAAAATATTCTTTATACTAAAAGGATTTTTTAAATCCATAACTGTTTCAAAGGATTGTTGAAATCCATAATTGTTTCTTTTTTAATTTGAGTTGAAGTAAATAATGACAAGCATACATTAATTCAATTAACATGTGATATAACAAAATATTAGTGAAATAAGGAATAATTGCAAATGTACCTACTCATGCATGCTAGGTGTCATGAGGCGTTTTGAGCTATTTTTTGTGGTTTTTGAGAATTTTAAGTATACTTTTGATGTTTTTATGGTCATGAGAAATTAATTGGATAACTTTACCATATTTTCAAGTCAAGAGGAGATTGGACACATTTATAAGCTACGGATTTAAGCTTGTATCTGTGAGTGGAAAATCTTTTATTTAAAGTGATTTCAAGCATGTTTTTAATGATGATTTATAATTAAATGTTTAAATTATGTTATAAAAATTTATTCAAGTATCTTATGGTTTGGAAGTATCTATTCAAGATTATTGTTTATTGAGAAATGTTAAGTTTATTGAAAAGGAGTTTATCAAGGCATTATTGTTTAAGGTTATAGTTTTATATATGTTTTATGAAACTAAGCTAACTAAAAAATTACTCGTTACAAGGTAAGCTTAAAATTACTTGTATGGGGCAGGAATAAAAAACTAGTCGTAACGTGGTAGCCTTAAAATTTACTCGTGATGGGGTAGGATGTAATTTACTTTTAATGGGGCAGGATCATAGATGGTATCGAGTAATCTTTACCATCTCCCAGGAGTAGATGTTTGGGTTTCAAACAAAAAAAACTAGAATTTATGTTACTGTTTCAAATTGCTTTAAAAGTTAAAGCTTTTAGTTTATGATTCAATGTTTACCGTTTAACGAATTTACATATTACTGTTACAAAGATTTATGAAAAGTATTTAGAAAACTACACTCTTTTGTTAACCAACAACGCCAAAAACTTGCTTCTATGAGGGTTGTTGTGTGCACAAGTTAACTTAGGACTTCAGGGAGTAAAGAAATACACAATTAATTATGTGCAATAAGTCATTAGTCATGATCACTGTAGGCGAAGTACTCACTATGTACCTCTTTATCGCGTAATTCTTAAGTTCTCACATAGTACAAGTTTTTCTATTGCTTACCCCGGTATAAGCGAAGCAATAGGTTTATTTGGGTGATCCAGAGTCTAACATAGGTAGTTGCTATCGAAGCTTAGTTTTAGAATTTACTCATCATTTAGGTGGTGCAAAAGAATTTATTAAATTATGTGTAAACAGATCAAAACTTCCTACATATGTACGCTTAGAGAATCTGTAAATGGGAATAGATGGATATGAAATGGAGATGTTAACAAACTTATGTGAAGGAAGGAGATGAAGGAAGGTCTACGCATTATTGGGTGATTAAGCAATGTGAGAGCCTCGATGCAATATAACTGGCTTAACCAATTTATGATTAAGGAGAGCTTCTCTCGAAGTCTTTAGAAGCCACACTTGCTCACCTCTTGGGATGCAAATGACTAAGCTTGATTAAGCGAGGTATACCTTAAAGAACTCACTTATAATATATGTTGTTCATATTGTAGAATGGTCTAAGGCCTACATTCTTTATATATATTACATGTTTATACCCTATCAATCCATTATTTGTTAACTTCTCACTTGTTTATGTGTTATTAGTATTTAGATTTGTGATAAGTTCTTGAGAAGGAGTCTAGCTTATAATTCTTATCGCATTAGCTGAGCTATATTCATTGCTTGGTGATAACGTGTATAAATACCTGTTATTACAACCTGTTTTATTAGCATAATGAGATCAAAACGCATAAGAAGATGACCAGAACGTGTAACTTACGTTGTAAACACACAGTATTTAGAAATACATCTTACATAAGTATCATGCTCTTTTTACGCGATTGGTATGTCTGAAAGTAGGGTAATGGACAAAGCAAGAAACTAGCAAAGTAGAGACATCTCACACAAGAACTACATGATGGAAACTTATCTAGTGATTAACATCTTCGAGTGAGGGGCCACGTCATCACGCGAGAAAGGCTCACTAAAGGATAAGAATGGTAGTTCAAGATGATGTGGCGTGCAACAGACACCTTTCGACAGACAATGCTGACATGCTTAGAAGAACATAAATTTTTGGCTAAAAGTTGCCTATACAAAGCCTTTTCCTTCATCAAAAAAAGAGAGAGCCTGAATGGATGCAGGGCTTGAATGAGCTAAAGATGCCATGGGCCAAAACCTAGAGAGTCGGTAGTAAGGATTAGCCTAACCACCGTGTGTACATCAGTCATTCGTTTTCTTTGAGCAGATTGTAACGCAAATGCTGAGAGTTTAAGAAGAGAAGAGTCCATATCCCGTTTCCCTCTAACTTGTAATATCTTTCCATTCTTCTCTCTTTCCATTTTTGCATTTCATTGTAATATATGTTGTTCATGTACAGTGGCCAAAGGCCTACATGTTTATACCTTTTCAATCCACCATTTGTTGACTTCTTATTTGTTAATGTGTTATTAATAGTTAGGGTTGCGATAAGTGTTTCATAAGAAATCCAGCTTATAAGTTTTATCTCATTAGTTGAGCTATATTCATCGTTTAGCCAGTGGCAATCACCAACTACACGAGAAGGCATCTAGCAAGGATCAGGCTGACCAACAGAGTTGCATTTTCATTAGGGTTTCAGAGAATTCAAAACGTTTCATCTCTTTTTAAATTTGAATTTTATAGGTAATGATTTCATGCCGCCCTTGAAAGTCTAACGGTCATGTCAGGATATCATGTCTCAATTGAAATGCATGATGTTAACCTTGCAATAATCAAACCTTAACTTCAGTTAACGATCTCCTTGAAAACCCTTGCGAAACCCTAATCACAATCTTTTCGTCGTACGAGTACACTATTATACGATGAAGGGGTACATAGTGAGCATTTTGCATGCTATGATCATGACTCATGACCTACCACATAGAATTAATCACAAAATACAGAAAGATATAGTGGGCACCTTATGCTCGATGAACCTGCTTTGTGACGTATTGCGATTGTACCATACAAATACAAAATCACTAAGTCCGTCACACAGTCTTTCGAACCACTTGACCAGTGTCAATCGCCAACTACTTGAGAGGGAAAGTAGCAAGGATAAGGCTAATGCTCGCAAGGAAGAAGTTGAAAACAAGCTCTACCTTAGTAAGATACTTCCAACATTTGAATCCCGAAAGGCAAACAAGTGTGGACATATTGCTCTTGGGTTAAATTAGTAGAAAAATCGAACATTTTGTTGGATAATCTCACTAATACTTAGTGAGATAAGTGGCTACATGAGATGTAGACACCTATTTTCACTAAGTTTCACTAATAGTTAGTGAAATGTTAGGTGTTGAGTTTTGGCCAACTAATCATATGCAAGGTTATAAATATGGTTCATTTCAATTTGAAAAAATCTTTGGCCAAAATTTGTAATTTTGAATTACAAAATTCTCCCCAATTTTATTTCCCTCCCAATTCTCAAACACAAATTTCCACCTCCAAATTTCATCTCTCTCTAAATTTCCTCTACCTAATCGAATCCCACAACTTGGTTCTAAGCCCGAAGAATAGTAGGTCAATTCTAGTACGTGCTGGTCCCATCTTCGAGTTCGTGAAGAGATATCAAGGATCGGGAGGCTATGAGGGTATATATTTTCTTTAACACTAATTTATTTTAATAAGAGCTTTTTAAGCATGTTAATTTCTAAATATTTTAGTGGCAATTAGAGTAATTTTTATCAGTAATTGCGCTATGCTTGTATCAAATTACTTCTCGTTTAGAATATAATAGCATATTCATGGGTATTATTATACAATAACATGCATTTGAATAATAAATTTTATTAAATAATTAAACAATAAACCAATTATCCATAAAATTATTATCGAACACAATAAAAAACCAACACAACCTCCTTTATGTTTTTTGTATTTTTAGATTTTTTCAAGAAACCAAAGAAGGTGATTTCATCTCTTCGTTGTTGGATCAAAGCGTTCAACACCTTCATCTTCAGACTTGTGTGGTTGGACTGAATTTACTACTAAAACTACAAAGTAGTCTAGGTTGTTCGGATTGGTGTTATAAATTACTTGATTGATTGAAGGTCATGAAAATCTTTGGTCCATCAACTACTAAAGTTAAATCCTTATTTTTATTTATGTTTTGCATAGTTGTTGTTTAAGAATTTTATTAAATTCAAGGCTTTTAAATCTTGAAACACTAGTTTATCTAGGTTTTGTGAGAAAAGATATAAAGGTTAATTTTTCTCTATACCTCATATCAACCCCATGTGATGTAAGTCCAAAAGTTGAGTGATGTCCAATATTTTAGGTTGAAATTTTTTAGACTTTAAAGCAACATTCAACATACAAATTTGAAACTATAATTAGTTTACCATGCTTAAAACTACTTTTCCCCCTGTAAATAAGGATTCTTAAAAACTCCAACCATTTCTCTAATTTCTCGAGAGATATTATGATCATTTTCCACCCTTCATTTTGGAACCTTGCCAACGATGATGATACAAATCCATTTTTAGCTTTTACAGTCAACTATGATTTTTGTATATATATCAAAGTTCGTCTTCCTTTCTCCCAAATCTTATAAGTTCATGCCTTAAAAGCCTATTTGTTACACACCTACATCGCTGTGAACAAAATACCACACAAAACAATACATCAAGAATAGATATGATGAATGGAATGCAAAATTGTGTTGAATTAGCACCAATAATTACCGTTCCACATAAAATGTGTTCAAGTTCCCCAAAATTAGACACCATTGTTGAAGAATACCCTAAGGGTTTTGGGGTTTTAAAAAGGAGCATTTTATTTGTTATTCCAATTTTGTTCTCTTTGATATCTTATGTCATTTTGTATAGGCAATATTAATATTAGTCTTACGTTGAAAAAATATTTGCTTTTATTACTTGGGTTTTGTGGTATTCAATTTTACCTTAGTTTGCAACTCAACCTTTAAATTATTAAAAAAATTACCCCTAGTATGCAATTCATTTAAAATTTTAAAACATTCAACTACAACCGAAGTTATATGCAAAATAATTCGACAAATTTTACTAGATTGATGAGTAAAAAGAAAAAAAAAAATTATAGCACGACCATGCATTTTCACAGTCAAGCTTAATCGAGGGGTCCAAAGATATCTCTTCATTAAAAGAGCGATAAATTCAATCTCGTTTAATCATTGTCAACTACATAATTCATAACGTATTCGAGTACAAACTTTATAGTTATCCAATTAAAGATAACATTTGATTAGGTTTAAGGATCAAAACAATCAATTATTTGAGATTATTTATGACACATGTGCATGTAATAATCTCAAAAGGGGCTAGTCTAATTCTTATTCTCTAATAAGAAAGTATGATTATAATTTATGTCTCTACGTATAATCTTAATTTATTATTGTTCCTACAATGATAATCGATTAGGGACATTTAAAATATAGTAACATATTCATCTATATTATTATACAATGACACAAATGAATAATAATGAGAACAATAACTTTTATTAAATAATTAAACAATAAACCAATTATCCATAAAATTATTATAGATCACAATAATAAACCAACAATTCTCCCACTTGCTCTATACATAATCAACTAGGTATCTAATACCCATGCCTCTAGTATGATAATCATGTTTTGACTGAGGAAGAGCCTTAGTCAAAGGATCTGCTACATTATTATCTGTAGGTACTTTGCATATTCACATCTCCTCTTTCAACAATATCGCCTAAGTATGTGTTTAGACCGTTGATGTGATCTAAGTTCCTTTGATTGTGCAATTGCCCCATTGTTGTCACAGAGTAAGGCAATAGAGTTTGCAATATTGGGAACAACTCCTAGATCCCTAATGAACTTTGTTATCCAAATATCTTCCTTAGTTGCATTCGAGGCAGCTAGGTCATCACACCCCCCCGCCCCCGGGATCACATACTCTCAACCAAAGAGACAGCGTGACATCAACTGACATCATTTATCTTCTAAATAACACCAATTGACCTTGACTTCTGAACCTTTTGTAATGCTAAACAACTTGAGTAAATTAAAAACTTATGGAGCAGATACTATGATAAACACACTTGAAATAAACTTCTTCACATTAACTAAAAATAAGTTTAGGCTAAACGCCATTTCTTTGGAGACAACACATTAAGCCAAAAGAAATATCCGAACTAATCTAACCCAAAACAAAACTTATGTACATGACATATATAAATCTAGAATTGACCACAACAACAAAAATATAAACAAGATTTACACAGCAAACTTGGAGACAATGGTTAGGCTCTAGGATCACAATCTCTTATTGGAAAGTGGAAAACATTTGGAAAGGGTGAGCTAAAAAGCCCACTGAGTGACGATTTTGTAAAACATGCTTTTTTTTAAAAAATACACTTTAAAGAACTTCCTTGTGCTAAACTCTTTCAATCTTTCAAATACTCTTTTATCTTTGTATATTCTATACCAAGGAAACTCAGTCACGATAGTAACTAGCTCGACTTATCGTGCTTGATTGAATAATTTTGATCACAATAGCAAAGCACCTTTGGTCTTACCATTCTGCCAAATCTTGGTCAAGATAGTGACGCACATTTGATTTTACTAGCCTGCCAAATCTCGGTAGTAGTTGGCTTGTGGTTAGCAAAGCCTCATACCTCAGACTGTACACATTGACCGTCGAAAACTCGATATATAGAATACCATAATTTTCTCTAGAAAATCATTCTCATTAAACTCATAGTTTTCAAGTAGCTTTCTAAAACAGTAAACAATTTTATTTCAAAAACTCAAGCTTGCTCATGAATCATTACTTTCAAATCTCATTAATAAATACATGCCTTTTCAAACTAAGCATACTCAAGTACTTTTCATAACATGCTTTGCAAATCAAATCATAATCAGTAAAGCTTAGCAATGATTTCAAACATATTTAGAATCATCATTTAGAAATCATTTTGTCACTCATAGATGGTAGATTAAACCATTGACTTATAAATTTGTCTGATCTCCTATTGACCTGAATTAATGAGAAATAATTTCATTTAATTCTATTTAATCCTAAAAATATCAAAATACTACTTAAAAATTGCAAAAATATATAAAAAAAAAAACAACAAAAAAATGCCTTTTAGTATTTGTTGGCACATGAGGATGGACGCTAGGGGGGCTGGCGTATGCTGATGGGTGGCAAGGGGGCTTTGCACTTGGCCTCCCTATGTCATGCCCAGAAGCTGGGTTCTTGGCTAGAATCCTTCTTTCAACTTTGGAGGGTAATGTCTCAAAATTTAAAACTTAAATGACAAATCTTCTTTCTAAAAAGTTGCTTACAAATGTCTTAAGTAACTTACCTCAAAATGACAACTTCCAAATCTAAGTTATGTGTTCTATAGCCTTCCAGAAGTGCACCTTGTTCAGATTGCTCCAAAAATTGATCTCTCTCTCTTTTTTTAACTCAAACTTGAACCTTTTTTTACTCCAATTTGTCTAGCAACCTAAGACTACAAAGTATACTTAATTTTTTGAGATGTTTGTATGGTCATCACTTGACACCATCTATTTGGTTACTTTACACTTCTTACTATCCTCTTTACACATCACATGCTTGGCTAATGCTTGTCACTACTTACTTAGCTACTTGACACCACCTACTAACCTCTTTACATCATATGCTTGCTTCACTCAAAGGCCTTGCATGCCTTCACCTCCTACTTAATAGCAACAAAATTTTCTTGTCATGACATGCCTACTTCTTTTTACCACTAAACCTATTCTTTTGATAATCTTCTTCCCTTTTTAATCAAAGTTTCCATCACTCTCCAAACATGACACTCTTATAATGACCTACTTCCTATGAAATTTAGAAAATATTACTAAAATGCCCTTTTTAACTGAGTCTTGAAATACAATTTCCTTTTCGTCCAAATTACTATACTTGTCTTAAATAGGTTTTTACGAGCTCTTCGATACAACTATAAATACTAAAAATCTCAATACAAATTACTTTTCAAATTTTCCTAAGTAAATCCTTAAACTCCTTGGAAGTTGTGAAAATTAATGAATTCCCTAAATACGTAGGAATCAGAGTTTACATATGTACTCAACTTTTGTAGTTAATCCACTACAAGAAATCGAGGCATTCCTGATGTTGAAATGGATATCAGCGAAAAGTACGTTGGGAATATCCCACCATTTCCAACAACGCTAGGCAAGTGTCAATGGAGATATCCACTCCCAACATCTATGGTTAGATATCGGGAATGGTCCACTAACCCCCAACGTCAATGTTCATAGGGTCAGAGAAAGATATATTCTTATTTTAATTTTTAATTTTTCCCAAAGCCATGCTAACACACATTGGGGATGGTGTTAACCATTCTCGATGCCATAAGTGAAATGTTAGGAATGGAGAGAACTTTACCTGATGTTTGACTTTATGTTATTGGAAATAGGGGAATCTCCTGATGTTTTCAAAGTGCGTTAGGAGATGCCATACATATTTGAGTTATGTGTTCATAGAATAGAGAACTCAAATCAAAAGGAAAAGAGGAAGAGGCCGAGAGAGAGAGAGAGAAAAAAAGAGATTGTCTGCTCATTGTCGTTGTCGCTATTAGTGCCAGTGCGTTGTCATCATTAGTGGCCGCTATCACCACTCTCTCTGTCACAACCTCTTAGTTGGAGGTAATTAAAAGTTTAAAATCCTAAATATAAACCTCTTTGCAATTGTTCTTAATTTCCTTTTCTACCATTGGGTTTTTTTATTTTAACTTTTCCAATATTTCTTTTTTATTTCTGATTTTGTTATATTCAAAAGTTTGGAATGTCTTGTAATCTCTCTTTATGTTCTTGGCAATAGTGGTGAGTTTAGAAGGTAAAATATGATTTTATTTTTCTTGTTGTTTACTTACTGCTTAGTATGTCTTCATGATTTGAATTTTTGCCTGAATCCTTGTATGTTTACGCTTGTTTGCACACAACAGCTACAAAAGAGGAGAAAGTTGAAGAAGATGATTAAATAGATGGTTACCCTAGGAATGCAGATGATGACGATGGGAAGGTTTTTTTTTTTTTAAATGGAGGATCTAGTGGTTACCCAATAAACCAATTCATACACTATGTCAAGGGATCTTCGGACACTATATTTTTTTTAAATATTTTAGTGGCAATTAGAGTAATTTTTATCTGTAATTGCTCAGTGCATGTATCGAATTCCTTCACATTTAGAATATAATAACATATTCATGGGTATTATTATACAATAACATGCATTTGAATAATAACTTTTATGAAATAATTAATCAATAAACCAATTATCCATAAAATTATTGTAGAGCACAATAAAAAACCAACATATCCTCCTTTATGTTTTCTGTATTTTTTTACTTTTTCAAGAAACCAAAAAAGGTGATTTCATCTCTTAGTTGTGGGATCAAAGCATCCAATGCCTTATTCTTCAAACTTATGTGTGGTTGGACTCGAATTTACTACTAAAACTACAAAGTAGTATTGGTTGTTCGATTGGTGTTATAAGCTACTTGATTGATTGAAGGTCGTGGAAATCCTTCGTCCATCCATTACTAAGGTTAAATCCTTATTTTAATTTATGTTTGGCATAGTTGTCGTTTAAGGATTTTATTAAATTCAAGGCTATTAAAACACTAATTTGTCGAGGTTTGTTGAGAAACGAATTAAAGGTTAATTTTTGTTTATATGTCATATCGAACTCGAGGTTATGTAAGTCCAAAAGTTGAGTGTAGTCCAACATTTTAGGTTGAAATTTTTTAGACTTTAAATCAACATTCAACATAAAAATTGGAAACTATAAATAGTTTACCATGCATAAAACTCCTTTCCCCCCTAAATAAGGATTCTAAAAAGCTCCAACTATTTCATTAATTTCTCGAGAGATATTGTGATCATTTTTCCACCCTTCATTTTGGAACCTTGCCAACGATGATGATATAAATCCATTTTTAGCTTTTACAGCCACCTATGATTTTTGTATATATATCAAAGTTTATCTTCCTTTCTCCCAAATCTTATAAGTTCTTTCCTTAAGAGCCTATTTGTTAAACACTTACATTGCTACCAACAAAATACCACACAAAACAAAACCTCAACAATAGACATGGTGAATGGAATGCAAAATTGTGTTGAATTAGCACCAATACTTACCGTTCCACGTAAAAGGTGTTCAAGTTTCCCAAAATTAGACACCATTCTTGAAGAATATCCTAAGGGTTTTGGGGTTTTAAAAAGGAGAAATTTATTTGTACTTCCAATAATTTTGTTCTCTTTTATATCTTATGTCATTTTGTTCAGACAATATTAATATCAGTCTTACGTTTAAAGAATGTTTGCTATTATCATTTGGCTTTTGTGGTATTCAATTTTTTCTTAGTTTGCAACTCAACCTTCAAGTTACTGAGAAATTGGCCCTAGTATACAATTCATTTAAATATTTAAAACATGCAACTACACCCAAAGTTATAAATAGGAAAAATAATTCGACTAATTTTACTAGATTGATGAGTTAAATGAAAAAAAAAGGAAGATTGATATGACAACCAAGATTATAATTGAGTAATAGGTAGATGAACAAGTGATTAAAGGTGGTAATAGTTAATAAATATTTACATTAAAAGTAAAATTGATCCAACCATTCATAGATATATCTTGTAGAACAAACGTGAAGTTTTTGGCGATCTAACACATGTCAACCATTCATAGATATATCTTGTGGCAAAGTCCTTGGCCACCTAGCGACCTTCCTCGCCCAACAAGCTTTATGCTAATAACAATTTGACTCTTCTCATCTAGCTTCTACATACTGCGTGAGTTGACAGTAGCCACTACCAAGTGATGCTTCTGCAAAGACATGACAGAAAATCAAGGGTTAAAGTTCAACGTTGGATGTCCTTCGCTACTTGGAGGGGGGAATAAAACAAAACCTTTGAAAGGGTTAGACGATAGTGAGTGGGATTCTTTATCAACACTTTTATGAATCAAATTTTACCTTGACAAATTACAATCATTTCGTTAAATTAGTCTATACAAATACATTGTGTTTCAATAATAGATTATAGAGTTTAAAGGATAAGACATCCCACACGAGAACATACAGTATGTATGAAAAATCTCATCCATAGGGTACAAAGATCATCTCATTTCATCATTTCAACTCACATCAAAACTTATACTTTTATAAATAACATGCATTTTGAAACTATAATAGAAATCATATATCTCAAGGTTTTAATGAAAACATATTGAAGGATTTAAACACATTGAAAATCCTTTTTTGTTTTTGAAAATATTTGAAAGAAGAACCACTCACAAATAAGTTAGCTTCTTTGTCTACTTCCTAGTCACGAACCTTCTGGCACTTTCTTGCAATGCTTGCCAAATTCAAGCTTATAAAAATCTCTAGAAATCTTGGGAATTCTATCAATTCTTTATTAAATTAGCATAAGGTAAAAGCAGCTTCAGAATAGCGTGGGGTCTTATCGCCTAAAGGTAGATTATGATCAAAGTCTCACATACTAGAACACAAACATGGTTAGCGCGAATGTTAGAAAAGGACAAAAGGGATGTCTATGGCACATACAACTTTATCATAGAATTAAATGAAGCCTAGACTATGTCACGACTTATCCTACCTTGCCTATAAATAGCAGTTGCATCTTCAAGTCGAAGTGTGCAAAAACCTTCACCAAAGCGAAAGCTCTAACCTCCGTTCCCCTAATTTGTTTTAAGTGAGAGCTTAGAATAGAGAGAGAGATCCTCTTTCTGCTTCCCCTTAGTATAAAAGGCAAAAATCAGAAACAAAGAGTATGAAAGATTATACTCCGCCCCTTACCTCACTTCCGTGTATCTGCAGTTGTAATTATATTGTATTAGTTTGTAATGAAAACTCCCTAGCCAAAAGGCCTAAAGATTTGATTATGAATATGATGCATTTCTACTTTCACTCTCCCATTTTCTTATCTTGCCACATCACTTAAATTTAAGTAATCATGTGTAAATAATGTAAGGCATAATGAATACTAAAGAATCTGGATGTCTATGTTACTTGTCTTGTTTATTTAAATGTGATCATGAATTCCTTGTCCTATTCAAGTGAAAAAATGAAGTATTAATTATTGTCACTTGATGGGTGATGACCTGAATTTAGCTAAACAGGAGGTCAAAAGATTGTAGCAATAGAATCTTGTCGTCGAACTCATCCTTAGCATACATATTATAAATGTGAGTGTGTGATATGCAAAGGCAACGAGAGGTCCCTCGCCTTAGTTTAGGATGAGTTGCTTGTATTTCATTGAGAATGATTAGGTACAAATCATCTATTAACTTTAAGTATTTGGGTCTAGAAAGGCAAGAAAGTATGACAAAGGCGTCGAGAGGTTGCTCGACTTAATTTTAAAGTTAATAAATGTTTTTATCACCTTGACATGTTAATTATCCTTGAGTTTAACCTAATTAGATAAATATTTTGTTTAACCTAATTAGATAAATATTTTTGCATGTCAGCGCCTAATACTTTAGTTTGCATTTCATTTCATTTCATCGCCATCTCCATCTAGCTACTTCCTCACATATTAGTGTAAATACATATGATAAAATTATATTGTTCACGCCCATATACTATATACATAGCATAAGGTTAGAACACAAGATTAACCCTTTAGGTCACTGAAAGCCCTCATAAAACACATACTACAACAGAACATATAAAACCATCATGTCAAAATTTTCTCTTGAAAAATTACTCCCAATTCTAGAGAACAGTTTTCTAAAATTATTCTTTTCTATTCCCCTACCATATTTTAACAGAGGTTCTTACAAACTAGATTCTTCAAGAGTCATAATAAAGAAGTTATTGTACAAAAGGAAGGATTTAATGAGAAGATTATTGGTTGATCAAGAAGTTCTTTTTGTAGTTACATATCGATAATAGTAAGTACATTGACAAGAGATCTACAAGTCAAGGCTAGTTTTCTTACTGACAATTGTATAATTTTGGGCAAGTTCACTTTGAAGAAGATTGGCAGTTCTGATCTTCTGCATGGGTTGTGTCTTCAATCTGGGAAATATCTCAGCTACACATTCATCAATATGTGCTATCACTAGTGATAACATTTTTTTGTGGCATCAAAGACTTGGCCATCCTTCTACTGACGCCTTGAAGTCATTGCAAAACAATTTACATTTGAAATCCTTTGCCTTTTCTCATAATTGTGCTACATGTCCTTTAGCAAAACAGAGAAAACTCTCTTTTATATCAAATAATCATCTGTCTTCCAACCCATTTGATCTTATTCATGTTGATGTTTAGGGCCCTTTGTCCACTGCCTTTCATGCTGGTTACTCTTATTTCTTACCATAGTTGATGATGCTACTCGTTTCACATGGACTTTTATGCTAAAACAAAAAACTGATGTAAAGCTAGTCATTCCTCAATTTTCTAAACTTACTGAAACTCAATATGGCAAGCAAATCAAACAAATGTGTTCTGATGCTGTCCTAGAGTTAAAGTTCAGTGATTTCTTTAAGGAGAAAGGAGTCCTACATCAATTTTCATGCACTAATTATCCTCAGTAGAATTTTGTGGTAGAGAGAAAGCATCAACATATACTTAGTACAATCCGAGCAGTGTTCTTTCAGTCAGGTATTCTCCTAATCTTTTGGGGAGAATGTATACTAGTTGTCGTATATTTGATCAACAGAGTTCCTTCAAGAATGTTGAATTGGAAGTCTCCATTTCAACTACTCAACAACAGTCCCTATGATTACAAGAACTTAAAAGTGTTCGGATCTCTATGTTATGCCTTCAATTTGTCACATAATCACTTCAAATGTCAACCAAGAGCATCACCAGTTGTATTTGTAGGTACCCCTAAGGTATGAAAGCATGAAAGCACATAAACTATACATCATTGAACAATAGAAGTTTTTTAATTCAAGAGATATTTTTCATGAAGATGTTTTTCCTTTAAAAAACACACCCACCCACAACCTATGAAAGATCCATTGCCTGGTTTTTCCCCACCAATGGCTTTTTATGACGCTTTAAATATCCCTTCAGATACATCTCCCCTTTTCACAACCACAAGCCATGACAATATCCTAGAGACCATAATTCAATCCACAAATATTCCACCTTCACCAACCCAATTACCCATACTTGAAGAAAATACCACTGAAATTTTCAACAATCCTCCAGTAAGAAGATCCACCAGAGCCACCAAACAACCATCCTACCTACAGGCCTACCATTGTAATCTCCTTGAATCACAATCCCATACCAAAATTCTACAAAATATCCTTTAAACCAATACTTGTCATACCAAACTCTTTCCCCTTCTTTTAGGCATTCTATCTTTTACGTTTCCACCCTACATGAACCATCCTTTTACCATGAAGCTGTCATTCATGAGAGTTGGAGAAAGGCCATGGAAGTTGAACTAAAAGCTACGGAGGCTAACAATACATGGAACATTGTTCCATTACCAATCGATAAGAATATTGTAGGATGCCAATGGATATATAAAATTAAGCATAAAGTTGATGGGACCGTTGAACATTATAAAGCAAGGCTTGTTGCTAAAGGGTATAGACAACATGAAGGTCTTGACTATTTTGAAACCTTCTCTTTGGTAGCCAAAATGGTTACTGTCAAAACTCTGTTGACTATAGCAGTATCAAAGGATTGACACCTAGTTTAATTACATGTGAATAATGCTTTTGTTCATGGAGACTTGATTGAAGAAGTATACATAGATATGGCTCTTGGTTATGAACCAAAGTTTGCCATTCAGGGGGAGAAAATGGTGTGCAAAATTTTCACATTTCCTCACTTCACTTGGTTGTCAACAGTCGAAGGCAGATTACTCCCTATTCGTAAAAGGCTAAGGTACTGATTTTCTTGCATTACTTGTCTATGTTTATGATACTATTATTAGGGGAGCAAATATTAGTCTTATCTGAAGCTTACAAAGCATGCTCAAACATAAGTTCTTACTTAAAGATTTGAGGTCTCTCAAGTTCTTTCTTGGGCTTGAGTTAGCTCGGTCATCAACTGGTATTTAATTTCTTTATCACAAAGATACTACACACTACGATTATTAGAAGATGTTAGATTGCTTGGTGCCAAACCAGTAATAGTGCCAATGGATCCCTACAATTAAACTAAAGAATGCTGAGAAAAACTTCTTTCAAGACCCAACTGCATATCAGAGGCTTATAGGTAAGTTACTATACTTGACTATTTCAATGCCTGATATTACTTTTGGAGTACATAAACTTAGTCAGTTCATGGCACATCCGGATAGAACCCATATGAATGCAGCAAACCACCTATTAAGGTACATCAAAGGGTCTTCAGGCCAAGGAATTTTCTTGTCCAAGACAGATGCTTTATCTATAAAAGCTTTTGTAGATGCAAATTGGGGATCTTGTCCAGATACTTGCCCTTCATTCAGTGGTTTTTGTGTTTTCCTTCGCAAGTCTTTAATTTCATGAAAGTTAAAGAAATAGCAAAGTGTTTCACATTCATCAGCTGAGGGAGAGTATCGAGCATTAGCAACAGTTACTTGTGAAGTCATATGGCTCAAGAGTTTGCTCAAAGAACTTCAGATTTCATTAGCCACACTAGCTTTTGTTTTTTGTGACAACCAAGCTGCCATTTATATCGCTAACAATCCCTTATTTAATTGAAGGACCAAACATATAGAACTTGACTGTCATTTTGTTCGAGATAAAGTAATTGATGGATCCATTAAACTGCTTCTTATACGGTCGTCGAATCAGCTTGTAGATGCACTCACCAAGCCTCTAAATTCCAATACTTTGTCTCTTCATTTACACGAGATGGGAGTAAAAGATATATACTCTCAATCTCGAGGGAGATTATTAGAAGTAATGTTGTTAAAAGAGTTTCTCTTATTAGTTGTTACTATTAGTTGTTAGTTGTTACTGTTAGTTACATTCAAGTTATCAACGATATCTATAGAAAGTATTATAAATATCACTCTTTGTTAGTGAATAAAATAAGTGAAAGTATGCTATAGAATATGTACAATAACTAGTTTGTTTAGGTTTGTTGAGAAAATATTAATTAAAGGGTTAATTTTTCTTTATATGTCATATATAATTCCAGGTTATGTAAGTCCAAAAGTTGAGTGATCACTATTTTAGGTTGAAATTTTGTAGGGCATAACACTATAAATCAACATTCAACGTACAAATTTGAAACTATAAATAGTTGACAATGCTTACTACTCTCCCTCTAAATAAGGGTTCTAGAAAGCTACAATCGTTTCTTTAATTTCTCAAACAGATGTTATAACCGTTTTTACACCATTCATTTTGGAATGTTGCCAACGATGATGATTTAAATCCTTTTTTAGCCATTACAATCACGTATGATTTCTCTTTATATATTAAAGTTCGTCTTCCTTTCTCTCAAATCAAACAAGTTCTTGCTTTAAAAGTCTATTTGTTACACACCTGCATCCCTGCTAACAAATCACCACACAAAACAATACCTAAAGAATAGATATGGTGAATGGAATGCAAAATTGTATTGAATTAGCACCAATAATTACTGTTTCACGTAAAAGGTGTTCAAGCTCCCCCAAATTAGACACCATTGTTGAAGAATACCCCAAGTCTTTTGGGGTTTTAAAAAGGAGAATTTTGTTTGTTCTTCCAATTTTGTTCTCTTTTATATCTTATGTCATTTTGTTTAGGCAATATTAATATTAGTCTAAAGAATATTTGCTATTTTCATTTGGCTTTTGTGGTATTCAATTTTACCTTAGTTTGCAACTCAACCTTGAAGTTATTATGAAATTGTCCCTAGTATGCAATTCATTTAAATTTTAAAACATGAAACTACACCCAAAGTTATAAATATGCAAAAAAAAATTAGACAAGTTTTACAACATTCGACAAATTTCTAAAAAATCGAGGGACCTTTACATGATCATATTAAAAAAATTGTAAATCTGTGGTCAACTTTTACAAAATTTTACAAAAAACATCCCATTGCAAACCATATTCATAATGCAAAAATCCCACCTAACTAATGCAAAATTTAAAATTTGTAATTAAAACTTGAGATGACTTTGATACCAATTGAAGGGATAGGCCCTTGGTAGCTGAAGATTTTACTGAATCATTTCTCCATTTAATTTAGAAATTCCAAACTACAGTACATTGACAAAAATAATTAAGAAACTAATTTTCTTATTCAGCATGCTTTAATAAAATATAGATTAGAAAAAGAAAAACTTACATAGTTTGACGTCTCTGAATCTACCAAATCTCAAAATTTGGTACACTATCTATCAGAGACCATTCGTATTCTCTAGAATGAAATTGGTTTATGAGAACCAATTAGGATGAAAAAATATTTTTTCAGATAGCAAAAGCATTGACTTTTTCTATTACGAAAAACTTTTGTTCTTATGCATATTTATAGCTCTATTTCTGTGAGGGGTAGGAGAATCATGAGACTCTATTAATTTAAAAAATATTAAATTAATAAAAATTTCAAATCTATTAACTAATAAATTAATTAATTAATCAATTAATAATTAATTAAATCATATTTAATTAATATTTCATTTTAACATTATTCAATCAATTTATCTCCAATATCTTATAGTTTTAAGTTAATTTAATTAAATAAAATTAAACTAAATTATTAATTAATTCTTCAATTAATTAATACCTAAACTAAATATCTTATATTTAACTTAAATTAAATTTGAATCATATTCAAATGTAAATTTCTCTCCTAACCTCTTACCGTTTGCTCCCTCGACAACCTTGATGGTTTTTCCAAAATATTTTGTAGGAATTAAGCATTCTTGAATGCAATTTTGATTTGCATCTAAATCTATTAGTGGTTTGATTTTAAAATTAATTAAACAATACCATTTTTGACAACTTATTTTTGAAATTAGATTAATTTCAGGATGTAGATCATTTTTTTAAAAAAAATTTAAGTCTAAATCCTATGTGAAATGTTGTTTTGCTTCATTTGAGAAATTTCTTTTTTAATTTCCAAAATTTGTATTTATGTTAGAAATTTTCCTTTTTAAACAATTGATTTCAAATTTTAAATAATCAATAGAAACATGTGTTTCTTCTTTTGGATTTGAAAAATACTAGAAAGACTATTTTAATTGAGAAATCATTTTCTTTTTTGAAGAAGATTCTCCTGTTAAAGAATCTCTAACTGTTTCTAAAATACATCTTTTTAAATCCTCATTTAAAACATGATTAATCGTTTGAAATAACAAATCCTGTTTGGAAGTTAAAACATTTATTTCATTTAAAACACACTTACATGGGTTTTTAACACAACCACATGCTCTTGGTCCTGACTTGAGATTTCTGAGTCGGTGTCATCAGCTATTTCCTGCAATTGAAAGTAAAAAAATATAATATGAATATGATGAAGGAGACAATTCTCAAAGGATACTAAGAATCAATTAACTTGCCCTGTCTTTGTTAGGTGACATTTATTAAATAGATAAGAATTATTCCATTGTTCATCAATAAGTCTCTATCTAAAGGTCGATTATACAGTCAACTATGCCAACTATGAGATGACTTTTCTCACTATAATGTGCAATTTCTCCTTATTAAAAATCATGGTCCAATTAAGTCTGACTTGTAATAGGAGTTGTTGAATGAGCTACCTTTCTACTGAGAGCATCAACTACCACATTTGCTTTACCTAGATGATACAAAATCTCATAATCACAGTCTTTCACTATCTCTAGCTATTTGCGTTGTCTCGTGTTCAACTTCTTTTGGGTGTAGAAGTACTTCAAGCTCTTGTGATCTATGAAAATTTATATATTCAACTCTCCATATAAGCAATAGCTCCAAATTTTTAATGCAAAAATTATTGCTGCCAACTCCAAGTCATGAGTAGGATAAATTTGTTCATGGTTCTTCAAATTACAGAAAACACAAGCAACCTCCTTACTATGTTGTACTAAAACTCAACCCAAACCTTTTTGAAAGGCATCACTATAAACCAGAATGCTCCCTAAACCATCTGGTAAGGTAACAGCGGGTGTGGTAACATGCTTTTGCTTAAGGGTCTGAAGACTTTCTTCACAATCCTTGCTTCAAAGTAGTTTCCTTATTAGGCAACTATGTTAATGGAGTGGCTATGCTAGAGAAGTCTTCCATAAATCGACATCCACAACTATGTTAGTAATAGCCTACTAACCCTAGGAAGCTAAGTACCTCACTAACTAAGGTAGGTCGAGACCAACTGATAATGGCTTCAATATGTTTTGGGTCGACAAAAATTCTCCATCCTTCAGCAGCATATGACAAAGAAACGTTAATTACTTTAACTAGAACACACATTTAGAAAACTTTATATACAATTTGTTCGATCTTCAAGTTTCCAACTTCTCTTATAGATGCTCATTGAGCTCAGTCTCTATCTTAGGGTAGACAAAGATGTCATGTATAAACACTATAACAAAAGTGTTCAGGTTGTTCATTAGATCCATAAATACAACAAGAGCATTGTTTAAGCCAAATTACATTACAATAAACTCGTAATATCCATATCTAGAACAAAATGTAGTCTTAGGAATATCATTGTCCCTTTTATATCAAAAGATTTTTTTTTTAAAAAAAATAATTTTATTCTTTTTCTTCGCAGAAGTACGATTACCCAAACTTGACCCCACAAATGATAGTGGCAGAGCATATATGTTGACAATGTTATGTTATCACCACCAATACACTTTAATCTCACTATTAGCATGCTTTAGTATTCAAAATCCTCTAGGCATTTAACAATCTCGAACGTGAGAGAAAAGTTCTCCCATTCCCTTAATCTTTGCCATGGGCCTAAGCTCAATAGTCATTTCCAACCTTGTTTGGATTTGCACATATCACTACACAACCATCAATTATTTATTTTTGATAATTATAATAAATAACAATTTTAGTAATAATAATTAAATATGTATAGCAACATTTTAAAATTAAAAATATAGGAAAGTCTATCCGTGGTAGAATTTTATCGTTGATAGACTCATATGGTCTATCAGTGTTTAACCGATATTTTAAACAAGGTTTATTCACGATAGATTTTGACAGATTTTACTATATTTTATTCTTTTTATATTTGTATATGCAAATATTTTGAATTTAATTGTTAAATTTGCAAAAAAAAAAAATTTTCTTTTTTTGCAATATGATTTGATGTTCAGCTAAATTCACAAAGAAGAACTTTTAGCTTCCATTACTTGTTTTAGCAAGTCAACTAAGTCCTTGAATTGAGAAAGTTGTTAAATTATCGTGAAAGTTTGATCAAATTAACAATTTAATATATGCCAGTATAAAAGGAACCTTCCCCCACATACATTAGTGTCTTCACTGATGCAATCGTACTAGGCCTTTCTATAAAGCCTTCACAATAGTAGTTGGGAATCATATATGAGCATTCAAATGTAGTTTGTATAGTTTTCACATAACTTAATGAAAAACATTTAAGATTAGAAACTTCATGTTTTATCAAATATGGTGGTAAAAACAACTTATAAGACATGTATTCACATTTTTAAACTTATGCTTTGTTCATCCCTATATCATTTAATAGATCAAACATGTTTATAAAAAACTAGTTATAACATGTTGACAAATTGCTCTCATAAATCAAACTTCAAAGCCTTAAGCATTTAAATAAAACATTTAAATGCAAGTCACTCATAAGATATTGCTTGTGAAATCTTGAAATTTACATTAGAAATATGTCATTCACAAACTTAAAGTTTAATCCTTGGCTTGAGAAAATTCTTCAAATTCCATTTATACTGAAAAAAGGGTACTTACACTCCATTTAGTTTGTAAAATTTTGAAAGCATCCAAACTCTAAGCAAAAATTTCTAAAACACTAAAAAAAATGCCTAAAAACAGCATGTGGATAAAGGCTGAATGTAGAGCCCTATGGCTTGGCCTCGTGCTAGCCTATGCACGTCGCGCACACCACACGACCCACGCCGTATGCATGACTAACCTTGTCTATGCACGACATCCCTTATGGCCTAGGCGTGTGCTTCACGTCTCTTGACTGTGTGTTGGACATGCCTCTTGCATGCTTCAAAGTCCAAATAACCTCTTTTGTCTATTTTGCACAGTCAGATTACCTGATCCTCCTAACACTCGGCCCACCCTGGTCCTCCTAACACTCGACCCACCCTTGGACCTTGGCCTAAAATTAGACTTTCGTTTAAAATCTTTACTTGATTTCAGAGCTTAATTACTAAAACTCTATAATTTGAATCAAGAAATTACCTTCCACAAACTTGCTTAAAAATCTCTTAACTAGCTTACCTCAAAAGTCCAGGACAAGACTCCAAGTATTGCGTTCTGCACTTCAAAACACTCCACATTATTTAGATTTTCTTAAAAAATAAACTTTGTGGCTTTCTTCTCTTCAACGTGTCCCTTTCTTGTGTCTTCTTTGTTTGGCAGGTTTATCCTTGAAACTAGATTCACTTTTAGTGTTTTTTCAAGTGGAATTACTTAAATGGAACGAGTGGATTGTGAATACTATTCATAAAAAATTTCCTTTATATTGTGATCCTTGCATGACCTCTTAGTGACACCTCCTACTTGCCACTTCACACATCCTACTTGTCACTTTCCACCTCATGTTGATCCCTTTACATCTCCTACTTGGCAAAACCTAGGTGCCATGCATGCTATGCCGCCACTTGGTCTTCATTCTATCTCTTGCCCATAATGGTTTAGACACTCATGACCGCCCATCTCCCGGTCTTTAGAGGTTCTCTCGACAGTTCTTGTCCCCTAATCCACCTTCCTTCCATGCCTTATTATGGCCGAATAGCCCAACTCGCGTTGGAGTTTCTTGACCGCAAGTTAACCTCTTTTAGAGGTTTTTGACACCTTTAAACCCTCTACCTTGGCTCTTCTAGCCTAGCCACCCTTGGCCGCATGTCTTTGGTTTCATGACTTAGCTGCATGGCTTCAACTCATAAAGGTTATTCTATCCCTTTGTCGCCTAGCATGCTTTTGGCTACACGACTTGTTTTTAAAGGTCATTTAGACAAGGTTGACTGCCTAGCATTGGTTTCAAAAGATGTAGTTTGGGTATGTTGCCCACTTGGTATCTCAATGGTCGCCAAGACATCAATTAACTTAAATTTCTCCTTCCTCATGGCTAGATAACACCCAAACTTCGTCACTACAACCATGTCATTGTTTTTCAAAGATTCCTTTCTTAACCTTTCCTCTTAAATTTTATCTTAATCTTTTCCTTTTCTTTCTCTCTTTGGTCTTTTCTTCCTCCTTTAGCTTTGGAGCTAGGTTTGAGGTTTCATATATCGATCTTAGTCTAAGTATGAAAAATTAGGTCGTTAACTATAGTTTATTTAGTTGATTCTGGAAAAATATCATTAAAATTAAGTCAATAACCTTTACTTAATAACAACACAGTTTTTGGAATTTATAAACATGTTTAGTCTCAACTAAATTCATCGGTCAACATGTACACTAGTTAAATTACAATGATTAAATGGCTAGAAAATTGAATTGAGAATCTAAATTATTAAAGGTTATCTATTATTAATTGTAATGTATAAGGTGTATTTTAGTTGATTATTTTTGTTGTTATTTATCTTCGTTCAGTAATCGTAATTAACTGTGGAGCTCACCTTAAAATTCTTAATCAAATTGTGTAATCAAATTAAGAAATGAAAGTTGATCAATCTAATCGTGGTTGAAAATTACATGAGACTCACTATATATAATTTCTTATAGATGTTGCTACAACATTATGAAAATGATGAATGTCACATTTATTAAAGACGTTTTATCTTAGTTATTATCCGGTCAAACGATAACCTGAGTGACAATAAAACTGTGATAGACGTATAGGATTAAATTCATAAATTTTCTAAATTGTAATTGTTCTTTTAACCTATTTTATATTGGGAAATACCAATGAGGTTGAGGGGCAAGTGAGGTTTGGTATGCAACCCACATGGGTTCACTGTTAAACAAAAGCAGTAAAATTTGAAAACATATTGCTTTTCACATTAATTTTATCTATAAAAAAATAAGGCTAGTTGGTTGGTCATTATTTAGCAACCCTAAGGGATGATTACTAGGTCAAAAGTATACTCCAAAAAATTAAAATAAATAAGTAAAAAAAGCCATAGACTCTCTTTCTCTTATAAAAAAGTTTAATCTGTCCCTTTTTGTCTAAGAAGCGGTGGTGGGTAAGCTTTAGGCATAATTATGATCAGATTACCGAGATGAACTATTTTATTATTCCATACATTTTTACAATGGGAGGCAGCATTTTAACCTTATACTCCCATCCATTTAAGTATAAACTGCGTTTTACATAAGTTTAAATTGTATTATCAATCAGTAAACTGATAGAAGTTCAGTCTATTATTAGTAGATTTTGATAAGTTATAATTTAAAATTTGGTTATATTACTAAACGTTGTTCCCAGTTTGTCATTTGTAATAGGATTTTTTTTTCCTCTTATTTTTCCTTCTTATTAGTATTAGTATTAGTATTAGTAAAGGAATCGTGATAGGGGTTGAAGGTCATGTGTTTTACCCACTTTGATTCCCTTTTTGACGGTCAAAGTTACACTGTGGTGTTTTCAATTTTCGAGGCTTATTTTTATTTTTGTTTCTCTCTCTCTTGCCTTTTAAATTATCATTTATTCTTTGTTTGGTCGCAAATAACTTTATGAATGAGTCCAAATTAGGCCACCAAAGCATTTTATTTACATTTTTTTATGCATATACAATTAAGTTGTGTACATTTGAATGTATCTTTTCTTTGTGTACAGTTGGAATTAATTAGTAATATTGTTTTTACGATACGAGGCCCATATATACTTTTTGAGCTATTGAATAATATAGACACCTTCTAACTATTATTCATCTCATTTTTAAAACCACATTTTAGTGTTCAAAACTTCACATCTATATGATTACCAACACATGTGGTTAAATGATATTAACATAAATAACATAAAATGTGAGAACGTGTCTGATAATCCTTTAATAATAAAATGGTTATAAGTTGGTTGATTACGATGTATATGAGACATTTTTAAAAATAACAAAATAGATTAAAATATTTACAAGATATAGCAAATCTTTTGAATTTTATAAATAATAGTATGTGATAGCCTTTCATCACTAGCTATTAGTATTACATAGAAAAAACTATCACTAGCTATCAAATAACAATGTGTTATTGATAGAATTTTAAATAACAATGTGTTATTGATATAATCCTAAATTTTGCTATAGCTTATTCTTACTATGAATGCGTACAAATTTAAACAAAAAGTTTGAAAGAGTGGTTTTTTCAATTTAACCTTAAAAAAAAATGGATATTCTTGTATTCCCACCACTATAGGAATTGAGTTACTTGATAATTCTGTCATGTCAAATATCAATAGTCTTAGTGCTTAATCAAATGATCTAATGTCAAGAATGGTCTTGACTAAAAAGAACCTTGAAGTTATATTTTTTGGTAAAATGTAAGGGATTCCAAATGGTACGAAATGGTTAGTGTTGTGATAGTATGTGTTTGGGGAAAAGATTATGGTAGGTAGTGTAATTTGTGTCTGGGGATGTGTTATGTAAATAGTGTTATGATAGTGTTATAATAAGATGTGTTTGGAGGAAGGATTATATAGTACGTAGTGTTACAATGATAAGATGTGTTTGACGGAAGGATTATGTAGGCAGTGTTATGATGTTTTTTTTCTAAAATATGTAATGTAGATCCAATACACAAATTTCATAAATTTATTTTATTAAATGATCTTACTTTTTTTAAAATCACTTGCCTTATTTTTCTTAATTATAACGTTGTAAATTGGCTCCTCAATTAATTTGAGAGGAATGTATCCTTTTTATTTATACATTTATTCATTAAGTTGCCCATAAATTTCAAAATGTTACAATTCCATTATTGAAATTGATATTTGAATTTTGTTTTAATTTAATCTCTAGTTCACATTTTTAAGGTTAATTTTCATAAATAGAACAAACGGGCAAAATATTTATGGTCTGTGTCACATGTAATTTACCATTTTTTGAAAAAAAATTCAAGTTTGTCATTCCTTATCATCGTCTTTCTTCTCTTCTCTTATGTGATTTTTTTTTTCTTTTCCTCTTCTTCGATATTTTTTCTTTCCATCGTTTTTTTCTCTTCTTTTGCAATTTTTTAAAAATATTTTCAGTTGCCCTTCCTTTTCGTATTCTTTCTTATGCAATTTTTATTTTTCTTTCCATCGTCTTTTTCTCTTCTTTTGTAATTCTTTTTCTTTCTTCACTAATTTTTTATATTTTTTAAATTGTTATTTTGTTCAAGATTGTGTGTCAAATATAAAAGATCGTGAAAAAAATCGTTGGGATATTAGATTGCCAAATATAAACGATCGTGTACAAAAACAACCAAATCTAGATGATCCTATACCAAAAAATCTTAAACAACTCGTTGAGATTTGGCTACGCTAATTTAAATGGTCAAATGTAAATGATCGGGTGCCAAATCTAAACGATCGCCTACAAAAAAATCTTGCAAAAAATTGTTTAGATTTGGCTACCAAAATTTAAACGATTAAATTAAACGATCGTGTGCCAAATCTAAACAATCTTGTACTAAAAAAATGTTGAAAAAATCGTTTAGATTTTTGGAATACACAAATCTAAACGATCATTTTCCAAATATATTACGTGCTTTGGATGTCAATTAATCATATGATATTTTTGGAATTTATCATTATAGGCCTACGGGCTTTTTTCATTTTTGAAATTGTTCCATACGGTGTAAAATTTTGCTGTTTTGTTCTGTTTTTGAATAGACCCCAAAATTTTTCTTATGGTTCTTTTTCAGTTATTAAGAAAAGTGACTTTTAAGTAAAAATAATTCAAAGTCATCTTATAATCAAATGCCAAATTGAAACAAAACGCCAACATGAGCTTAGCTCAACTAACACTTGTAGTACCTATGGACAAGAGGTCCCGGGTTCTAATCATCACCCATGCATTTATTATAGTACCTATACAAAAAAAAAAAAAAATTGAAACAAAACTCAAAGAGCTTTAAAATTTTAAATTGTAACTGTCACACCCCACCCCCACCCCACCCCCTTAGCTCCTCCCTTAAGGCATAATGTAGCTTAAAAACATTTTAGTATAAAATCAGAGCTAGCATAACGTAGCTTAAAAATATCATTACAGTAAACATTTATCAATATTGAATAAGAACTTGAGATCATGCTTAGCAAATCATTTTACAAGTTATTGCTTATAAAGCTTGAAACATGTTTAATAAATAACATTTAAAAGATTTTGTTACTCACTGTCACTTGAATATAGCCTTGATCGTGAGATTCCTTTCAACCTTCCTTGATCTAAAAAATTTATATTAAATCCTTAATTAATTCATCGAACATGAAAATATCCAAAATTTTCCTTAAATTTACCAAAAACACCAGGATAGCCCAAAATAGCTAAAAAACAGTTCATCGATGCCCATTGACATGGTGAATGGGGCTAGCCACGTGCAAATGGCCTGAGGCCTATCACGTACTAACCTCACTTAGGTAGGACGCACATCACGTGCTAACCTTGCAATGGGATTGTCGAACACGTCCTTACTGCCTACCTCGTGCTTTGCGTGCGTTAGTGCTCTCCACACATCGTGCGCGCTGTGCTAACCTCTAAGGCAAGGTCATGCGCGCAGCCTTAGCACATGCCTTGCCACTCAGTTGTGCCATGGCCTTTTCATGTGTGTGCATCATGACCAAAATAACCTAGAAAATGCACGCGTATCTTAGCCACACATGCATGATTCATGGCCACTACCTAGAACACTGTTTAACTTTCAGAATTATAGTCCAAATTTGAAAACTCATAACTTATGATTAAAAACTCTTTTGAGAAAACTTCCTTCTACAAAGTTGCTCTAAATTGTCTTAAATTTATTTTCTCAAATTTGTGAAGGTAAATTCTAAGTAATGAGTCCTGTAGCCCACTGCAAGTATACATTGCTCATAATCTCTTGAAAAATGACCTCCTTGCCGAAACATGACTCAGTCAGAAACTTTCTTGATTCCAAATTAAACAGAAGCCCTCTCTCTCAAACTAGACTCAATTTCTGAACTTTGAAGACCAATTTGAGTAATTTTGAACGAGTGAATTATGAGAAGTTTATTGCTCAAGTTGGCCTATTTATAGAGTTCCTTACATGAGATTAAGTTGACACTTGATCTTGATTAGACTCACCTCTTAAGCTTGTGTTTACATCTCAGCAACTCCTCCACATTCTTCTTGACTGCAAAATGCATGATGGCATGGTTAAAATGCTTGGACTTACTTTTAAATGATTGCTTAGAGCATGTCACATACTTGATCCAATCGCATAGCTAACCTCTAAATCATCTCACATAGCCTTGCCTTGGCCGCCTAGATTCCTCCCTCGCATAGTCAAGCCTTCCTCACGTGGTACTTGGTCACCCAATGATAAGCTTCAAACACATAGGTAACCTCCAATGCCCTCTCACCTAGCCATCTAAACAGCTAAGCATCACCTTTGAAGGTTGTTGGTCGCTTAGTCTATGTCCAAACGCCTATGCTTGGAGATTTTCAAGCCTCTTCTTGCAGCCCACATAACCATACTTTTGACACTTAGCCAGTTTTTTCAACTTTTCTCTTTTCCTCAACTTTGAACCTAAATTTCAAATATTTTTACCTTCTTTTTCCATAAATTCCATTTTCTCTTGTCCTTGACTAAGCTTAACAAATTCCAAAGGTTAAATAAATTTTGGGTTCCACAGTCACATTTTAATCCATTGAAACCAAACTCCAAAATTAGAACTAAACATATATCATTTTAATATATAAGAACCAAATTGAAATTAAAACTAAACCTAATGTAGAGACCATAAATTTTACCCTTAATTCTACTAATATGGTAGATTATACTTTTGTAAAATTATCGAATTTGTTTCTTATTTATGGTGTAAAATTGGAACTAATATGCTAGACTATACTTCTGCAAAATTTAATACCTATTGGCATTAGAATTCCATAGAAAGAAGCAGAAAGACACAAAGAAATAGAGCATTCACTCAACAATATATTTAAATGGTTGAATCTTTTTCATCAACTGAGAGTATGTTTATTTAGAAAGAAGAAAAATAAAACAATAATAAATACAAAAAAAAAAAAACATTGATTACAAAAAAATTAACAAGAAATCAAACTATTTCCTTTTTCTCCGATGTTTAAAATGATTGGAACTTTGGCTCTGTAAGCACTCCATTCATCAAACTTTGGCTCCGTCAACAATATATTACATCCACATTAAGACAAAACAAAACCTTACAGCAGTTCAAAAGATCTGCATCCATCCACCTGCACTTTCTTTCATTTCATCATAGATATACAAGAAATTTAGAGGGACTCCTTTAGGAGCTAACCCAATTAATGAACATGGAGCTAGCCCAATTAACGAACATAATTTCATTTCAACACAAAAATCTTATCAAGTTAAATACAGATCATTATGCTTTCTCTCCAAAATCATATCACAACACAATACAATAGCATTCAGAATACAAGTTCATTAAATAATGCAAAGGAGAGAAATGTAGGCATGACACCATCTGGAAAAATGATTGAATGTGGTCACATTAAGATCTCCCAATAACCATAGACTAAAAGTCTAAAATTCCACAAGCCCCTAATTCCTAATAACAATATAAATCCATATTGCAATTTACTCTCATCCAACGTTGTGTCCCCTTATTCTAACGGACTCCAATAATTTCTCCCCCATTTGCTAAATTAATAGAAAACGTTCAAACAATTCGCTAATCAGGTAAAATGTAAACATAAAAGTACTAACCTCTATTTGGAAAGTAAATATGTGCATTTTTTCTTGTTTCTTTTTATTCATTGTTTTCCTCCCTTAGTTTATATTTGCATTGGGATAGAATAATTGAACATTTGTTAGAGAAGAAATCAACAAAGAAGAAGTTTCTTCTCTTTCTTATGTGTATGCGAAATGAATACATCTAAACCTGATTTGAATAATAAGTGAGACGGCCACAACTGAGAAGAGAAATGAGTCGGAAACCTCTAAGACAAGGAAGATGAGTACGTAACTCCAAGCATACTACAAGTCAAAACCTACGAAGAGTTTCGAAAAGGGGTTTTCGAAGAAGATGACTATGGACATTTACGAGGTACATGGGCCAAATTAATTTGAACAAAGAAATTCTAAGGTTGGGAGAATGAAGGGCTTTAGCGCCAAATATGGTATCAAAACAGAGAGTAAAACAGGAAGATTTGGAGGGAAAACGAAGGCTGATGAAAGAGGAAGAAGATGAGATTGAATGGAGAAGGGAAGGATTGTCATAAAATCAAGAAGGATTACACGGTTTCAAGAGGGTATTACGGGGTATTATGCATAGTTAAGGGAGAGTGAAGGAGTAGTGTGTTTGGGTAATTTTTAGATGTTGTGGTATAGGTTCTCTGTTAGTGTGCCTATTCGATAAGTTATTGCTCAAGAGGTGAATCTAATCAAAGATTAAGTGTCACATTAATCTCATGTAAGGAACTCTATAAATACGCCAACTTCAGCAATGAATTTCTCACAACTCACTCGTGTAAAATCACTCAAATTGATCTTGAAAGTTCATAAATTAAGTATAGGCTTTGAGAGAGGGTTGCTGTTTAATTTGGATTCAAGAAGATTTACGATTGAATTAAGCTTATGCAAGGAGGTCATTTTTCAAGAGAATCTGAGCAAGGTGTACTTTCAGAGGGCTACATGACTCATTATTTGAAATTTTCCTTCGCAAATTTGAGATCCAGGAAACTTGAGAGGAATCTCACGACCAAGGCTCTATTCAAGTAACAATGAGTAACACATTGATTTCAAAGTGATTTATTAAACATGTTTTCAAGTTTTACAAGCAATAGCTTGGGAAATGATTTACTAAGCATGATTTCAAGTTATTACTTCAAGATAAATGTTTATGAATAACAGATGCTCAAGTTTTACCATGTATTGAATGATTTCATGATCAAGTTCAAGGGAATGTTTTAACGTTTTTAAATGTCTTTTTTCCTGAATATACCATGAGACCTATTGTATACATGTGGTTAACTTCATATTGATGGTAGAGTTGATGAGCATATAGTTTATGGGCCATCAAGAAGGGTTAGGGGTTAGATTAATGGTGATTAATGGAGGATAAGCTCCTCGATCCAAAAATCACGTGGGCCACTGCCAGTTTGTATTCAAAGGAGCATCGTGACAATAGAAGGAGAAAAGGAAAGATGGTAGCAGAAGCTCAGGACAACAACCACCTTCACCATCACCACTTTAGAAATAGTTGTTCAACTTTTGTTACCCTGTAATTACTTTTTGTAAATTTTTTGTCTTTATATTTATAATTTTTTTAATAAAAGAATACTTACTAGCAGTCTATCTGTGTTAAGTTTTTTATCTATCCTGTACATTTTATTTGTAGAGTGCCTTTGGCATCTTAGTTTTTCATTCTTTTCGAGTTGGAGGGAAATGAGAACTGGTTCTCATAATTTTTAGACAAAGAAAGCTAATGTTTTGCATGATGAGGTCATCTCCTGAGAAGGTTCACGTTAGAACACATTAGACATTTTGATCATCTCGCAAGAAGTTCAATAATGATTGAGCAGCGCGTTGAGAACCCAAATGCGACGAAGGAGAATCCTCTCAATCATCACCTCAGTAGTAAATTTAGGAGTGTTTTATATATCTTGGGTTCAATATTTTGTAAATTTCATTTATGCCTTGTGTAATTTTTATTTCTTTGTACGTACGTTCTTTGCAATGAAAATCACAACTTTTGATAGAATTCTTTGGCGTGTAATCTTTCTTGTCGCAAGCTTGGCCCCCTGTTTTTTAGTATTCTAATTTTTCTGAGTGTTTCAATGATACTTCAATGAAATAAATTATGTAAAATAAAATTTTATTTGTTTTTCTGCGAATAATCTTATCATTCACTTTTAGCAATCCAAACAGCGCTAACCTCTAAATTTGGGGGTGTGCAAAGTCACGCTAAAACTTTTGAAAAAACTTGTCAAAACCTCTAATGCATCCTTAAAAAGTAAGACGTTTTAACAAAAGTTAAATCTTCACAAAAAAATTTAAACAACCGAAAATTTTTGTATTTATTCTCTCAATGAGCCTAACAACTCCTATGTTGCCTCCTCTCACCAAATAAGAAGCATATCTTCAGAAGCAAAAATCAGAGAGTTAAGTAATAAGATGTGATAACATGTATAAATATTCGTTATTATATCGTCTTTTATTAGAATAATGAGGTCGAAATGCATAAGAAGAAGATCAAAATGTGTAACTTATATTGTAAATTCATAAGTATTTAGAAATACACCTTACATAAGTATCATGCATGTTTTACCCGATTACAATGTCTAAACGCAGAATAAGTAGGAAGGAAAAAGTGAGTGAATCGCAAGAGATATCTTGCGCACAGGCCATGCGATGGGAACTCGCCTGACGAATAACATTTTCAGGCGAAGAACCACGTCATCATGCAAGGAAGGCTCACTAGAGGACAATGAACACAAGTAGTTATCACATCAACATAATTACAAACACAGCGAATGCAACAATTATTCACATTTAATTTAACAAACATTCACCATTCATTGTCGGGACCTGAAATTCTCCCATTTTCACATCTCATCCCTTAGACCTGAGATTCACTTTCACCAGCATCTCATCGCCTAGACCTGTGATTCATACTTCACCAGCATCACGCGATAGACCTGAGATTTCCACAGAGTCTTATGATATACTTGGAATTTCTACCAACGTCTCACAACAATCTCAATCTCAAACCTGAGATTCGCTTTCACCAGCATCTCATTACCTAGACCTGAGATACACTTCACCAACGTCATGCGATGGACTTAGGATTGTCTTTCACTAGCATCTCACATTTCATTCCTTGCTTAGATTTGGGATTCACACCCACCAACATCTAGCATCAATAACACAACTCATTTTTTGTTAAGACTTGGGATTCACTTCCACCAGAATTTAGTCGCCTAGACTTGAGATTCACTTCCACCAGTATCTTGTGATAGGTCAATCAACAATACTCGTTACACAAGCACACCAATACCAAAGAGAGACATTACCTCAACAGATCACATTAAACCAATAAGATACAACAAGCATCAACGAAAGGATTACAAGAGAAAGCTTAAACATTCATAAAATACTTTCTTTATTTGTAAAGATCATAAATTACGACTCTTTGGTTATAAATAGCATGCATTCATTAGAAAGATCATTTCCTCATGATACCATTTACAAAAAATAACATGATTTATAAGGATTACTCACAAATAAATATTTATTTACAAGAATCCTTCACAACAACACTTAGATAAAACTCTTTCTTCCTTCGACTTTCGACTTCCTCTTCTTGCACGATGGTTTCCCTCAATCAGCTTTTCAATACTCAAAATTTCCTTTCTAAAACTCAATAAAATGTCTTAGCATCTTTTGCCATTTCTTTTGGTCTTTGCTCCTATTTACAGCGACCTTTCACATCCAATGGTCACTTTTCCGCTTTACACGTGTCACCTTTCTATTTTGTCGCGCTATGTAGCCAACTCCAACTAGGCTCCTAAGTTAAACGTCAGTTATGAGTGAACACTTCCTTGAATGCCAACCTTTTCTCCTTAAAAATATAAACTTCTTTAATTCATTAAACTCTCTTTTTAGAAAGCAAAAGACATTTACTTTTCAGTAGAGGGTTGTCTTGTCACTTCAATTGAACTTCTATCTTATCGTCACACCCTTAAGCGTAGGTACTTCTCCCTGCATTGCTACCCCAATTGCCTAGTCCTTAGGGTTAAACGCAAACATCTTCATGGCCAGCAACCTCAACACGCTACCTACTTTCACATGATGGCTCTTAAACTCAAAAACTCTTCTTTGCATCACCGTTTCTCGAATCGCATCCTTCTTGGTAGAATGCCTCTTTCTATACTTGGTCAAAATAACTTATCTCAACGGAGTTCCTCTTCAATATGACTTCCTTTTGGATCATGGTCTCACAACTACTCTCTCCTTTTTGGAATTTGATCCTCAAAATTCTACAACATCGTTATCTTTTCTTTATTTAATGTGATATCTCGTCACGACACCTGATCAACAGAAAGAGAAGCTACTCTTGTTCATATAGGTTCCTTGCCTACCTTGGCCTTTTCTCATCGATCTTTTTCGATATGTCCGACTTGTCCACACTTAAAACAAAGTCTGTTGCTCCTGCAAATTCCAAATTGTCGCTTACCACACTCGGAACACTTAGGATCTCAATCGCCTTCTACTTGTTTATTTGTGTGACATGTGAGTTTGGCTTTTTATTGTGAGTGTGCATGCAAGATCGCCATAAATGTGGTGTTAAGAGCTATAATGAAGTGGCTATGTGGTGACTAGATAAGAGTATGCGTTAAAAGGTGCAATCATATCTATGTGTTGCTAAATAGCAAAGTGTAGACATTGTCGTGTAAGTTTTCTTCTCATTCGTCCAAGTTCAAGTGAAGAGAGGTTTTCTGGTAAGTCTAGGATCGAACACAGGGAGCTTAAGTTTCTATTTTACCTTATCATGCTACTAAAACTATGTGGTATAAGCTATACAGTGTTGTATATGACAATATATTATTTATTCTACTCTATTATATGCACATGGTGCTTTTGGCAATGCAAGATGACATGATGAGATGAAAAGAGATGAATAATGAACTCATTATAGACATGGCAAGGAAGAAATTGTTTAACTATCTAAATGCGATAGAATGCACTTGAAGGTTCTAAGCGACATAAAGCATACTTCAACTTGGAATAAAGGCGAGATGCTTCTTAGCGCTCTACCATACTTGCTCTCCTTTCGGGATTCAAATACTCATAGTTGACTTATGATTTATGTCTAATCATGTTATAAGTATTCTAAGTTTATTTTCCTTGATTTATAAGGCGGACAACCTCTCAGTCATTTCGCCACACACATTGTCATTTCTACAATGTATGTAAATGGTGAACTTAGCAATAAAAATACCATGTTGCACTCTTCTTGCAAAATGCTTAGTTGAATGTGTGTTTTCATTTGTCAAATGATTATGGTCAAGCTCATTGTTCTTCTTTCGAATATACAAAGTTCTTTAATATTCACACTTTACTCAACAAAACTTAGAGTAAAGACATGATGACCCTTAAGACTTCAAAAATACATTTTATCAACACAAGCTAATTAAACATAATAGAGGAGCAAAGAAACAAGAGTATGGGTGAATGAAATATAAAATGTAATGTATTAAAAATAATAAATTTAGGCCTTTCGACCATCAAATACATTATACAATATAGTACAATATAAAAAGGAAATGAAACATAAAGAAGAAAGGACTATGCCTCAAAGTATGATTTCTCATCCTTTTTGGCTCAGATTTTTGCTTAATACTGAGGGGAAAATGGTGAGGATGAACTCTCTCTCTCTCTCTCTTGTTTCGAGCTCTAACCCAGAAACATTAGGGGAATAGAGGATGGACGATGTTTAAGCTTGCTCTCTAGCCAGAAATTATGCATCCAAGTTCTGATGTGTGATAGGCTCTTTTTATAGACAAAAGTTGATCTTGACAAGAGGTCACACACCATTTAATGCTCCGAAAAGCTGCAGCGGTGGTTCACAAAATGTCCTCTCATCCTTTTTCAACTTTTGCACCAACCAATTTTTGTCTGCTAGTGAGTCTAAAGCCTAGCTTTTTTGCCTAACGCCTTGGTCAAACGCTTCTTTTCAACTAAACATTGAATCATCAAGTTTTACTTCTTTTTCCTAGGAATCCTACGATTTAATCACTAAAACACGGTAAAATAGGAATAAGGCTCTTTTACACTAAATTATTCACAAGTTAGCCAAATCGCCTACTTTTTCCTTTGTTTTCTTCCATTCTCATGTGTTTTGATCTCATTATTTTACATAAAAGGCTACAATAACTTCTACTTCTACAAGTTATCACCATCTCATTGCGATCCTTGGCTAAAAAAAAAATAGCTTGCTTACTAAATCCTTTACCACTTTCTTTTCCATAGTTTAGGTCTCTGCTTGACCTCCTTCCTTTTCAATTTCTTCCTTCTTCTGCCAACATATTTTCACGCAAAGAGGCCTCTACCAACTTGGAGAAATCTGATCAGTTTGCACTTGCCATTACTGGGACTGGAATTACTATCCTCAGACCTTCCTTAATTTGCTTACACTTATCTTTTTTGTCCAATATAAAGGTTATTGCATACTTCGTGAGTTCAATGAATCTCTTTTCATACTTCATGACAGTCATATTTCCTTGCCTTAGGTTTAAGAATTCCTTCATCTTCGCATCAAACAATCAAACGAGGGTGAAACTTAATCTGCAATCCTCTCCAAAATCCTTTCCAAGTAACGCAATCTACTCCTTCTGCTCTTGCCGAGTACATGATCAACCAATCCTCAACACTTCCTTGCAACAAGAATGTTGCTAGCTTTACCTTCCTTTCTTCATAACACTCAATTACTTCAAAACATCTCTCGACTAAGCTCAACCACCTCTACGTATCTGTCAGGTTTATGGTTCCTTCGAAGGTCGTGGCTCCCAACGCCTTCAACCTTTCATTGCTAAATTGTTTTTGTGCTTTACTCATTGCATGTGCAACTTTCTTAAGCATTGCCTCTTCAAAACCTTTAATTCAAGTCATTTTGGTGAAAAATGGTATCTTCTAGTAACAATGTTAGTAAGAGAGATTGTTCATTTCATGATTCAGTCTTACAAACTCTTTGTATAGAATACCCTATTTCACATGTCTCTATGTGAATGATTAGGATCAGATCATTTGTAGCACTTTACAAAAATTGTAACAACTACAAATCAAGTTGTATTCGTAATATGACCATATTAAAGTATCTAACCCTATCCATCTACTACAGACCATTTAGGTTATCACTTAAACATGATCCACTTGTATGTTTTCATGTACATGTTTAGGTTAAAGAGGACTTAAAACTCCTTTCAATATGCTTGCAAAAATATAGGTATATTTTGTTATCTCATGCAGTTTTCCATTTTGTAAGGTGTATTTGTTTTTAATATTGCAAATATGGAAAAAAAATAATAAAGAGGTTAGTTTTCTTTCTTAATTTATAGGGAAATTGTAAAAAATAACAAATTTGACCAAATATCTTCGAGCTATAGTAAATCATTAACAAACATTTGGTGTCCAGTGATATCCCTCTATGAGTGGCGTTGATAGCTAGTGATAGAAATCTATCGTTGACTATCAATGATAAAATCCAAAAATTTTGTTATAGCTCGTAAATATTTTAATTTATTTTGCTATTTTAAAAAAATATCCCTACTTTATATCCATTTTACACTCTTAATAAACGTAAACAAATTTAAATCCTATTTTTCTCCTTCTTTTTCTTTGTCTCCCATCAACAAGCACGATCTCCTTTCTCTCCCGCGATATCCGATCCTCCTTTCCTTTGCAAGAATTTTCTTCTTTATCATCATCTTCTTCATAAGCGCGATCTCCTCGATTAATCTCCTTTTTCACTACCTCGTGACGTTTATCGCTAACTGAACTTCAAGGGATGTTGTTCTAGAAATCACAAGTAAATCAGTCATGGTAATTAGCATGGCAGCATCAGTTTTAGGGTGGTCATTGGCTCGAGGGTAGAGTGATTTCGACTCAAAGCAGTGGCTTCGAAAAAACTAACCCTCCAAAATTCTCTTGCCGAATCCACCCTTTTGCCGGTGGTTACCATGAAAAATGATCATTACGGCGACATAGAAAGTTGGAATCCAATAGCAGGTCCAGCTTCACCAATTAAGGTGCCCTGCTGACCTCATCTTCACTGTTTATTGTGAGTTTTGCTCCGTCACCTAATGAGTGAATTATGTCTTGGTGGGGATAAGTTTGTGATAAATTGAATTCGATATGGCCAAAGCATTCATTATTTTAGATAACAATAAAGAAAGAAAACAAATAAAAATCAGATGAATGCTTTTTGCTTGTAATCAGATAGCAATCAAAGACCAGTCAATTTAACAATCATTATCATACAATAATATATATCATTGACGACCAGTGTTAAATCATATAATCAGGCAATAACATCGGGCAGCATTACAAAAATCAATATATCAAACAAGCATCATATAGAAAATTACTATAATTATATGTGATTGCAACTATATAACAATCAGTATCAAATATCAAATAACATACGTGATTGTTTAAGCATAGAGAATTAAATTTGAAAATTAACATGGTAATTAGAAGCTCGAAGGAAAAGTTTAAGCATAGCGAATCAAATATGGCTATATGATTGATATCTGCTTTCATCTAATTTCTATTTTATTATAATATGATTACCATACAATCGATATTTGATTGTCATATGATTTTCGTTAGCTAAGTCTAACATAATCTATTGTCAATAAAAGAGTCATATAACCTAACATCTAGATCTACAAATTTAGAAATTATTTACCTTTACCGACCTTAATTTATTCAATATAACATAATAATTTAGAGAACAATTGGATAACAATCAATATCATTGACAATCAAATAACATTAAATATCAACTAATAACTAAGGTAACAATTGATATCACTTAGATAATAATCAATATCAAATAGCAATTAGATATGTCAAATAATATAGAAGCCAATCAAATATTAGAAGGCAATCAACCACCGAATTCAAACGATTGTTAGAGGCAAATTGTTTTTACTATTTTTGAAAAAAAAAAAGAGAAAAACTTTGAGCCATGTAACTAATTTTTCAAATATTTTTGCCAATCCTATAATTGTCCATATCCTATAAGAGAAAATACGAATGCAATATCAGTTCTCACATGAATACTTTATCAAATGTTTCATTAAAAAAAGTTAATTCATAATTAGAATGAGAGATAATTTTAGGAATAATAATAAAATGTATCACAACATTTTAAAAGAAGTGTAAGTATAATAAAACTTATTAGATATAGACTTTTATAGTCTATCAAAGATAGATCACTATTCGAATATGATTTATCATTGATAGACTTTTATGATGGGTAAATTTTGCTATATTTGTAACTTTTCTAAGATGTTGCTATATGTCAATACTTTAAATTTAATTGCTATATATTTGCAAATATTATTCTAATTAAGGGTGTGTTTAGATTGATTTTTGAAGTGTTTAATTTTTAAAATAATTCATTTTATGATAAATTGATGTGCTTGACATTGGTTTAAAATAACTTTTAGAAAAATGAGATTATGAAAAAAAATCGTTTTAGAGAAAACACATGCAAACAAATCTTAGAATAAATGTTTATTTAATGTTTAACGAGGAGTCTCTCCAAAATATCTATTTTTCTTCCTCTATTTTTCTTTTTTTTTTTATATATATATTTTTATTTCTTACTTCATCATTTTTTTTATATACTTTGAATAGTTTTTCAAAGTGTGTCCATATACATTTTAAATATTGGGATTTGCAAATGTTCTTCTCTCAACCAAATCCACTTCGCCTAATTAACATTTGTGAAATAAATAATGAAGACGTCAATGAAGAACATGATCGTTTGGTTCGTGAAATGAAGATGAATGAATAATGTGATCGAATTCGACATCTTTTTGTCTAGTTGATATTATATTGTCTCAAAAAAATTATTTATTTATTTATATTTTGTTGTTGAAAATCAATTAGTTTTATTATGGTTATGTATTTACATTTCAAGATATTTGAAAATTGAACCGTTAAAAGAAATTAATACAAAAAACTAAAGTTAATGTTTAGTTTCAACTAACTACAAAACTAATAATTTCAAAATAAGGTGAGATTAATTTTAAAATATATTTCTTAAAAAAATTCCAAATGTGTGTGTTTCTTTATGAAATTAGTTAATAATGTTTAATAATATTTTATGGTAAATTGACTTAAGTACAAACATTGTTAGTATAGAACAAACCAAACACAATTTTGCATATAATCATTTATAAATATGTTAAATCAAACATGTAAGTGTTTTAGATTTGAAATTCATTTTATAAAATATGTATTATAGAAAAACTATTTTCTTTCCTAGGAAATTCAAACGGACTCTGATTCACTTAATTTTTCTAAAATAAAACCCATGATCTAAAAGGACTCCGAGTCTCAAGCAGAGGTAAGAAGAAAGAAAAGAAAATGGAGATAATTCAAGTGTGTTTGGTTTAGATTATAAAGTGTTTAATTTTGCCAAAAAAACTATTTTGAAAAAGGGTACTGTTTGGCAAATTAAAATAAGAGACATTTTTAAAAATAGCAAAATAAATTAAAATATTTACAAGTTATAGCAAAATTTTGGATTCTATCACTGATAGTCTTCTATCACTATAGGATATCAATTACTATCAGTGATAGAATTTGCTATATGTTGTAAATATTTTGTAAAATCTACAATTTTTTTAAATTTTCCTTTATAAAATAATCTATTTTTGAGAAATCTTTAAAAACCAAATTCACATATAAACACCTATAAAGAAGTCTAACCAAACATTAGGTGTTTAAATTTTAAACTCATTTTCAAAAGAATGTTTAAAAGAAAATGAAAAACTATTTTTTTTTAATTCAATCCAAACGGACCCGAACGTTGATATAAAAAAAAAGTGAAAAGAAAGAAAAAAAATAGTTTGAGAAGGAAGTAATTAAAAGAGTTAGATTAGATATTGTTGGAATGTGTCCCTTCACAAATAGCAGGTTGGAGAGAGAGAGGAAGAAAAAATTAAAAATCTCAAAATCACCCGCGGGAGAAGGGTTGGTGTCCTCTTCTAGGGGTGCAACAACCGTACTTGAATCCCTTATTTCCCCTTTTTATAATCTACTTCTACTTTTTCTTTTTACTTTCTTTTTCATCAATGTTTCAAAACATTTTACTATTACTTAATATTCAACATTTTTACGTAGGGATGAAAAGTAAGTTTCGACTTATTAAGTAATATTAATTATTTGATCTATTTCACGAGAGAAGTTGGATGTTTAATCTATAATACAGTGACTGTTGTCAGAAGAATTCTCTACTTCTTTCTCTTCTGCTACACTACAAATTACAATACAATTATCTCTTAAACAATGGACTATCATTCTCTCTCCACTGTTCTTCAATGACAATAATTCATGCATGACATTGACACCTTTTTCTTCACAGAATAACATGAAAGAGAAACACATATTTATAGTCATCATTCAAGAGAGAGACATTATTCCATTTATGTATGAGGACTGTAAGGAAAACATACCTAGATCAAATTTAGGAGAACTTTCTAATATGGGAAAATTTTTGGTACTACAAACTACGAACACTTGGTCTTTTATTTAAACTGACGTGAAGATGGCAGCAATAAAATAATTAAAATGTAAGTGATGAAGAATGATACAAAAATTTGTTTGATTTATTAATAGGGTATTGGCTACGTCAGCAAAACTGAGATACCAATTTTGTTATGTACTAAGATTAGAAATATCAAAAGATAGATACAAAGGATCTCAGTAGGAATAATAGATGTTTATATATGACACCACCAACAATGGTAAATTACATATGATTTATATACAATTTTGGTGTTAGAGCGACTTTGTCTTGAGCTTCTAACTAAACAACTTATCAAAATCAAACCATTTCAAATAAGAAAATTTATACAATATAGTTTACATTGTCAACATTTTAATAAATTGTATTGGAGTTATACTGAGTTCCTATAATTTCATTTCCTCAAATAAGTAATATCAATTGTTTTTTACTTACTGCGAGTAAAAGTGTGTTAAAGCATTAAGAAACAAAAAAAAGAATTACATCAGATGACAAAAATATTTTAAAAAAAAACACCTCATGATACTTTTTTTTTTATTGTGTATATGTCAAATTTGACAAGTAATTAGTGATATCAAACTAATATTATAGAATTATCGGAGGATTATCATACGAATATTATAGGACTATATATCAAAGAGTTATCAAAGGTATATTAATGAATTATCGACTTTTAAATTTGCTACTTTTACAATTTAGAAAAGGTAGTGACACAAAACCTATTATCATAAATTTTATTTTGATATTTTTGCAAGCGTTCCTTAAAAAATTAGTAAATTTATAAAACACATCCGTTTTAGGTTAAGCTTATTTTAAGTTTTTGTTAAACTATTTCAACGGTGAGAGAGTGTTGGAAGCTAAATGAAAATAGAATTTAAACAAATAGTCCAAATAATTTTTACAGTATATAAAGTAAATTTTGAACATATGCAACAACTATTCTAAAGTTAACATAAAATCAGAGGTATTTAATATATTTCAAAAGTAACATAATGTATTTGTTTGAAAACTTTTTTTTTTTTTTTTTTACAATTAATTGTTTTCGTAATTTAAAAACAAGTTTTAATTTGAAAAGAGAAAAGTCAATCCGTTACCAAACAACAAATGTGTTTTTTAAAAATTAATTTTTAGAAGAAAAAAAACTCAAACACTCATATCTATTTATTTATTTATTTAAACAAAATTAGGTCAAACTATTTTTCATAATTTCTCAAAAAAAAAAAAAATCAATTTTGAGAAACAATTTTTAAAATTTGGAATGACAAACGAAACAATTATTAAATATTTTATTTAAAAAAAGGAAAAATAAAAAACAAAAATGTTATCAAACACACCATACCACGAAAATCAAAATCAAAAGCTTAGAAATTAAATTCATTAGTTACCTAATAAGATTTTATAAACTTAATTACAAAAAGTGTAAAGATGGTTATCAAATTTTAATTCACTTATTCTTCTTACATATTTTATTTTATAGATTTATCGATAGAATTCAGGTTTACACATAAAAATAATGAAGAAAAACACATAGTCTCTCACATATTCTACCTAAATTCACCATTGTCATTAATTTATACATTGTAATATTAACCGATTTAATGAGCATCTAATTAATTGCACACCCTTAATTAAAAGTCCAAGAAGAAGAAGGAAGCCTCATTGGGAAGGTCAGAGATAGAGGAGCTCAGAGTCTTTGTTTATGAATAATAATACTCAATAAATAAAATTTTGAAACTTGAGTATCTACTGATAAGTCTTTTTTTAAAAAAGAAATAAAAAACCATTAATTATAGTAATAAGTTTGTTTTTAGATTACGAAACTGCACATGTTTAATCTATACTTATCCCATGTGTTAGGGGCCTTTACTTTATTTATTATATAACTATGTAGTAATTCCCATCAATTCCATTTGACCATCTGCCCCAATCTGATTTTAAATCTTTATTTTTGGGATATTTGGATCCTACACTAAGATCTCTTTATAGTAGGGCTTTTGGATTCTTATTATTTTAAAATTTTATCTCTTAGGAACTCTTTTAATTATATGGTTTAAATTCACATGACCAATTGTGAGACTCATTTTCAGTTTGGGAAGCATAAGTGTGTGTAATTACAAACTTTTATCTATTGTGTAGTGGTAAAATCGGATTCGGTTGAGAGACATTCTCAATCCAACCCATACTTTCGGGTTATTTGGGTTGGCAACCCGAATAACCCAAATTTAGTTTTCAACTCGTAAAATATGAGTTGTGTTAGATTGGGTTGTCGGGTTGTATAGTTTTTTAATTATTTTTTTGTTTCTAGTTTTTAATGGTTATAAAATATATAAATTGATATATTTAAATTTTAAACATACATGATTCAAAATTTCATACAATAAAATAAATTCAAAGCTTGAATGTTTCATAAATTCAAAGTTACAAACACAAATAAATTCAAAGTTCTTAAAATACATAAATTCAAACATTACCCATAAATGTTCATGAAGTTCATTTTTAATAACAAAGGAATAATAAAGTTCAAGATATAGCTAAATACAAATTTGAAGTTCATTCAAGCATTTAAATTTGTGCTGAAGATTAAAAAATAAAAAAACCAAGTAAGTAGTTTAAATATATAAAATAAACTTAATGACAAAAATACAAGTATTCAACTTATTAACTTACCATGAAAATTGTCACCTCATAGATCATGTTTGTGACGTGACGGAAGACTTGATACTATCTAAAAACACAAAATAAAATTATAAAGTGTCGTACAACTATATAAGAATAGAAGACAATTTTCAATAAAAATAAAAGAAAGTTAAAGACTTGTGGTTCTCAACTTTTTCACAAATTTTCATTTCTTCAAGCTCTGGACCAAGATCCAATAAGATTGTTTTGCCACGGACCAAATTTTGTGTACAAATCAAAGCTTCCACTGTTTTAGGTGATAAGGAACTCCTAAAAGAATCCAGAATCATTCCTCCAGCAACGAATGCAGATTCGAAAGCCACAATAGACACTGAAAAGACAAAAATATCTTGAGCAATTTTTTTTCTAGAGTTTTGGTATTCAACCCCATTCAATTTCCACCAAGTTAGAACATCAAACTGATCGTTTAGCTCCTCACAAGGGTCAGATAAATATTGATCAACATCATTCCTCAATTCTAAAGTATTTTGTTCTTGTCTTCTTCTCTTGTAGCGTGATAATACACTACAACCCGAGTCAGTTTCCACCGCAGTTCTCAAATTCAATAGTCTTAAACTATCACTTGATTCTACTTGTACATAAACAAAATCTTGACCACTCATTATTTCTTGCCTTGGGTATTTCGCTTCGTTGGGCAAGTCTAGTTCATTTATGAACTATGAGTTCCAAGTTGAACTAAATGATGAAACTGAGTATCAAGATGAGTTGAGATTGGTTGTTCAAATAATTTTGCTTACTAAACATTCAACGTGCTATCTTGCAAAGAGATTGATGTTGATTGTCTAGGTGGCATGTCTCCACTTGATTGCATAAAGTGACATTTGGGATGGGACGTGACATATACATTCTAAAAAGTATATTTAAAAATCACAAGTCTTAACGTACAACAAAAAATATGTAACTTAATAATAGTACATAAACATGTTTTTCAAAACATTTGAGTTAAATCTTATAACACTTAGACCACTTAAGTATGCAAAAGACTACAACACAAGACTTAAGTAGATGACACGACAACCTAATAAACAATACGCAGCAGTAGGTCAAGTCTTAGGGTCACAATCACTACTAGAAGAGAAAGATTGAAACATTTGGAAATCGTGTGTTGAATACTTGGTGAATAACAAACTTAAACAAGTAATAACCCATGCTTGTCAAATCATGTTTAAAAGAACTTTGGCTAAGCAATGTTTCTCATTTCTCTAATGTTCAGTAACTCATTCTAGTAGGGCATGCCAAGTGCTCCCGACATCTACATTGTATAGTAAGTCTTGCACAATACTCCAGGCGTCTACATTGTATAGTAGGGCTCTCTCAGTACTCTTAATGCCAGCGCCATTGTGAAGCTTCTCAACACAAAAATAAAACTTTCGTATGTGCACATAGTACTAAGGGTCAAAATATCATCATAAAACTCTCAGGCATAGGTAATAGCTTAAAACAAAATCTCATGGTTAATAAATAACCTTAACTTGTAACTCAAACTTTGCTTATAAACTTACGATGCATTTATTCAAGTGCTTTAGATCCATCCCCCATAATGTGTTTCTTATCTTTTTCATCTAATTTTCATGGCCATTTTGGGACAAAACCTGAGGAGGAAGAAAAAGAAAGAAGATTTTCGAGTTTTTTTACTCGAGAAGGGAAAAGGGAACTTAAGGAAAAGCTTATCCATGGCAGAATTCTGATCTATTCTACACAACCCTGTTTGTTTGTTGACTACAAGCTACACAAAAGACAATTAGAAAGTGAGAGACCTATTAAGTTTGAAAGCTCATTCAATTTCTAATAAAATTCATGAAACATGCTTGAGTTGAATCTGATGTATTAAGCTGATGAAAATTGAAGGAGAAGATAACTTATTGTTTCTACACGCGAATCCGAAGCACCTTTAGTTTTTTTAGTAGTCTGAAGTGTCAAAGAGAAGATAGAAGCTCTATTTTGTACGGTTGGAAATATTATTCAATTTTCTATAACTTTCATGAAGATCATTTGAGATAAATGTAATTAAAAGTAGGTTACTTTTCAGGTAGAAGATAAAGGGTTGCTGGAATCCCGAAATTTGAATAGTTTTTGTTTCGGGGTATTTCTGAGAAAAGCTACGTGAATTTAGTCTTCCCTCCTTCATGTAAGTTATAGAGGACTTGAAAAGGAAGAGTTTATATATATATATATATTTATAGATAATACACTTATTGTGGTTAAGCAATGAGTGAGATATAGGCTTCTGAAGTTAGTCTTTGAATCTGGAAACTTTTGGCAGAATATTGTGAATGTTTGATTTTTACTTAGGGTCTTGATATCTAACTATGGTTTATTTGCAGGTCAAGAAAAAATATAAGTCGAGTCTACGCAGATCAAGGGTCTAGCCAAGACAGTTAGAGACAAAATGAGTTTCAAGAAAAAATTTCTAAATTCGTTATTTATGTTTAAATGTTTTACATAATTAATTATAAGTTTACGAACGAAGCATGATTTCTACAAATAATTTTCAAACATAAGTCTCAAGTTTAGATTTCTGGATGAGATTTATATAATAGTATGTGACTGTTGAATTTCTAACAAGTATTTGAAACAATACTGATTTAAGCAAAATATGATTTGTATTTAGTAAGAATTTTTCACAAACAAGCTGGATATATTCATATTTCAAGCAAGAAAGGTGTAAGCAAGCATGTTTGAAATGTTTACATGTGGTTTTTTAGTTTTCCATTAACTACATGTAATATTGAACCTGATTGGGATATTGAACCTGAAGACTATATGATATCATGTGCATACAGGTTATATTTTGTAGTTGAAGTTGAGTGTACTATGTGACAACGATGTTGTTGTGAGTGTTGGATGGATCCCACTACATCGTAAAGCTAGTAAATGTCGGTTGTACTACTTGACGTACGATTTTATAAACATGAAATGTCTTACTAGAGATTTATAAACATACTTGTTGAGTATTTGAAAATTTCTTTACATTAAAATCACGAGGTTGCTTTGCTTTACAGATTTATCTATATGTTTGATAAGTTATCACTTACTAATTTCTAAGAATATCAATTTTATAAATTGGTCACTCTTTCAAAAATGTTTTTCCACTTTCCAGGTAAAGATCGAGCTTCCGGTATCTGACACTGTCAAACATTTATTTACAGTATATGAGTGAAGTTGTACATCGAGTCTTGCTTCTAAACATTGCCATGCGACACCGAAGATGTTACTTTGTCCTTTTCGCTAACAAGGTCACCAACTCGCTTGTCTTATAGTGATTCATATTGCCAAGTATCCTTTGTATATCGCCTAATTTGTTGACGTGAGCAATGACCCCCTAAGATAGTTTCTTCATTTCGCACCTCACCTCTTTTCACTATAATCTTGCGTTAAGACATGAAAAACAATGATAAACCGGTGTTTTGCCTTTTGCAACTTGTAGATCGCATAGTTCTTATTTTTACATGCTTTGTTACGCTTTATTCTCCTTTATATAATAATACTACTTCATTATTCTATTTAAAAGACTATAATAATTTGTACAAGTTATCATCTCATTATTCAATTTATTTGTACAAGTTATCATCTCATTATTCTATCTAAAGGACTATAATAAATTGTACAAGTTATCACCCATCACTTTACTTAACTTCTTAATTCTTCCTTTCTTCCTGACTTAGCTCCATCAACATTAAGACACTTTACTTCCTTCTCTCCTATTTTACAATTAGCATTAACAACACCACTTAACTAAACATACAACAAGATAAATATGCTTAAAAGAAATTAAATACCAGATCTAGGGTCTACAGATGCCAATTTTAAGAAGGAATAAAGTTGGCGCTGTATTACTGGTAAAATCAAGAAACCATCATACTAGGGTGAAAATTTCACTTGATGCTTGGATCTATAACAAAGAAATTTTAAAATGGATCATTAAAATAAATTCATTCTTGTAAAACAAAAAAGTACAAAGGAAATTAGAAATGTTACAAAATGAAACATTTCCTCCCACTGTTAGATCATTTCCTACTTTAAAGGGAATTAGTCACCCAATTTCAACTTGAGAGTTAAAAGTTCAAAAAATTTAAATCTTATGTGTAAATTATGCTGTTTCTAATAACTGTTGATGTAACAAAGAACGGACAAAGAGAGAAAATAAATTAGGAGAGAATCAACTAATTAAGATCAAACAATATTGTAACGATGAGTTCACATGGGAGCTGATCATAATCATAATTTGCACAAACTACTTAAAAGAGTAGTTCTATGTAGTGAGAATTTATAGGGAAAGATTATAATGAGAATGGGGCATGAGGAGATAGTAGTTAATGTCTTGTGTAATTATTGTTAAAATTTCTGGATTTATAGTCTCTCTTAATTAAACCGAATTTTAGCTATAAACAAATATCTTTGTGTCAACAGAAATTTTCATATGAAGTTCATTTTTATTACATAATTAAAGAAATAATCTTTGACTTGAAGTAAAACTAAAAAAAAAAAATAGCTAGCACAAACTCATATTTCATTTGTATGTCTCTAGTAGTGGTCTCTATTAATAACTTGTATTAGGAACTTGAGTAGTACTTGAGGGCAAGCTTGAAAAAGAATGTGAGGAAAGGACATATGAGGAGTTCCAATAATATTCTGTTTGAAATTGATTTTGGGGTTTGGGGATGACAAATGTAAATGGTGTCCTTCCCTTGCATATGATATTATTTAACAAGTCTTTTCCGTGTGTGTACGTGTGTGTTAAAATATTTCTTCACTCACAGTCTTTAAATAAATTATATGTAAATTAGGAAATTTTTTTATATACCCAACAAAAAAAAAAAAAAACCTAAGATTGCCCCCTTGGTGTTTCACCTCATTTATTACACTGAGAAGGAGAGAGATGAAGTTGTGTGTATAAATCTTGAATTTGTTTAAGAGAAAGAAATGTTTCTTTGACCATTCCATATTCTTCTTCAAATCAAAATCCCTTTTCTCTTTTAGTGTTAGCCATGGAAGCTCTTTCAATCTTCTTCTTCTTCATCTTCTCTCATGCATGGAGCTTAACCATTTCCATTCATTTCTAACCCAGAAATACACAAATTAAAACCCTCTTTTTTCACTTCATTTTTCATTTTAATTCATTCATTGTTATTATCATCATCATATATATAATACCTTCTTTTTCTATATCCTTCACAAAATGGGTTCAATCAATTGGCTTGGCTTCTCTCTTTCCCCTCAACACCAACCCTCCGATCACGCTCACGCTGCCGCCGCTACCGCCCCCTTCACCTCCGATCAAATCTCTCCCTCCGACGTCTCCGCCGTCTGCTTTGACAACCTTCCTTCTTCCTATGCTGTTTATGAACACTCTCAAGGTTTCCTTCTTCCTGTCTTTTTCTTTCTTTTTAATGGGGTTTTTGGAAATTGATATTTAATCAGAACCCATTTTCTAACTTTTTTTTTCTCTTTTTTTTTTTTTTTTTTAACTTTTTGTAGATTGGAATAATATGAAGGGTTTAGGGTCGACACAAAGTTCAGATTTTTCTGCTTTAATCGAAAGCCAACACCAACCAAAGCTTGAAAATTTCCTAGGCCACCACTCTTTCACTGACCACGACCACGACCACGCCACCGCCGCCGTCTACACCAATGCCTCCGCCAACTACATCTTCCAAAATTCTTCTTTGGACCTTCCATCGGAGGCTGCCGGCTGTGGCGGTGGAAGACCCAGCGCCGGTAACGGAAACGCCAACAATACTACCTCTATTGGTTTGTCGATGATTAAGACGTGGTTGAGGAATCAACCAGCGCCGCCTCAAGTGGTGGCCAAAGGCGGCGGAGATCACGACGGTAGTGCAGTTGGAATAAGTAATCATCTCACGACCGCACATACTTTATCACTGTCGATGAACACCGGTCCCCCACCGCCATCCCAGTCTTCGTCCGGCTCGGCGGCTCTACCACTTCTCACGGCCAGCGGCGGTGAAAGCTCCTCCTCCGATAACAAACAAGGGAAATCATCAGGTGCCTCGATCGACGCTGAAAATGGTGCCGTTGAAGCTGCCCCGAGAAAATCTGTCGATACATTTGGACAAAGAACTTCCATCTACCGCGGTGTAACCAGGTTTCTTAATATTATTATTATTATGATTTGCATGTTTGTTTTTATTAATTTTTTTAAAAATAAATTTTCTGTTTTAGGCATAGATGGACAGGAAGATATGAAGCTCATCTTTGGGACAATAGTTGTAGACGAGAAGGACAGACTAGAAAAGGAAGACAAGGTAATTAATCAATCAATCAAGTGTTTCATAAACTAATCAATGAAGAGTATTCTTTTTTCTCTTCATTCTTTTGAATTATAATACTTATTGGATCGTTGATTATATAATTTCTAATTTTGAGTTTTTTTTTTTTTTTTTGATTGTTTGTGTGATTCTTATCAACTCATGTGGGGTTTCATTTCCACTACAAAATGCAGTCTATTTGGGTGAGTAATACCAAAGGCTTTCATATATATATTTTTTTCTTTTTTTCATTTTCTTAATAAATCTAATTTTATTTGTAACTTTATGATTGTACTTTTATTAAATAGACATGAAAATGAAATTCTCTCACTTATATTAAATTTGGTGGTGTTTAATTTATCATATAATTAAACAGGAGGTTATGACAAAGAAGAAAAGGCTGCAAGAGCTTACGATTTAGCAGCACTTAAATATTGGGGTACCACAACCACAACAAATTTTCCAGTAAAGTTTTCTCCTTTAAGACTCCAACTTAATTACATTCTTGAACTTTTAATTTATGCATAGGACAATGTTAACGTGACAGTGTCCATTATTTGTCCCATCAAAATAGATTTTGGTGTTTGTCAGTGAGTTTTGTGTAGTGAGATATGGAATATGTTTTTTGTTAAAAAACAATCTATTGAATTTTCTCTACAGATTGAATAATTTTTTTTAAAAAATGTAGATTAGTGATTACGAAAAAGAGTTGGAAGACATGAAGCACATGACCCGGCAAGAGTTTGTTGCGTCTCTAAGAAGGTACAAGCACAAGTTGCTCATTGAGCTTAAACATTTATGTATATTTTATTCTTTAGTTTCCATTTACAGACTTTGAATTTTGAATGTATGATATAGGTTTTCATTAATTAATTAATTTTGATTAAAACTCGGTGTATTATAATCGGAAATGCAGGAAGAGTAGTGGGTTTTCTCGAGGAGCTTCCATTTACCGTGGAGTTACAAGGTAAATTTTAATTTTTAACCAACTCCCTCTCTTTTCCTTTTTACTAAAATTTAATATTAATTTATAAATTTATAACTTTATAAATTTATTTTACACTTTGAAAATGTTCCAATTTCTTATCTTTTTATATATATTATTCCACTAGTTTATGATAGGCAGTATTGAAGTATTTTAAGTTAGATAATATCACTTGTCTCTCACGTGCATTTTCCCAATTATTGTTTGTTTTTTTTTTTTTTTTGGTTAAATATATTATATATAAGAGTATTATTAAATAAAATTTTTGTATATGGTGGTTGGTGACAGACACCACCAGCATGGGAGATGGCAAGCAAGAATAGGGAGAGTTGCGGGGAATAAAGATCTCTACCTGGGAACTTTCGGTAACTCAATCATTATCATCATCCTTCTTAATTTTTTATTTTATTTATTTATACTTTTCACAACATTAAGAAAATTAAATACTATAACTTAATTTATTTTTGAGTTCGATTACATGCAGATTTGGACATTTGAACGAATCTAAGACAAATAGAAAATAGTTGGTTTTCAGCTTCCATCCTAAAAGAGATTCAGTTCAAATAACTCTTTTATATTGATGCACTTTTCGATTTGGTTCGTTTTTGCTGAAAAAGTTCAACTTCAAAGTAGTTCTATAATGTCTTAATTAATTTAATCTGTGTATATTAGTCTTATTTTAAATTCCATATTAAAGTAGACGAATGAAATTAAGGTAAGAGATAAATCTTGTAAAAGAATCTATTGGTATGTATACATGCATGAGTTCTAAAAGAAGAGAAAACAATGCATAATATTTTTAATTACGTTGCTTAATTTTAAGATGTGTGAGAGGAAGTAGAGTTAGTTTAATGATGAAGGTATATGCAAGACAGTTTGAGAATTCATTGAATAAAAAATGTTTGAAGAATAATGTGTATTCATTCAGGTACGCAAGAAGAAGCAGCGGAAGCATATGACATAGCAGCTATAAAGTTTAGAGGATTAAATGCGGTGACCAACTTTGATATGAGCCGTTACGATGTGAAAGCCATTCTTGAAAGTAACACATTACCCATCGGCGGGGCTGCCAAGCGCTTAAAGGACATTCACCATTCTGACATACCTCTCGACCCCCAAAGAGCAGAAGACAACATAACTTCACACCTCTCTGATGGAATAATAAATATTACATCCACCACGACTCCTTATAGTGGCGGTGGATGGCCCACTATCGCCTTCCACCATCACCATCCTTACGCTTTCCACTACCCCTATGCGACTCCGCAACAACGAATGTGGTGCAAACAAGAACAGGATGCTACTGCTATCGCCGCCGACAACTTTTTCCCACATGGTGGGGCTATGGACTCAATGGACCATAGCTCGGGGTCTTACAGCAGTGCCAATGGAGATGGGTACAATGGAAACTTCTTGATTCCGATGGGGGCGGAAGGAAGCAGCAGCAACAATGGGGGATTAGGAGACATTGGAGAAGTGAATTTATTTGGTGGTTGTTCTAATGTGGATGATCCATTCCATGCAACAAGAACGTCCAATTTGTATAATTATCACAACTCCTCTCATCAGCTGCAACCGCCACCTCCGCCGTCGGGGCTGCAAGGCTCTAACTGCAACAACTGGCTTCCTCCGGCAAGGTCGGTTTGTCAGGGGGGAGCTCCCCCACCTTTCACCATTTGGAATGACACTTAGAAAAGAGGAAAAGGGTTGATGTATACTACCTAGCTATGATCAGCTGATTTTGTTCTTTTGTTTTTTTGTTTCTCTTTTGGTTCAGGCTAACTTAATTACATGAATGACCAGAAAATGAAGGAGGTTTAGGCCTTTTCTCTACCTCTTTATAAGCAAAGTTTTGTTATATATATATATATATTATATATATAATATTTAAGGATCTCAAAATGCTGAAGTTCAAACCAATGGCATTTTTTGCTATAAATTTTGAGAACTTTAGAATTGGATCCCCGGCTAGTTTATATAATTTTAATTCACATACTTCATATACCAGCCTTTGTAATATTTTGTTTTTAAGCTTATTTTTGTTGCTTTAGACTACAAGAAATGGCATTCTTTTTTTCTTCTTTATTTTTCCCTTTTCATTTTTTATTTCAGTTTAATTAAGAAATTAGAGTTACTTTTCAATTTTTGTTTATTTATTGTTTTGTTCTTTTGTGTAATATTAAAGTTTATTTTAGTACAAGTAGGTGTAAGATTTGAATCAAGTTGTACTAAGTTGTTGTTAGCCTCTAATTTTGAAGCCTGTATACGTTTTACCAATACAAATGTGGAGGTGGGAATTTGACTTCTAATCTAAAAAGAGTTGTATACCTCACTTAATTACATTAAAGGATGGAAAATGTACATATTGCTTGCAATTAAACACTATTGTTACAAACTGTCTTAAGGGTTAGAATTTATTTGCAACTGTTGGAGAATTTTGGCTTTCGGAGCAGGGGTTTGTAAAAATAGCAAAAAAAAAAAAAAAATTATGATAATACAGTTTATATATATCAGTACATTTTCTAAATAGCAAAAGTAGTAAATTTAATAGCGGATAACCTCTGATAGCCCTCTGATAGTCCTTGATAGGTCTTTGATATATCTAATTACTTGTTTTATATATATTTGTCATATTTGCAATTTGCAAAAAAAAAAAAAAAAACAAAGATGCTATGTGATGCTTTTTTCTAAACTTTTTATGGTAATGGATAGTATTTTTAGGATCGGTAATTAAGTATATTATAATATTTCTACAAAATTGAAAATTTAGCAAAGTTTATTAGTGATAGACTCTACCAATAATAGACTTTTTCACTAATAGATATCTACCAACGATATAGTCTATTACTAATAGGCTCAACGGTGCATTCTTTTAAATTTTTTTATATGTACTAATACTTTAATTTAAGTTTATATTACTATATTTACAACTACACATTAATAATAATAACCTACATAGTTTGAGGGATTTAACTGTTGATGATTGTGAATTTTTTAAAGTACTGTTAGCTATTACGATTGATTTAATTTACGAATTGTGTGTTAACAATAACCGTTTACGATGGACAAATGGCTATGAGTTTGTCTTAACATTCGATTGATCTATTGATAACTTGTAGAAATACAAGTCACTGTGACCTTTAAGGTAAAACAATAAAGTCAAAACTTGAGATAACGGATCAAAATGTGTAGCTTTGAATGCAAATATTTATATTATCAAGAGAATGCAACTTACATAAGTCATCACACTTGATTAACTATGATTTCAAGTGTTTTTCCACGCAGAATGGTGAAAAGAAGAAATTAAAAGTGAGGATCACGCGCATGAACTCAGCGCTAAGAAGCTATCTGACAATTCGTAAGGTAAGATGTCAACACATCATTATGCGAGATGGTTCGCTAAAAGACAAGAGTGGTAGTTGGAGCTGATGTGATAAGAAATAGATACTTTCTACACTGACATTTGTAGGCAAGGATGAATGTGAAGCATAAGCAAGGATATATGTGCAACATAGCATAATTAATTTTCCACCTATTGTATGCCTATAAAAGAAGTGAACTCCACCATGAACAAAAGAAATAGAGAAGGCCATCCCTTAAGGAGACCAGTGAAAGGACAAGTTTTGAAGTCCTTCACCATCTGCAGCTCTTCCTCCACCTTTTCTCAGGTCAACTTCTAAGTGAGAGATTAGAAAGAGAGAGAAGCTCAACCACCATTCCTCTATCTTGTAAAAGAGTCCAGGAATGCATGACAATGCATTCTATAGCTCGACACATCTCTTTACTTCCCATTTTTAGTATTTTGTGATATATTATATGAATATTCTTATTTTTATGGCTAAGAGGCCTACATTATCAATGCAATGCATGTTTTTATCTATTATCTCTCTTCCATTTCTCGATTTTTCATCTTGTGAAATAGTTTAAGTGTATGTTATGTTCTTGATAAGAAATCTTTAATTATAAGACTCATCGAGTTTGCCAGAGCTTAACTCAATTACTTGGCCAACGTTCGTCACCAACTGCTCGAGAGAGTAAATAGCAAGGACATCGCTAAACACACGCAGAAGGAAGTTTGGAAACAAACTCCATTTTGACGCTTTCCCTCCAATCATTTGTGTCACGAAAGGAGAACAAGTGTGGTGTTTAGGCGCCATAGGTTGCTCGCCTTAAATAGAAGATGGTTAAGTGATCTATATCGAATCAAGAACATCATGCATGGCTTAGATCGCCAAGAATACAGAAACCTTTCTTCATCTTCCATAATACAAGTTAATTCACATTTCATTGTCATTCCCCTCTATAGAATCCACTGTGTAAATATTTTGATTAGCGTAATTATTTTATACTTATACTGTATAGAATTTAGAGCGCATGAAACTAGGAGTAGACGTTATAACTAAGTTTGATAGGAATTCCTTGTGTTCAACCCTGACTTACCTAGAAAACCTCTCGCTTCATGTACACTTAGGCAACCGTGAGGAAACTTGTACTAAAATTAGTTGATCATTATGCATTTAGCAATGCATAGGTAGGACATGCACCTTTTATAGCATAACCCTAACCTAGACGCCAACTTAGTCACATCATTAGAACCCATCATGACTTATTTACGAAAGAGTGTTTAAAGACAACATAAACCATAAATAACAAGTACCATTTATCTAATTGTGTGTGAATTTGGTTTGCGCGATTGATTTGTGTAGGTTAGATTTTTCATTTTAATGATCCTATCGCAAACCTCTCTTTGCAAAATCAATAGATTCGATGGTATGTCATTGAGGTTCTATGTTTGCGACTGTGCTACATGGCGAGCATGGTCATCGCATGCATTATGCTCACTACTAAATTTGTTCACTAGGTCAGGATCATACAATAAAAGGTTCACTATCATTTCCTCTCATAACTACTAAATCTGCATTGGGTATAAGTTTTTCTCTCGCTTGCCCAAGTGTAAGTGAAGTAAGAGGTTTTTTGGGTAAGCTAGGGTCGAACACAGGAAATTTCTATCAAGCTTAACTACAATGACTACTTCTCATTCAAGCGGTATGAAATATATATACAACATGAAGTATGTATGTATTAATTCTACTATTTACATTAGAGGTTCTGTAGAAAGTGACATGGAATGACGTGATTATGGAAGGTGAACCAACTTGTGTTAAAGAGATGTGAGGAAGGTCTCCATATTGTAGGCGATTAAGCCATGCGACGATCCTTGATGCCATAGATATAATTTAACCATCTTCTAATTAAGGTGGGCAACCTCTCAATTCCTAAACGCCACACTTGCTCACTTCTCAAAATACAAATGATAAAGATAGATCAGGCAATAGCTATCTAGATTTTCTTATTTGTAAGCGTCACATTGTCTCTCTATTAGGGTGGATGTAGTATTGAATTCCAACAATATAGTTTTTCTGTTATTTTTTCTTTTTCTCTATAAACACCTATAAATATAAAGATGTATCTAAAAAAAAAAGAAGTCTAAGCTTTACATATACTTCCTTTATAGTAGATATAGAAAAAGAAAAAAAATAAGCAAAATATTGTACTCACTTTAAAATAAAGGAAAGTGATCCTTCTCATGGATGTAGGCATTCTTTAACCGAACCACGTAAATCATGTATTCTTCTTCTTCTTCTCCTTCATCTTCAACAATTGCTTATGTGTTCTACTCTACTAAATAACAAAAAACACATTCCAAAAGAATTAGGATTTGGAAAGAATAAATTAAAGAGAGACAAGAGGCAAGATATTTTCTTCATTTCATTTCTTATCTTTCTTTGTTTTTCTTTTCGTAAAGTGAACGAACTAAAGACAAAGGAGATCTTACCTTGTCCACGTGTATGGCCACCAAGAAGAAGAGGCATGGCTTCATCTCCTCAAAGTTCTTCATTGCAAGCTGTCTTGCACTTGAATTTGGGCCTAAAATCAAATTAAAAGAAAACCCAACAAATTAGTATCAGAGCGAATCTTGATTTTTCAAGAAATTGAATCTTGGACGATTAAAGAACACAACAAACTTGAGAGTGGCAGTGACAAGAGTAGAAATTGAGAAGTTCGATGGAAAGGGAAATTTTGTCTTATGGAAGGCAAAAATCAAGACTTTGCTAGGTCAGCAAAAGGCTCATAAAGCACCTTTTAGATCCTTCAGAGCTTCTAGCAACACTCACAACATCACAAAGAAAAGAAATAGAGTTAAATGCCTATGGTATTAATCCTAAATCTCAGTGACAGTGTTATAAGGCAAGTATTAGAAGAAGAGACAACATATAAAATTTGGAAGAAATTAGAAAGTTTATATTCAACTAAAGATCTCTCTAATAAAATGTACCTAAGGGAGAATTTTTTCACACACAAGATGAACCCTTCAAAAATCTTGACAGATAACATAGATGAGTTCAAGAAAATTGTTTCAGAATTTAAAAGTCTTGAATTTCTTGAAGAAAAACACAGTAATGAAAATTAAGCCTATGTTTTCCTAAATTCTCTACTCGAAGCTTACAAAGAGGTAAAAAACGTACTTAAATATGGTCGAGACTTAGTAAAAACATATGCTATTATTTTAGCCCTTAAAACTAGAGAATTAGAAATTCAGTCATCACAAAAAGAGCATCACAGTAGAGATGGTTTATTTGTCAAAGACAAATCTCAAGCTAATAAGTGGAAAAACAATAGCAAAGTTTTTTTTCAAATGAGGAAAAGAAAGCAAAATAAAAGAAGAAATGTAAGTATTGCAAGAAGAAGGGGCATCTAATCCAACATTGATTTTTCCTTAAGAAAAAGAATCAAGAGAAACAAAAAGATTCAAAGGGAAAGCAACCTGAAGCCTCTATAGTAGAAAGTTCATATACCTATGCTGATGCTTTGGCATCAACTCAAGGTCAAGCCAATCATGTTATCCCCTTTGGTAAACATGATTAGGTTCTAGATTCTTGATGTACCTACCATATACACCTTTTAGAGTTTGGTTCGACACATATAAAGAAATCAAGAGAGTGTCAGTTTTTATGGGGAATAATGAGGCTTGTAACATTGCTGGAATTGGATCAGTCACCATAAAATTAAAAGATGGGACTGTTAAGCTTCTTAGAAATGTTAGACATGTTCCTCATCTTAAAAGAAATCCTATTTTCCTAGAAATGTTAGACTTTTTGGGGTGTGAATACAAGGAAAAAGGTGGAGTTTTTAGGTTTTCATGGACTCTAGAGTAATATTGGTCGGAGAAAAAGTAAGTGATCTTTTCTATAATTAAAAGGGTTGAAATGTTAAAGGAAGCTAATGTTGTTTCTACTCTAAATCTAACTGAGGTTGACCTTTGGCACAAAAGACTATCTCACATTAGCCAAAAAAGGTTTGAGGCTCTATCCAAACAAGGCATCCTACCTCAAGAAATAAGCAATAAGTTGTCTTTCTGTAAACATCGTATACTAGGCAAAGCAAGGAAATAAAGCTTCACCAAGGCACAACACACAACTAAAGGAATCCTAGACTACATCCAGGATCTATGGGGTTCAGCCACAACTCCAAGCTTAAGTGGCTCAAGGTACATCTTATCCTTTACTGATGATTTTTCTAGAAAAGGTTGGATTTATTTTCTAAAAACTAAAGACGAATTCTCTAAAATATTAAAGGTTAGAAACTAATAATAGAAAAACAAACTGATAAAGAAATTAAGTACCTTAGAATTGACAATGGTTTGGTGTTTTGTGGAGAGATTTTCAATATTTTTTTGTAGGTAAAATGGTATCACAAGACATAAAATAGTGAGATACACACCTCAACAAAATGAGGTGGCAGAAAGACTCAACAGAACAATCATGGAAAGAGTAAGATGCCCACTGTCAAATGTTATCCTAGAAGAAAAATTTTGGATTGAAGCTGCAGCCTATGCTATGTACACACTAAACAGAAGCCCTTATACCTCTTAGGGTTCTTAACACCTAAGGATAAATGGTCCAAACACCCTCCAAATTTAAATGATCTTAAGGTGTTTGGATGTGTAGGTATGCCCATCAAAATCAAAGGAAACTAAAGGCAAGAACTATTAAATGCATGTTTGTTGGTTTCACATAAGGGGTAAAGGATTTCAAGATGTGGCATCCCTCTGACAAGAAATTTATAATCAGTATGGATGTTCATTTTAGAGAAAACGAGATATATGTTTATGCAAGAGAAAAGTAATCTTGATGAAAATCCTAAAGCCACATAGACCTATATTACCCAATTTAAGGTGGAGAATACTAGAAATAATGATCAATCTACTGAGGGAACTATTGCTACTGAGGAAGAGCAAGTAGAGAACACAAATGGAGAACAAACTGAAATAGGCATTCATTGGCCAAACCACGTAAATCTTGTATTCTTCTTCTTCTTTTCCTTCATCTTCAACAATTGTTTATGTGTTATGCTCTACTCAAAAACAAAAAACCCATTGAAAAAGAATTAGGGTTTGCAGAGAATAAAAAGAGAAAAGAGGCAAGGTATTTTCTTCCTTTCATTTTTTATCGCAAGGTATTTTCTTCCTTTCATTTTTTATCTTTCTTTGTTTTTCTTTTCGTAAAGTGCACAAACTAAAGAAAGGGGAGATCTTAACTCGTCCACATGTAGGGCCACCAAGAAGAAGAGGTGTAGCTTCATCGCCTTCTAGTCCTTCTTTGCTTGCTGACTTGCACTTGAATTTGGGCCTGAAATCAAACTAAAAGAAAGCCCAACAGTGGATAACATGTTGGTGCCAAGATACCACTCTTGTTCTCCTTTCGGAACACAAATGGTAAAGGTTAATTGCTAGAATAGAGTTTGTTTCCAAACTTCTTTCTGCGCGCGTTTAGTTATGTCTTTGCTACTTACTCTCTCGAGCGACGTTGGCCAAGTGATGAAGTCAAGCTCAGCTAAACGATATGAACCTTATAAGTATAGATCTTTTATGAAGCACTTATCACAAGCTTAAACTACTTATAACACTTCAACAGATGAATAGTAAAGAAATGATAGATTGACATTGAATAAAGATGCAATGTACTGATAGATGTAGACCTTTCGACCATTGAAGTACTAAAGTTAAGACATTACATTGAAAGTACAAAAATAGAAAGTAAAGAGGGAAGATGAACTGCATAATGCATAAGAAATGTATTCCTTGGCTCTTTTACAAGTTACGGAAAATGGTTGATGGTTTCTCTCTGTAATCTCTCTCTAAGCTTTTACTCAAAAGATGACCGGAGAAAAGGTGAAGAAGGCAAGAACTTCTACAAAAGCAGAAAGGTTATTCCTTTCCACCAGCTCTCATCAAGACAAGCCCCTCGAAACTCCTCTAGATTTTAGTCCATTCAGACCTCACACTTTTACATGGAAGAGATGGAGACTAAATATAAGCTACTTTGGGCGAAAAACTTATATTATTTTGCACATGTCAATATCAAATGCAGCCTTATCAAGTAACATTAACTCCAACTACCATTGTTGTCTTTTAGTGAATCTCTATGCGTGATGATGTGGCATCTCACCTAGTGATGTAATCACCTGGCAATCTTCTTGTTGCTTAAGCTTTTGTACACATTCTTCTTGCGGTTCACTATATTTCTTCTTTTCTTCATTATCATGCGATAAAAATACTAAAAAACATAGTAAACCAGACATTGAGACTTATGCAAGTTGTATTATCTTATCATTATAAATTTGCAAAGGAAAGCTACGTGTTTTGGTACTTTATCTCGCGTTCTGATTCCATTGTTCTACCTAAAAGGCTATAATAACTTATATTTCTACAAACTATTACTATCTAAGAAGGGTTTTGGAAATGTTGGTTCTACACGAAAACTTTCTTTTTGTGAAAATTCGTGCCTATAATATTTTTAAAGATCTCTTGCCTTACGTATCTTTAATTGTTTTGGAATTTAATGTTGATGATTCTTTGAGTGTCCTTTGTGCATGTTTAAAGATCGTTGGTTTTTATTTTGAGGTTGATTGTTTTCACAAAAAGAATATTGAGAGGGTCAATGTTGTGTGAAGGATTCTGTCAAAAAAAGGTAGTGTGGTGTAAGGTTGGAGACGTATTTTAATTTGTTTGTGTGTTCAATCGGTAATCATCTTGAGAAGGGATTCTCAAAGCTTAGGGATAGACTAAAAAAAACTTATGGAATGATCATCACTTGAGAGGAAAGACAAACATCAAGTGAGAGAGAGTTTCATGACTTCCTAAAAGGAGCCTAATTGCCATATATATTTGAATCATTTAAAGAAGGATTTTCGTGATAATGAACTCTTCCAAATCTCTAATCCCAAGTCAACAGTACAAAGTTGTATACATCATCTGAACTATGCTAATTCTGATAGGATTAATAATTTAGATGGAAATTACCTTGAAAATAAAAATAAAAATAAAATTAGTGACCACTAATCTTTCTCCTACTCTTTTACTCTACCACAGTGTGACTACTAATTTTAAACTATATTTTGATATATGAAAGAAAATTTATAAAACATATTTCAAATAATACAAATTGAATGGTAAGAGAACATGTAGATTTTGAATACAAGGATCCGAAAATTAGGAAACATTTTATCTCCTTTTTTTCAGAGAAAAAGAAGCATAGAAAGAAAAGACAGAAAGAAAGAGTCAAAAGGGGAAAGATAAAACAGAGCTGCAAGGAACATTAAGAGAGCAAAGAGAAATTTGCCTTTGCAACAGACAGAATAGCCAAGAAATCAGTAGTGGAGTTGAATCTTATCATCATTCAAGTGAAGTATAATGGGAAATAATAGACAAATATGAGTTTGATAAATAATGAAGGACATGATGTAAAGTTTTAAAGAGAGCTGGAATTCAGGATAAGTTGCTCCACAATATCCCTCCCCAAACTTGTATTTCAATGTTAGACAATATAGTCGGTTATTTAATTAAGCTAGTTTAAAAATTCTTCTTATTTTCTCACACTTATTACACATAGTTGATTACTTATTCTGAGATAATCTTGAAAATAAAAAACAAGTTTTTTAAACCATCTATTTTAGATTTCAAAATTTGCCTTTTAATTTTGAAAATACTTCAAACATGTGCACAATAAATCTTAAAAACTAATAGATGAATGTGGTTTGGTTTTACTTCTTTATAAATATTTATATGAAAAAATTTTGTTTGATTTGTCCTATACTTAGGTCAAATTAACATAAAAAAGACAATTAAACTTTATAAATTAATTTCATAAATAAAACACACATTTTGAATCTTTTTTAAAAAATATATTTTAAAATTAATCAAACATTGTCTCGAAATTATTAATTTTTTAGTTATTTGAAATTGAAAATTAATTTTATTTTTTATTAGTTCTTTTTACAATTCACTTTTAAAAGCACAAATATCTGAAAATGTAAAATACATAACCATACAAAAAATGATTTCCAACAACAAAATATAAATAAGATAAATAATTTTTCCAAGACAATATAATATCAACTAGACAAATAGATGTGTAATTTGATCACGTTCTTCATTCATATTCTCACGAATCGAGCGATTATGTTCTTCGTTGACGTCCTCATGATTTTTTTCACAAATGTTAAGGTGAAGTAAATTTGGAGGAGAAAGGAACATTTGCAAATACCTATATTTATATGTATATGAAGACACGTTGAAAAAATATTCAAAGTATTAAAAAAAAATGATTAGTGAAAAATAGATACTTAAAAAGAATGGAAAAACTAGAGGAAGAAAAATAGATATTTGGGAGGGATTTCTCATTAAACATTAATTGTAAAATTTGGTTGAATGTGTTTTCTCTAAAATGACTAATTTCATAATCTCATTTTTCAAAAAAATATTTTAAACCAATGACAAACATCTCAATTTATCTTAAAATAAATTACTTTAAAAATTAAACACTTCAAAAATCAATCTATTAACATACTCAAAAATGATGTTTATAAGCTTACTTAAAAAACCGATAGTTATTATTGACGGGAGTCTTTTATATACCATTTTTCTCAATAAAGAATGAGTTGCATCATTCAAACTTTTCTTCTTAGTCCCTTGATGAAATTTGGTTTTAGCTACGGGTTGTGAAAAAGAAGACAATACTTGAGTTGTGTGCACCCTTAGATGTGCTAATCATCTTTAAATAACGTAAGAAATTCTATTCATTTATGGAGTTTGCGTTGTTCTGACTTCTACAATCAGGCCCTTCGAAGGAATGGTCGCTCTAGGACGACACGCAGGCAGATAAGAGGAATCTCGCGGTTCAACCTAATGAAAGAGACCGTAGGATATGTTGACATGCGTCCTTCTCCCACTTACTATGAACATTTTTCCTATTCACCTTGATATTGACCCATACAAACACTCTCCAAAGGAAGGCCGCTCCCAGAGCGACACGAAACCGAGTATGATTCTCACATGTGAACTCTTAGGTACGTGAGAGATAAAAATTGATATATCATGTATACCATTTTTCTCCCACTAAAATGTCTATATCCGTGGACACAGAAATATATCTTTAGTGAAAAGAGTTCAGTTGTGAGTCTTTAGTGGAATGTACACACATTTAACGAATATTGATTAATGTGGTTAGTGAGATTAGCAAATTAATCTCAGATTATTGAAGTTTCTGATCTATAGGTCTGTTAAATCTCTTTCCTAGCTCGTAAAGGGTAATAAGATTTATTTATATTGGTTGTAATTTAAAATGTTTTAATTTGCTTTGGGAATTAGTTTAATGTATAGTGATACATTAGTTTATCAAACTTTATTATATAAATTAAATTTGGGACATGATTCAAAATTAATTTATGAGATAAAATATTTGAATGAATTTAAATATTAATTTAATGTGAATTGGATTCATATTAAAATTATTGGTTAAGTGAAACTTATATTTGAATATGATTCAAATTTAATTTAAGTTAAATATAAGACATTTAATTTAGCTATATTAATTAATTGTTTAATTAATTAATAGTTTAGTTTTATTTAATTAAATTTGATTTAGTTAAATCTATAAGATATTGGAGAAATATTCATTCAAATAAGATATGAATGAAATATTAATTAAATATAATATAATATAATTAATTATATTAATATAAATCTATAAGATATTGGAAAGATATGCATTTAAATAAGATTTGAATGAAATATCAATTAAATATAATTTAATTAATATATATATATAAATATTAGAGAGATATTCATTCAAATAAGATTTGAATAAATATCAATTAAATATAATTTAATTAATTATATTAATATATATCTATAAAATATTAAAGAGATATTCATTCAAATAAGATTTAAATGAAATATTAATTAATTATTAACTAATTGATTAATTGTTAATTAATTAGTAGATTTGATAATATAATCTCATGATTCTCTCCTACTCCTTTTCCTATTTCAAGAAGGAAAGAATGTTATAAATATTTAGAAGAAAACAGTTTTCTTTAAAGAAATTGATCAAGAAAAAAAAGTCAAGGTTTTTGCTTTGCAAAAAAAAAAAAAAAGAGTTTATCTCAACTTTTTCCCATCCCAATTGGTTCCCACAAACCAATCTCATCCTAGAGGATAGGAAGGTTTCTGACGGGTGGTGTCCCCTATTTGGTAGTTTGTAGATTCAAAGATGTCAATGAAAGCAAGTTCTACGTATCTTTTAAATAAAAAGCAATGGTTATGTACAATCTCCCGCTGTCATAGGTCTTTTATCCCTTCACATAGTACTACTAGGATGCATATAATAGGCTGAACCTAAAGAGAAAACTGTACCCAGAGAACTAACTTGTTGGATCCAGAGTTGTGTATAAGTACTACTAGGGTGATTTAGGGTCGAACACAAAAAATTGTTTTAGATGTTAGTTTGAAGTTTTACTTTAGTTTTAATTCCCATTATTCTATCAAAAAGGTCTATAATAACGGTCATTTCTGTCCGTTAACAGTAGGTGACATGCAAGTGAGGGTATCCTATGCAATGAGTTTGCATAAGATTGGACCACGAAATAGTAACCACTAGATGTAACTCGGTTAACTAGTTGAGTTTCTATTTCATTAGGATTACTTAGGTAATTTAGTCTTAATCCTAAGTGTATTATGAACTCCTGTTCACGAGGAATTGTCCTTTGATTTCTACGAGTGTGAGTGGTTAGATTACCGATTCAATATGTTTATCATTTTGGGGACAAGATCAAGTGAGGAGCTAGGAACATAATTACACAAGATAAAATTCACTCCTTTCGACTTTAGGGTAAGTAGATGAGTGTTTCCTTAAATGGTGTTTTTGGGACTTGAATAAAGGGTCTTACCCTCTCTATGATAAAAGAGCGATTTTTATTTATTGGTTGGACCATAAAAAAATTGTTCATTACAGGAGCACAGGTATTTAAGGACTAGAAGTAATTCATGGGTAAAACGATAATTTGACCCAACTGGTGTTACGAACACTCGTGAATGACTAACTTACTGTTATTAGTCTATATTCATGGACACAGAAATATATCTATAGTGAGAATAGTTTAGCGATGAGTCTTTAATTAGTGGAGTGTACACACAGTTAACAATTATTGATTATTGTGGTTAATGAGTTTAGTCAATTAATCTCATATCGTTCTAGCTTTTGATCTGTAGATCCATTAGGTCTTTTTTCTAACTCATAAAGGGTAAAAAGATTTATTTATATTGGTTGCAATTTAAAATGTTCAAATTTACTTTCAAAATTAGTATAATGTATGGTGATACATATAATATAAAGTTTATATTTTAATTAAAATTTATTATATAAATTTAGTTTTGGATATGATTCAAAATTAACTTATAAGAGATGAAATATTTGAAAGAGTTCAAATATTAATTTAATGTGAATTGAATTTATATAAAACTATAGGTTGAAGTTTAACGAGTATATGATACACATTGAAACTAAATGTTATTGAGAGAAATTTATATTTGAATATGATTGAAATTTGATTTAAATTAAATATAAGATATTTAATTTAGCAATTAAATAATTGGAGAATTAATTAATACTTTAGTTTAATTTTGTTCAATTAAATTTGATTTAATTAAATTAAAACTATAAGATATTTGAGAGATATTAATTAAAAATGATTTAAATGAAATATTAATTAAATATGGTTAAATTAAATTAATAATTTAATGATTTTATTAATTTAATGTTTTTTTAAATTAATAGAATCTCGTCATTCTCTAACTTCTTAAGGAGGGAGTTATAAACACGTACAAAAAAAAGAAGAGGTTTTTCAAACTAAGCTATTTTGCCAGCAAATTCTCTTAGAGAATCTCTAAAAAAAAATTCTATTCTAATTGGTTCCCACAAACCAATAAGGTCTCCGAAGAGTAGTGTTCCCAATTCGTTGATTTGTAGGTTTAGAGACGTCAACTAGAGTATATTACTCTATTATATTATTCTATGTATCTTTTAATTTAAAAGCATGCTTAGCCTCTAAGAAATTTAGTTTATGTATTATTTTGCCAATGCACTGTTTTTTAAGTTTTGAATTAAATTGATCTAAGATCTCGGTAAAATCTTCTGCTATCAAACGAGCAGTGAGATCTTGCCCATGAACCCGAACTGTCCTTTTTTTTGCTTCCAGTCCCAAGTGGATAAAGCCCTAAGATGGCTCAAGTATTCCTTACCTTTCACTTTAAACTTCCAATCTCTGATGAACACGACCCCGAGATTGCCTAAGATCCTTCACTTCTAAACTTTTTGCTTTGCATCTCAGGCTGTCACAACCTCGAGAGCACTGAGATTTTGCTTCTACCTTTACTCCGCCTTTTTATTTCGATCAAATAAGACCGAGTCTTGAAGCCTCTACCTTAAGGTCTTTCCAATTTTTCTTTTTTACCTTCAATCTAACATTTCCAAACTTTTTACCAATACTCTAGTATATTTAGGGTTCAAGGTTTCCACTCCCAACACGGGATCACAGTTCAATTTCATTTGGCTACCCAATGATCCTGTGCTATATAGTGACGTAGAAGGCGTTTGACTTGGGTGCCATCATATGAGGGGCCATCTTCGTCTGGATGGAGGTCCTAAAAGGAGCCAAGTCATTTCCCTTCACTGCGAAGAAGCTCTATTTTAAATACATTTCTTCCTTCACCTGGTTTCCACAAGAAAAGTTTTAATTAATTGATATCCACCACTAGACGGCACTCAATAGATTGAGCACGTTTCATCAACACAAAAAAGTAGAGAATCGCATAAAAACCCTTGGAAAAGAAAAGAAAATTGAGGGGATAGAAGAAGAAGATAATTCACCTCCACCGTTGCATCAACTTCCACGCCATCTGTCATGAAGTTAAAAGTTGATGCGACAAAGGAAAAGACCAATGATCAAGATCCACCTCACCGTAGAAAACTTGTTCAAAAGAGACTATCTGATGATGAAAGAGTCTCCCATCCTCACTATATTAGAGACCCAACTCCCTCGCCTCCTAAGAATGATAATCCTCCACATCCTTCTAAAGACAACACTCCCCACTCTCTGCCTAAAACGACTCAAACCTTACCTCTCTTACCTCCTCCACCTCAAATGCACCCTAAACACATACTATAATAACCCTAAACACACCGAAACAACAATACTTTATACCTCAAATACATACTATAATAACCAATAGACTATTATAACTCATAGACTATAATAATCACAAATTATAATAACTCACTCTACGTCTCAAACGTTTTCATATTGTATTGAAAGATAAAAGAAAACCCTTGCATATGGGATCAGAGAATACCGGTACCTGAAAATAATAGTTATTCGATCCCAAACAATTTTGGAAATTGTGTAACAATTACAGGCACTATTGCATGTCCATATCAATTTTCATTTAGAAATGTTTCTAATTCAAACAGCTCTTAAAAGACATTCCCAAGTATTGGATGGAAGAAAAGAGTGATAAACCCCAAATGGCTTCTGCCTGGTGTAAAGAAGCAATATCAACATGCACACAGTACTGGACGTAGAAGATGTTCCCAAATTCACCCACTCAGACCTATGACATTGTTAGAAGATTTGACAATATTTTTTAAATTTCGGTCTTTAAAATTCTTTCTACATCCAAAATAGTGATCTAAACATTAGAGACATTGCCGAAAATATCATATCAGTATCTTTTCGTGTGTGTGTGTGTGCAGATGACATGATTTTGGGTAACAAAATTACTATTGAACACATGAGATCAATGAGATATACGTCTAGATTTTCACAATCAAGTAATCATTTATTTTAGTGCAGTCTTTTCTCTTCTTTTTTTTTCGATTTCTTTTTATCTCATTTATGTTAAATACATAAATAAGACTCTAATGGTAAGTGGTTGCAAGTATGAAATATAATAAGCCAGTGTGACTATTCAAATGACAACAAAATTATCTTTTCCATATTTCAATAAATAACAAAAAGAAAAAGAAAAACTCTCAAACTGCCAATCAAAGTTTGTATTCAAACTCAATTTTCTCATACAAATTTAATATTCAGAATGGGGTTGAATCTTCTCTAAGAAAACTAGTATACATCCAAAATTAACGTAACTATCCTTAAATTAACTCATAGTCTAGAGGATAAAACTATCCCTTTTCTTTTTTTTTTTTTGGGTAACATCAAACGGTTTCCCAAAGCCATCTGTATGATTAGGGTTTGTATTTTAGCACCTAATTGAACGTATCATTAAAAAGAAAAGAAAAAAGTAGATTTTGGAGTGAAGGGGGTTTTGCTAGTGTAATAGGGGGGTGAGGAAGAGACATAGAAGCGGGTAACAGGCAGGAGAAAATGACGGGCAGCTCCAATTAGAGAATGAGGAGGAGCAGAAAGAGATCCGAAAGCTTGCCACGTGGCAAGGCTTTTGTAATAATTGCTTTCACTTAAATTATGGCCAATGTATCTCATAATGGCCAACCGAGTGGCCGCATAACTCTAACTCGGACTCGCCTCAAAAAAAAATATTCATAAATTTATATTTAACCTTTCTCTCATCCTATATATATATATATATATATATATATATATTTTAACTTAACAATTTTTCTTGTAAATTTCTGTTAGATTTAATTTCAACATTCTTTTTATATAAATAAAATATTGCAGTAAAGTTAAAACAAACTAATTAACTGTGTATCATTTAAGTGTGATTTTTTTTTAGAGTTGTGTAATGGAGTGCGAATAAAGTTTGGGTTCTATAGCAATGGAATTTTATTTTAAAAAGAATATTGGTATTTAAAATAATGTTATTTGAAAAATATGGTTAATTAGTATGGTTGACCTAGGTAATAATTGAGACAATATATTGTATTCTTTTGTAGTGTAGGCTGTAGAATAGATAATGATGATGATCACTCCCTCATTTTTTAAAGACAAAAGATGACCTTATATTTGAAAACAACTGTTCAAATAACTTCACTCTAATTTTACAGATTTCTTTAAACATTTAAATAATCTTATGAATGCAAAATCCTTGTGGTAGTGTGCTAAAGTTTTACGTCTAACATATTTAAACTTTTCCAGCAGAAGAAAACGGAAGAAAATGTTTTTGTTTTCAAAACATCCTGTTTGTTTGACTAACTAATTAATGCTTTCTTGTAATCAACTTTGAAAATGAGAGGTGTAGTTGTAAATTTAGCAATTAAATTTAAAATAATTAAGTATACAGTAACATTTTAAATTTTTTGTAAATATAGTAAAATTTGTCAAATTCTATCAATGATATAAGTCTATCACCGAATACCAATAGATCATGTTACAAATATTGGTCTATCAGCGATATAAATCTATCAGTGATAGTTTTGCTATATTTGCAATTTTTTAAAATGTTACTATATCATTAATTATCATTCCTAAAATGGTCATCAATTGCAATTTTTCAAAATTATAAAGGTACATAGACAACAAACCGTTCCTCAATAGAATTATGAGATTTTTTTAAAAAATATACTATATAAAACAATTTTAAGAAAGGAAAAAACTCGCATACCCACAATAGAAAATACTAAAAAAGTTTAAGTCAATACATGATTAATTGACAACTCGTGTGTAATATATTTGATACACGATATTGTACGGAGATCGTTTAGATTTGACATATACTAGCTAATATATATTTTTCAATTATAGATAATAAAAGTTTATCAATGTCTATTCAAAATTTATCAATATCTATTAGACACAAAACTCATCCGGTCATATTTGTGAATATTTGAGTTTGATTTGTTAGGTCTAAAATCAATGCTAATATTAATTTGATAAATTCAAAATAAAATATCAACAAACATCTATCTCTAAAACCATACTAGGAAATTAAAAATAATAACATAAACCAAAACAAAAAAAAAAAAAAACTTTTTTTCCTTGTTACTTACATTAGAGTTATTTTTTTTTAGAAAAACATACTCATGAAATAAATACGAAGGCAGATGAAAATAAGATATATATATAATACATATTGATTTGAAATATTGAGAATCCCAAAAATCAAGAAAACTCGTTCTTTCCCAAGATAGATGAAATTACTCCACTCATTGTCACAATTGGTTTACAGATGAAATCTCATACTATCAAATAATTATAGTAAGAAAAAATTATTATATTGATATAGTACTCTCTTAATCATTTTGTTTTTAGAACAAAAAATATGTTTCCCGTAATCACATGTAAAATTTTTAATATTTTTTTGGTTAAATTATAAACTTAGTTTATCATTAGCTTTGAAGTTTGTATCTATTACCTTTTAACTTTCAAGTTTTTTATCGGTTTAAATCCTATTTTGATCCTTAAACTTTCAATCTTGTTATATTTTGCTTCACAAACTCTACCAAGTGCTGATTATAGTCCTTAGACTTCAAGAAGGTGCTTATTTCATGGTCCATATTGGTAAAGCAAACTTTTTAACAAAATGAAGAGTATGATAATATTTTTAGATGACTAGGTTATCGGTCAAGTTAGTCATACTAAAAATCTAGGGCTTCAATTTTGAATTAGAGAGCAAATCAATTTTGTATAGAACGAACTCAAAAAACACTTTGTGTTTAAGATTTTGATCGTTTATTATTTTGGCCCGCTAATTGTTGACATTCTACATCACTAACTATAAGCATTTGATTCTCTAAAGTTTGGGATATTTTTGTTCCCTAAAACACCAAAACAAGCAAACAAAAAGTTAAATTAGAACCTTAGAATTTTTAGTCGAATGTTTGATTCATTTATTTTACATCATAGTCAAACTATTTAGTGCTCAGTCATCTAAAAGATATTGTCACCTCACAATTCTATTATATATGCTAATGAGTTAAAAGAAAACCTAATCGTAGTAACTAAAGTAAACACCTTTCTAACGTTAAAGAGATAGTTTAGTTAACACTTTTCTAACGTTAAAGAGATAGTGAAGATCAAAGTAGAACTAGACGATTGAAAGTATATGAATTAAAATAGCATCTAAACACTATATATGGTTATTATTATTGTATATTATTGTTATGTATTATTATATATTATTTTTATTAATATTATTATTATTATTATTTTGTACATAGGAGAAATCAGCGGAGCACCCGTGCCTCCTTGGAAAGAACTCCATATACTCCATACTTATTTTTCTTCTCTCTATTTGGTTGCATCATTATCAAAGAAGAGAGGAGATTTCCAAGAAAAGGTAAAAACTTTATTAAAGTTAAAATAAAAATTAAAAAAAAAGGTCTAAAATAATATTTTTCACTGCAAAACCCCATGCCTTCTTTTCCTCCCATGCTCATGTCTCTATGTTTATATTTCTTAGACTGTAATTCCTAATTTTCATAAATAAAATATCTCTTCCTTTTTCACTTTTTGCATGGCCTCATCTTCAACTTCAACTTCCCATTATTTCATTTCCTACAACCTCACAATTGCTTTCTCATTCTTTTTGTCTTTTATTTAAGTATTTCCTACAACCAATTGGTATGACTCTAAGGTTTAATAACCCTTTGATCTTTTTAAAATAAACTCATACGTATACTTCTTTCACCTCTATATTTCTTTCTTTTTCTTTTTTTTTTTTGTTATTTATTCTCTATTAAATATTTTTTTAAAAAAAATAAATTTTAAAAACTAAAAATATTTGTTCTTGAAACTCAACTCTTTTTACTTATAAATAATAAAAACCATGATGTGAAATTGAAAGGAAACAACAACACAATTTTGAAAAAGTAAATAAGGTCCAAATAATTATTTTTCAATTTTAAATTTGTTGTCAAACACATAATAAAAACAATATGGTTATCTATATTTTTCACCAACCCATGTTTTCAAAGCTCTATTCTTAGATCATCAACTAAACCCTAATTAAACCTTAAATTAATTACCAAATTAAATAATATTTGATAAGTTAATTTTAAGAAATGAAAAAAAGAGTAATAAAAACAAAAAGAGAAGATATTGGAATGGTTAATTAGTTTAAAAAATATTTTTTAACGAAAGAAAGAGGAAAAGGGAATGAAAACAAAAAGGATGTAAGAATTGAGAGAAAAGATCAAAAGGAAAGGGAAATAGGAATGGCTGAGTTCATGCGTTGTCTGAGATTTGTCTGTGACAGAGAGAAGAATCGTAATTAAAATTTACAATAATTAAAAGAAATATATTTTAAAAAATTAAAAAAAGAAAACCCTAGGAATCCTCATTCTTCATCTCTTTTCTTGACCAAATCCACAAAACCCTACTTGGGCTTTGTAAAAACTCTGTTTGGGATTCTAAACTTTTTGACTTTGACCCCTATTTTAAAACCCTACTTCCCTTTCATTAACAACAACCCATGAATTATAATTATTAATTATTTTCATTTTCATTTCTATGATTATATATTACCAAAGTAACTTCATCATGTGTTGTGTTGTTTGTTTCCTTGGATTCCCGAACTCAATTAGTGTTTTGAATTTCCTTGATGTTAAAATGGTGGGATAATATTAAAATTTCTTTGGTTCTTCTAGAGTACCACATATGTGTTAATCTAGTTAAAATATCTTGATGTACCTATTGTCCTCTATATATATCATTTATTATTTTGTTCTAAATAAATAAAAAATTTCACTTATTAGCTAGCCTTGGTTTTAGGTTAATTGGTTATTAAGATGATATGAAAGTAGATGGTTTATGTTATTATTTCCTCCTCAATTGATATTGCTCTGGTTGGTTATTCCATATATATTTCAAACTAACAACAGAGGGTGAGAATGTGTTAGATTATATAATAGTATTTTTTTTTTTTTTTTACCTATCAAATTTAAAAGTCTTGGATCAATCTATGATTTAAAAATTAAAATTCAAATGAGGAGATGGAATCTCAAACCATATAATGGTCCTCAATTTTTAAAAATAATCTAGTATTTGTAAATATCAATTTTCACATTTGGAGGAGATTCAAAGCAAAGTAACATCATTTATGTAATATAGTACTATGCTACTCGATTTCCAAGTTAATTCCCATTCTTTCCCTATTTTAATTAATATAATATGAAATCAATTAACGTTTATTTTAAACAAAACATGTTATGCGTTAAAGTGAGTAAATACTCACTTTCTAATTAACATTAAGTATGTATGGTAATTTTACAATCAGAAATTCGATCCTTCGCCACATATTTCTTTTAAAAGTAAAATAAAAAATATAACATTTGATGTTTTAATTAACTATATCAAAGATCAAAACCTATAAAATCACAAATTAAGAAAAAAAACATGAAGACAGCCATCAAAGTATACATGAACTAATTAAATTTAGAATATTAGTTAAACAAACTTTATTGTTATTTAAGTTGCATATATTACAAATAAAGACACAAAAAAGAAAAAAGAAAAACCCTCATATATATTAATATTGGTTCCTAGGACAACCAAACTTAATTAGGTTTTGGAATTTAGTAACCTTTTTGAATAATTAATATGGCTATCCCATTGCCTAAGTTGATCTTATAAGCTTTGGCATTCGAAAAACAAAATGGGGCTTCTCATTCATTCTCTCTCATCCATGCATCTAACCCTAATCACAACGTATTCTTTTAAAGTGCATGCTTTTGCGTATGTTTCAAGTTGATTGCCTCTTAGATATCATTCAGTTATTTTATTTAATTAATTAATCAGTTTACAATTATTATTTTTTGTCACTTGTGTTTCCCCTTTATATTATTTTCACTCAATGCACAGCTGGTGAATAATTGCTTTCTTTCACAATTTATAATATATTATCAAACAAATATTTTAATTTATCAAAAGTGAATTGAGTTTATCAAACATTTCTACTATATTTCAACTACAAATACACAATGTAAAAATGTTGTTTTTCAAAATTTGTTCTATTTGTATCACATAGTTAAAAAATGAACGACTAAACACATTGTATTTAATGAATGAATTAAAACATAAAATACGCTTTGAGTATGTCAATAATTGTATAAATAATAATTTGATAAATATTAATAAAATTTCTTTGTTCATTATATCTCTAGTTTAACCTTTTTCCCAAACATTTAATCACTCCAAACTAAGAATGTGATGTCTGTGTATATAAGAATGTAAGGATCCTAGTTTGAGAAAAGAAGAAGAACAAGTGGGCTACTTATGCTTTTGAATTGTGAAGGGAAGTTGCAACCATTGCAGGCTCTTTTAGCCCAAATCTTGCTTGGGGCTGAGTTTAGAAACCCAACTCATGAAATTGAAATGTGTTAGTTCTTATTGTTGTTATTATTGTTAATAATAAGAATAGTAGTAAATAATAATAGTAATATCAGATTTCGGCCATAGAATACCGTTTCGGAAAGAAATGTCTTATTGTTGTTCACTTGTTTGGATATATTATGTGTATATTAAATTGAGCTTTATTCCAAATTTAAATTTTCGAAGGAAAACAATGTGTGGAATTGAACTAAAGGACTAACTTCTGCTGTGAAATGAACATGCATGTGCTTTTATGTTGATTTCATGTTTATTGTGGAATGCACATGCATATGGTTTCTTCTGTATTTCACAAATGTGTTGTGGTATATATTTCTCATTTAATTAATGTCACCTTAGTGTTATACGTGGTTTGAACCAGTGGTGGATTCAGAAATTTTACATAGGAGGGCTGACAGTATATAATAAACACACTAAAAAAATGTAAAAAAAATATATATTTCGACGTTTTACTGATGCTCCAATAACATTCACCAGCAATAAAGAAAGTTTGACAATTTTCACATGGTTTTTTGTAATGTAAATTTGTAGATTTAAAAATTCATTAAAAAAAAAAGTACCTTTTTCAAGGAATATTGTTGAGAGTGAAAGTTTGGACCATCAACTTTGTTACATTTTTTTTCTAAATATTTGTTAAATAACAAATGAGGGCTAAAAAATAAGGTATCTTAGATATGTTTTTTCTCTTTTTAAAAAATTATATTCTTTTTAGGAAATCAAATTTTATTCCTTTAAGGAAATTAAATTATCTTTCGTTTAGGAAATCATTGAATTTTAGGAAGAAAAAATCAAATTACCTTCATTTTAGAAAATCATTTGGGGAAGAAAATTATTGATATTTTGAATAAAACTTGGAAAGAAAATAATTGATACAAGATAAAGTTTTATCTTAGATAGGTTTTGTTCCTCTTTTTAAAAAATGATATTGCTTTTAGGAAATCAAATTATCTTCCGTTTAGGAAATCATTGAAATTTAGAAAGAAAAATCAAATTATCTTCATTTTAGAAAATCATTTAGAGAAGAAAATTATTGATATTTTGAATAAAACTTGCATAGGAAATCATTTGGGGAAGAAAATTATTGATATTTGTAATAAAAACTATTTCGTAAAAATAATTGTTGTATTGGCACAACCGCTGAACCAAAACTAAAAATTAGTTAAATTAGAGCATTATTTAATATATATTGTAATCTGGCAGTTCAAAATTAATATTAAAATACAAAAACCGAGAATGTGGGGAGCACGTTGCCCCTTGGCCCCTTAATAAATCCGCTCATGGTTTGAACATTCTTGTGATTATATGCAATAATGTTAGTTTCGGCAAGAAATGTGTGATTGTTGTCACTAAATATTGTTTGGGTATATTATGTATATTAATATTAGAGAATATTTGATTTTTCAGCTTTCAATTTCTCGTGGAATCGACATGCATGTAGTTTCCTATATATTTCATATATGTGTTATGGTCACTAGTACAAAACTTGGCTTGAATATTAGTTTAAAACGACATCTTTGATAGTGTTATTAAAGCATTTTAATGTCGGTTGGGCTTTAATGTTAGTTTAAAACAAACATTAAAGGTTTTTAACGTCGGTTTTAAGTTGACATTTTTGACAGTGTTATTAAAGCTCTTTAATGTTGGTTGGGCTTTGATGTCGGTTTAAAAACGACATTATTTAAACCAACATTAAAGAGGCCAACAATGTCATTTTAAGACCGATATTATATAACCCCAATAATGTCAGTTTAAAATTGACATTAAACCCTTGTTCATGGGTCCGTTTTCATAATTTATTTTTATTAAATAGTTGCATTATTGTCCATTTTTTATGACGTCAAATAGTTAAAAACCGACATTATAAATTCGTGTTGATAAATGTTTTTTTCTTACCCAAACAAATCAATAAAATTAATTAATACTTTTTTAGAAACTATAATATTTCTCTTTTAATGTGTATATACAAACTGAAATCTTACTATTGTGTTTATATATATTGTCTACAACAATAACGTGAAACACAATTCCAATACAAGACTTAAATAAGAAATCTTAAATGCTTTCACAGTTTTCAACCATTAAAACTTAGCTTTCTACCCGATCGCTCTAGTATCTCTTTCACCACCCAATGCCACCACATGTTCAGAATTAATTCTGCAAAGAGCCCTCATGTAGGGCAAGCTTGAATTTAGGAGAGAAAGAAATGGGACAATTCAAATGACTTTCGATTGTTTAAAATTTTTGCCTCCTCTTTCTTTATTCCTTGCTCGTGAGTTATACTTTTATCCAACATAGATAAAAATGCACTTGGGTAGACAAGAAAGTTAACGAGTAAAATTGGTATATTCTTGATTGCATATATAGTTCATAGAAGAAAAAGAGTTCTTAGTTCAAGTTCTAGGTCAACGAAGTCCAGTGAAGATAATCCTATTGTAATTGACGATGCAGAGGTGAATACGTACTTAAATGATAAACATTTATGAAATATACATGGTGTTATATGTTTGACTAATACTCAGATAATCATATATACTATGTATTACAGTGACAGATCCATAAATCATATGTAGGGGGCACTAAATGAAAAAAAAAAGAATACAAAAACCACTATGCCAGATGCAGATTTTAATAATATAATAAACATTATCTAATATATTGTAATCTAACACTTCAATATTAAAATACAAAAGTCAGGAATGTGAGGGAGGCACGTGCCCCCTAGCCCCTTAATAAATCTGCAATGTATTATTTGAATGGACATTTTTAAAAATAACAAAATAAATTAAAATATTTACAAGTTATAGCAAAATTTTGGATTCTATCACTGATAGTCTTCTATTACTGTAGCATATCAATTACTATCAGTGATAGAATTTGCTATAAATTGTAAATATTTTGTAAAATTTGCTGCTTTGAAATTTCCCTATCAAATCTCCAACAAAATTTCCACCCTACAATTTAATTAAATAACATCCAAATTATTTAATTAATTTCAATGTCCACAAAACCAAATAATTTTGATTAGATGAAAAATGAAAATTAAACAATGTCCAATAAATTAAACCTAATTAAACAGTACTAAGATAATTAGCTCCAAAATTATCTTAATTTTTGGGGCGTTCAACATAGCAACTCTTTGAGAGAGATTTTCCTGCAACAGAGGTCCTTTGATGAGGGTATTCAGTAGATACCTAGATTTTCCATCACTGATACTAGTTTAGAGACGAGGGCCTCTACGGACGCCTAGATTTCTCATCTCATAGTAGCTATAACGAGATAGGACACTACTAATCCCTAGATTTTCGTCTCTAAGTATTGTATCACGATAGGGTTTCCATGTCCAGTTTATCACTTTTGTTGTGTGATTCTTTGTGATATAGCAACTAAAAGAGAAAGTTTGAGGTAAACTGTTTGAGTTTGATAAATTATTTATGTTAAGAGTTAACCATTAAAGATTAACTATTTCAAAAGCATGCTTTATAAAACAGTCATTCACTTGGCTATTTACCTCACCCTTTCCAAATGTTTTCCACTTCCATGAAGAGGTTGTGATCTGAGAGCCTAACTTGTTGTCACCCTGTTATGCGAGTTTGTTAGATTTTGTTTAGTTAGTGGTTAGTAGTTCAAAATAAAGCTACGTTTTGTACATATATATGTCTTGAGTTTAGAAGTTAGTTGGGATGTTGAAAGATTGTTCTTTTTTAACATTGGTTTGTAATTATTAGTATGTGATTTTCTTTTAAATAGTGTTTTGTTTGATAGAATCACTTAAATAATTACAGATATTATTAAAGCTATTGGCCCGCTAATTAAATTCTAAAGTATTAGGCCGCATTTATATGTTAAAAGTCAGTAGTTAAGCTACAGCTGAATGTTGTTCAAAAGGGAAATGATGACTTCGTGCCATTTCTTGGGTCGAGAGTAGGTGATCCGAGAGGCGCCCAACAATTACAGTTTGATCTAAATCAGCTACCACCTTACTTCATTTGAAGGCTACCAACCACGTTTATCATTTTGTGTTTCTTCATTTTTTGTTTCATCTCATCGCGTGGTTTGTCATCTCGTTGCTTTATATTTGAATGCGTGCAAGTTTTGATCTCCTTCTTTCTTTTTCACGCTTAAGGCTACAACTTTTATTTCTCAATAAACAATGGCTTGTTTCTACCCATTCCTAGGTTCAAAGTCATCAAAATTCATAATCTATGTTTATTGGGGTTTATAAATTTTGATCCCATAACTTGAGTTTTTTTTATGATTTTTATTCCAAGTTTGTTTAGTGTCTTTTGATTTTTTCTAATTATTCTAAATAAAAAGTTATCCTAACTTATATTTCTACAAATTATCAAGTTTTCATAAAGCATTAAACATTTACTTACAAGTTAAGATTCTTACTTAAAAAGTTGCAACTTTTTAAGTTTCAAAGTCATCCAAAAAACACGTAGAATCTGAATATCCAAATTCCTCCCAAACCTTAATGAATTATGTACTAATTTATTTCATCTACCTACATTTACCAAGTTTTGAATATATGGTTGAAAATTTTCTATTAACCAAAAATACATAGGTGAAAGGTTTTGTCCTTCAAGCGTGACCATTCAATTAAATTAGTATGGTGTTGAACATTGGTTGTTTGAAAACAAGTTGAAGTTATTCCCTCAAGCTTTTATTTTATTTTTTTATCTTTTTTTTTTTTGTATTATTATGTTTAGAATGCATGTTTTAGTACAACTTTCAATCTAATTTTATCAATTACATTGTGGTAAATTTCAAAATATCCAACATAAGAACAAGTTCTCCTTTTTATATTCTAATCTATTATCATCTTTTGAAGTCAAATTTATATAACTTTCATAGGATTGTTTATCAATTCAATTATTATTGAGGGTTTACCTTGACGATGTGGGGGTTTCCTTTACCTTGAATAAGAAAGCTATCAAATGTAAGAACCTATAACAATAAAACCCAAAAGAACTCAACTCCAACCCCTCTAAAACTAATATGGAACTAATGCTTAACATAGACTAATAGTACACATGATCAAACAAACAAAGATTAGACAAATATGAATCTCCAAATAGTCCTTGATTGATCCATTATCACTTGAATGAACCAAATATTCATGTATTCTTTACCTTTCTAGATATTTTAGATCTCAACAAAAGTTATATAGGTTTATACAGCCTCAAAATAAAACCTTTGATATTCTACCCCATGCATTTAAAATCTAAAACTCTCATAATTTATTACCCTAATTAGCTACAATGTTAATGTAGCATAGAAAAAAATTAAAAAAACGTCAAAGTGAAGATATTATATGAGGCCTATTGAATGTAATAGGTATCATAAATCAAAATTTCTTTGTCTTTAATCAACCAACTATAAATATGTTATGAAATCCGAAAAGTAATGGTTATGAAATTTGAAAAGTTACTAACCCTAAACCCAAATTATTACCATAAGAAATTGTAAGACATAAATTTACAAATCCAAAAAATTATTTAATTTGCCAAACTTACTTTTATTTGCTATTTTTCCTGTCTTTCTTGGAATAAAAGCCTAAACATGTTTAGATAATTATTTTTAGATGTTTTTTTTTTTAAATACAAGAAACTATTAATATATTCTACTAAAGCAAATAACAAATTTCAAGTATAAGTACAACAATAGAATTCCCAATAGTTCCTAAGAAATCTCAAAATTATAAATATAAAATTTATTATGTAAATAGGTTCTCAAACAAACTTGTGTATTTACTGTTTTTTTAAAAAACCATAACTATTTTTTAAAATTATTCGAGACAACTATTTCTTCGATTTCTCAAAATGTAGATCTCTCATTTTTAACCATGCCAAGCAAATTAAAATCCTATTTTTAACCTCTGCAACACCCACTTTTCCATTATATATACAAAATTATACCTTCTTCACCTCCAACTCCAATATATTCTTACTTCAAGCACCAAAAGTTATAAACATTTTTCTCTTCAAAATAAAAATGGTGAAAAGAATGCAACATTGGGTTGAAATGGTGCCTGCCGCTCTTGTACCGCACAAAAGATGTTCAAAATCTCCAAAATTAAAGACCATCATCGAGGAAAATCCTAGCCGCTTTGAAGTTTTGCCAAAGAAATTTTTTTTTCTTCTTCCCATTTTTCTATCTTTTGGACCTTATTTTATCTTTTCTAGACACTTGTAATATCTATTGTAGTTTGAGAATACTTTTTTTTAAACCATTTCCTTTGGTCTTGGTTTCCCCACTTTTGAATTATCAATTCATAATCCTTCAAAGAAAATTGGAGATTTCTGTAAATTTGAAAACTTGGATTGAAATGATGATAATTGTTTTGTTGAAAGCAATTGCAGCACAACTACGGTGCTAATCATCTCGTGTCAGTTGTTCTCCTACGTTAACAGTACTCTTTAACAAACGAGCACTTGTCAGACAAAAGTTGATATATCAAGAAAGAAAACACATTTGCTCAAAGAAAATCGAAGTGATGGAGAAAATAGAGAAGAAAAATGTTTCTTCATAAAACCCAAGTTGTTTTCCTCGTAAGTAAAAGAAAATCTGATTTAAAATTAACTTTAAATTTGTAACATACAGATGATTTTAAAAATAAAAGATTAACTGTCAAATGATTTTAATTGAAATATTAGATTTATAGCAGTGATCAAATGGTTACAAGATATATAAGCATCAAAGACAAAAGTGTTTTCTTTTAGTTTAGTATATGAATTTATACTTGATTTTTGTTAACTAATTAGGTGTGGATTGAAATTATTTGCAATATATATGTTTGTTCTACAATGGAAAGAATGGTAGAATATATTTTCCATTCCCACTCTAATTTGATTGAGAGAACTTCATTTATCTTTGTGCCTTAAAATCTCTTTTAAATCCCCAAAACATCTACTTGCTTTCCTTTTACTTTCTCGCATTGATTACCATAAAACCCTCTTTCTATATGTTAGAATTCTCGATTTCTCGTTAAAGTGTTGTTTCCTTAACATGCATTCTCTTGGATTCGACCACAAACTTACACTTTACTATCTTTTGTTAATAAGTTTGTATAAACAAGTTTGGGTTATTAAATTTCTTTTGTTAATTTTTATTTAGGGATTCTTGAACCATTTTGCATATTTGTTTTCTTCTAATGAAACCCTCGCATCTTCGAGCTAACAAAATGGCGTCGTTGTCAAAAAAACTTGGTAATGGGTTGTCAATCTTTAATTGAGATCTTGAATTCTAGATAAATACCAAACATAGGTTGTTTGAGTTCTATTTTTCCTTTGTTGTATGACCCATTCTTCCGGGAGTCTTGAGTTTAGTTTTCCCTTAGATATCACCCAAGAGGAGAGGAGACTATGAAGGGAGAGGAGAAGAAAAAATCCGTCAAAATCAACATCAAGTTCCAAATCAACATCAAGATCCAAATTAACATCAAGAAAGAAATTTCGAAGAGTTTGATGTTCCAAGAAGAGAAGTACACCAAAGAAGAGAAGAAAAGGGCAAAGTATGTGAAAGGACGTTGAGAGAGAGTTCGACGAGCAGGACCTTATGCAAAGATCCCTTTTCATTGTCTATCTGCCTCTTACCCATCTTCAAAAGGAGTTCGAAAGAAGACCCACACAAACATTTGAAGCACTTTAATATAGTTTGTGACTGAATGAGACTGATAACTTGTAGAAATACACGTTATTATGACCTTTTAGATAGAATAATGAGATCAAAATGTATAAGAAGTATATCAAAATGTGTCACTTATGTTGTAAATTTATAAATATTTGGATATACACTTTACATAAGCATCCATGCCTGTTTTACCATGTTTTTAGTGTCTTAACACAGACCAAAGAACAAAAAGAATAAGTTAGTGAATCGCAAAAGAACTTGCACGAACACTAGGCAAGAAGACCACATCAGAATGCGAGAAGATGTTTGCTAAAAGACAAAAGTGGTAGATGGAGTTGAAGACAAACTTCACCCGGGTGAGATAACTTTCATAATTTGTATCCTGAAAGGAGAAAAACTGTAGGTATTAGGCACGAAGAGGTTGTCACCCTTAAATGTGAAGCTCTATAACTCTTATAAGTAAACTCTTCTAGATATACCTTGTTTAGATAAGCTTAGTCATTTGGATCCTGAAAGGAGACCAAGTGTGGTGTTTAAAGACTCCAAGAGGAGTTTGTCTTAATCATAAGCTAGTTAAGTAAGTCATATTGCATCAAGGCTTTCATATACTTTATTCGCTTGGTAGCACTAGAAATTCCCTCACCCCATTTTTCAATACAAGTTAGTTCACTTACGCGTCTTTCGCACAACCAGCTTCATTAAATTATTTTTACATCGTTCTCTAGTGTACATAAGTAGATATAGGTTAAACATACACCCCTCCATATTGTATAGTTGTTCTTTTATACTGTCTGGTGGATAAGTAGACTCTAGAACTAGACTTTAATATCAATTCTCTATGTTCGACCCTAGATCCTCCAGAAAAACCTATTGTTTTGCTTACACTTGGGCAAACAATAGAAAACTTATACACAACGAGGACTTATTAGTACATGATGAAAGAGATCTTTACCCAGCATTTTGCATGCAATGATCTTGATCAATGATGCATCATGTACAATGAGACACCAACATAGACAACAACACTATTTCTCAAGTTTCTAATTATTTGTTGCATATGAGTAGATATGCATGCACGACATAGCATTTTACCTTCTCCCTAAGCCCGTGGATTTAACTAACCAACTGTTGAGTAGGATTGACTTCACAATGATAACACATCACATAATTAAAAAAAACTCCAAGCAGAGACCCCACGACGTAACCAAGGACCAATTAAATTCGAGGGCCTTCCCATTTTCTCCAACCGACGATGCAAAAAAATGGCTTATTACCTACCACCCAAATAAATAACAACATGGAATGGTCTCAAGAAAAAAATTCTCAAGAAGTTCTTACCCGCTTCACGAGCCCCAAATAGTAGAACAAAGATCTATGGTATCTGTCAAGCCATTGGAGAATCTCATTTTTTCGAATATTGAGAGAGATACAAGGAGTTGTATGCAAGCTTCCCACTCTACAAAATCTCAAACTAATACTTGATTCAATATTTCTACTCTGATTTGTTGGCCCTCTGACTGAAGCACGATCGATGTAGTCATTGGTTTTGCTCTAGTTGACAAAACATCATCCAAAGTATCTCTACTATGGTGAAGAACTCTCAAAACTTTGGGAGTAAAGCAATCGAGGCAGGCCTCTCATCTTCAAAGGAAATAAATGAATTACGATCTCAATAAATGATGACATATAGTGTATACGAAGTTTCTACAAGTTATTATGATCTTTTAAGTAGAATAATGAAGCATCATTGCGATATAAAAAGGAATAGCACATAGTAAGATGTGTTGAAATAAGATAAACGTGATATGCAAGCCACAAAAGGTAAAACGTATGTTTATCACGGCTCTATTGTCTTAACGTAGGATTTTAGCAAAAGAAGCAAAAAAGCAAAATGAAGGAGCCAATTCAGGCAATGCTTACGTCAACCAACGAGGCCACCCACACAATGATGCTAGGTGAAATCAATCGCTAAAAGACAAGAACAGGTAAAATTGTCAACTGATAACGTGCAAATATGACCGTTATTATAGCATTTTTTATTAGAATAATGGGGTTAAAACGCACAAGGGATGCTCAAAACGCATAACTTATGTTGTAGAAGCATAAATACTTGGAAATGAGGCTTACATAAATGTAGTTCCTGTTTTGCGCGTTTAACATGTCTAAATGCACGACAAGTGGGAAAAAAGCAAAAAGGACCAATTCGCACGAGACATCCTGTGCAAAGACAAGACGATGGATCATGTCAAGCGACTAACAACTGCAGGTGATGAACCTAAACATCACACAAAAAAATCTCCCAAAAAACAAAAATGGTAGTTTGAATGATGTGACTTCACAAGGGGCAGATTACAACACTGACACATTCAAAGGAACAAAGTTTTTCTGTCGAAAAAGTAGCCTATATTAAGCATTGTACCTCCACCAAGAAAAGAGGGAGAGAGAGATAGAGAAAATAGACTCGAATGGCTGGTGAAGATGTTGCACAGAGAAAGAATGCTTGAGCAAGCTACCTAGAGATCAATCGTTTGGGCTAAAATAAAAGAATCTTTGTGTTTAATTTTCGAACTTGTAATTGCATTTTCCATTCTTCTGTCTATATCATTTTTGTTATTCTATTATAGTGTATGTATTGTTTATACTATACAATGGCCAAATGTCTATATTCTTTCTATATATAACTACATGTTTATCCATGTTCAATATACTACTTCTTAACTTTTCATCTATTTGTGTGTTACTAAAGAAGAAGGGTTGTGATCAGTTTTTAATAAGGGGTTTAACTTATAATTCTTATTGCATTAGTTGAGTTATTTTCATCACTTGGCTAGTGTCAATCGCCAACTACCCAAGAGGACAAGTAGTAAGGATAAAACTAATGCGTGCAAAGAGGAATTTGGTAACAGACTTATCCTTAGCGAGAGACATCTTCCAACATTTGTATCCTGAAAGATGAACAAGTGCGGACAATAGGTGTTAAGAGGTAATCGTCCTTACACAACAAGTTCTATATGTATTATGAGTCAAAGTTCACTTTAACACCAACTTCAAAACCATGTTTCTTCTCAGAAAGCCTCTTCTTCACACTTAGTCAAAATGACCCTTCCATTCCAAACACGGATCTCACAATTTAACTGAAACTCAAGTTGTTATACTAGATGATGGGGATCCATTGTCCTATAAACAGGCAATGAATGATGTAAACAAGGATCAATTGGTCAAAGCCATGGACCTTGAAATGGAGTCTACATACTTCAATTCAGTGTGAGAGCTTGTAGATCTATTTGAAGGAGTGAAATCTATAGAGTGCAAAAGGATCTATAAGAGAAAAAGAGATTCAGCTGGGAAGGTACAAACCTCCAAAGCTAAGCTTGTAGCAAAAGGGTCCTAAAGAGAAGGGATTGACTATGAAGAAACTTTTCCCCTCTCGCTAGGTTAAAGTTTCTAAGGATTCTTTTGCCCATAACTACATTTTATGATTATGAAATATGATAAATGGATGTCAAGATTGCTTTTCTAAATAGTAATCTCGAAGAGAGTATCTTTATGTCACAGTCCAATCAATTCGTATAAAGTTGAAACAAGCATCCAAATCTTGAAACATTAGGTTTGTTACCGCGATCAAATATTACGGTCTTGGCCAAAACGTTAATGAGCATTGTATAGGTAAGTTGCCAACCATGGTATGTTATAAAATTCTCTGTTGAGAATGAACGAAACTTTCATATATCTACTTTTAATCAATAATTATGTACATAGTTTATATTATGAATTCCTTGGTATCATTTAGTAACCATATCATTTTTAGTTTTAAAAAATGAAGTAACAAACATCCCCCTTACCTTCAATTTTTTTTTGTTTGTATCTTGTTTCTACCCAAGGCCTAATAGAGAAAATCAAGAAAAAGAAAAGGAAAAAAAAATTAACTTGTTTTATTTTAAGAAATTGGTAGGAAATGGAATAATGTCTAGAACAAAGATAAATATATATTAAAAAAAGAACCAAATAGTTACTAACCACAACTTAACCAAACCCTAATACAGAGCAAATCAAAATTCATGTGATGTAGTCCAGCAAAGCCTTTACAATCTTTATCATTCTATTTCCACAGCCCTTGTGACACATTTATTGGACACTTTAGAGCAGCCTTCAAGATTTTAAATTACTATTAATTAAAGCATCAACTTCAAGTTTCTATGACAATGAGACATTGTCAGAGTATATTACAGAAACTCAAAAGGAACATGAATCAGTTCCTCTTCATTCCAACATCAACTAAAAAAAAGGATAAAATACATATTTCTGTGGTCTTTTTAAACTTTCACTTGTTAATTCTACTTCAGAGAAGCATCGACCACTTTGGAAGTTGTCAGGTGCTTACCAACCTTCTGCTCAACTCCCAACCACTTCTGAATATATTGAAGCACTGTTTTGTCCTTCAAAAGTCCTCGATGACTCGCTGCAACTCCGACTCTCTCAGTTGCTTCAAAACCATCAGCCTTCCACAACAGCACAAAGGAAAAAACAAAAGAAAAATGAAGATTAAATAAATAAATGAGTAGCATCCACATGCACACAAACACTGACAAATGACAATGAAAAAGTTTTTTGTTGTTCTTGTCAAGAGCATAGGCTATAAGAACTCAAGGACACATAATTAAAACAGATTCTCTTCATTACAATGCAGCTTGGTGTTTAGAAGGATGAAATAATGAGACTAAAAAGGCAAAAGGGTGTCAAAACATGGCTTTAATTTTACATGTAAAGTATCTGTCAAACATATGGAGTTACTCAATAAAACTTGTGCAATGGACAGCCGAGCTTTCTCCGTTTAGTTGTTATGACCTCTATTAATACTCTAAAGTTGGAATGGCTTAGAAACTGACTATAGTATGGTGAATAATTTTATTTTATTTTTTTGGATAAGAAACGGATATATTCATGAGAATAAAAGAGAAAAGTCTGGCAAGGGACGAGAGGGCCTCCCCAAGAAAACAAACTAACAAATAAGGTATGGTGAATAATACAGTTCAAATTTCTTTTTACTTCTATATTTCTAATTTCTTGAAGAATTCTTATCATCCATTTTGGTTTTATTAGACTACAATAAATCTAGATAGATTGCATTTTCTAAATCACGTTGTAGTCCCTAAATTTCGATGGTTTCTAGTATATTCCAAACTTTCAAAGGTAATCATTTGTCAATTTTGTTCTGCCATCAAGTCCCTCCTTAGTTTTCCTCATTTCTTTGGGGGTAGAATCAAACTCTATTTAATGTGACAGAAAATGCTTTCTTTTTTAGTAACCAATACCTACCCACTTGATAACTGCTTCAACAAACTTATATATGATTTCAATGTATATTAAGTAAAGTAAAACAAAAATTCTAGGTCACATCATCCGCAATCTACAAACCAACTGAACGAGAAGAGAGTCACCAAAATTGTGATTTAAAAAAAAAACTCGAAGATTAAAATTGGAATTTTGAAAGTCTAAGACCAAATTGAAATCTTAAAAGTTTATAATCAAAACTGGATTTGAACCATAACAAAATTAACCTTCTTACTTCTTTGAAAGTAAACAAAAGATTAGGATTCTCAAAGAAGCAAAATTCCCCTTGCAAACTTCAATACCACACTGTCCTCGTGTACCTACATAGTCCTTCCTTTATTTTAAAGCTAAAAAGAACTAAAATGGTCAGATAGCATACCTTGGCTGATTCACTAGGAACTGTACCATCTCCATCCACATAGGAATACTGAGGCTGGGGAGGGGGGAGAAGTGCAATAAGCAGTCAGCCATTTAGAGAACAAGTGCATATAATGGTAGTTAATATACACCAAAAAGAATAAGCAGTCAGTCAAAGCGAGGAAAACTTCTATTTGAGCCAATTCATCGTGCTAGCACAGCCATGTAAAACATGCCAAGTAAAGAACCACACATTTCTAGGAATCTTAATCCTCCAAAACACCAAAAACAAAAACCCTAAAGGAGGATCTTGGGATCTCAAGGAGGTTTCATGTTTCGTTTTGGACTTCGGTTTCGAAGCTTTTTTGTAATAATTCTCTAGGTAACATCTTACTTACTTGGAAATTCTTTCTTTAGAGAGGGTGCTTTTGTGGGCTTTTTCTGTATATTCTATATTCTTTCATTTGTTTTTCAAAAAAACGAAGGAAAAAAGAAAAAGAAAACGATGAACCAAATTAGGAAAGAAAACTTGCACAAAAACCCCTCAAAAGCGTTAGGGTTCCAAATCCCCATATCTCTTCTCCTACACCTAAAAGGGGGGCCTTCAAATAAAGAAATACAATCAGTTACCTCTATCGCTTCAATATTTATAAAAAATAAAAACAATGGAACCCAAAAGAATAGGCACACAATCCCCAGTCCACACAAGAAAATCAACAACGAGGATTTTTGAGAGCATACAAATGATAAAAGCAAGGGAACAAAGAACAGAGAGACATCTCCCCCACCCCAATGATCTTCCACAAAAATAAGTCTCTCTCCTCCCCCACCACAAAAGGACAAAAGAATAAAGGAAGGGAAATCTTTCAAAATGATCTTCCACGAGTTTCAGTGAGAACCTTTAACCCTTTAAGACAACTACTCAAAGGGTGGATGCCAGGATTACTAGCAAATAATACAACGGAAAAGTTATTTGGCTAAATTCCCTATCTATACCCCTTTCCTTCTTCAACCCCTTCCTAAAGAAAATAACCACATTTACCTCTACAAGTTTTGACAAAACTTGCATGGAGCTCTAAAAAGGGATAAGAAGTAAATAGGAATTTCACTCAACAAGAATCAAGTAGAACGCTCTGCTTTACAAAGAAGAAGCCTTTTCTCCAAGAGGCTAACTGATTTCTCACTTTGTCCACTACGGAATCAAAGGGGCAAACCAAGATAGGAAGAAGGAAAGCTACCACAGAATCAACACTGGGCATTTGGATTCCAACAGAATTCAGTTGTCTGTGAATCTTTGTACATCAATGAGGATAAAACTAAGAATACAATTAATAGGCAGTCACAAATTTTATGAGTATGGCAACTTACATTTCAAATATGCAGAAGCTTTTCAATCTTAGAGTACCATGATACAATTATAATAAGGCAATGCCTCAGCAATTTCTAGAGGTTTCAAATTAAGGTTGCATTCTAAGAAGGAATTCGGGTAATGAGAACATCCAAAATATTCAAATTAGATGACTCTGACGTCCTAAATGATTTAGAAAAGAAATTAAATCACTCACCAAAGTTTGGCAGATTTCAGACAAGTCCTCAATCGGCAAAGACTCTGAGCCATAGCTGCATCATAATTAAAATACAATATGTTCATAATAATTAGAAACAAAGACATTAGCAACAATGAATTGGCAACATAAGTTGTGCAGAGAAATGGTAAAACAGCCATACCTCTGGACTACTAAACTGACCCATTCATCAAGTATCATTACAATAATATTTCATATCTAGTGGAGACTATCTAAAATTTTGCATTGAAAATTGGAGATTTTGATCAAATGAAACCAGGCGAACATAAAGTCAATAAGTTATTCAGTCACTTACAACAGAATTACATCTAATGTAAGAGAATTACATTTGATGTAGAACCAAGAGTGTTTTGACTAACAACTAAATAAGCAGCACTAGTTATAAAATCGGTCATAAATGCAATTTGCAAGACCCTATCAAAATGAACTCAAAATAAAGATTGAAGTTCAGTCTTTAAGCACCGTGCAGATAGAAAAATCGGAAAATACTATATTTCCTAATATTCTAGCACATTGTTACACAATTCAAACTCTAGTTCATAAACATACCACACATCAAAAGGTGTATCAAATGATGTTCCATAAATATTATAGAAGGAGATTCCATCTGGTAGTTTTGCGCTATCAATTACTTGGCGAGTACCAGTAGCCCATTTGAGAATATCAAAGTTGAAGGGCAAAGGAATGGTCTTTCCATGAAATTTAATCTGCAATAATTGAAAATAAAATTCTTTCACGTGTGGCAGGATGAACCTTCAAAAATATTTAGCTAAAAAAAATAGTAACAAAAATAATTATTATAAATAAATAAATACAGAAGTGATGATTATGTGGACGAAAGAAAGAAAGAAGAAGAAGAAGAAAGCTACAACTTATAGTACAACTTTAAACTTCTTTAAGGATACCTTAAAGATTATCTATTCCTGTCATGTGAGGAAAATAATCAAACAGCATTTATTTGCCTTCATCAGTAAGGAGAGTAAAAACTTTCCTAGTGGCAAGGTTTCCTTGATTCTTCTATATGTTCACAGAAGCAGCTGAATTCAACAGTTTAAGAGTAACATTCAAAAAAAATAAACAGAGAGATAAAGAGAAAACAGTTTAAGAGTAGAAATGGATTATCGCCAAATTGACCTAGGGAAGCTAATGCTAGATAATGATCTCCTTTGTTTCTCTGTGCTTCAGATGAGATTTGTTTGTAAACGATTTCTTCGAGGACTCCTTATATTTTTGAATTTGTGTAATGATGCTCTATGTACAAATATGATTTATTATCAATAGAGGATTGCTTGACTACTCAGTGAGCGTTTTATAACTAAGCCCAGTGAGGTAGTTGAGAAGTATAAGATTTCTTCTCTCTACAGAGAACAGATTTCTTAATTACACAAAGGAAAAGAAAAGATATGAACAGAAGTTTATTTTTAAAAAGGAAACAAGCATCTTCATTAAGATTTGGGCCAGATGACTTCAAACCAACAGAAGTTTTCCCTCTTCAGTTGCGCAAAACTCAAAATATAAAACAAAACGAACAGAAATCAAACTGAAGCATAGTACCTCGTTATTTCTTAATGCTTCTTCGAATAAAGCAATACTGTCAGTTGGGCCATATGACTTCAAATTAACAGAAGTTTCCCCATCTACAGAACTCTTTTGCCAGACTTGGATATGTGGTTGTGCATGCCAATTGAATCCTAGACTTGCCAGCATTTCATAAATTGAAGGACACTCAACCAACTGCACATAAAAATAAATGGTAGACCTATAACAATGATATATAACATACACGAAAAAAGTAGTGTCACCGTCACTTCTTTTCTTTGATTACAGAAGGCATGATACCATTGATGAAAAAATGGTCCATAAGGTATCCAACTAATTAATAAACATTATGTCAAGTATCCAAATTCCTGCACAGAGGAAATACACAAACACGCCTGAAAAGAACACATAAACACCACTAAACAGGATAAATCAGCCTCCCTGTCCAATTCTATTATATATTTACAAATGGTGTTCAAAGTTCAAGATCGATGAGTCCAAAATAACACTAAAACCAGCAAGAACGATAAAGAGAAAATAAGAAAAGAACACACCAAGACAATCTGCTATTTGAGAGAGTCACCTCTCCTATCCTTGGGCTATCCCTCCCAAAATATTCTCATTCTCCTCTGATTCTAGTCCCCCCACCATCTAGATCAACAGATTGCTCAAATGGTCCCTGCTAACCTTTTTTCTTTTTCTTTTGAGAAAAGTAACATTCATTGAAAAATATGAAAGAATACAAGGGCATATCAAAAACAATCACACCGAGACACCTCACTTGAGAGAATGAGTTCCAACTAAGTAAAAGTAAAATGTTACCATGGGAATAGTTACAAAAGCCTTCAAAATTGAAGCTCAAAAAGACAAATGAAATCTAACCAAGGACCAGAACTCACAAGGGTCCATTTCCCTACCTCTAAACCCCTGATTATTCCTCTGCCCCCACATATCCCAAATCACAGCACAGACTCCGGCAAGCCACAAAAAATGGCCTTTCCCTCGGAAAGGCAGACGAAGGAGGGACTCCTCCATCATCACAAGAACACTTCTTTGGTTGGTAAAACTAAGGTCCTCTTGCTTGAGCAATTCCCATCTTGCACTTCTTTCTTTCATAAACTTTCATTATACAAGGCCTCACAAATTATAAAAAGTACTCTTCATGAAAAAGGAAGAGAGATTATAAAAGTTCCTGGCTAAGAAACTCTAAAAGAAAAACAGAAGTATACTAGCTCAAAACCCACAAATCTTCTAATCAAGTTCTTGGCAAGGTTTCTTATTCATTTATAAACCTACTCTCCATAAAGTGACCCTAGTTGCTTTAAGGAAGAAAATCTTAACTTCATCTTCTAAAAGGCAACTACACAACCATCTGATTTCAGAAGTCTCCTATATTACAAGGAAATCACCAATAAGTCGTACAAATATTTTAAAAGATCCCAGTGGAGCAAGAAGAAAGTGGAAATTTGTCCTTTTTTCTACCTTGAGAAATGCACTATCTAGGTGACAGGAGTCACAAGCAACCTTTATTCAATTTGAAAAGAAAATTTCCAGAATTTGTCGTAGGAGGTAAACCCATAGAAAGATAGGAAAGAAACAATTTTTTTTTAATGAAATCAACAACTTTTATTGAGAAAGAAGGAAAGAATACAAGGACATACAAAAATAGAAGCCGCCCAACAAAACACCCCAACTAAAAGAACTTTCATTAAGAAAGAACGAAAGAATACAAGAGCATACAAAAAAGGAGGCCAGCCTAAGAAAACATCGCAGCTAAAAGAAAGGGGACGAACTAAGTAAAATACTAAAAATAATTATTATTGTTCCTATTATTATTTAAAATACCAAATTATAATAATTGTAGTATGATAAATGTTGTAAAATTGTAAAATTTTCACTTGTAGGAATTGTTCAACCAGATGGTAGAAATGATAAATGACTGTTCTTATTTTAGGTGTATATAACCACCTAAACACTGATAAGAATATAGTTACCAGCTGGTGAAACGTCCATCGAGATACAAAAAATTGGCTTTCAAAGCCTTCAACAAATTGCAATCCAGTCAATAGACAATCATTGACGCATCCTGGAGCACCTGTCAATCATTTGTACAATGAATAACCTTATTCTCTTTTCATTTTTTCAATAAAAAGTTTGTACCGTTTCAAAAAAAAATTTGTAAAATGATTAGCACACCCAGCTTCATGACAAACTTTAGGATAACATAAGGAAGGAGGCAGGTAACAACTTACCAATTATTATTATGTCCATTAAAGAGAATATACAGCATATAGATTCTCTATGTTCTAACTCATGCTAATATTTGGAAAAAAAATTCTTCTTTTGTTATCTATTTGTATTGGGACTCTTCTAAGCTCTTGCTTGTGATTGTTCAGAAAGAGGTGCACAATCTCCTTCCTTCAGTTTTGGAACAAATGTAATTAATGTTGATTACCTGATAACGAGGAGCTAACTTAGAAGGATGTAGTCGGTACATGACAACATGAGTGAAGGAAGCCCACAGATGGAGAAGTTTGAACCAGATTTAAATTATAGCAATTTATTTTTCTTTTTTTGAACGGAAACATGACTTGTTCATTGAATTAACGAAATGAGTCTAATGCTCAAAATACAATATAGAAAATATAAGAGCAAGAACAAAATGAAAGATAAAAGTGACCAATCCTTAAAATAATGCCCAATAAACAAAAAATTCCAAATGGGCAATCTTCTAGCAAAGAACAAGAATTTAGACTTGGATTTAGATCATAGCAATTGATGAAAGGAGAGAAGAAGCAATGGGTGTGAATTACCTTGGAAAGGGCAAGCTATAGAGATCCACTTATTTACATATCTGGAAAAAGTCTGCCAAACAACAATAATCACATTAGGCCGAATCTCTAAGAATAAGTTCATCACATCAGTGCAAAGTTTCAACGAGTTAGTAAGAGGGTATGTGCGCACATCATTATGGAGTGACATGAAACATGAAATTAGTAGCCCACCCATGGAATGAGATATTAAATTCACTTTTCTACCACCAGAAGCTTTACTGGCAGTTTCCAACTTCGCTTTAAGACCATCCATAGCCTTGCCAATTCTGACATTAAGAACAATCAATGTTCCTATATCAATTTTTATTCATCCAAATAATAAAAAATTTGCAGTACCTAAAACAACCTTAGCTACTTGAAATTACAATAAACTCATAGAGGAGGAATGATTTACCGATTACTCTGCCGAAAGTCATAACCAAAACCAAACAATGTGGTTCCCTTCTTGTACCCACATCCAACAAGCATATCAATCATATCATGAAAATGATACACATCATCCACATGGAGGCATTTGACCATCTGGAACAGTAAAAGGAAAACTCAAGAGAAGGAAGGCGATAGGGGCAAGATATTCACCCAAAGTCCAAGCAAATAGGGTGAATACAAAAAAGGTGCTCCAATGGGTGCACAAGAGAGGGAAGAATTTAGGGAAAGAGCACCAAATAGAAACTATGAAGCCAACCAAATCAAAAACTTCAAAAGTAGTTCTACACTAGTAATCTATCTTTTCCTTCTACATTTGTCAGAAAAGATGTGATCGATACAAGCCCTCTGTATAAAGTACTATATATGAATATATGATATATATATCTTTTGTAATGACAATGGAGAAAAAACAATTCAGACAAAGCTGATGCACTTACAACATTCTACTTATGGTACATGATTTCTTCTCGTTTTATAACATTCTACTTATGGTACATGATTTCTTCTCGTTATATAATTAGAGTAATGTAGGTGATATATAATTAAATTTTCCTTCAACCGCCCGCTTAAGCTTTTGAGTGAATTGATGGTTTAATATGGTACCAGAGCAGGTCCATGGAGGTTGTGTTCAAGTCCCTGCATTGTCGTTTCCTTCCCAATTAAAATTGATTTCCACTTATTGGGCCTTTCAAATATTTTAAGCCCATAAGTGAGGGGGAGTGTTGGTGAAGTATAATTGAATTTGCCTTCAACCACTAGCTTAAGCTTTTGGGTGAATTGGTGGTTTAATAAGTAATACACACAAAAAACATAAAAAGATGGGAAGGCAGACTTAGGCAGTCCAACTCAAGCCTACTGCTAAAGAGTAAATGATAAAGTATAAGGTAAAAGGTTTAAATATTGATCAAACAGATCTATAAAATTCTTCAGATAAATATCCTCAATACCAAATACAATGCAACTTTTTAGTCTTTTTGGCATCATTTTGTTTCTTGTTTGTCTCTTAGTTCTTGTTTTCTGTGTTTGGTAGGAATTCATTTTGTTTCTTTTTTAACTAAAAAACAAAAACACACTTGTGTTTGGTAACTATTATTTTTTTTCATTCTTATTTTTAAAAAAGCTAAATTATAGAAAATACCTTTTTTTTCTTTCTAGTAGACTCAACAACTTTCATGGAAAAAAATGAAAGAAGAATGTAAGGGCATTCAAAAAAAAGTCCACCAAAACATCCCTACTAAAGGGATTCTTACTAAGTGAATAATTACAAAAAAGTTTCAAAACAACCATCGTGGTTGGCCTAGTGGTAAAAAAAAGGAAACATATCTTAATAATTGACTAAGAGGTCATGGATTCAAACCATGGTGGCCACCTACCAAGGAATTGATTTCCTATGATTTTCCTTAACACCGAACTGTTGTAGGGTCAGGTGGGTTGTCCCTTTAGAAAAAAAAACAAAACAAAACAAAATACTTCAAAACCGAAACCCATGGGATACATGAAACATAAACCCTTAATAGTCTAATCATTTCCCAATAGCATTCCTATTAGAACAAGTTATAAAGGCATCGATGTAATTTGATTAGCAATCAACTAGAAATTTTCATGTTATCTCACCGAAGATGGATCTAAAATATCAATCGCATACAGGCCATCATCATCATCAGGGACCAAAATTTCGATGTTATCATCTACACATTCAGTATAACCTGAAAAAACAAAAATCCAATGATGTTCATTAGGAAAATCCAGATAAGACTTTGCATACTCAAGATCAGAAGGTGGAGAAACTTCCTTCAAATAGTTTATAATGGACGTTATTGTTGGTATATATTAAATTAAAAGGTCTCGAAAGTGTGGTACTACTAACCTAATAATCAACATTGGCTAAAAATCACTTTAAAGTCTTCTTTGTTCCATGCGCTTGGAAAACCCATCCTGATTGAAATTGGAAGGGTTTCCTTATTTCAATAAAGTGCCCAACTACAAAAAAAATAAAAGGCAAGAAGTGGTGGTAACGCCTTCCCATTTGCAACAATAAAAAAGGGAGGACTACAAACAGGAGATATAGATGCCACAAAGAAGCATTATAGTGTGCAGGCGCTCCAAAACTGCTCTTACGAAGCAACTTTATCCTAAAAAACCTCCCCCTCCACAAGAATGGATTATAAGGAAATAGCTCATATAAAAGCATCCCTGATTCACTAACAAGGAGCCAAATTAACTTTGAAATCATTCCAGAAAGCCACGTATGTTAAGATTAAAAGAGCACAAAGCCCCAACACTCCCACGAATATTCTTGCACAAAAATGCACCAGCTGGCTGCTGCACACAATGTCAAAAATAAACAATAATGTTAACCCCCCCTCCCCCCCCCCCCCCCCACCTGCCACTGCCAAAGTAAAGTGCATACTCTTCTTAACTTGTAGAACTTAGTCAAATAATAGGGATATCCATTAATAGAAGGATCAGATGTTCTTCGAGATAGGAGACATTTTAATTGATATCATGAAAAGATCGACAAAGGTCTGCATCCTCTATTCTTCCCATGGAGATACACAAAAATCCTCTCTTGTTTGAACTAATAACAGATAGTGAAAAATTATAAAAAGAACTAGAAATGGAACACCAACAAGAGCACACATATTTGGTAACATCAGAAACGTCGACCCAACTATACTCATTTCAATTAGAGGGTGTTTGAGCCATTCACTTGAGTTAACATGATTTGAGTTGTTCAATGTTTGGTCCATAAATTACTCAACTCCACCAACTTCAATAGTGTTCACTTTTGAAGTTTGCACATTTACCGAGAGACTCCATCTTCTACTCTTACTCTCTCCCTCTCTCCCTCTCTCTAATTACTAATGTTTCCAATGACTCCACCCGTCAAGCATTGCCGCAAGGGAATTCCAACGACAATCATTGAACATGAGATGCTCCAACAACTACCTCCAACCACAACTACCGTCGTGCAACTACTGCTGCTCGCTCCAGTGACATGCTTTGACAATCATCTCTAGCAACCAAACAATGAAACCACCTCAAACAATGATTGCCTCCGACGACTACCTCCAGCAACCATCTCTAACGACCACCTCCAACATCCATCCACCTTTAGGGGCAAACTTCGACGATCATTTTCGGTAATCAACCCCAACTACCGACTTTATCGATCATCCCCAACAACTCACTTTAACAACCAACACACTCAATCATATACTAAAAAAAACATTGGAAAATTTGATCTGTGGAAGTGTTTTTAAATCCAAAATTGAAATTATTGGTTTATAGTGTGTAATAATTATCTTATAGTGTAATTTAACATTAATAAGAACACTTTGTGGATATAGCCAAACCAAACAAACTTGTGCATAGAAACACTTACGAGAAAAGGTCATCAACCATGTTTGTATCTTTATTTTGAGTCGATTACACTCAGAAGTTCCATTTATGTGAAAGTATACTGTAGTTTTGTTCTTTGTATGAAATAAGATTATTTTGAATACTTAAGCACAATGGTTACATGTAAAAAATTATAAAAAATATATATATTTGATGTGTTAAGTTCACAATTCAGTATGTTTAAAATTTTGGGAAATAAATGTACAATTGAGGGATTAAACAAAAAGTTAAGCAAACAAAAAAACCATTAGAAAAATCGTACTTCATAAGAATACAAAAAACGCCACCATATACCTCTGACTTAATAATTTAACTTTACACCTCAAACTTAGACGTCCTAACTCCACAAACATATTAACTTCAAACTTCATATCTCGAATGAAAGCCATAATTGCATTCGGGCAAAGATTTTTTCCATTCCTCCAAAATTACATGTCCACCTAGCTACTGCTTGATAATTGCTTTGGACCAACTTATCACAAATCAAAATGCAGCCCAATTCTAATATCAGTGATTTCTAACATTTCTGCTACATGCATGATGGAAGGAATGAACTTGATCTTTTTTTTAACAAGAAACAAGTCTTTTCATTAAGATAATGATATGAGACTAATGCTCAAAGAACAAAGGAAACAACAAGCATAAAGCTACGGATCAAGAGGTGCACCCGGGTATCTCAACTAGGGTGACACCCCCTTAGCCAAGAATATTAAAAAATAACAAACAAAACTATGAAGTGTAGTAGAGGAAGAAAGTCATATTTTCCACTGTTGCTGTCAACAATTTAATTCATGGAGATGAGAGCACTTCAGATTAAACTAATGTCTTGACTCGAATAATCAGAGAGAGGACCAAAGGGATGCATTCAATCGAGCTGCTTCAAATCTAGTAAACCAAGGAGTTTCCTTATCATGGAAGACTCTTTGGTTTTTTTCAAACCACAAGTCAGCCAGCACAAGCTCATGGAAGAAATGAGCTTCATCTTCTTTATCTTTTTTAGAGATTTAACTCAAGTAGGTTAAAAGAAAATCTTGGACATCTTGGTTGAATGTATGTTTTCTATGTCTATCCTTTTGTGATAGAGGGTCGAGGTCCAAGTAAAAACAAAGTTTATTTTTCTCTAGTTTTTCCTTTTCTTAAAAAGCTTCTGTAATGTCACCTTTGGAAGACTCTTGTCCCTATCAACCTCAGTGTATTGAATAAAGATGTAATTAAAAAAACTTCCATGATGGATGTAGATTCCAAATTTGATCCTCCATGTTTTACTTTATAAAAACGACGACTTTCGTTGAGAAAAAATGAGAATATACAAGCATACAAAAAATAAGCCCACAAAGGAGGGGGACCCTCACTACAGGAAGGACCCCAGCTATACAAAATTATGTCAAAAAGATAGCTAAAAAAACCTTTGAAATCAAAGCCCAACCAGAAACATGAAAACAAACAAGAGACCAAATATCTCTAGCCTCCCTCTCAACTGCTCTAAAAACCCTACGATACCTCTCATCCCACAAAACCCACATAATAGCACAAACACAAGCACGACAAAGAAACCAGCCTCTCTCCCCAAAAGGCGGATTCAGGAGGAATTCCTTGATCATAACTCTAACGTCTCTGTGGCAAACCCAAAGTATGCAAAACGTCCAGAAAAAACATCCCACACATAGCTCACAAAATCACAATGCCTGAGATTAATTTTTTCAACTCTTAAATCAAACCATCAAATAGAGACTACAACTAACCATATCAGGCTACCTTCCTACAGCCCTTTCCACAAAAAGCTCAAGAGCCTTTTATACAGAAAGAAAGATCTTAAAAGTGGACAATGATTATAAATGGGTGCCGACGAATACCAACTTGATAGGTGATAACCTACCCTCATTGCCTAAACATCATGTTGATTGTAGCAATCTGTTGCGATGTCCTAGTTCTCTCAATTTAGCTTCAATGTCCTCCTCCTGCCTAGAATCCATCCCTCTCAACATGATCTTTAGGCATCAATTGTTACAATCTGCCATTGCATCTAGTCACATCCTAAAGCTAGGAAGTCGCAGTCCACTAATGGTTCTCTTTCTAGTTTCCCTTTGAGGGATTTGGAAGGAGATGAAATTTTTTGGCAGGCATGATTAAAAAAATATAGTAGGATTGGCTCTGATTTACGTATCTAGTTGAATCCTCTCAGTAATTGTTTTTGCAACCACTCTATTCTTTACTATAACCAATTAGGGAGTAGTTCCATATCCTCTTGATCTTTGTTGCTTTAACTTTTGTTCATTTTGGTTCTAGCACTTTTGGCTTGCCTACTTAGCTGTGTACTTTCGAAATGTCTGTTCTAATTCTTATACTTCTAAAGAAATGAGCATTTTAGTCCTTTCTCGTTTTTTCCTTCTTTATCACATTTTTGCCAAATCACAACTTCAATATGACAGCTACCCCTTAATACACTTCTTGAAATGTAATGGATTTTAGTTAGGGAAATTCTTATGAATAGCAAAAACCAATTGAAACTATTTACAAAATATAGTTTAAAAACTTAAATGGGCTATAGATAATTGTATAGATTTTGCTATATTCTGTAAATAGATTCAATTTTTAGCTATATTTGAAAATGCTCCTTTCAGTTACCTATAAAAATTGTGTAAAAGTTTTGCAAGGAGAGACCAAAATAGTCTACTTTAAGAAGTACATGGTCCTTATGGTTTATATACCAAAAAATGAACAAAATTGGAAAGTATAGATACCAGTACGAAATTGGAAATTGTGTAGAAGTGCGGAAATTGTGTAGAAGTGCGCCTCCTGATCCTATAGTTTCCCCCTTTCTCCCTTTCTTTTTCTTTTTCTTCTTTATTGCTCTCTTTGTATAAATCTCTTGTACTTAGAATTCATATTAAAGAAGTTTTTGTCTCCATTTCAAAAAAGTAGATACCAATACGAACCAAAGCTTCATATAGGACTAAAATAGTATTTAAAACTCCTTTTTGGTACTAAAAAGAAACATTAACTTTCATCTGAAATACAAAGGAGAAAGCTTTGTGCCTACTAATCAAACACGGCATCAGAGAGGATTAGTGAAGAAAAAAATGATAACCTCCCTAAAACAAATAAATGAATGAGAAACATGGAAGTAAGCTGCATTCTCTTTCTTTCTGCGTTCGAAGCATACAAGATTGAACGTATTTGATAACCATTTGATTTTTAGTTTTTGGTTCTTTGTTCCTTCAAATTAAGACGATATATACTACTTCCCTTCATAAGTTTCTTTGTTTTATTATCTAACTTTTAAAATATTTTCAAAAGCCAATCCAAGTTCTGAAAGCTAAAAAAGGAAAAAATGTTGTTTTTGTCTTTTAAATAAAGCTAAGAATGCAAATATTTCATTAAAAGAGGCAAAATTCATACCAAAGAAACTACGGAGGATCAAACATAATTTTCAAAAACAAAAAAAAAAAATCGTTATCAAACAAGCTAATATTTGACTTCCTAAAAAAACTTAGCTAAGAATGCAAATATTTCAATTAAAGAGGTATAATTAATAGCAAGGAAACTATGGAGGAACCAGCATCATTTTCAAAAACAAAAAACAAAATACTTACCAAACTAATATTTCGATTCCTAAAAAAATGATAAACAAATTAATCCAAAATACTTACCAAACTAATATTTCGATTCCTAAAAAAATGATAAACAAATTAATAATCTTTCTTTTATAAGAAACAAAGAAAGTGTATTAACCAATCACAAAAGAAGTACAGCCTAAAAGGCGGAAGGGTGAACCCCCCCCCCCCCCCAAAAAAAAAAAAAAGCTAGTGAAGAACTCCTCCCAATCATTTTGATGCAAAAGTTAACAACCCTCAAAAGTCACAGTCATAGTTTTAAAATCGAGACATCTTTTGAATTCTCTTCGAATGGGATCCATTTTTTAACTCTTTGAATAATTTCATTCCAAGAAGAAAAAAAAAAAAAGAAAAAGGTAAGTCATATCTTCGACAACACTACAAATCGTTTACTTAAAACTTCCCAAAGGAAAGCTTGAACCTTAGTTTTTCCATTAAATTTCCAACCATTTAAAACTTCAAAAATCCATTTAATCACCGAATTTGGCAAACACAAAGATCCAGATCTGGATATTACGTGAATTTCACTGCAAACTAGTGCAACCACTGGCAAGTATCTTGCTTTATTTTCCTATTGATATTTCAATACAATTTCGAAGTTGTATTATCCGGTTTCTATTTTTCTCCTACCAGCAGTTTGACTTGGTAAACAGAATGATCCTTGATAAGAAATTATTTAGACAACTAAAAGTTCTTTTTTTTTGTTTTGTTTTTTTACTTTTAAAAGACCATATTATTTTGAAAAATATTTAAAAGATGATTCTAAAAGAAGAAGAGAGAAAAAGTATTTATCAAGAACCTTGAGAAATAACAAGTTTGTGATTAATAAAATCACGTAGTTATGACTATAGAGAAACAAAACAAAATTTGATTAAAAAACAGTCAAAAAAACAAATAAATAAAGATGAATAGAATCACTTTTGGATGAATACTTTCCCTTTATATAAAAAGAAGAAAAAAGTGATCTCAAACATCACCCACTCTAAAAATTTGAAACAAAAAAACCCAAAACACGTGGATAATAATCTAACACCATCGAGATTCCATCACTTCTGTAGCAGCAACTAAAAGCCCCAAAAAAAGGAAAAAGTATCAAACAATTAGGATTGGATTGGGAAGGAAATAGAGTAAGGACCTGTGTGGGGATTGTAGATAGAAATGAGGTTTTGACGAAACACTATGTCGGACAGGAAGACCCGCACCCATACACGTGTCTGCAAGCCGAACAATTTCTTGTTCTTGGAGTGAAGAATTGAGCCTCCAATGCCGGAGACGAGCAGGACCGGGTCGCGATCGGGTTCGGGTTCGGACTTCCGGGATCCGAAACATGGAAGAGAAAGAAGCCCACCTCCTCCGACCATGGCTCCCAAGAGTGAAGTGCGCTTCTGTTCAGCTAATTAACCTGTGTGATTGGAAGCTGCTTACACTGAGAAGCTCTCAGATGGAGACTGGTGGAAGCCTGAAGAAGAAAGTGGAAGAAGAAAATTGATTGTTTTTCTTTGATCATTATTGTTTATTTGTTTATTTATTGGAAGATTATTAGATGAAAAAGAAACGAGGAGTCTACGTGTTTGGTGCATTTTGTGTATTTTCCTATTTCTCTTACCCTAATCAATTAAAATATTTATAAAATATACTAAAATTTTGAATTCTATCGTATCAATTGTTATAAGTGATATAACTTCTATATTAGATTGTAAAATCTACTATTTTTTAAAAAAATTCTATTTAAAATTGTTACATTAATTTAAAATGATAGAATAAATCTACATTTTACTCAATTAACTTAAAAATGCTCTACCGTTGTTCGGTTGAACGAGATGAGGAATAAAATAACAATAATTTATTTTTATTAAATATTTTGTTTCATTTTAATTTACAAAATGGTTTTCAATGTTCTTCCATATCTCAATATATATAACTTTTATTGAAATGATAATAATAACATTTTATTGATAATAGTTAATTTTTACACTTGCTGTCTATTAGTTTTAAAACATAAAACCCAACAAAAAGTTGGTGTTATTGGAATGTAGAGTTTATGTCTGTGATGAAAATAAATCTTATCTCTATTGGCAAATTGGATGATGAGGGTTACAGGTGTGAGTTTGGCGTCAATATAAAATCATGTTAGGTTTTATGTCCTAAAACTCGTAGATAATAAATGTAATTTATTGACTGTTATTAATAAAATGTAATTATTATCATTTCAATAAGTATTATTAATTGTATTATTAGTTTTATCTTAATAACTTAAATCTAATAAACTAACATTCTAAATTGTTTGATGAGTCTTGAGTAGTATGTAGGGACATACAGGGATCAATATTCGAAATACAACTTAAAGGGTCTATGGTATAAGGATAAGGTCGGGTATCTTATCTTGGTAAATTATGGATACGACTCACTTTGTGTATTTGATACAAACGCAATGATCCAACGCGTTCGTGTAGGTGACATGCGAGTGGGAGTATCTTATGCAATGAGTTTGCATAAGACCAGACCACGAAATAGTAACCACTAGATGTAATTTTGTTAACTAGTTAAGTTATCTATGTCATCTTAATGAAATAGGAACTTAGTTTAATCTTGAGTGTATTATGAACTCCTATTCTCTAGGAATTATCCTTTGATTTGTACGGGTAAGAGTGATCAGATTGTCGACTCAATATGCTTATCATTTTGGAGACAAGACCAAGTGGGGAGTTGAGAACATAATCACACAATAAGAAATTCAATCCTTCTCGACTTTAGGGTAAGTAGACAAGTGTTCCCTTAAATGATATCTCTGAGACTTGAACAAAAGACCCACCCTCTCTATGGCATGAGGGGGCTTTATGTTTATTGGTTGGACTATTAATAAGTTGTTCATTGGAGGAACACTGGTATTTAAGGACTAGAAGTAACTCAAGCGTAAAACGGTAATTTGATCTAGCTGGTTTTACGAACACTTGTAAGGGAAGGGACTAACTTATTGTTATTGGTATATATCTGTGGACACAAAAATATATCTATAGTGTGAAGAGTTCAACCGTGAGATTTTATTAGAGTGTACACACAATTAACGAATATTGATTAATATGGTTAATGTGTTTAGCCCATTAATTCCTTATCATTGCAGCTTCTGATTTGTAGATTCATCATGTCTCCTTCCTAGCTCGTAAAGGATAATAAGATTTATCTATATTGGTTATAATTTGAAATGTTCAAATTTACTTTGAGAATTATTATAATGTAATATAATGTATGGTGATACATTATAATACAAAATTTATATTTTAATTAAACTTTATTGTATAAATTTAATTTTGGATATGATTCAAAATTAATTTGTGAGAGAATAAAACATTTGAATGAGTTCAAATATTAATTTAATGTGAATTAGATTCATATTAAAACTATAGGTCAAAATTCAATCTAGGTATGATACTCATTAAAACTATAAGTTAAGAGAGAAATTTATATTTGAATATGATTCAAATTTGGATTAAATTAAATCTAAAAGATTTAATTTAGTAATTAATTAATTGATAGTTTAGCTTAATTTTATTTTATTAAATTAAAACTATAGGTTATGTGAGAGATACTCATTTAAATAGTTAGATGGAGATAGATTTGGTTGTGAAACTGAAATATTAAGCAACAAACGGAATGCCGAAAAATAATTTATGTGGAAGAACAAGAAGAAGGAGAATTTTGGAACTTTGGTTGAAGAAGGTAGGTGGAAATGAGCGATTGAAGAAGAAGATGTACGATGAAAATGATGTGAAGAAGACAAAGAAGTGTGAATAAGAGAAAAGACCTAAAGAAGAGGGTTCACCTTTTTATACTGCGTTCATTTGGATGATATTTTTGTAATTTTTGATTGATTGGGTTTGCCTTCTATTAGACTTTTCAAAATGATCGTTTATCCTTACATAAGCGATCATGCATACGAATCTGACTATCATTTAGAATACTTTAAACGATTGTTTATGTTTGAAGCTTTCTCGTCATAATTTAGAGTTCATTATCCAATCATTTAAATTTGAAGTCTATATCCTCATCGTCTAAAATGAACTACACAATCATTTATCATTATTTACACGATTTTGTATAATCTAAATGATCATTTATGTTAGGGGTGCAAAAAATCAAATTGAACCAAGGGACCGTACCGAACCAACTCGGTTTGGTTCGAGGTGGACTGGTTTACAAGAACAATAGTACTGAATCGAATCAAACTAAAGCGGTTCAGTTCGATTCGATTCGATTCGTGGTTCATCTGATTAGGTTAAAATTAAGCACATGTCGTTCATTAGTTGTGAAATACATTTGTGTTGTTCATTTTGCCATTCGTTCTCTACACCAGTTCATGTTCGGCGCAAATGATTTCTCTACACCATTCATTCTCCTTATCATAGTTGTCGAAGTCATCTTCGATGTCATCTCTACTCAATATGTTTCTTGATTCAACTTTTTTTCTCCTTATTTATGTCTCCAAATTTTAAGTTTTTAGGAGTTTGCCTAAAAGGGTATGAAATAATGAAATATTGTGAGGTTTGAAGAATTTTTAGAGGTTTTTTTGGGTCGTACCGGTCCCAAAAAGTTGGGTATTTGGTTTTTGAATGTGAAAGTCGGAAGGGAGAGTTTTGAGTGAAATGACTGGGTGTTCTCCGAGAGTAATTGCGTCAAAATTGTCGTCGAAGAGGATTATTGTGTGAAATATTTATTTTTTAAATTTAGATTTCTATCCTATTCTAAAATCTCAAATTTAGTTCTTGTTTAAGAAAAATAAAAACCCTAGATTTCCTTCACACTAGAATCTCTAATCAAATAACTTTAATTGAACTTGCAACATTTGCTATAATTTGTTTAGATTGAGTATACTATGCTTTTAGGGTTGTATGATCAGACTATGAATTTTTTGACTTTTGCTTCTGTTTAAGTTTATCATGTTCAAAAGAGTATAAATATTTATATGATATATGATATGGTTACTGTTTAATTTGATTGTTTGGGTGTCTATCATCTTAATTTAATTCTCCAAGTTCTTGAGTTGGTAACTCTGAAGGTTATACAGAAGGAAGGTTGATGATGGATAGAGATCAAAATGAGGCAACTTGGAATATCATTATATTGACATAATTCTAATATAACACAATGTAAGGTATAGGCATGTGTGTCTATATAGTTATATATGTATGACAATATATGTGTATATAGCATAAGGTTGTATTAACTAATCACACACTATTTCAAAAAAAATAAATAAAAGACCTGACTAAACATGCAGTTCGGGTTGGTCAATTTTTAAAAACCGACCTAACCAAACTCAATTACACTTCTAGTTTATGTCTAAAGCTTTTTCGCCATTGTTTCGCATTTAAATTTGGAGCCTTTTTTTTTTCCATCGTTTAAAATGATATACACAATCGTGTATCATTATCTATACAATCTTATATTATGATCGTTTAGAAGAAGATTACTTGTGTGCATGTGACTGATTAATCGCATATTGTCCATTTTTCTATCGTTTAAAATGATCTACACAATTGTGCGATTAATCGCATATTGTCCATTTTTCCATTGTTTAAAATGATCTACACAATTGTGTATCATTATCTACACAATCTTGTATTGTGATCATTTCGAAGAAAATTAGTCGCGCGTATATGGCCGATTAATGACTTTTTTCTTTTTGTTTAAAAATTATTTTATATGGTGTAAATATTTTTGCATGTTTGTTATATTTTTTAAAAATGTGAAAGGAAAATAAAATAATAAAGTAATGGTACCATTTCATTATTGAGTTTATAAATTATGTCATTGGAGTGGAAGTAAAAGAAACATTCTTCTTCTCCATCAAGCCATGCCTCCCCCCTCTCCACTGTGCAAGTCCGACCGCCGCACGTTCGCCCAGCCACTGACTCGAACGCGAGCTGACGACCGGCCAACAATCAGCAACCTAACCGAGTCAGTTCTCCGTTCTCGAGCCGTTCACGAGAACTGTCAGGGCGAGTTGTCCTCCACCCAAGCTGAGCCAGCTCCTGTTCCTCTGTCTCTGCGTCATCACGAGTTTTGAGCCATCGTCGCCGCACCGTTATCCCTCTGTCTCCGTCACTCATGTTGACTTTGGTTGGGTTTTGGAAATACCCATCAAATGTTGATTAAGTTTCTAAATAAAGGCTTATTTTGGAACTAATTTGAGGTTACCAATTAGAGACTAATATGAGTCAAGGTACCTTCTTGGGTATTTTAATACTCGACCTTCCTTTATGTTTAACTTTTCAGTCGAAGGTAAAGGAAAAGGTAAGCTGGCGAGCAACATTGATATGTCGTATGGAGACTATGTTCATGGTTTCGCTTTTTTCATGATTGATTTGTCTGCTGCATGTTTTTTTTAAAGAACCTTGTGGATACTTTATTTACTATTTTCTTTAAAACTAGATAAGTACCGAATTAGGTTTATTTTCTTAGAAGTTATTTTTTTTGTTTGCCAAACTCTAAATTTTAGATGGTTTGTTTTATGTCTTATCTAATAAAATAAGTAGATTTTGTTTCGTTTTTAAAGTTTGAAAATGTTATTTATTTTAAGTAATGATCTCAACTTAAATCTAAACAATTGGGTCGTTACATTATTAATGATAGAGCACATGGTAAGATTATCCTCATTCATGGTATCAGACAAGGTGATCCGCTTTCTCCTTTTCTATTTCTATTGGTTGTCGATTGTTTAAGTTGTCTTTAAGTCATTTATTGGACCATGGTCTATCTAAAGACTTGATTTCCACTCACCCTATTAATGTTTCTAGTTTTATCCCGAATCACTTGCAATTTGCTGACGACACTTTGCACTTTAGCACTGTTGATCATGTTGCACTTACATGTTTATTTGAGGTTATTCATGTCTTTGAACAAGTATCTGGTTTATCTATTAATCTCTCTAAAAGTGAGCTTCTTGGTATTTATATCGTTAGTCATGATTGTAATGGATGGTGTATGCTTTTGGGTGTAAATGGGGACATTGACCAACTTCTTATTTTGGCCTTTCCCTTATTGACAATTCTAAATCAATGATTTTCTGACAATCCTTGTTGAGAAGATCCATCATAAGCTTCATAACTGACAATATGCCTATATCTCCAAGGGTTGGTTGTCATGCCCTTATACAAGCCACTCTTTTCCAGCTTGCCTACTTATTATCTATTTCTTTTTTATGCTCCTAATGATGTTGTTAATCGCTTGAAAATTTTGATTCTTGACTCTTTGGGATGGTTCTTGTGGTGAAAATGGTATGTGTAATGTTAATTGGATTACACACAATGCCCTAAGCTTTTTGGTGGTCTTGGCATTGGTAATTTTTGTCATCTAAATTTTGCTCTTTTGGCAAAATGGATCTGGAGGTTTTTACACGAGCATGATGCATTGTGGCGTAAGCTCATTGTGGCTAAGTACTACTATCCCTCATGTGTTTGGCCATCTACTGTTAGAAGGCCATTAAAGTTTCTGTAGGGCTCCATTTGCCACACTACTAACCTTATAGTTTCTCAGACTCAACATTGTCTTCGTACCGGTGACACTCTCTTTTGGAAGGATCATTGGCATAATTGTGATATGCTCTCTGTGTTTTCTCTTGTATTCCTGATGTTTCTATTCTTGAAGCATGTCTTGTGATTCCAACACTTGGGATTTTCACTTTCTATGTAATTTTACTAAATATGAAATTCAAGAATGAGCCTCTTTGTCTACAATTTTGTCCTCTGTCAGATTTCATATGGTGTCTAATGCTTGAAGATGGACTATTGATTCCCCATCTACTTTACTATGAAATCTATTATTGATGACTTGCCAAGTGCTCTCAAGCCTTCTGAAATGGATTCTTATTATGTTATTTGGATGAATCATTTTCTGAAGAAAACTAAAGTATTTCTTTGGGAGTGTCATGGCTTAATCCACAAACAACCCAAAAACAACAAGTAATGTGGAAAAGATGTGATTTAGATTAAGTCCTTGAGGTTTGATCTTATTGCCTAAACTAATTAGTGATAAAGAAAAACATAACCCAATGGAAGATATAACCTTAAACTTTTATGAACTTTAGCCATGAGATTTACAACTTGTAAGGTATAGAGAAAACAACTCAAAACTTAAACAAAACGTTTGACAACCTTATCTCACCTAATAGCTTCTCACCATTTCCTTACTTGGTCTTAACGCTTGAATTCGAAAAGAACTTAAAACATAAGTCAAAAGACTCAGTGAGGTTTTTAAGAAAACCTTTTTTAGACGCATTTCACAAACATAAACATTTTAGATCAAAAGCAGGCTCATTGCCTCATTTCATTAGTACAATATCATATAACACATTATTCTTGCATCCTCTTTTCGAGAACATGAACCAATACTAACTCCAAGACTCATCGCCTTGTGTTTAGACTACTGTGAAGCCTTTTCATCAACAACATTCGAGAATCTCCTGACTCATTCCTTGTTGCTCAGGCTGCCTAATACAATACAAATCTTTTATTCATTGGTTGACTTCACTCCACCATGCAAGCCTTTTCTACATGACTGCCTATACCCTTATGTGCACATAATAGTTAGCTCAACAATAAGCATAAAACTAATGGTTTGAACATGTTTTCACATTAAACAACATAAAACTTCTTTAAACATAAGCTTTCATTTGAAATATTCAAATATAAAACATCATTACAAATCAACATGAAGTTTCAAGAAAGCTTTTAGATACAAAAAAACACATTTCAAAATCACTTACAACACTTGGTTTCCATTAACTTAACCGCATGGCTTTAACTCTTCTTCTCGCTTAGAGTTTCCTTCACAGCTCCAACACTAGGACGAATTCTCATAAATCCTTTTAAGCTCTATTTATATTAATCTAAAATCAGATTAGTCATCCTTAGGCTTCTTCAAATTTTGTCAGCTCTACTTATAACTTTACATGTGTAAGCTTATTATTTTACTTAACCATGTTTAGGTTTTACTTAACCATACTTAGATTTTACTTAACTATGCTTAGTCTTTAATCTTACACGTCAATCCATGTCAAATTAGATTTGACACCTTCTCGCTTGACTTTAAATTGTGTAGCTTCCAAAATGCTTAAAGGACCTTAAACGCCTAACACTTCTTGTCTTGCCTTATCTTAACAGTTTTCAAAACACAAGTTTCTTCTCAAAACGCTTAATTACACTTAGTAAAAAATTTGACCCTTCTATTCCAGACATGGGTCTCGTAGGGAGCTTAGCCATAAAGCCATTAACATTGTTGATCGTCTCCAACGTTGTATACCTCACATGTCTCTTTCTTCATCTTGGTGTATTATGTGGTTGTGCTAATGTTGAGTCCCCTACTCATCTTTGTACTCATTGTTCTTTTGCTCGACAATTTTGGGATCTCATTTTGGAGGTTTTTGGATGGTCTACTGTTTTTAAAAATATTTTTTACATACTTAACTCTCTTATGGTGGGCCACCTATTTTTTTGTTGTAAGAAAGTTATTTGGTTGGCTATTCTTTGAGCTTCCTTTTGGGCTTTATAGGGCGAGCATAATAGGCATCTCTTTCAAGATTAATTTCCCTCTTTTACTTCTTTTTTTGACATTGTATTGTCCACGACTTTTTATTGGTGCAAATTTGGGCACTCTTTTAAGAACTTTAGCCTATCTGTCTTAGTTTCCAATTGACACTCTTTTTGTAATCACCTTTTGATGCTTGGAGTTTTCCCTTATTTAATTTTATCAATGAAATGTTTTTTATTTAAAAATAAAAAAATAGCACCTCTTTTCTACCTAGAGAAAAAAGCTTATCCTTCTATTCTTGAAGAAGCTTCCACATCAGCCACCGGGTCTTTAAGAGAACCATTCAAACCCCAACTGAAAACTAAAAGAAAAAAGAAAAAAAAAAACTCCTAGAGCCGTGAAAATTGTCTTTCATGTCTAAGTCCTCACAAAATCTTGCAAGATTGCACGAAATAATTCAAAGAAGTTATTTATTTATTGTCACACGTTTCCCTCTAATCTTCTTCTTTTCTTATTGATCTAGCCTTGGTCTGCCACCCAATTTTTCTATTGAATGTTATTGACTATTGTATTCCAACTTTTAATGTTTGTATTGTATTTTGTATTATTGTTATTAACTTACATTTTATGATTATTATAAGTAGATTGCATTTAATATAAGTTAAATATGCATATATCGGATGGAAAGAGACATGCGTAGCGGAAAATAGAATCGAATGATTATCCTAATTGTACCTATTTAACATACAACGTCCCTAAACTAAAAGAATTAGGGTTTTTTTAAAAAACCTTTGTAGCTATTCGAATATGAACGTCTATACCTCTCGCCAATTCGAACGGACCACCACTAGTAGTCACCTACTATCCTCTGGACAATAAACCGGGTGTGGGTCCCAATTTGGTGAAGAAACTAAGAAAAATATATGTAAATTGGAAGGTAGAAGTTTGGTTGAGATTTTGAAGAGTAATAAATTTGTAATTTCTAAAATTACTTGACAAGGGCAAAAGTTTTTAACCAAAATAAAAACAACCCTCTTTATAACTAATAATCCACTAACAATTAGTGGAACTTAGTGGGCTAGGTGTCTACATCTCATGTAGCCACATATCCCACTAAGAGTTAGTGGGATTATTCAACAAAATGTTAAATTTTTTCACTAACTTAGTCCAAGGGTAAAATGATTATTTGACATTTCAAGTCAAAAGTCACTTTGACTTTTCAAGTTAAGAGTCAATATTTGAACTTTTTACAACTTTGACCATTTCCATCAATTTCGAGCTTCCTAGTATTAATTCGTATTCATATTTATAGTATTTAAATCTCATTTAAACATAAAGCTCTATTTAAACATAAAGCTCTATTTCTAATCTGAAATTCGACGATATCACATATACTTGTCGATTTCTCTCTCTTCTCCCAATTCGAACAATTCGACTTATTCCATCACACTGGTCTAAGTTTATTCCATATGAGTTAGTAGGGGAACCTAATGAACCTATAGATCATGGACTCCAACGATTCAAGTTTAACTAGCTAAACTCTTTTAGACCGAGTTAATCAACATTCATTAACTAACAAGTAATTCCACTAAAATCCCGTAGTTGCACTCCCCTCACTATAGATCTATTTGTGCCCATTTGATAAAACCATAATCAGTAAGTTAATCTTTCACAGGTTGTTCGTAACCTTGGCTGGGTCAAAATACCGTTTTACCCCCAAGACTACATCTTGCCCCTTTAGTCCCAATAACCCACTATTGAACAATTGGGTTAAGATCCAACCTATAAACTTAATCCCTCTCAAGCCAATGAGAGGGTGGGGCCTTTCTTCAAGATTTGGATTCAGTGCTTAAGATAACAACCTATCTGCTAAGTACTAACCCTAAAACGAGTAGGAGTGAATTCCGACTTGCATACTATGTCCCCAGCTATCCACTCGATCTTATCCATTCCGATCTTACCACTGAAATGAGAGGCTTATTGGACCAACACTGATGCGTTGTCATCACTTATGTAGATATAAGAATAATCTTATGTGAACATGAGTTCATAGTTAACTCAGGATTAAAATTAAGTTACCTAGATCATCAATAAAAGATGTGACTATTTCATGGTTGTGATTATTTCATGGTTCAGTCTTATAAGCACTTTACATAGGATGTCAGACATGAAAGATTCAGGATCACTTCGTTTGTACTTACTACAAAGCGAGTCGCATCCATAGTTTCTCTATATAAGACATCCAACTCATTATTCATATACTATATACTATTTAGGTTATATATTCGAGTTTGATCCACGTTTATGTCTTCACATATAAAGTTCAAGTTTACTCAAAAATAACCTCGAAACTTAGTTTATTAGATTTAAGATTATAATATTCAATTTCTCAATAACGACTTTATTGAATAGAATATGATTAACAAACTAAGAGTTTTTAGGACAAAAAATTCCAACAATATCCTAGATTATTTTAAATGTTAACTTCAAGGTATCCGCATCCTAGTATTTTTAGAAATTGAGGCATAACCTATTACATCTTTATCTTGTATTCACGCTTTATAGGGTATTCATGCTTTATAGGTTGGAAGCTTAAAAGCCAAGTGACTAATAGACAAATATGATTGTATGGTAATAGAACATATACTTTGAAAGTTAGACATGTACACATAGTATAATCTAGGGGTAGACTGTTTGTTCAATCTACAAATTTTAGAACAATACAAAGATACAGATGTCATCTTATTATATGCAGGCCAATGGCCATAAATTAATGTTTTAAACAAAAATAACATTGTAAAAAATTCAACCTCATTACATTTACATTTCAATGTCTTCAAGATCCGGCAGAGGAAATCGTAGGATAGCTGCAATTCCTGTTATCTGGGCAAGTTCTGTTCATCCCACAACAAATTGTTAGTCGTGCACTTTTCTTTCTCTTTTTTTTCTCCCTTAAGTTTTTGCTTTGTTAAATGGAAAACTTTATTTCTCAAAAAGAAAAGAAAAAGAATACTATATATATATGTGAAATGAGACAGGTTCCTGAGGGATTAACAATACCCATTTAATGAATTCATCCAACAGAAAGGGTAAAGGTGAAAGAAACACTTGTTTTGTTATGAAACACTTGTTTTGTTATGAAACAATGACCGCCAGTAAGATCACGTGTTTACTACTTTTGAAATTGCATTCCGTGTTCTAAGAAATGGTTTCAAATTCCCTTTCAGTTTGCAAATCTTATGTCAGTGTACAAACATATACTTACGTTCCCCCGAAACGTGCATGGATGAAAATATATGAACAGTGCCACCCGAATCTCTAACTGAATCAACCAAATTGACATACTTTTGCCGCTGCGTTATATCATTATTCCTGCAGAACATTATGTTGTCAAAATAAACCACCATGTAAAATTGAGAACTTGTGTTTTCTTCTATGCAAATGTGCCGTACTGAGAAGTACGATTAACCCCAAAGGAAAACTAAGATTGTATGAGATGTTCGTTGAATTTTATCCAATATGCATGCTCATACAAAATTGAGCCTGCAAATCATTACATATGTTGGAGTCTCTAGTCCAAACTAGAGAGAACAAAAGTGATTTTTATTTTGACTTTTTTATCAAAATGATTTAAAATGAACTTTGGAAGTGTTCCAAAATTAAACTCATAAAAAGTTAAACCAAACACACCCTTAAAATGATTTCAAATCGAACACAACAGTGCAGATCAGAAACTCATCACGAAATAGTCAAAGGAAATATCACCTGAAGAGATCATCAGTAATGAGCAACGTTTGAATAGCCAGTCGTTCATGGGCAACCTCCACATGTTTTGGTCCATAACAAGCACGGTCTGGATCCTGCACACAGCGACATGAGTTCAAATGGCAAAACAGAATGAAATGGCATGTAAAATAAATATAAGAAAACAGGAATGTTCTCTTCAGCCACCGACCAGATTCAAGGAAGAAAAATTGCAACGTAATATTCTTAGGGTTATCTTTTAAACTAAGCAGAATTAGACAATCAACCTTCAATCGCCAACTACAGTACGAAAGTTCTCCTATCACTTATACTCGTGCATGCATATCAACTGTTAAATGCAACATCAATTTATGTCTCACGGATGTTTATGAAGCAGGACAGTAACAAGGTATTATTAAATGATTCAGAGTAGTAGACGCATCACTCAACCTCAAATGTCCTTTGAGAAATTTAAGTACTCTTAAACAGAATCCCCTTAGCTTTTCCGTATCCAACCACTATATGGAGAAATCCATTTCAAGAGATTTGTTTTCCCCAAAATCAAGACGTCTTTTTTTTTAGTTGATAACTCTAGGCTCACATCCTTCCCAGTTCTAAGTTTATCTGAATTCAACCCAAATTAAGTTCCACTGGTAGATTAGATCACCTTATTATAAAAGGAATCACGTGAACAATGTCCCTAAGTACGATAACAGAGAAGTACATATAGTGTCTATAAGATTGTCTTAGTTAAAGTGAGAAATGCAGAGGCAACAACAAGATGTTATTACATACAAATAAAATATCTAAAGATCATTTACCAATATGATATGTGTTTTAAAAAAATAACTTCAATGCATAAAACGCAGAACTGGAAGCTCACGTTGGAGAGCATGCTGAAAAAGTCCTTTAGAGCTCGCACCTAGATAGAAGAAAAGAGAACACAAAGAAGAATGGAAAAGGGAAATTAACTTGAGGAGATTAATGTGAAGCACTGAAGTTCGCAATATAGAGAGTAAAGAACCTCCTGAGCTGCTTTAGTGTCTTTTATCATATTCATGACATTCGAAGCATCCAAAACCTCTCGTAAACTATGCCTATCAAGAAAAGGAAAATCATTAACTACTTGAGACTACGCATGTACTTATTAATTTTCTTTGAAATATTTCAGCGTCAGAGAGAAAAATATAGACCATACTTGTATCCTGAGGTTGTATGTACAAGAACTATGCGAGATTTATTCTCAATAATAGGTCTTAGCTGTCTTCTTTCAGCTTCCAATAATAAGTGTCGATGGAACTGGTCCTGAAGTAGATAGCAAAACCAAGACTAAAATAAAATAACAATAAATATATATGATATATATATACACACACTCCAATGAAATTCAAACTCCAAAAAAAAAACAAAAAATTAAATAAAGTTCAGTATTAAATGCACGTTTTCATGTTCAGTTCTTAAATATTTTGGATTTACTGCACACCTTTGTAAATCCAGGACTAGCTATCACTGCACAGCGCACCACATTAAAATCAACATACTTCAAGAAAGCCTACATAAAGTATAAAGACCAGTTAGAACTTAAAAGATCTCGCCTAATCTTGTTTAGTAACGTGAGAGCTTAGTCAAGGCATCACAACACTTATTTAAGGTCAACAAAACCTTCAAATTTTGACAAGAGATACCTGCAAAACATTGTCGAAGAATTTATTCAAGGCCTGTGGGAGAAAAAAGAAATTTGGAGATATCAGTTTCTAACCTACTAACAACTAGAACAAAGGCATCTGCTACACTGATCTTAAGAAGTGAAAAGTAACTCCAGCTAGCAGAACCATACCGATTCATAACCAGCAATGGCTGGCCCATGCTTGCGAGGAATTGAAGTTTCTATTCGAGCTCGAGTAATTGTCATACTGTGATTTACAAATAAGCACAACAAAACCAAAATCACTTACATCGCAATGCAATAGTTAGATAACACTCTCATAGAAAGTGAACATTGAACAAAAATTTATCTTTTTATTGGATGAGAACCAGAGTTTCAATGGAAATATGAACCAGAGAACTTAATTTTGGCTAATGTGTCCATGTCTGATACAACTGAACACTTGGACACCTCAGACTTGTTAGACACGTTTTGGACCCTTGAACTAGAATTTCAATTCAAGAAGTACAAAAGAAAAATTGGTGTAGAAAAAATAGCAGGCAAAAATATAATTAATTACGGAGTATGAGTATCAAATTTCAACTTCTCCAATCACTATTTTTTCCAAATGCAAATACCTATGCTAAATTACCTTTTTTGCCATGAAGATCGTGTGTGTGTGTGTCTGCTTTTTTTTTTCCTTTCGATTTTTGTGGTTTGTATTTTTGCTAATAAATTTTGGCTTCTGTTGGCATATAAATGTTTTCAAAGTATTCTTCTTTGTAGTCTCCAATTTAATTTCTTCTTCTTTTAGAATTCTTGGAAGTTTTTTAAGTATTCCATTCCTTTTGCTAAATCAGTTATTTTTGTACACAAAAAAGAATAACGGCAGCAGACTAGAATCCACATTGATAACATAGATTCCATATTAAAAATTATGATGATTACAGTTTTGGTCCCTGAAATGTAAGTTCAGTATCTATCTATTTAGTCCTAGAATTTCAAATTTTGGTCCCTTCAGCTTGAGAAATAGTTCTAGAAAGTCCCTAGAGTTAGCTGAGCTAATACACCTAATAGAAATATGGCATGACAATTAATTGATGATAGGAGTCTACTCACATGTCATTTTTAAATGAGCTGACAAAGAAATTTTAATTTTATATTATTTATTTTTCTTATGTCGCCTTTAATCTTTCTCCCTCCTACTCCTCTACTCTCCCTCCTCGTTCAGGATATCTTGTTGCTGCCACTGCTGCCATGATAGACAGTTGTCCTCATGCGTCTTCATCTTCTATCCTCTTTTTGCCCCACCACTTCCCCTCTATCAAAACCCAACTACAGAAAACCCACACACCTTCCTCTTTTATTTGCATTCTAAAGTTATGTCCTTAGAATAATAAACAAGCAATAATTTAAATAAAAAAGAAATACCATGGAAATCAAAGAAAGTGTGACACGCCCAACACTGCAAACAAGAAATCTTGTGAAGCTTTCGGTCAACAATTTTATTTACAACAATTCTACTTAGAGTAATTTTTCTGTCCCAAGGAGGAGCAAGTAGAGGAGGAAGTTTAATGTGCAAAATGGTGGCGAGTGGTAAATGCCCTCAAAAAATTTAAGCCTCAACTGTTTGATTTTGATGTTAATTGGTTCAATAATGATAGAAGAGTTAAGCTGAGTGAGTGTTTCTTCTGATCTTTATAATTGGAGCAACACTAGCAGCAGTAGTATGAGTTCAACTAGGTAAGAAATAAATGCACGAAGTTGATAATGGGCAGCAAGATCTGCTGGAGGCAAACAAAAAATGGAGAAGTAGGGTTGAGAGAAATAACTGAGAAAGAGAAAAGGCCAAGTAAGAAAAATATATATTTTTAGTCAGCTCACCTAAAAATGACTGGTCATTACAGTCTCATCACCAATTAACTGCCTGTCATTTTTCCATTAAGTAAACTAACCCTAGGGACCATTTAGAACTATTTTTCAAACCTCAAGTACTGGAGTGTTTCTTTAGAATTTTATAAGACCAAATAGACACTAAACTTGCAAGCTCAAGGACGAAAATTGTAACTGACCATAAATAAATATTGATCAATGTTTACAACTAAGCTGAGGATAAATAGGCTAGAAAAAGTTTCCATTCATCTGTACATCAAAATGACTACTTACATACAATACGTGGTAAAACCTCAATGAAATCCCAACAATAAATTTACCTCTTTCCAACAAGGAGAACATGTGCTAGTCCTTCTTGCATTAAAACCACAGCCAAATCAGCACTAGCAGCAGGATCTGAGGTTTAGAGAATTCAGCAACCATTCATCAGCGTCCTTGACATGCTAAAAACTAATAGATGGAAATTATAATTATATAAAAGGAAACACTTTCTGTAGCTAGCTGATCACATTCTAAAGAAGTATTTTGATTTTTCATGTGAAAGAACCCTAACAATTTCATAAACAGAAACAGTAGATACTTCTTTCCACACTGATAAACAAACTTAAAATCAAATTTACCATCACGTGGTCAAATATATTCAGCAATAAAATCAACCATATTGATATCTTATGAATAATAATTTCTCTCTAGCCACCATGAGAATAACTAAAAGTAGTTACCATATTATATCCTCAGCCAAAATGTCGAAGGTTCAAATTTTCACCAACACATACTCTTGAACTCAAAAATAGTAATTGCGCTCTAGATGAAGAAACTCAATCCACAGTAGTATTTTTAATGCAACCAATTCAACAACATTTTCTTTATATCATAACAGAAGCAGAAACAGTTTGCCCAGAAACATACCAGAAGCTTGATGGAGTACATCTAGTGCAAAAGAGTCCCAAACATCCTAGAAAATGGAGAAAATTTTCTCCTCGTCAATAATTTGTTTTTTTAAATCAGAATGTGTCTTTCATGAAGAAAACAAAGAAAAGAGTATAGGGAGAGACAAAATCCACCATAGCAAAAGGACCCAACAAAAGAAAACTAACTAGCTAGCTATATGCAAAACGGGTCCCCAATTAAAGAGAATCAAAACTAAGGGAAAGAATGAGATTCTTATCAAAACCGGGGTGGGACACTCTAAGTTTCAAACATAAACCATCTATTAAAAGGTTTTAATTTTTTTGTGGGGAGTATGCTGGATGGAGAAAAACAATATTTTGGGAGGACAGAAATACTATAGCCACCAAATGTTTAAAGGGCAAACAAAATTTTACCTTTCTCAAAACAAATGGCCGATTCAGCTCAAGTTCTAGAGTATGGTAAGCCCCAATCTGAAATGAAACATAGCATTAATAAACTAACTCATCATTGAATATCAAAACAATAATACATGCCTAATCTTTTAGGGAAAAATCACTTAAATTAATAACAGCAAAACTTACTATATTATTCTTTAAACATATTTATTGTACTTGACTAGGGTCCATTTCATTAGCGGGACCTCTTATTGTGAGCTCTTTTATTATTATTATTTTTTGTACTCTTTTTTCTTAGTACTCCTTTTTTTATTATTATTAAAAAAGCAATTTTTTTTAGAGTAATGAAATCAGAAAGGGTGAACAAAGATCACCACACAAACAATACAACTACAAGCAAACCTTCCCACATAGCAAAATGTTGCCAGGGGAATAATTACAAAACAACTCTGAAACTGAAGCCCAAACAGAAACATGGAATCTCACAGAGGACCAAATCCCGTAAGGGTCCCTTCTCAAGACCTCTAAAAACTCTCTAGTTCCTTACGTCCCAAATGTCCCAAGCCACGGGGTCAAGCCATCAAACTGGACTTTCTCTTTGAAAGGCGGATGCAAAAGGAACTCCTCCAACATAGCCCAAATATTCTCTTGTACTCTTTCATTTTTCTCAAGTAAAGTTTGACTATTTATAAAAATAAAATTCAATAAAATATATGTCATTCACCAAACTATATTTGATTGTAATTGCATCTAAATTCTTGTTTTTTTTTTTTTCTTTTTTCTTTTTTGTCTTTCTTCATTTTCACTCCCTTCTGAGTTGGCATCCCTTTAACATTTTTTCCTTTTTTTTCCTTTTCACAGTATCAATGAGAAGTTGTTTCTTGTTATTACATAATAATAATAATAATAATAATAATAAAACAATAAAAAATGTAGTTACCTTCACATGCTCATTTTCAAGAATATTTTTTCCACGTATCCGCAGAATAGAGCCAACTTTGTCATAATCTGCCACCTAAAAGATGTCCCATGTGAACAAGCATTATATGGGATAGCAGCTTCAAAGAAATTCCAATTTATAAATTGTACACAAAACAAATGCCGAATAAGGATGTGTGAGTATGAAATTCAGAATAACAAACTAAAGAGTTACTATCACTATTTCATATTTCTGAGTAATTGCTTTACAAGTTAATGAACAATCATGGAGAACTTATAGCAGTTCCTACAGGATCACTTATTCCTACATTTGTTTTGCCATGCTAATGCTAAGTTGTTAGAATGTCATACCTCCTCAACTTTTATTTCTAGCTTGAGTTTCACTCGTTCTGCATCTCTTCCTCCAGAAGCCTTCTCTTTGATGACTTTCCTGTCATCAATCATATGCATGACAAAAGAGTTATATGAATAAGAAGCCTAAAGAATTCGCCGGAGAACTCATTTTTATCCCTGTAATTAACTCATGCTAAGCTGGATAAGAATTAAGCTCAATAAACTCATTTTAACCTTATACCTTCAATTTTATTAAAATTATTCAAAATTAGTTCCCTCAGTTTAGTTTTCATTTCTTCCCTTTAGGTTGTTGATAAATATGAACTTAGATTTCATCATTTAAGTTATAGCTGGAGCGTCTTTTCACCTGCTTTATTTTGTAGCATGGTTTCTTACCTTTCCGAAGTTGGGTTTGGGAATTTTTGTGGTTTGGTTGCTTTCTTATTATGTTATTTGTCGATATCTGTATAATTAAGTACTTAATTGGTGAGTAATTTTGAATTTTGTAGTTTTGAAAAAATTTAGGGCTCAATTAACAAAACTGGAAGTTCAAATGCTGAGAATTAGTTACTTAACTAACTGCAAGTGTTCAAACTGATTTTTCATCCAAACTCACGTCAGAAAAATAAACCCAAAATAAAATAGAACTAAAACAAGAACCAATAAATCAGAAATAAGAAGTGGAGCATGGGAGAAGGAGATACCTAACGGTGACAGCCATGACAGTGTCTCCCGGAGCTATCAGATTGAACGCATGCCATAGATCATCTGAATCAATCGGCACCATCTGCCCCCAACAAGATTGATTCCACAACAGAAATTAGCCACAAATGTATATTGATCAATTGGGTTCCACATAAAAAAAATTTTAAAAAAACAAAAAATTCTTACGACGAGGAGAATCGCGTATTACAAAGAAATTCATTTAGAAATCTTAATTGAGTATAACAAGTTTTTTCTTTCTTCTCTTTTTGGGAATACCTTGACGCTACCAGGTCCATTTGGATCAAGCTGTTTACGTACGATCTTCATGATTTCAATAAAGAAGCCTGAATTTCCAATATCAGGTTTCAGTGCCTCCAAGAGTAACGAACTTCAATCACATATAGAGAGGTTAATATCGCATATTAAAATGCCCTAAATTCACATTAACACTCCAGCTTACTATTCTTTTCTGGCACGTTTTCTGGAAAAATGGCAAAAATAGCCTACTTTTACTTTTTCGTTTTCAAAATTAGTACGATTTTTAAAAACTCGTAAACTGTTTTTCTTGATCAATCTCAGGCAAGATCGATTCCAGTTTCAAAATTTTCAAACTAGATTATTTTGGATTTTTTCGATGTATCTAGTTAAACAATTAGACCGAGATTCTGTCCTTTTTCAAATTATTCAAACTTTTCCAAACCTTCCCCCAAATCTTAACTATTTTTTTACTTTGGCTAATTTTCACAACTATTTCTTGTAAATTATTATTTTTTCTTTTCCTAGCTTTCTCTTCTTCAACCCAAAACCTTCTTTCACTCGGTTTGCCACACCAAACATCACCGCTCCCTTTCTTTTTTGCTTCTGCCCAATCAACTATTTCACCTCTCATTGTTTCTATTACTTCTTTCTTCTTTTTCGCTTTTCCAAATTCTCGGCTCCTAAATTAGTTGGAAAAATCGGTAAAGATAACAAAAATTAGTTAATGTTTGGTAAGGTTTGAATCATTATTTATTTGAATGAATATATACATATATATTTGGAAGACTGACAAAAATAGCAAAAATTAGTGAAGATTTGGGAATGTTTGAATAATTTGTCTTGAAAAGATAAAAATAAATCAAATAAGATTTGATAAGATTAGAAAAAGGATAGAATCTTAGTCTAATTGCGTATCTAGATGCACCAATAAAATTCAAAACAATCAATAAGTTTTAAAATTTTAATATTTTAGGAAATCTCAGTATAGATCTCGGTGATCGAGAAAAACATTTTAACAAGTTTAAAAAAATGTGCTACTTTTCAAAATAAAAAGTGTGCTATTTTTCTAATTTTCCCATTTTCATCCTTTATTTTCTTTTTAGTAGACGATATTTAAGTAAATGTTTGTGAAAAGTTGTTGAAATGAAAAAAAAAACTTTTGTATTATGATCTTCGTTGTTGTTCCATGAATGTAGTTTTGTAAGTATTCTTTCATAATCTTGTGATTATGCTTATGCGATGATCTTGCTATTATGTAGTAAGCTTGAGTTCGTACTTCCTTGTTGTTATATGTGTGATTGGTGCATTGTGATGTGGTTTGATCTATTGCACGATGCTGGTGGAAATCTCAGGTAACACAGACGATGTTAGTTAAGTGTGAATTCTAGGTAACTCGTGTGACGCTGTCGTGTGCTTGACACTAGACGACTTCTTGTTATGTGTTCTTGACACTAAGCGCTGGTCAAAATTCCAGGTAACTCGTGTGATGCTGTCGAATGTGAATTCCAAGTCTCGACAAGGAGAGAATCTCATGTCTAAGCAAGACAATGGTGAGATGCTGGTCAAATGTGAATTCCAAGTCTAAGAATGATTAATTGTGAAGGGGCACTAGTGGAAATCCCAAGTAACTCGTGTGATGCTAGTCAAATGTAAGTCTTAGGTGTCGACGAGGGGAGAATCTAAGGTCTCAAGGTTAAGCTTGTGTGCAAGGTGATCTAAGCACGTGGTGCTTGTAACGCTGATTGTTGTGATAGTTGAATCATTGAGGCTTGATGCGATGAGATTTATGTTTTGGGATTGACCTTTATTATTGTTGTTGTTATTTCTATGTGATTTTTCCAAAAGGTTGTCTCAAACTCGATCGTCACTCACTAAGTTTGTTTGACTTATGTTTTAAGTTTTTTCCTCCCTAGGTTGTTAGGTATTGAAGCAAGGCAAAAGATGGATCCCAAGTGTTGTAGCCTAGTTAAGGGAAAGGTAGAGTTATTCTTTAGTCTTACATGACATGTTAGTCATGACATTTCATCATACGCCTAAGGAGCTAGTTGGTAAGTGCATTACTCCTTAGTGCAAATGATCCGATTTAGAAGGAAAGCAAGCGCGGTATCCAGATTGATAAGGCCAAACCCAAAGGGCCAGAGAGTCGAGAAGAGCTGAGTCAGGGAAAAGAAGTCCTAAACATTGGCTACAAAGTTGATGGTGGATGGGCGTGCAAGGCGGAGGACGAAGTGTGTCTTTACACCTCTAAGTACTGCCTTAAGAAGTGACGTTTAGCGGCGAAGAAAGAAAAGGAAGAACCTGAAAGATGTCCTTGAGTTGAATTGTCGATGATCTAAGTATAAAGGAGAATTTGAAGTTCTTATACTCCTCAAAACCCCGCTACAGAGAGTAGCATTAGGCAATGGATGCGGGAGGAAGAGTTGCACCTTGGTGAAAAGGACACAAAAAAATCATACTTGATTTTATCTTATGCAATCAAGTTTAAGAGTTGTAATTTGTATTTTGTAAACTCGGTATGTGTTAAGTTAATAAAGAGAAGAAGTTAAGTTTATTCGCTGCTTTTTTGTTATCTTTTGAGTTGTCGCCTAGAAGTTAAAATTGAGTTGTGACGACGAAGCAAAGTCCAAAAGTTGTAAAAAATTTCATTGTGTTTATCTTTGTGCTTATCGCCTACAAATTAAGGAGTCTAATTGTTAAGTACCAGGTGATGAAGCTAAGTTTGAAGAGTTATTTTCCATTGCAGAGATTTTTGAAATCCCCAAGGTTGAAGGGAAGGATTTTGCAAAGAGACAAGGAGAAAAAAAAAAGTTGTTCCACTTACTAGGTGTTTATCGCATCATCTCGCAAGAGGTACACGATGAATGTATGGCCAGCATGCTCTCATCTGGTCTCATGGAGTGACAATTTTTTTCGGTTAGAGTGAGTTCGGTCCTTATGTGGGCTTGATCAACCTCTATTTAGCCTAAGACCCAATGATCTTTCGCAGTTCTTCATATCGGAAGCAGAAGAAAGGTCATCCTTGCACTCCTTCCCAGTCGCTTCGCTTCGCGCCTTCTACGCATTCCGCTGATTTTCATTCTCGTTTTCTCTGTCTCGCTTCTGATCTCAACGTAGTTCACTCCTATCCTTATACGAGCCTCTCGTTCATGATCGAATAAGAAATAAGATAGTTGTTTTGTCTTTTGCGACTCTTAGATCGCATATGTCATTTTTTCATGAAATTTGTTACACGTTATCTCACTTTTATCATGAATCTACTTCGTTATTAAATATAAAAGGCTATTATAACTTGTATTTCTACAAGTTATCATAATGCCAACAAACATCAACCCTCTTATGATACTTACTGACCAACTTGACTTTGACTTGAACTGACTTACTTTAATTAATGCATAAATGAGCTGAAAATATAATTTAAACATTCATTGTGGAAGAACATTTAGAAAACACGTCCATGAAATCATTACAACAGTATGGTTATAAGAAGGTTTCAAAATATAACAAACACTATAAGAAATATCAGTTACGATAGCATCGAAAACATGCTAAGAGCAACTATCCAATATTATTATTGTAAAATCAAATTATAATCATATAGATATTTATCGATCAAGTCATAATTTGTCATAGTAGAAAGGTATATACCTCACATTCATCAAAATCTACATTCATAATTATAACCAAAATATTTAAATTTATAACATAAAAAAAAGCATTATATTCATTCAATGTTTGAAATAGTCATCAACGCTTATAAGTTCCAACAAATTCCTTAACTATTAGAACAACTAAACTTGTTCTAATAGTTAAATTCTTAATTCAAATAAAATCACTTCATATATATAATTCCAAAATTTTGATATGGTAAAAAAAAATGTTCAAATTGTAGCAATACCAAAATAATCCCACATATGTGTTGTTCCACTGTTTTCTTCACACATCAATCACCCAAGAAAAAAATAAAAAGAAATATCATTATCTAACTCTAACAATAAATTAGTTAAAAAACTAAATAAATACCTAATTCACAAAGTAAATAAAATTTCTTACATAGTTTGTCCTTATTCGTTGGTCATGCTACAGTAGTGACCACAACATCGTCAATAACAATAATGTCAGTAGTAAACCTCCATAAAAAGGAATTTGGTATACTTTTACTGTATCAACTCACACACGAACTGCGTTGGGGCCAAGAGGTACATGGTGGACAAGAATTGATGGATCATTGGAGGACCGGATCCATCTACCTTCAGCAATGACTTCTCTTGAACCAATCCAATCTAGTAGCAAACATTTGTGGGGAATGTTGGTAGTAACACTCTTTTTCAATAATAATATGGTTAGAAAAATCTTAAACAACAATAATTTTCAAATAATAAAGGAACAAAAAAGTTACAGATGAATTTACAAGTGGGGAATTTATGATTGGAGTAGGAGTAGGAGTAGGAATATTCGTCGATGATGGTACTCCAACAGGATCATTCAAATTTTGTTCAGTTGTTTTTTTCCTATCTAAACAACAATGTTAAAATATGCTATAAAACATAGTTTAAGAAACTTTAAGAGTGTGATGACAAATTTACCTTGTCCTTTAGTAAGGAAGCTACCACACCTTTCAGCTCATCTACATCGGACATTAGGTTGTTACACTTTCTTTCAAGAGATTTGATGGTTTTATCTTTTAGAATTGATGTAGCCACCTTCGATCAAGTCACACCAAATCCTAATCCTCTTACATAGCCTTGATTTAGACCGATAACTCTACTAATTGCATCTTCAATTACACTACCCGAAAAAGATGCTCCCACACGATTTTGTTCAATACGCTTCTAACAAAAAAACATAGAGTAACTATTTAAAAGTCATGGGGGGGGGGGGGGGGGGGGGGGGGGGACATGAGACAGTCACAACAAGTCATTTAATTGAAGGCATTAATCCAATGGTCTAACTAATACTTAGTAAACAAAACGTGGAACATAAAAAAGATCATTGGGGGTGGGGGCAGAGAAGACATCAGAGAAAGTCACAACATTTAAAAACTCCTTAATTCTCAAAGGGCAAAAACCAAACAATAGATCGAAACAAGTGGCGTAAAGCATAGTTCATGAAATAAGTCATCTAGATGAAGAAATCAATACTCAAATGGCAATACTCCAACTACAAATTAATACTCAACAATAAAGAACACATAGGACATAAAAAAGATCATTGGGGGAGGGAGGGGATGAAGAAGGCATTAGAGAAATTCACAAATGGCAGCAACTATAAAAAAAATGTTAGTTCAATACTCAAATGGTAGAAACTATAAAAAATGGCAGTATAATACTCAAATGGCAACAACTATAAAAATGGCAGTTTAATACTCAAATGGAGCAACTATAAAAATGACAGTTCAATACTCAAATGATAGTAACTAAAAAACATGGTAGTTCAATACTCAAATGGCAACATAACTTTAAAAAAAACATGGAACAAGCAACGAGTCATTTAGTTGAAGACAATAATCCAATGGCCTAACCAATACTTTGTCAATACTTAGTATATAAAACATGGAACATAAAAAAGATCATTGGGGGTGGAGGCAGAAGGCATTAGAGAAAGTCACAATATTTAAAACCTACTTCAACTAAACTTCACTACTCAAAGGGCAATAACTTAAACAAGAGATTGAAACAAGTGGCGTCTAAGCATAGTTCATTAAACAAACCAACTAACATCATTTAGATAGTAATCGTATATAAGAAAGCTCAAATTATACTCATTATATAAATATATAACTATAAATTACATACTTGAATAGAATGCCACAATATTTCTTTTTGTTGGGTTGAAAGTTTCTTCCAAGATTCAACATTCACTAGCACCGATTCTCAAACAAGTGAACCCAAAAATGAGGACAACCCCTATGATGTTTCTCCAATAGGTTGTCCATATTTGTTGTACCTTACATTTACTTTCATTTCAAGCTCCATTGCTATTGTTTTCATATTTGTCTTACCTCTTGTCTTTTTTGGACCTACTTCCTTGGTATGAACTTCCTCACAATCCACATTTTCATTTTCTTCTAACTCAGGTTGAACCTCTTCAATGGGTAATTTACACACAGCTGATCTAGTACGAGCAGCAGGTGAGTCTAATGGCCTATTTTGTGGTCGTTTAGACTGGGGATGAATCATAATATTGACATGTGTAGATGGAAGTGGAGTAGTAGCTTCCTCAAAATCCATGTTATTGTGGTGAAGTGGGTCGGAATAAGGTGATGTTTCCCTAATCTCTCTCTCTCTCTGTACTAGGGTTGGCAACATTATTTGTATCATTTACAATTCTCATCATCACTTCTCTCTTGTTCTCACCATCATCGCTACTAGGTCGAGTTAAGTCCATACAAAAGGACTTTGCAAATCTCCATGGTTTTTACTGATGTTCAATCATATCATCGTAGTTCTAATATATGTGTTGTAGAACAAGGTCTTTTTTATTTCTTCCCAACAGTTTGTCTCATTTGTTCCTTATCAAAATCCTAAGACATAAAGCATTGAAATTAGTATAATATATGTGTGTGTGTGTGTATATATATATGATATTTTATATCTAAATACATATTTAAAGATAACTTACATGCATATTCGACTTCATTTTCTTCCCAATGGTTGAAGCTCTTTGACTTAAAAAGTTCACACAATCTGAAAAAAGAGCACTAGCATGCATAACGATGGTTCAAGTGAGAATAAAGAGAACACTTATATATATTAATTATACATGTAAAATATTCCATACTCACAAAATGTACTATAATTATACATGGCTAGCACTATATTCCATACATGTAAAATGTACAACCTAGTAATTGTCTGTGCATATTTACAAAATGACTGGCTAACACTATATTCACAAAAAAAACCAACTAATATTATACTAAGTGTCGTTAAGTATGCACTATTAATGTAAATTTACAAAATGACCACTAACTCTATACGAGTGTAAATTCACAAAATGGCCACAAGTCACATGTTAGTGCAAATTTACAAAATGATCATAAGTCGTAAGTTATCATAATAAGATGTCTTCACAGTCGTTCCGTGAATTGTTGCAACATTCAAACTTGTCATCAATATCATGAAGTGCTAGGGAGGATCCATCATCTACAAAGCTTGTATCAACATTCTCATCATATTTGTCTAATTCATGAAATCCTCTTGGTCGTGCTTTCAATACAACATACTAAGGAGAATTGTCATTTTTTCTTGCATAAAAAACTTGTTTAGCTTGTGATCCAAGAATGTATGGCTCGTTTGAGAATTGACCTTGGTTTTGATGCAGATTAAGAAGTGTAAATCCCTCGTCAACTTTAACACCATTATGGATTTTAGCCCAATCACACTTAAACAATGAAAGTCAGTAAACATAGTAATCTAATAAAATAACTTTGGTTAGGACTCCATAATATGCATATACCTCTTGAAACACTTGATCTACATATTGTACTTGCATCAATTGAAACACCACTATTTTGAGTCGATCTTTCTACACTTTTAATTACTTGACATTAAAACAAAAAAGCACACATAGTTAAAAGAAAGAGTAAGGGTTTGACATTACCCACTACATGTCAATTATTTGTTGTGCACGATTTCATATAATAACTTTGGATTTTTTAACAATCACTTAATATTGTATATTTAATAGGGTAATTATAAAAAATAGTAAATTTAACCAAATATTTACTAACATATATAACAAAATTTTTAAATTTAATCAATAATAGATATAGCTGATAATACTTCTATTAGTGATATTAGTGATATTGATAGACAATAATAGAATTTGATAAAAATTTTGTCATAGCGTGTAAATATTTTAATTTATCTTGTTATTTTTTTAAAATAGTTCTATTTAATAATCAAATTAATCAACTAAAGAATTTAGGACACAAATGGTACATAGTGTCTGCACATTTACGCTATGTGTAATTCCTTTTCTCTTTATCCAATCTAAATCATACTTTTCTTCCCAATACAATTTTATGGAAGAAAAAGAAAAAGAAAAGGCATTAGATATGTGAAAGATTTCTATTTTTATATCATATTTATTATTTCTTTAATTAACATGGACCATTCACTCTCCCTATTAAAGAGGAAGTGATTGATATAGAATTTGTCAAACAAAGTGGGGCTTATAAAGAGGAGAGAAGGATTAACATAGTTCATATACATCTCTCATTCTTGGAAAATTTAGAAAGCTTTTTCGGGCTTTGTTCATTTACTTTTGATCTAAAAGAAAAAGAAGCAAAGCTGAGGAAATGCTGGTGAACCTTTGGAGAAGTTAGGAACATATATTCTCTTTAACAACAATCCTCTCTCTCTCTCGAAATCTTACAACTTCTACTGGACATAATATCTTAAATATGCTTTTATCTATAACGTGTTTGAATTGATTTTCTGATTGTTTATAAACATTTTTAAAAACAAGTCAATCCAAACGTGTTATAATGAAAACTACCATGTATAACTATTTTGATGCATTTATTCATTTTTTTTACCCATATATATGCAGAATAGAAGAGAAGTGGTTTGCAGCAGCTTCCCGTTGGTAAGAAATTTGCCACACATTCAAATACATTTTAATTTCTTAGCAACTTTTTTTCAATTTCAAATACATTATTTTGCTTCACTAACACACATTATTCTGTTATATTCAATATAAAATAATCGTTTATTGCCTCTTAATTGACTACAATTTATGCATATGCCATTTGGATATATATATATATATATATATATTGTTGTTCTATTTTGAATTTTTGAGAAACAAATGCTTTTGACAACTATTGTTATTATTGCTTTTTCTGGTTTTTCTGAAACGTTTCTTAAAAGTAAGATCGGATTAGGATTACTATTTATATTTTTAAAAACTAAGCTTATTTTCTCCCCATTTTTACTGTAATTTTTATCTTTTTTTTAATATTAGAATTTAATTCTAAACCAAATTTGAAAAATACAATCGGTTTTAAGAAACTATTGTTTTCAGTTTCTAAACTTTCTTTTGATTTTTTGAAACATTGTTAGAAACTATATAAGACAGTAAGAAATTTAAAGGTGTAAAGAGGATGATGGTAGGTTTCATTTTCAAACACTGAAAACCAATACCAAAGGATTGGCAAACCCTAAAAAGTTTATTGTTTATAGTTATTTTTTTCAATTTTCTTTGTCAAACATAAAAGGAAGAATAAAATACAAGAAACCATTACCAAATGTATATGTTTTTTTTTTTCAATGATAAAAGAAACCAAAGACATTTTTCTTTTCTTTATCAGAGAAAACAAAAACAAAAATATTATTGAGCAGCCTAGTTTGATTACAATTCTGTGTTTTTGGTTTTTAAGTTTATACTTGTTGCCTATATTAATTTCTAATTCTACCTTTCACTTTTCTTTTAAAAAAAATGAATTCAACAAATAGATAATTAAGCATGTTAAATAGTTTCTCACATGTCCTATTATCTCTAAAACAAATGTACATAACCTTCTTAATACCAACTAGAATCTGTTGAGATCAATTCTTGAAAACTGACTTTATTCTCCCTCTCTTGACGGCCTATAATTTGTTTGGGTATTTGGAACTTGGAAGACTAACATTGAAAAAATGTGCAGCAGCAATAATGAAGGGAGAATTATTGAAGGTGTATTATTATTGTGCAGTAGTAGTAGTAGTAATAATAAATGGTGTGGTTGATGGAGCTGCATCAACATCATCAAAACACAAAGGGAAAGGTGGTAGTGGTAGGGGTATATGTAGTTGTTACTTTGTATTTGGAGACTCTCAAGCAGACAATGGAAATAACAACGACATGTTAGAAAGAGAATACGGACGTGCAAGAGCTGATTATAAGCCTTATGGCATTGACTTCTCATCGTCATCATCATCATACATACCCACTGGCAGATTCACCAATGCCCGCAACGTTCCTGATTTCATCGGTACTAATTATTATTTCCCCCCCCTCTTACGTACGTCGTCTACCCACCACCATAGATCGATTTTGCTACAAAGATCATCATCATATTCATTTTTCATTTTTCATTTTTCAGCTAAATTTTTAGGGTTTGACGATTACATTCCACCATTTAGGACTACAAAGAGTCGGACTATTCTTAAAGGTGCAAACTATGCATCTGGAGGTGCAGGAATTCTCCGTGAAACTGGAAGAACATTGGTAATTACTAACTTTTTCTATTCTTCTCCATTGCTGAAAATTTGAACCTTAATCTTGTAATCACTAGCCATCGAGTAGTAACGAATTTGTAATAATATAAAACTTTATTATATGTGTGTCATAATTGCTACGTTAGATTGAATGGATGATAATTGGAAATATGTCTACATGCATGGGACAACGTATATTGATAACTAGTTGATTTTTTATTTTTAAAAATTAAATTTATAAACCCTATTCTTACCTATAAGTTATTTTATGTTTTCTTATCCATTTTATATAGATGATGGCATGCAGGTGTAGTCAATAGATAATTAAGCATGTTAAGTTACAAAGTAGGTGTGGATTTTTCTTAGCTCAATACGTGGGTTGGAGGTTTCAAATATTCACCTGGTGATTATTATAATGAATGTGTGTGTCAAAGTTTGGTTGATTAGGATGAAGGTGATAGCGATTGGAGATGTGTTCTGATAACATACCTTCAGTAATGAATTTGAGTCTTATTTGGTAATTGTTTGTTTTTAAAAAATATTGAAATCGAGTTTCTATGAATTTTTGCAATCGAGTTTCTATCAATTTTTGCAATGTTTTTCATGAATTGAATTCTAAGGTAAACTTTTAAAAAATATTTCTAAGAACTACTTTTTCAAATTTTAAGATTTGAATTGGTTGTTTTAAAAAGAATATAACTAATTAAACAAATTTAATGGTGGATTTTCTAAAACTAAAAACCAAAAAACAACTTTACCAACAAAAAAAAAAGTAAGACTTATAAATATTATTTTCACCTATAAATTAAATTTTATACAAATATCTTTGGGGAAAAAAGTTATCAAAACCTTGCTTTTATTAATTCAAATAAAGATGAAAACTATAATTGTAAAATTTGAGAAGAAACAAACATAAAATTCAAAAATAGAAAACTAAAAACATAGACTACACCATAGATCATTAAGTGGTTATAGTTAAACCTATAATGTAGGGTGTTAGAAGTTTAAACAATGGATTGTGAATTTATAAAGCATGTTTAAATGATAGTTAATGGATAATTATGGTAAATCCTATATATGTGTGTGTGTGTGTGTGAGAATTAGGTAGATTGAATTATATATATATATATTGATGTGTGTAATTAATTTGTTTGTAGGGGCAAGTATCAAGCATCAAGAAGCAATTGGAAAATCACAATTACACAATTTCACAGATGCATACGTTGTTGGGAAGCAGTAGTAAAATTAATAGATATCTTAAAGAATGCTTATATACAGTTCAAATTGGAAGCAATGATTACCTTAATAACTATTTTATGCCAAAAATCTATATGACAAGTACTCAATATTCTCCACAAGCATTTGCCACTGCCCTAAACAAAAATCTCTCTCAACATTTGAAGGTTAGTTTATCAATATTCTTCTACTAATTAATTAAATTAAACTACACTACTTATGCACATATTGCCCTTAAGATATCTTATATGAATTTCTCTTTACTTTCATATCTATTTTATTAGGGGTTGTTTTAAAGTATTTATCCAACTCTAGATTTGAAAACTAAATGTGTGTGTATATATATATTTGTTTTTTAAAAATTGTTTTTATTGTTTAAATTTGGGTATGAATTTCAAATGTTTTCTAAAGAGCTATAAGATATATAATCAAAATTCTTTATTTTGTTGTCTAACTTTTGAATAATATTCTCAAAAGTGATGAAGAGTTTTGAAATCTAAAAGGTAGTTAAAAACTTGGCCTTGTTTTAAAGAATATAATCACAATAAATCCAAATGTTCTCTTCAAAAAAGTGAAAACTTAAAAGGCTGTTTTCTATATAAATATATATATATATATATGTATTCACTTCCATCTATTGTTTTCTTCAAGAAAGTTGAATTAGTTAGCTTAATATATGTTGGAGAAAATACATTTATGCAGAATCTATATAATTATGGAGCAAGAAAGGTGGCCATTTTTGGAGTGGGATCCATAGGTTGTACTCCATATGCAAGGGAAAACTTTGAGCACACAGGGCTTCCATGTGTGGACGAAATAAATAGTGCTATTCAACTTTTCAATTCTGGCCTCAAGTCTCTTGTTCAACACCTTAATGCCAACTTGCCTTCTGCTAAATTTACCTTCATTGATGTCTTCCAAATTTCCACTGTTGACCCTTTGAATTATGGTAACTTTCTCTCTTCTTTAACCTTAATCATAATTCAAGTTACCAATATGAATTTAGTATTCATTATTCAATTAACTAAATAGGATATGGGAGATAAAATTCTTAGTTTTTAGATCATGAAAATAAATAGATAAATATATATAATAGAGAAAATAAAATTGAAAGAAAATGTATTAATTTATTGCAGGTAAAATGGTTCTAGATGCTCCTTGCTGTGAAGTTGGAGCAGGAGCAATGCAATGTTCTCCATTTGGAAAAGTGTGTAAGAATAGAGGAGATTATATGTTTTGGGATGGAGTTCATCCGACTGAAAGTGGATTTAAATTAGTAGCAAGTAGAGCCTTTAATGCCAAACAACCTGGTGAAGCTTACCCTTTTGATATTAACCACCTCGTTCATCTATCTTAAAAGCATCTCTTGACTTAATGTCTGTTCGCAGATGTGCTTGAACCGTTTAAATGGGTTCCAAAGTGATCGGACTACATCTCTAGTATGCAATGAATGTTCACTTCATCTGATAGCTTGTATTCGTGCTTCTAAAGAGTGAATATTGACACTTTTGTACAATTTTTTCTATCTTTAAGTTCAAGTATATAAAAAACTCAGGACAAGTAATTTTCTGGGTAAGTTCAAGTTTAACACAAGGACTTGTTGATATATTAATGGGAAAAAACTCAAGACAGATTTCTTGGGTACATCCAAGGTAGAACACAGGAACTTATCGATTTATTGAATTGAACACCTAGAGATATACTTTTGTGATGAATATATATGCATTGGATGATAAATCTACTATATACAACCTACTATTCACAAATTTAGGTAGAATGGAACAAGTGACATGGATGTAGATGAAATGAACTAGACAATCACACATAAAAGCAACGAGAAATCACACAAAATAACAAGCATGGTTGATAGCTTTCAAATCAAGCAAGTTGGTAACCAACTTCGACCAAAGCGTATTAGAATCAATGAATTTTTGATGCGATAAGATGGTGCAACAGAACTGAAATTAAATGCAAGGTAATCTCTAACTTGATTACTTCTGCTAGTGCAAGTTCTAGTTGCCCTCTTCCTTCTTTCCATTCACAACTGTAGCTTCCATTATTCTTTATAGATAAACGCTTCTTTTTTTACCAATTTTTGCTGTTCAAAACTATGATAACTCATAATTTACGTATAATACATTGGATTTTGTAAACATGTGTAATCCGTTCGCACGATTTAATTTTTCAAATTAAGGCAATCTCTTCTCTTTTTTTTTTTAATTATTCTTAATAAAAGGTTATAACAGTATGTAATTCTACATGTTATCAAGTCACCAGATAAATCGTTTGATCTTATAACTTTTAAGTATCAAAGAAATTAAGCTTATAGGTGCTATTTCATAGGTAGGTAGTCATAGTTGAACTAAACTTATAACCTTTTAGCCTTTTATTAAAGTCATGCTGGTTGGGCAAATTTTGTTGTCTAAATCCAAACCAACTCAAGTCAAATGAATCTATATAGGTGATTACTCAAAACGTAGTAGATAAAAAGCAAGTTTGAAGTCAATCTAAAGGGAGGGCTTGTAAGTTGTATTGAAAATGAAACAAAATGTATAAACAATATCAATGCGAGAGAGCGAATGCGTGCACGGTTTGTGAAAAGCAAAACACTGAACGTCATTTAGCTTGGGTATCCCAAGGTATTGTATTTATTTTAGTTATCTAATTAATCATTGATAACTTATGTCAATTAACACATGCAACTCTTGCTTAGTAACTTAGCCACTCTTACTTAACCCTAAGAGGAAGTACTACACCTCTTCCCACACACTAGATGGTTACTTAGTAAATTTTATTCTATTCCTAGCTTACTTGTAATGACTCAACTTTTTATACTAAGTTGAGGTCATTACTATTAAATTAAACAAAGATTTTTTAAGAAGAAACTAAATAAATAAAAGAAGATACTAAATCTTTCAATAAAAACCTCAAATACTTGTTTATAAGGAAAATTTTCAAAAATAGCAAATTTTACAAAAATATTTACAACCTATAAATTTTTTTTTATCACTAATAGTCCTTTATATGCTATAGTGATAGAAGATATCATTGATGGAATCCCAAATTTTGCTATAACTCGTAAATATTTTAATTTGTTTTTCTATTTTTTAAAACGATCCTATTTATAATTCATAAATAGCTATGTAGGAATAAAATAATAAATAAAATACTAATTCGGACCCTATTTAAAATAAAAAGAAAATATCATAAGAGTACTGTTAAGTTTTGAAATAAAATAGTGTAAATCAAAATACTCAAAACATAAAGGTAGAAGCATTTAAAATATCAAAATACTGAAAACAAAAGATAGAAGCATTTAAAATTTTCTCTATGGCGAACCAGGTCTCTTCTTGTCATTCGCCTTTGTCTGAAAAATTAAACATAGAAAGAATGACTATAAACATATACTCAGTAAGGGACCACTACTAGTCCTACCACGTGTCTATAAGGAGGTATCCTATAACTACCTATAACTACCTACCGTGCTTCCGATCACACGCTATCGTGATTCCGAAGGAACACATCTGGTCTTCGGTGATCCCAACAAAACACCTAAGAGAAACTGATTTTCGATGACTCGAAGGAACGCCTAAAAGAAGAATCGGACTAAAAGTGATCCTGTCGAATCACTCATAAAAGTTAGCCACACAAGCATAAATAGAAGGTGATCCCGAGGGACACCCATATAGGTACGACTCTAACAAACAAAGTTAGAGGAACTCTATCTGCCCAAGATTTTCGGCCATATTTTGCCCTTTTTGGAGCCACTTTTTTATAAGTTTTCGATGGATTTTGATGATCGGAGATGAAAGAGTGCAGATAGAGGAACATCATAGCAGACTGGACGAAGACGCTCCGCTCGAACAACCTAGGAAACGCAGCACGAACGATCTGATTCTCGGTTGGGTGGCGGTCTTCGACTCTGTTTGAGCAAGTCGCATACAATGAAGCAAAACGAAGAAGAGCGGCTGCATGCGGCTAGAGTTTACATGGTTAAGAGAGGAAGAAGACAAAGACACATGCTATTCATGGGCCTATTTAAATATAATAATAATTGTATTATTATTATATTTTCTAATTTCTTTTCCTTTTTCCTTTTTAAAATCCAACCAAATAAATCATTTTTCCTCCTCAATAAATATCTCTCATCCGATCAACCTTTTTATCTCTTTCCCAAAATATAATAATACAATATTTTTAATAATTATATTATCTCTAATAATATAATTATTATAACTTTCCATAAATTAATTAATTATATACATATACATATATAATTAGGCAAAATCTTTTAACTCTCACAACAAAAAAACAATTACCAAAATCATTCTATCTTTATCAAATCCATAACAATATCAAAATTCAAATTTCAATAATTAATTAAATATTCTTCCAATAAATACTTAATTAATCTTAATTTCTACAATTTCAAACAATTCCCTCCAATTATCTAAATAATATCCAAATAATTCAACACATTTTAAATTCAATTAAGATAATTAAATTTAAAATTATCTTAATTTTTGGGGTGCTACAGTCCGCCCCAAGGTCACTCTATGTAAACAAGTGGAGACGTATCATCTAGACACTCAAGTATCTCCCGCGAGATAGCACGCTGAATACCTAGTAAGCAGATTTACTTCAACAACCAATCTCAACTTATCTTTGATAAAAACAACGCGACGGAATATAACAATCAAACTTCTCTTTATTAACTTTACATCATGTGTTCTATAATACAATGAACATGCTCTCTTTACAACAAGGCTTAAAACATAAACTTTAGGCCTTCAACACTTAGCACAACTTCTAACACTAACTTGCGCCTCAACGCATAGCATCTCACTTTACCCTTTTGTACTTAGCCTCAACGCCTAATACCTGGGGAAGGAAAATTGAAATCATAAGTCAAATACTTAGTGAGTGATGATTTTTAAATCCTCGGGGAATACAATACAATAAATAAATTCCTTTTAGCTTTCATAAAAAGGCTCTCAACCCCTCATTTCATAAAATATATAAATCCCATATTAGCCTTTATTTATTAATTCCTTTCCATCCAAGAACATAAACCATTCTCTCGCCTAGACCTAGGATCCGTTTCACCAACATCAAGTCGCATAGAGCCAGGATTCACTTCACCAGCATCCAACGCTTAGACCTAAGATTCCTTTTACCAGCATCCTTTGAGGAATTTCCCTGGTTAATTTCCATTGCTCACGTTGATCTCGTCATGTAGTCCTTTTCTACATGGTTTTCTTTATCCATTATGTACACACATAATAGTTAGCTCACTGATAAGAATAAGACTAATGGCTTACTCTCATACAAGCATCACAATCATCAATCAAGAAATATTAGTTTAGAAACTTTTCTTTCAAATAAAAACTTCAACATCAACATGTGTTATGCATTAAACATAAATACAATATAAGACTAAAAAAGAATGCTTCCAAAACACTTCTTTCTTTTATAAAATTCACTCATAAAAACATCTAATTTTCTTCCTTTCAGAATGCGTAACTTCAGCTCCTTCTCACCTAGCACTTCCTTCAATAGCTCAACACTTACGAAATTCTCAAAACAACATCACCTTCTTTGATCTTTTCAATCTTATTTATACTAGTCCTTTAATATGATTAGTTATTCTTGAGCTTCTTTTAGCTTTGTCAGCTCATGCTTACAACTTTACACGTGTCAGCTTAAAACTCATCAGACCGTGCACTAAGTTCAAACTTAACACGTAACGAGCTATCAACTCAAGATTAAACATTTTCTTGAAATACTAAATCTTAAACACCGACTTTCTTATCGCGCTATACCATAATGCCTAACCCTAAGCATTGAACATGTACTTCCTCTTATCATGTTGCCTAGCTTTAATGCCAATTACTACTCAGAATGTCTATTTCAAAGTGTTAGACATATTTAAATAATACATCTAATTAAAATGTGAGCTATGTATGTAAATTAATAATTTATCACATTAGGGTTGTTTTATTTTATTAGACTTATTATGTGATCTATTTAATTAAGGCCCAATATTCCAAATTGAGTATAGATTAAATAGGTAGAAGCCTATTTCTAGATTGATTAGGATTTAATGAGGATCCTAACTGAACTAGTACATAAAGAGACTTAGGGTTGTGGTCCCCAATATACCAAAACAATAAGCACTCAGTCTTTCTTGTGTCCCATTAAGATAAAGATCCCTATAAGGGCATTTAGGATTTTGGTTGAAGAAGATAATAGTCATTTTATAGTCAAGATCAATGGAATCATGTATGTAACTTATTCTTGACAATTTGGCAATGAATGATCTTGAGTTAATCTATTATATAGATTTATAGTATATATGTCAACACAAAATACTTATTCAAAATGACCCTTCCATTTTGAACCTAGGACTCACAACTTCTTAGTCCTTAAATATTAGTGTTTGTCTAATGAACAACCTGTTTAGAGTCTAACTAATAATCAAAAACCCCTCTCGTGCCATAGAGAGGTTAGGGCCTTTTGTTCAAGCCTCAAATACACCATTTAATGAAACACTCATCTACTTACCCGAAATTCGAGAATGAGTTAATTTCTTCTTGTGTGATTATATTTTCAGCTTTCCACTTGGTTTTTTTCCTAAAATGGTTGTCTTATTGAGTCGGCAATCTGGTCACTCTCACTCGTACAAATCAAAGGAAAACCTCTCGTGAACAGGAGATTTGTTTAAGCCTCATAATACACTCAAGATTAAGACTAAGTCGTCTAAGTTATTCTATTGAAATATAAATCTAACTAGTCAACGGAGTTGCATTTAGTTGTTAGTACTATTATATAGTCCGACCTTATGTCAACTCCTTACATAGGATATTGATAACTTGTAGAAATAAAAGTTATTATAGCCTTCTAGATAGAATGATGAAACCGAAATGCATATTAAGTGTGTCAAAATGCGTAGCTTATGTTGTATTAAATTCATAAACATTCATAAATACACTATATATAAGTCTCTAGCCCATTTCAACATATTTTCAGTATCTTAACGCATGATTATGAATAAAAGAAGAGACTAGTGAATCGCAGAGGAACACGCGCAAAGGCTCGTGAGACGATCTTGTCTAGCAAGTACAATTTCTAGGCGAGATCCACATTAGCACGGGAGGAAGGTTCACTAGAAGACAAAAATGGTAGTTAGAGTTGATGTGACTTAACAAAGACTACATTCGGTGCTGACATGTTTAGAATATTAGAAATTTTTCATCAAAAGTTGCCTATAAAAGGACAATTTCTTGCAAACAAGAGTTCATAATACACTCAAGATTAAAACTAAGTTACCTAGATCATCTTAATGAAATAGAAACCTAACTAGTTAATGGAGTTATATCTAGTGGTTACTATTTCGTGGTTCGGTACATCTTATGCAAACTCATTGTATAGGATACCGTTACGCAAATGTCACCTAGACAAATGTATTTGATCATTGCATTTGTATCAAATACAAAGTGAGTTGTATCCATAGTGTTATCAGGATAAGGTATCCAACCTTATCCCTATACTATATACCCTTCAAGTTGTATCTCGAACATTGATCTCTCTATTTCTCTACATATTGTTCAAGACTTGTTAAACATGTTAGTATGTTAGTTTATTAGATTTAGGTTATTAAGACAAAACTAGTAATATAATCAATAACGATTTATTGAAATTATAATAGTAACATTTTATTAATCACGGTCAATGCATTACTTTACTATCTACGAGTTTTATGATATAAAACACATCAAACTCCCAACTTCTCATTAGGAGGTACCATAAATTAAGGTAAAACACAATTGATAAATTGAAAAAAAAAAAATTCTTAACCAAATCTTGGTGGTCGCTCTCGCTCTCGCTCTGGATGGATCAAGACAAATTGTTTGAACTATTTAAAAAAGATGTAATAGTTTTGTAAGACTACAACTCAAACAATGTTATTGGTTTTATGCTTTTAGGCCAGTGTAATCATATGATGTGTTATACTCTCCATTTGGTCTCACATTAACATTTTTTAAAATCATAATTCATATTACATATGCATTTGCTCATCCTATCGTTTGATAAAACATTTTATAAACCCAATTTTTTATTTTCAAAAGGTTTTATTCCACACTAGATGGAGAACCATTTAAACATAAGTCATCCTCATATCTAACTTAAAATTGATTCATAGCTTCTCACCACTTACACCTCTTTTTATTTCTAAGAGCACGAAAAAGTTATTTGTTGTAAATCACTATTCAATTCTTATGGCTTAATTGGCATCTCCTCCTTTATGGTCTAATTCTTATGGCTTAATTGGCATCTCCTCCTTTATGGTCTAAATGTCAAGAGCAGAGAGAAAAATGAAATGATGGAAGAAAAATAAAATATAAAATAAGTAGAATTAACCTAATAGAAAGTACCAAACTCAAATGCCACGTGTTCTTCCGTTGGCTAAACAAACAGTCAGATTAATTGAATTATTCATTTTAAACTTTATAAATCAAATAGATTAATTGAATTATTCATTTTAAACTTTATGAATCAAATAGTCATCAACCACAAACCTCTTAAAGACCAAAAGTATATGCAACAACCCGACTGGTAGAAAATCAACCTCAAAAAAGGTAATACATAACAATTACCTTTCAATTATGCGCACTTTACCAAACCTTTTCTATGCATAACTTTCATTTTTAATTTCGAAGTAGATGTCAAGGCTGAGTTGGGCGAGTCCACTGTCTATTAGAATTCTTAAATCAGTGAACTTAGAAGTAAGTTCAAAGTCATTCCTAATGTTGACAACTTTACATATTACAGACACGTTCAATTAAAAAAAAAAAAACCTCCTTAACCCAATCATTTCACCAATTTCATCCACAATGAGCAAAGCTTAATTTTGCTTTGGCAATAAGATGGATAAAGCATTTTTGGAATGCCATTTCAGAAAGCATATCTGCGCTATTTGATTCACAATAGATCAAAACAATTGTCTAACAACTTCAATGCAAATGTTTGATGTCACTCTTCTATCCCTAATAAAGATACCCAACAACAAATTGTTTTTTCACCATCTCCATGAAAACAAAATTCAAGTTAGCCTCCACCCACCTCCTAGGAACATATCATATGGGTAAGCCTGGTGGTGTTTGGATCATCCACCTCGCATATGTGCACCTAACTCACCAAACTGATCGTCTGCTTCTACAGTATCATCTGAAAGACGGACTGCATCCAGCTTCTGTTTCAGAATATCTATGGCATTGAGTATCAACTGGGAAGCTTTGATTGCACCTGTAGATTCCACTGTGAAGATAAAACTATCTTCTCTCGCCGTAATATCCACTAATCCAGCTTTACCCATAGCTTCTGCTTTCTTAATCACCTCATCATCATAAGTGTATGCCTCTGGATCAACCACCATAACCTTTTTAAAGTAAATGAGCAACAAGAACTCAGCATAAAGACAGAAAAAAAAGAACAAAAAGGAATATATACACACACACATGTATTTTGGCTATTAGAAACAATACAATTTCTAAGTTAGGATGATTCGTACTTTCTTCAGCCATTGGCAAAGTATAATTTGGATGTTGAGCTTAATGAAGAAATCTAATTCATTGACAATCTTACAACCATTCAGGTGCAATAGTAACGAACGAATCACATCCTAAATCCTAATGCACCAACTAACTTTTTTAAGAAAAACAAGAAACAAACATGCATAGACATACGGGAAAAAAATTCAGGGATACAACCTCCCTAGGAAGGAAATATCGGAAAACACCAAAAAGAACCAACAATTAGAAAATGGAACTGAACAAGAAAGAAATACATTTAGGCCACATTTACCCCGTTGTTGAAAAGTGGATTTCATTTGATACTTTTAGTGTTGTTTACTTGTGTTCTACACCTATAATGACACATGTGATCCACCTCCAAATCTGTAATTGAGAAAAACACAAATTGATTGACGAGCAAAGAGTGCTCAATCCAATTGTCTGAAAATTATGTTGTACCGCTACGGTTACCAATATTGTTCTAGAGGAAAAAATTATGAATTTTGATACTTCTACCACTTGACCCTTAGAGGTAAGGGTAAATGTAACAAAATTCAAAATTCTAAGTAAATACGATCAAAAGCAACTCATTTACATTTGTGATTCAAACTCATTACAATTAATCCATCAATGAAATTTCATTACAATTACATCAATTTTCATTATAGTTCGGTAAACATGGCCTTAAAACAAAAACATAAACTAAACAAAACACAAAACACCAAAAAAAATCCAAATTAGGCCAAAAAACAACTAACCAACCAACCACAGGGGAAAATACTATGATAAAAGAAAGTGAAATACAAACCAACCACAAACAAGGAATACATATCCGGATCTGGAGTCACCCAAATAAATAAACGAATGAAAAGCTGGAAGCCAATTGGAACAACAAAGTCAAAAAGAGTGTTAGAATTAGTGGGCTTGACCCAAGAAAGGATTCATAATATCCTTTCCTTTTTTATCATAAGTTATAACCTATTTATCTTCACTCTTGTATCTTTTGTTAAAATGAGAAATTAATAAGAAAGTCAATTGTAGTTTTTCTTCCGATACTCGCGTTTCCACATAACTAGGTAACTATGGTATCTACTCTACTTTACCGCTTTTAACATGGTATCAGAGCTAGGTAAAGATGAAATCCTAGACACAATGTAGATGAAACCCAAACAGAGACAGCCGCCTTCACTGTCACTACCGCCATGGAAAAGTTGCTCCACCAACTTTAGAACATGCCGACAATCACAGTGGGCCTACCCTTAGAGTAAGTCGTGCAGCCCAATGGCGAAAACCAGTCGCACGCACTTCAATTGACCGGCCATGCGCCGCCGCTGCCAGGCTCGTACCCTCACGCACTGTCACCCAATGCCTCCCCTGCTCAGCGGGTCTACTCCCACCTGTCTTCCCAAGTCCAGCCGCCCTTCTAGTCAGTTGCACCTCCACACACTGCCACTGTCCTTCATTTATGGACTGCCATTGTTTCACTCACCGTTGTCCTTTGATTCTTTACAGCAGCCGCATGTCCATGGTACCGAGATCAATCAAGTCCATAATAAATCAGAGTTTGAAGTTGGTGAATCTTCGACGCAATCCAAACCAACCATCTTGCCAATGTATTCTAAAATCCCGATAACTTCGCTCCCTTACTTATCCTCAAATTCTATAACGAGCTATTGAGCACCATCTACAAATGTCTTTCCAAGAGAGAAGCTAAATGGTCAAAATTACTTTTCCAGTCTCAATCAATCAAAATATTTCTTGAGGGTCATCAATAATTCAGTTTTCTGACAGAGAAGACTCTTCATCCCCCACCCGATGATGCTCTGAAACGTTTCTGGAGAGGGAACGCAACTCAGAAACTCTATTCAAAGCGTCAAAACGCTTCTCATACACTAAGGAAACAAGTCCATGATTGCAAGCAAGAAACTTTGGATGTGACCTACTTCAATAAACTCTCTACTCTGGCAAGAGATGGACCTGTGCAGAGAGACGATATGGGATACTCTGAATGATGGTATACAATATGCTAGACTTGAAGAAGCTTATCGAATTTATGACTTCCTTACAAGTCTCAACCCCAAGTTTGACATTGTCTGTGGTCATATACTTGGATAGAGACCTCTTACCTCCTTAATGGAAGTGTGTTATGACTTAAAGTGCGTCTTCAAGAAGACCGTACAAATGCCATGACAGTTCTGACTACTCCTGCTACTAACTCCGCTGCATTCAATGCTAGATCCTCAACCCATGACAGTGAGAAGAATAACGGGAAGCTAATCTTTATATGAGAGCATTGCAAGAAACAATGGCACACTAAGGATCGGTGTTAGAAACTTCATGGTCATCCCTCAAGAGGTAAGAAACATTCCTCCAATGATAAACAAAGTTCAGGGCGTGATTAAATGAGTGAGTTTGTTGGCACTTCCCAACCATTTGGCCCTACTGTAAACCAAAGCAGTCCCAGTCTACCCTCCACTCTAGGAGACACTGCTCAGTCAGGTATACCTCAGTTCCTTAGTCTTATCAGTGTTGATGGGAATAATCCTTGGATCCTAGACTCGAGGGCTACAATCATTTGACAAGTTCCTCTGAGAATTTTGTTATTTATATTATATGTGCTGGTAATGAAAAGATCATAATGGTTGATGGTTCTTTAGCTCCAATTGCTGGGAAGGGCCAAATTTCTTCTTTCGAAGGGCTATCCCTCCACAATGTTTTGCATGTGTCTAAGGTTTCCTAATTTGATATTTATAAGCAAGATCACTCGTGAGCTGAACTGCAAGCTACTTTCTTGCCTAATTTTCTTTCTTTTCAAGACTTGAGCTCGGGAAGGATAATTAACACTACCCAGCATAGCAGGGGACTCTATCTCCTTGACGATGATACTCTGCTAGTAGTATCTCTAGGACTAGTTTATTGTCTTCATATTTTACTATTCCCAAACAAGATTGTATGTTGTGGCATTTCTGGTTGGGCCACCCAAACTTTACATATATGAAGTATTTATTTCCCAATCTCTTCTCTAAAGTTGATGTCTCCTCTTTATCTTGTGATGTGTGTATTCAGGCCAAAGAACATCAAGTCTCCTTCCCCTCACAAACATATAAACCAACCCAACCATTCACCCTTATCCATAGTGAAGTTTGGGATCCATCCAAGTTCACTACCTTCTCTGGGAAACGGTGGTTTGTGACTTTTATTGATGATCATACCTACCTTACCTGGGTCTTTCTCATCACTGATAAATTTGAAGTTTCCTATGTTTTCCAGAACTTTTATCAGACCATCAAAATGCAGTTCAATGCTAAAATTGCAATTCTTTGGAGTCATAATGGTCAACAGTTTCAAAACCATACCCTTAATGATTTCCTAGCCTCCAAGGGAATAGTTCACCAAAGCTCATATGCTTACACCCCTAAACAAAATGGGGTTGCCGAGCAAAAAAACCGTCACCTATTGGAAGCAATTTCCTTATGTTGTCCCTCTACCCGCCTAACTTCTGAGGTTCCCCTTCTTATGTTTGGGTGTACAATGTATGTCCATAGTTTTGGTCCTAGACTCCTAATCAAACCAAATTTACCCCTCGGGCTCAAGCGTTTGTGTTTGTTAAGTATCCTCTTCATCGGCGAGGCTATAATTGTTTCCATCCTCCTTTTTGTAAATACTTTGTCACTATGGATGTCACCTTTTGTGAGGATCGACCCTTCTTTCCCATTAGCCATCTTTAAGGAGGGAGAGAGTGTGAGTGAAGAGTCTAACTATACCTTAGAGTCTATCAATCCTACTCCTATTACCTTACATGACTCTGATCCTCATCCCATGGTCCTACCCACAAACCAAGTTCCCTGAAGAACTTACTATAGAAGAAATCTCATAAAGAAAATTGAGTCCTCTATTGATCAGCTGGCTCCGATCCAAGACTTTGAACCTCCTCAAGATCAAGGAATGACTAATCCTATTGAATCATGAGTTGATAGTAAAATGAGTGAGAATGACAGATCTGATATTGTTGTTCCTAAAGATATGGTAGAAAAGGCCATTGTTGATGAGATTGAGGTAAGAACAGAAACCGATGGTAATGAATCTTTTGTTAATGTGAGAAATTAATAAGAAAGCCAATCATGGTTTTTCTCTCGATACTCAAGTTTCCATGTAAATTGATGTCTACTTTACTTTACTGCTTTTAATAAAGAGTACCAAAACTGGAGTAAACACAGAATCAGTTGCGATAAGACTTGTAGCTTAACAAACTTAAACACTTCATAATGAGTGGCTAGGAATCTCATACACTTCAAATTCACAAGCTTTAAGAGAGAAGAGAACTTCTCCTGATCTCCTTAAGAAGATGCTTGAAAATTTGGAGAAGATTTAGGCCTAAAGCAACTCCAATAGCTTCATCATCAAAAACCTCTCCGAGAGCTTTGGAGATTCACTTTCTCCAATGAAGAATGTTACTGATCCAAGTCTTCACGACTAGAACTTACAATAGGCTCATTATCAGACTCCTCAAAATCAACTTGAAAATATGTCTCTTTGAACGTCTTATTGGTTGAAGAGAAAAACCTTCAGAATGACAATTATCAACAGACCTTGAAGCTAGTTGCAAGGAGTTGGAAAATGAAACTTAGTCTAATGGGAATGAGATCATGACTCATCATTCCTTGGGAGGTGGAAGTGGAAAATCTTCATTATGAGAATTTCTCCCTTTTTTGGACAAGAAACAATTTCCTTGATGAATGGAATATCCAAAGTGATATAAAAGAGGCCCATATAGGGTTTACAAAATGTTTTTCCAATTAGATACAACGAAATTCAAGGTGAAAGTGCCGAAGTTGAATATTTTAACACCAGAAAAAAACATTAAATAATTATAATTCAAGAACAACTTCTGCAGACCTTCCCTGTCCTATAAAAATCCTTGAGTTCCTCTCATCCCAAACTTTCCACATAGCAGCTCAAGTTATGCTATCCCACAATTTCCTTTTTGTTTCCTTGAATGGGTGATCAATGAACAACGATCTGACCCATGATATGGTGTCCAACAAGGTAGCAAAAGAAAAGAAGACAATAGCCCAGATTTTTGCAACAAAGGGACACTCGAAGAAGACATGATTCTGAGTTTTTTTCACTCTTTTTGCAGAGGCACCACCACCATGATGGTGAGATTTGGAGTCAAGAACATATTTTTGGAGCCTATCAATAGTATTAAAGCAAGAATATACAATCTCCCATAGAAGACACTTAACACTTTTAGGCCCATCAACCATCATGGGTTGACCTAGTGGTAAAAAGGGAGATATAGTCTCACTCTCAATATCTAACTAAGAGATCATGGGTTCGATCCATGGTGGCCACTTACCTAAGAATTAATTTCCTATGAATTTCCTTGATACCCAAATGTTGTAGGGTCAGGCAGGTTGTCCCGTGAGCTGGCCCAGACACACACAGATATTAAAAAGAAAACACTTTTAGGCCCATCTTCGATATCTTTTTTGAGCTCCAAAAAAGAATGTCTCTTATTAAGTGGTTGTGGAGAATTGAACATGAAAAGGATGCTTTCTGGAGATTGGTTGTCAAAAGCAACTACAATGTTGATTACTTAAAAGGCTCCATCAATTTCAAAACTTTGAAGAGGTTCTTCTGCCTGTGGAAGGAAATTGCCAAGACAAGCACTTTTTTTCTTCTTAGGTAAACGTGACCTGGTAGCTCTCCTATTTATGAGAGAACAAGCAGAGTACTATATTTATTCTAAAAGTTACAAGCATGAGTCTCTGCATGACAAACTATAAACAACAGGCAGCAATAATAGAGGACAAATACCATCCACATCACCTCTTCAACACAACCCTCTGGACAATAACATAATAGTACTAAAGCAACAAATAAGAAGAAAAGAAAATAAGGTTGTATGAGAAGAACCTGATGAGTGACAGTATCCAATTCAAATACTCTAGTCGGACAACTTTCAACCCAAGTTCTCTTTTCCTCTAGAGTTAATGTTTCCATTAGGTCTTCATTGATGTGAATGCTCGGTTCATACATGAATGTCACAGTTGCTGCAGGCGACCATTTTGCATGATCTTTTCCAATACCCTTCCTAGCTATGGCTCTCAGCCTCAACTCTTGACCGCGACGTAGCTTCACAATGATTATTCCTCTACAATCATCACAAAAGCAGCTCAAAATTGGGGAGCAATTACTTAATGAACCACAATGACACCAAATTAAAATGATATTTTTCTCAAAACAAACATTCTGCAATGTTGCATAGAAAGAAGAAATTAGAACTTTGGAGGCCGAGCTTCTGAGTTGTAGAAATGGACTATCTCTAAGATGTGTAGACTCCTAAGTCTTAACCTCCATTTGTAACCCAGACAGCAAATGGAGTTGCATATTAAACATCACATACCAATCTAATGCAACAATCTGATGAAATGGCAAGAATAAACAGGTCTGAAAGAGAAGAAAGTAAGAAGATGACATACTTGGTATCCAGCGCTTCACCAGTAGCTGCAGCAGAATCGGAGAAATCAACGGGGACAACAGTGTGATCAGAACTATAGAGATCCTTACTGGTGACGTCTAGGGTTTGGTCGGAGTGGCACTTGGCGCGAAGGTGAAACTCGACAGAGCAAAACTCACACTGGCCATCACCATCGCAAGCATCACAGTCCCGAGAGAAGCGCATGGACATGGCACGCTCGCTGGTGAGGGGAATGAGACCGAGGCGATGGGCGATGAACTCGTCGTTGAGAACAGAGGAGTTCACTTCAATTTCTACCAAATCAATGGCAATGGTGGGAACCTCGGCAATCATGACGCGACGGAGAGCGTTGGCCATGCTGGCATCGGTGTCCCGGAGCTCGAATTTGGCGTAGTCATCTCGGAGTTCTCGGATTTTCACCTTTGGAAATCGCTGGTACGAACTCCCTTCCATGACTTCCTCCTCTCTCCTTCTATCTCACTCTCACTCTCTCGAGGGTTTATGAACGAACAGAGTTTAACTATTGCAAGAAGGCTCCATTTTTAGGTCCCATTTAATTTTTGTTTATTAAAAACAAAAATTGTTCGATAACTTTGTTAAGGGTGCGAAAAAAAATCAAATCATCTATTTTATTCTATTCTAATTTTTTTCTTATATTTATTTTGTTCCCTATTTTTTATATAAAAATATGCAAATTCAATATTTGATCAAATAAAATTAAAATTTTAAAAGAACCCTACAATAATCAACCCAAAAGAGTTGCAAAAAAAAAAAAATTAATGAAATAGAAAGTTTTTATTTTTCTAATGTGACAGATAAATTGTTGCGAGCATGCATAGATGGAAGACGTAGCGTGATGGTAAGAAAATAAAAAGTATTGCTTTGTAATTAAGTATATTTTTAATGTATGATGTGCTTATTACCGTAGTATATTATGGATCTTATAATTGAGGGATCGAAAAAAGAAAAAGAATTGTCTTATTTATTTGTATTATTTAGATAATATATTTTCATTAAAATTAATTATTCATTTCAAAATAATAACTAATTATAATTGTTGGAAAATTTATTAAATATTTATATTTGTCAAATATAGTAGAAATACATAAAATATATAGAATTAACACAAATAATCAAATAATAATAAAGTCAACATGGATGTCCAAAATTACAATCCATTTAAATATTCGATATGATACATATAAAAAAAAACATACTAATCGATCTGAAGTATGATTCAATGAATTGTTTCATAGTCATATTATCAAAATCTTTATATTTTTAGATAATTAGATTTATACACATGCAACAACTATTGAGTAAGACATATTTCAAGAAATGGAGCCCTCAACAAATGAATTTGAAAATGTATTTAAAAAAATCATCGACAAATAAATTTGAAAAATGTATTTAAAAGAATAATAAGTAAATAAATAATATAATTATTAATTACTTGAATTTTAAGTTTAAATATTAACTAAGAATTTTAATGGTATACTAACCCAAAAGGTGGAGTAGAACAAAGTTGTTCATTTTAAGACCATTTTAGCAATAAGGAAGAGTAGTAAAAGATGATAAATTTGATATAATGAACATAATTTTAAATTATATCAATAATAAACTTCTAGTTTATTAACGTTTATTACTGGTAGAAATATATATATATATATATATATTTTTTTTTGCTATATACATATTTTGTTACAGGAGAATAAATATTTTATCTCATGAAAAATTCCCTAAAATAAAATAAAATAAATGAAAAGGAAATAAAAGCTATACGAAGTGGGAGAGAGTCAGCATCCCCTGTTGGTCGGAGTTTGCCCTCCCCGCCGAAAATGGCAACGTCGAAGCTCTGTACTCACCTTCGCCGTCTTCGTCCATCTCGTTTTTACTCCATCTCTTCCCTTTCTTCTCCTCTGCCCTTTCGACTTCACGAAGCTCACACACTCTCAAGCTCTCACCATCAACCATTCACCACTCCCTCCCATCGTTTTGATCCTCATATAAGCTCCCTTAGTGCTTTCACCGCATTCTCCTCTCGGTCCTTCTGGACTCGTTCAAACGACGATTCAGAGTTCGACCGGATTGCCCATTACGGTGTTGAATCAAGCCACCTCTCGAACGACGATACGGGAATTCAAGACTTGGAACTTGGAGGAGTTGTTGAAGAAGTCATTGGTGCGACTGCGGTGGAGAATTCGATTTTACCAATTCAGCAACTTACTTCGATTCTGGATGGGTTCCATCAGTATACCGGTATGCCCTGGTGAGCATTTCAATGCTTCTCATATGATTCTGGAGGAATACTTAGAAGAGTGTACGGAGCGTGTGGATTTTGATCTTTTCGATTTCTATTTTGAACATCTTGAATCGTGTTTTAGTCATAGTGTATTTCTTTGATCTTATATCGGCATGTCATGGCCAAATTAACGAGCTCTGTCTTTGATGGGGTGAAAGTTTTAGTATAGTGTTGCATTTTCTTAATGCCAGTTGAGCTGCTATGCTCACTCTGGCATTTCCAACTCCATATTATGTGTTCTCAATTGTTGTTAGCTTTGTTATCATTAGTTAGTTTGATCAATCTTTTGGTAATCAGTTATTGCAGACTTTCTTTTGTCATGTAAGTTGGCCGAGTAATTTTCTGTTACTTTCCTCAAGCTCATCTATATAAGAGAGTTTCTATTACCGCCTTGTATTGTCATGGATAACAATAAAATATTCATCCCATTACATTGTTGTACTCCGCGTGTATACTTGAGTTAGATGCACAAAAATTTAATGTTCTCGATGTCTAACAGTTTGATCTTTTTGGGGTGAGGAAAGATTGTGGACGGTGGTTTCTAGTAAGACTGACAGCTTCGATTTTGGTTTTCTTGGAAATATTAAAATTTTAATTTAGTTCGCTGATCCTTTCAATTTCAGGTGGGCAGTTATTGCTTCATCAACTTTAGCTCTCAGATTTACGTTGCTTCCCATACTCATTGTTCAACTCAACAAGTTGAAAAGGATTGGAGAATTATTTCCAAAGTGTAAGTTCCAACGTAACGAATTGATTTATTTCTCTTTACTGCTTGACTCATTAAAGTTTTTGACTTGGGTTGTTGAACTCCTGAATGAATAAAGGAAAAGTATAATTGTATTGTTAATTATGGTGGAACTCCAGCAGTCGTAATTAGGCTGACGGGTGATTATGTAAATTTTTTTTTGAAGAATCACACACTCTTGGATGAAACCACATTTTTATCCTCTCTCAATAACAACAAAAGGAAAAACCAACCAAAGGCTAGGTTGAAGAAAACATACTGAAGGAACACTTGCATACTATAAACAGAAAATCAATCCTGTTAGCTGGCCATCGTGATGTTTGTGCTGTGTTTGCAAAGTTCCTCCTCCATCCGCCTTTTATAGACAAAGGCCGTTTTTTGTAGTTTGGGTGGTTGGTGTGGCATGCTTGGTGGGGGAGAGGAATGATAGAGTTTTAATAGGGAGAGATCGGGACCCTTGTGAGGTTTGGTCTTAGTTAGATTTCATGTTTCCCTTTTGGCCTCAGTTTGAAAGCTTTTTTGTAACTATTCACTCAACATTTTACTTACTTGAACTCCTTCCTTTAGTTGGAGTGTGTTGGTGGGCTTGTTTTTTCGTATGCCCTTGTATTCCTTCTTTTTTTCTCAACGAAAGCTGTTTTCATAAAAAGAAAAGAAAATTGATACAATTATTAGTTTGGAGTTTTAATTTATACATCCCCAAAGTTCAGGGCATAAGTTGTATTTTCCCTTTAACTTTATTTCCAGTTAGACTGATTTAAAGATATTCACGCACTCACACACAATAATGCAATTTAATTGTTCACAGTTAAATTGTTAATATAATCATTACTACCTTTTTTTTTTTTGCTTTTTTAACACAATCACTTTAGTTTGACTTTTATTTGCATTTCTCAAAGTGCCACCTCCACTGCCACCACCTCTTTCGGGACGGAGTTACATCGACCAAATTTCTCTTTTCCGAAAAGAAAGAAAGGCAATTGGATGCCCCTCATTTCTGTGGTTCGCTGCATACTTTTTCATTCAGGTGATTCTAATCTAATAAGAAACTATATTATTTTTGGAAAAATTTTCTATTTTCTCATGTGTGGGTTCCACCAAATTTCTATTTTACACTATTTTTATTGTCTTTGTAAATGTTAATCATCCAGTGTCTATTTTTCTAGAAGTTCCAACAATGTTTGAAAACCTCATGATCTTTCTTGATGAGCATGGGAGAAGGTTAGTCAGGGGTAATCCTTCAATTGAAATACTCAACAAAGTATTCAAGAACGTTTGTTTTTTTTCTGGATAAGGATTATGGACTTGTAAAGTTTTCTTAAATTAAAAATTTCAAGGAAAAAATGGATAGTTATAGTATTCTTGGCTTCTTTGATAGATTTTTTGTAAGACGCAGCAATGATGTATTGTTAGGTATACTTCTTAGTTTGCATGGCCTTGCCCCTTGTTTCTCTTTTTTTCTTGATTGGGAAGGTACAAATTCCTAAGGTCAGTTTTTTGCCTAGGTCTTCCATGGGAAGATTAACACTATTGACCATATCCAGGAATGATCTTTTGTTTTTTTAGGGCTGTGATGATGCAAACTATGAAGGTCTCAGGAAAGTTAGTATGTTTCGTGGGGGTGTTAGCTTGTTTTCGATGATTTGGGATAACCTTTTGGAAACTTTTGGTGTTTGGATTATAGCAGATTGTGGTGGGATATGAATTGATGAATGAGGTCTTATTCCATCTTCCCTTTTTGAGATAAAGGGGCAACTCTAGCTTGCTGCTTTTTTTTTTTTTTTTTGAAAAGGAGACAAGCTTCAATATTTTTAATAAACTCAAAGTACAAGAGAGTTATACGTTGTTGAGAGTAATAGAGTTGTTGAGAGTAATAGAGAAGCCTAGAAATGGGGGGAGAGAGTGAGAGGATCAGTAGAAGCCCAGACTGCTCTTTCTGCTGTTTTTTCTAATATTTGACTATAGAAAATAGGTGGGTTTTAAGTAGCTAAGTGAGGGGAGAGGATGTCGTGGTAGGAGATTTGGGCTTGCCTAGGCTTAATCTACCATTTGCCCTTGGGCTTTTCTCACCAAGGTTTCTAGTGGTTATTCTTTCTTTCCATTTTTTTAAATTGCTGGTCTTGTGATGTAGTAGGAATATGGCATTATGGTCAAATCCATAACCTATTAGGATTATGATTAGTTTTTTCTATTAATTAGGATTAGGATTAGTTTCTTTTACTAATTAGGACTGTGATTAGTTTCTTTTATTAGTCATGATTAGGATTAATTTATTTTATTAATTAGGATTAGGATTAGTTTGCCTTTAAATTATAAATAGAATACTTGTCTTCTTGTATTCACAACTTTTAAACATTAATAAAATTTTCATATGTGGTATTCATCAAATTGGTATCAGAGTAGCAGTCTGGGCCATCATTGACTGCAATTTGTGGAAAATTGGAAAGCTCTTTGTGACATCAATCACAAGAGGAGGCTTTGTGAGTTGTACTCATTGTCGAACAACACACATCTAACAAGGGGGAACCCTTAACATTTCAAAAAAAAAAAAAACCCAAAGATCTATCAAGATTTTGCAAGAATGGAATTTTGTAGAAGAACTACTTCAATTTGGGACATAAATCGCTATAGAGAACAACCAAGAAAGATGGAGAAATATGCAAGAAAATTCAAGAACGGGTCCTACAATAATTATGATGAAGAAGTTTATTCAAGAACACCCAATTTGTACGTACTCATTGTCGAACAACACACATCTAGAAAAAGAAACCAAAGATCTATCAAGATTTTGCAAGAATGGACTTTCATAGAAGAACTACTACAATTTGGGACATAAATCATTATAGAGAACAACCAAGAAAGACTGAGAAATATGCAAGAAAATTCAAGAATCAATCCTACAACAATTTTGATGAAGAAGTTTATTCAAGAACACCCAATTTGTACATCAATTGTGAATTTTTTGAAGAAATGAAGAAGGATGTCAAGAAATTACAACGTTTGTTGGGAGAGATAATTCAAAACATAGAGCAATTTTCAGAACATTTGCAAGAACTTAAAAAAGATGTAATTCAAGATTAATTTCTTTTATTAATTAGGATTAGGATTAGTTTGCTTTTCAATTATAAATAAAGTACTCGTCTTCTTGTATTCACAACTTTTAAACATTAATAAAATTCACTCATTTGGTATACATCATCTTGTTTCCTGTAATGTGTAGTTTGATAGCTTGTGTTCTTTGTTTACATGGATCCTTTAGTTCTGGTCTTTTCTTTTTCAAATTCCCTTGCATTTTCTATTTTCTTCTGGTTTTGTAGAAGGGGGAAAAAGAGTTGTCTCAAGCTGGATTTTGGTTTTCCATTTAAACCCATCACGAGCATGGCCTGTTCTTTAATTAATTGACAGTATTCTGAACCATAATGGAATTATCAGAACCATGAAAGCACATATACTATGAAGTCTATTTGCATGTTGTTCCCGTTTATCTCTTCTGATGAAAGTCTGCCTTTTTCTTGTTTATTTTCAAATGTACATGCAGGTCCCATGCTTCCTATTGTGGATGGTTACTATCCGCAAAATGTCACTTGATCACTATCCTGGATTTGACTATGTAAGGCTGATTTATTAAATTTGGGGAAAATATGAATATAATTCTTACACAATACAACTAGGAGGCTGAAAAAGTTATCATTCTCATTTTGCCTCTTGAAAAGTGCAATCAAGGGCATGGATGGGTTGGGCTTTCTAGTTTGATGTATTTAGCTGGTCATCCTATAGGACCTATACTACTAGATGCTTCCTGGAATTCCTTTCGTTTCCGATCTTTGATATGATCAACAAGCTGCTGTAGTTGCACTGTTTTTAATTTTTTTTATTTCTAGTAACTAAAGTTGGAACTAGTCAAGGGTTAAGTTTGGGGTGTATTAATTGCAGGGTGGAGCTTTATGGTTCCAAAATCTGACAGAGTATCCACATGGAGTTTTTGGCCCCATATTTCCATTTTTAATTGCCAGCTTGCACTTCATTAATGTTCAGGTATTCCTACTTTTTCTTGTTTTCAAGCACAAACAGATTTCTTTGAATGGTATGTTAGGTGCTTCTGATCTAGCTTGAGTGAAAATTAGTCGATGCCATTGGTAAGTGTTCAAGAGGCTATACATCCTAAGATTCTTAGAATGGTTGCCGTATCGGGTATGTGAATAATTGAAAAGAAAAGAGGAAGGGGATTTGATGAGAAGATAGAAGAAACTTCCAATAGAGTTTTATGGTTGCCGTATCGGTATCGGGTATGTGAATAATTGAAAAGAAAAAAGAGGAAGGGGATTTGATGAGAAGATAGAAGAAACTTCCAATAGAGTTTTATGGTTGCCGTATCGGTATCGGGTATGTGAATAATTGAAAAGAAAAAAGAGGAAGGGGATTTGATGAGAAGATAGAAGAAACTTCCAATAGAGTTTTGTGATATTATGTGGTATTTAATTACAAACATGCATGAACTTTTATCACACATCAGCCGAATGCCAAGAGAAAACTCTTGTTTTTCTTCGTTCTTCACTTGCCTACTCATTGTTGATTGTCAAGAAAGCATCTATGTTGTTTAAACTTATTGTTGCTGTTAAATTTTGGCAATGAAAGGAGTAGCCCATCTATCTTATATGGAGTATGAGTCCCCTTGGTTTTTCTAATGTGGGACTCTTAATATCTCCAATATGCTCCCTCAAGATGGTGCCTCTTTGGTTTCACCTATCTTGGACCGAATACCCGTTTGGGTCTAATGCGCTATGATACCATATCTATCTTATATGGAGTATGAGTCTCCTTGGTTTTTCCAATGTGGGACTCTTAATATCTCCAATAGTTGCCATATTGTACATCTTTTTTTGGGCCAATATAATTTTCTGGTTTTTCAATCTCGCCAAAGAATGATCTACGTTTTCAATTTTCAATGTTAACAGTATGTATTCTTTGCTCATTTCTTTATTTATTTTTCCCAGTTGTCTTTCAGAAAATCATCATTGGAAAAAGAAACTGGCATAATTGGGATTTTAGCAAAAGTAAGTGTTTAAGATGTTCTTAATGTTGACAGAAATATACTCAATAACACATGCTTATAGTTTTGTTCCAATGCTTTAGATGTATTTCAGACTGATAAATACATTTTCTCTCTGCAGTACTACAAACTCTATTTGAATCTACTGACTGTACCACTATTTTTTATTGGTTACTGTATTCCACAGGTAATTCTGCTCATGATTACTTTTGAAGTGGCATTTTAAAATTTTATAAGATTTCACCGTTCTTGTAGACTTTAATGGAAGCAGTTTGACTTTATTATTATCATTATCATTTTCTTTTATTTTTACTTTTAAATTTTAAACAAGAGATATAACTTTTTCATTATAAAGAAGAAAAGAGATGCTTGCTTTTAGGATACATACTCTTAAAGGAGTAACAAGGAAAAAAGGGTAATATAAAGGTTTCACAAACCATGACAAATTATATGCTTAAAAACTTAACAAAGAAAGAACCAAATGTTATCTTGTTTGATTACCTTTGTACAGGAGCAATTAATTATTGTTTTCGTTTCCATTTAGTCTTTTCCTTTCCTTTTTTGTTTAAGTAATGAAGAACAATTCATTAAAGAGAGTCAAGACTAAAGAATATTAAACTAGAATTCAGTGTGATTGACGAGAGTTCAAATATAATCTGAGGAAGAACTGACCAATAATAGACTTTAGGTTAACCTTTTTCTTTTTCATTAAAGATTGACTGATTTACTCTAATGGTATTATGTCAGAACCTAGATGAGCTGCCCTATGTAGTTAGTTTGTCTTTGCTCAAATATTGCTTCATTTACCTTTTCTGACAGTTCTTATTAACAATCATTCTGGTTGTTTCTTCTCAATCTTAGTTACCAATAATGACATCTTACCCATTTGGTCTAGTGTATGAATTTACTGAACTTGCTTTATTTTTCTTTTCCCTCATTATTTCTTTGGCAGGGTAGTCTAGTTTACTGGGTTACGAATAGTTCGTTCACTGCAATTCAGGTAATGTTTTTGCTTAGCTTTTCCTAGACGAAGAACCAAAAATCTACCAATTTTGTTGAATGAATACTTTGACCAATTGTTGTGTGGACGCACTTTCAGTTTTGAAGCGATCCTGTAGTTAATTTTTGCGAGCAAATCTTTTCCTTTATTTCTAATTCCTTTGCAGTCCATTGACTAGTTCTCTTTGCTGGCTAACAAAAACTATTTGATTAGAAGATTGACACTTCCATTTTATTGTCCTTTCAAGATTGTTTTTTTTTGAGAAGGACAGTCTCATTTGTTGATAAACATTAAGACAAAAGCTTATAGTACAAGAGGATTATATATACCTAGTTGAGATGCTCGGGTGCACCTCCTAATGCAATGAGGAGGCGGGAGCTAAGTGTTTTAATAGTGACTTTACTGAACCCCATGAGATTCCAGTGACCAGCTTCTTTTATCCTCTAAATTTGAAAGACTTATATTGTCCAAGGATTCAAGGAGAAGTTGAATATCGGAGATTCCTCCTCTTTCAACAATCTTCCAAAATTAAGAGACCTCAGGTGGAGGAGTCCCAGTATTTGGAAATCGAGCCTTTAGGAAGAAGGGCTATTCTGTACGGACTCAGAAATTTGGTATTCAAAGCAATTCTGTCCAGCCACGGATCCAACCAAATCAAGATTCTGTCCCCTTTCCAACTTTAAAAACTGCCAAGGCTTCTACCTTACGCCACTGCCTAGAAATGTTTATCCAAGGGCTTCTTAAGCTTGAGTTTTCTTTGCAGCTTGTGTGCCAACAGAAGATGCTGCTGGCATGGATACTACGAACCTATATATCTAGAATAGAATAAAAAACCCGAAGAACAAACACACGAAGAACTTCTAGGCTAAAACAAACCCACGAAGAACTTCTGGGATAGAAACATAGATCATCGTATAGAGATCTATAACAAAACCTAGGAAGGACAAAACAAGAACTCCGGGGGCAAAATGAAAGAGCAAAATTGAAACAAAGTATGATCAAAGCAGGACGAAAACGGGGTCTGAATTGAGCAAGAGCGTTTCGTAGGATCAGAATGGAACCGAACAAACTAAACTAGAGCAAGTCGAAATCAGGCTGAACAGGTAATCTGGGGTGAACAGAGCGAAAACTGAACAGAGCTGAGAGGTTGAGCGGATAGAGGGCTTTGCGGCGTTCTTCGCAAACAGAGAAGATGGGTTTCATGGCGGCGAGCTTCACGAACAGAGAGCAGAAGGAGTCGAACCTGTGCGTCGTTGTCTATGAGTGGGGTAGAGCGATGGATCGTGGATCTGAACAAAGATTCACCTTCTTCGTCAGGATTGGGAGTTTTCAACTGAAAGGAGTCATTTGGTACGAGCAAGGGGCGGCGGTAGCGGGTCGGTCTAATCTGGAATAGTATGGTTCGAAGGCGGACAGGATCGATAGATCTGGGCAGAAGGCAAAATAAGACACGAATCTGGAAGTTGGAGACACGAACGGAGATGCGCAGACAAATCGGTGGTTGCAATGTGTGAATAGGTAGATCTGAGCGAGGATGAACGGAGACACGGATGTGGGCGCGAGAGTGTGGCGAACTGTATGGATGGAAGGAGCAGTGGTGGCGGCAGTTGCAGCGGAAGGAGTAGTGGTGGTGACGGCGGCAGAATCAGAGACAAGGATTTTGATCTATGCGGCAGAGCGAACTACTTGGAGGAATGATTTGTATTGATTACTGATGGGTATGGCTCTGCCTCCGTTGACGAATCAACGGAGGCAGACGAATGGGGATGTGACGGCTAGAATACAAGGAGGCTAAAACCCTATAGCTCTGATACCATGTTGATTTTATGGAATTAATCTATATATTCATACATTATTTAGTAGAGATACAAACCTATATATAACCATAGAGAAATACACTTAAGGAAATAATATCAAATAATATCACCTAAGAATAATCTAATTATATTAATACGAACCACCTTACACCAAAGAGAATTCTACTGTGAATCTCCACCCCCCACTTGGCAAGGAGAGCCATATTTCTAACTTTCAGCTTGTCCAAACCGAGACCCCCATCTCCTTGGGTTTGGAAACCAAGTCCCATTTCACAAGATGGTTCAATTTGCTGCCCTAGTTTGCTTCCCAAAAGAAGTTTCTCATGGTTCTTTCAATGAAATTAGATATTTTTCTGGCATGAGAAAAGTGGAAATGAAGTAGGTGGGAAGATTGGAGAGCATCGATGAGCAAAGAGTAAGTCTTCCTCCTCTTGAAAGATTTAATCGCTTCCATTTATCTAGCTTCGGTTCTTTATCCAAGACAGGCTGCCAAAAATAGGCACATTTCGGATATCCTCCCAAAGAAAGACCTAGGTACATCAAAGGGAGTTTTTCTATTTTGCAGTTCAGCATGGATGCTGCAGAGAAGATCTTGCTGTCCTCAATATTAACACTGCAAATGGCTGACTTCTTCCAATTGATCTTTTGCCCGGAACACTACTAAAAATTTCAAGTGTCTTTTTTAAGTTTCCAAGCATATCTTCATCAAGCTTGCAAAAAATTAAGGTGTAATCGGCAAATTGAAGAAGGGGAACGTGAACATTATCCTTTTCAACCCGGAATCCTTCATACAAACTCTTCATGTGTTGATTTGTAATGAGACTGCTAAGCACTTCACTAACAAGAAGGAAAAGGAAGGGGGAGAGAGCATCCCCTTGCCTTAGCCCCTGAGGCTTGAATTTCCTCGAGGCCTTCCATTAATGAATACTGAATACTTGGGGTTTTTAACACAACCCATGACCCAAGAGGTCCATATGTGATTGAAGTTCTTCTAATTCAAAACTTTTTCCAAGAAACCCAATCAACTTGATCAAATGCCTTTTTGATGTCCAGTTTGATAATCCAACATTGCCTTTTCTTTTGCCTATAATCCTCAACTTCATTTCCAATAAGAATAGGATTGAGGATTTGGCAGCCTTCCAAAAAGGCACTTTGCATGGGAGCTATAATGTTGGGCATGATTATTTTCAGTCTCTCAGCAAGAACTTTTGCAATCAATTTGTACAGCAGAGTAGTGAGACTTATGGGTCAGAAATCTCTTACCTTTATTGCTTCTTCCTTCTTGTTCAGACAAATAAAGTTCTCCTTTACACAAGCATTTAATTTCCCATTCTCATAGAACTCGTTGAATAATTTAAAGATATAACCTTGAGAAGATCCCAGAATTTGATAAAGAATTCTACCGAGAATCCGTCCGGACCTGAGGCTTTATTTCTCCCCATTGACTTTAGAGCTGCCCTAATTTCCAGCAAGCTGAATTTTGTAGTGAGCCTTTTATTCTGATCCCCTGAAACTACATACCAGTCAAAAGTGGAAGGGAAAGTACCTGCATGATCAGATTTCTTATAGAGGTTGCTGTAGAAATCAACGATTGTTCAATTTCTGGGAATGAGGTGGTGGGGATTCTTTGATCACTAACGAGCTCAGGAATCAGACTTCTTTTCTTTTGCTGCCAAAAAAGGATGGAAATAACTTGTATTTTCATCCCCCAATTTTAGCCAATTCAACTTACTTTTCTGGATTTAATCCTTTTCATCCCTTCTATATAAAGCTAGCAGGTCCGCTTTCTATGAAAGTAACAATAGGTGACATTGAGGACGTCTCTGGTTGATCATATTTGCTTTCTTCTTGTGTAATGGCTTTTAATAAGGTTTCTTCCTAACTTTTCCGTTCCCTTTTGTAATCTAAATGCCAAGATTTGAGCTGACCCTTGATGTTCTGGAGTTTACTTGATAATGCGAAGCCCATCCAGCCCAGCGGAGTGCTCAAGGATAACAAATTTTCAATCATTTGGCAGTACTGTTACAAAATTGAAAGGGGGAAGGCCCCTGCTTCTAGTAAAATGAGGAAGTGGTCTGAGGAGATCTTTATTTGTCGGGTTGCTCTTGTGTCCACAAAAGCCTCGTCCCAGTCAAAAGAAACTGAAAATCTGTCCAGCAATGATCTTGAAACTGTTCTACCTTCTCTTGATCATATAAACTTCCCATTCAGTAAAGGAACTTCAATGAATTTTGAATTTTCAATGAATTTATTGAATTTCCTTGTGCTGTGTGTCGTTCTTCCCTCTGGAAACTGCTCTCCACCTGATCGGATCATATTAAAATCCGCTTCCAAACACCAAGCTTCTGTACAATACCCAGTAAGGGAAAGTAGCTCAGGCCATATGAATTTCCTCCTCTCAGTAATCTGTTGGTCCATATATATTGGTCACCCAACACAACTTATTGCACACTGTTCTGCATTTAACTGATAACGAGTAGCCCCCTTTCAAAACATCAATAACAGAAAGTTTGCTTTCATCCCACATAGTCAACAATCCTCCAGATTTTCCATGAGCTTCAAGAAAGCTCCATCTAATTTTGGTCGACCTCCATAGTGCTTTGATAAGGTTAATGCCAATCTCCTCTTGTTTGGTTTCCTGAATCAAAACCAGATCTGGATTGGTATTTTTAAGCAGTCTTTTAATGGCCAATTGTTTAGGTTGATCTAGGATCCCCCTGGTATTCCAGGAGTGAATTTTCATGGTTCAAATCTTTCTTACTTTGCTATTTCTCTGACATTTCAAAGCAACTTAAACTAATTAATTCCACAAAATTTAATGACTTGAATCAAAGTTCCAACTTTCTCTGCTTCTCTGGAGTCTCAAATTAATTTAATATCACAACCTTCAATGAAAGGAACCAAATGGTGAGAAATGTTGTTAACCTCGACCTTGCCTAACACCTTTTTTTCTGGCGAGAGAAATAAATTAGCAAACTCAGATCTAAAGGAATCTATATCTTCTGCCTCTCCACTTGGCGCTTCTGTTTCCTCTGTACATAAATCTTCTTCTTGTATTAGTTCTTCACTACTGACACTGATCACTAAATCTTTATCCTCAGACCCTTCATCTACTGCCCTTGAAATTGTTGATGAAGGAACACCTCGCACAAAATCACAATTTGAGCCTGCCATTTTGAAGGGGAAAAAGTGAACATTTAAAGAAGGGGAGGAACTAGCTGACCTGTTACAGGTGAAATCGGGAGTAAGAAGCCTCACATAACTTTCTTCCAACAAATCTGAATTTGCCAAGGCTGTCCAAGCATTGTGGAAGGATGTGCACCCTTTTCTAAAGAACTTTTGGAAGACTTTGAAACGCTGGGGTGTTTCTTGATTGATGTTGAGGAAGATTTGTTGTTTGGAGTACTTTTCTTTATATTAATCGGCGATCCTGGTTGGAGGAAAAATCATTACAAGGAGTTTAAGAATCAATCAGCACTGGAGAAACCTTTTCTGACTCTTCATCTGCCACGAATGCATACCAAAATCCGGGGGTTTTGCAATAAAAGAATTGCCAGATTTGGCCGGACACTTGGCGATCCTTGGGGAACCAAGGGAACTTTCTGATTGGTCCAAAGCATTCTGACGGTTGGGGGATCTTTTTTCAAATACATAAATTTATGGCTGCCTATACCCTCTATGTTACCAAAGCAGTCTCATCGTTGGGTTCAAATCTGCTATGTTACCTTGTTTAACTTCAACAATTGATTTGTTCACGAACAAGAGGGTTAATAATGATTTTCACCTGAAATAAATCTCTTGATTTCATTCCAATAATCAAAGATGAATAACTTGTTAATAATCCATAAATCATTGAAATCCTCTCTAATAACATCATCACAGTTTCGAACTCATCGTTGTTGCAAACTTCAGAGTTCTAAAGGAGGAGAGGAGGGATGACTAATGGATTCTCTTGGTAGCAGACTCTGTTTTTTGATATGTTGCGCAGGGGAGAAATTTGAATTTGAGGCCTTCACTTTATTTACATAGTAGGCCTGGGCGAGTAGACTGATTTATCTGATTTCCATGTAAACAAGAGGCCAGTTTAAGAGACGAGTGCGACAATCCATAATCGTGATTCATTAAGAAGCTTTTTAGAATGTATAAGAAAGAGACCCATCCTTGTTTTGCACCCCATGAATAGACGTGCACAAAGGATTGAAACCCTAAGGAATTTCGAGCAACACATCTGACTATCCATACAGAAGGAGCTTTGAACTTTGTGAGTCTTGTAGTACCATCTGCGTCTCTGCCATTTTTGGGAAAGAAACAATATTCCTCATCATGAACCAAATTCGACATAGCAGCAATAGACCATCTTAGTTGATTCTTTGAAACTTGTAGATTTCTTTAAAAATCAACATCTTCAATATTGAAATGCCCCTTGTCAAACCAAATGCAGTAGAAAGACTCGGCAATTTTTCCGTTGGGAGGAAGGACAACTGGAGAGGGGAAAGAAAGAGGAGAGAAAGGGAGAGAGAGAACTTACCTTAGGGACCCTAATCTTCTCTCATTAGTAGCAATAGTGTGCAGTACGTATGAGCAAACTAATAATTTTGAGATTCCTTTCAAGATTGTTTGAAAATCTTCTTGTTTGGTCGTATTAATAGCCAAATGGCCAAACGCTTCTTCACAAAGAGGAAATTCTTTTTATCAAAAGCCTTTTCGTTTTTCTTACAAAAGCCAAATGGCCAAACGCTACATCACATCTGAGTGATGAACTTAATACCAAAATCCTAACAATTGGAATTAAAACCCATTGTGATGAGAACCCCTAGTTCTCAATCACTAAAACCTCCAAATTCAATTTGATTTCAACCCTAAGGATTGGGTTATGCTCAGATTTCCTTAAGATCAAATATCTTAAAACAAAAATAGGTTCCCTGCCCTAAGATTAGAACACTCCATGAATAGGATGATAAATCCCACTTGAATATTCCCGGCATGCAATTCAACACATGAAGTGCAAAATTCAAGAATCTCCATGGCTAAACTTGAAAGAAGCACAACAGCCAAATTTGATTAATCTTACACTTCTGAACCATCTAAAGACTAGACTTTAAATCGACTCCCAATAAAAACCCTTATGGATCATAAAAAGATAAAATTACCAGTACTTGTGTTATGAAAAAAGATTAAATTGGAAAATATTAAAACTACATCAAAATTATTAAACAAAATCTCATTAATAATTTGATTTTTGGACGATTTATATCACCTTTGATCTGTCGAGTCTAAGGCTTGGGGCTTGCATGGGTGCAAAGCTCCCACCCCCTGTTAAAGTAAACAATGTCAAACAATTTGGGTTTTTAGTAATAAGCTTCTTTTCAAATTCTGTAGTTTCTTAAACTCTTTGGTTTTAGTTTGCATATTTTGTGAAGCTTATTTTTACGTCAATCTTGCAGCAATTAACTCTCCAACATCCTGCTGTCCGCAGTAAATTGGGATTGCCTTCCAGGGATGCTCCTGTGGGCACTACAACTCTCAGAGAAACCAATAATCCAGGCAAAATACCGTTGGAGACAACCACTAAGTGGAAAAAAATTTCTGTAGAGAAGCTGTCTCCTAAGGAATTGCTTGCTGTAAATTATGCTGAGCTCAATTATTTTTTTGTGTTGGTTCAATTTAGTGTAAATATGTAATACAAACATTTCAGGTAGCTAATGGTTAAACTTGACAGCTTTCTGTCCAACTCCTATCAAAAGGGCAAAAAGAAAAGGCTATTCCTTTACTGCGGTAAGCTCTCTAGGCTTCTCTCAGATTCCACTATCATGTATATGTTCTATATGGGTTTCTCAGGCAGGTTGTTTTGGCCTAAATTGAAGGGGAAAAAAAAGTTGGCGACACATGACTAATTTAATACTTTAGACAGGCACTTAACAAGGAACCTGAGTATGTTCGAGCTTTGGTTGTCATGGGGCAAACTCTGTTACAAAATGCACAACCTGCAGAGGCTACTGTATACTTAGAGCGTGCAATTTCCAAGGTCTGAGTCCCAGTGTTGCATTTTCTTTTTCATTATTACTGTATGATTTATCTTGCTGGTGCATAACAGTGGTATTGAGAATTTGTTAGAACTCGAGTGTAATAGAATCTTATTCAATCAAGGTTCAACCAATGGCTGTAACAAGAACAGGAACAGAGAAACACGACATTGACAACAATGAAAACACAAAACAAGAACACTACTACTTCCTCCCCTCACTCTCTCTCGGAATGCCCTAACAACCAAAATGAACATGACTCCTACCAACCTCCTTTCCCTCCGTATAAACCCCTCCCCATAGCCTAACTAACTGTGGGGTCCAGACATACTATTAACAGCTACACTCCCACAAACACGTGCTTTTTCCTACCCTTCCTACTATATTGTAATATAATCGGTGCTAACTAACTGGGGGCCAGACATACTATCAACAGCTACATTCCCACAAACACATGCTTTTTCCTAACCACCCTTCCTACTATATTGTAACATAATCGGTGCTAACTAACTGTGGGGCCCAAACATACTATCAACAGCTACACTCCCACAAACACGTGCTTTTTCCTAACTACTCTTCCTACTATATTGTAATATAATCAGTGGCCCAACAAAATTATTTGAGTTTCAGATAACAGTATATGGTCATCTTAGAATTGGATATAATCGCCCTTTTCATTGAATTGGAATAGATTTAAAATTTAATTTAAAAGAAAGCTAATGAACAAGACAGGAAAGAACTCAGTAGGAACCAATTAGCAAGAAGAGATTGGAAAAGCAAGGTAAGGGTATTTTACAAAAGGAATGGAAGAAATTATGTACACAAGGAAAGTGGTTAGAAAATAAGAAAAAGTGATCTCAACTAAGGTCATGGCTCAAGTGAGCTTTTCAATTATCCCCCTCCTGATCGAATGTAGCTTGTTCATGTAAGTCCTTGATTTTTTTTTTTAATATATCCATATGTCTGTGATGACTAGTGAGAATAGCTTCATTGTATAGTGGAAAGAAAGGAAGCTCCACACATGGCTAATTCTAAGCCCAGACATATCTTCAACCCTTATGGCTAATGAAGCGATTAAGGATTATAGAGTTAGAAAGAAAGGAATGGTTTTCAGTATCAATTTTGAAAAAGGTTATGATAACGTAGACTGGAATAGTTTGGTCAAGGTGTTGGCAAAGAAGGGTTTTGGTTATAAATGGTGTATATGATGAATGTGGGGATGTTTGAGGAACGCGAGTTCTTCCTTCCTTGTTAACGAGGTCTGAGGGGTAAAGTAGGTGGTGGTCACAAACACGTTGGACCAGCTTGTGAGGAAGTTGCCTTTGCGTGTTGAGCTTTCCGTTGTTTCTTTGTCGAAAGGCGGAGTAAGACTTGGATCATATTCTTTGGCAGTGTGATTTTGTGACTAGTATTTGAGAGTTCTTTCAGACATATGGTATGCTGTATGTTCCTTCTTTTTTTTTAAAAAAAAAAAGACTTTTATTGAAAAATAAATGAAAGCATACACAACCATACAAAAGAACAAGCCCACAAAAAAATGGACTCCCTCTACAAGAAGGTAGTCCAACTATACAAAATCATGTCCATAGAATCAACAAGAGCAAATGTAGTGTTTTGGGCCATGATAATAAGAAAGCTAAGAAGGTTCACTTTGTCACTTTGCTGGAGTCTTCCTTCTACCTTGGCTTTCCTCTCAGAAGTAATTCTAAGTCCTTAGCCTTTTGGAATTCTCAGATGAATAAAATTAGAAGAATATTAGCTTCTTAGAAAGTAGGTTTTTTCTCTAGCACCGTAAGACTTACCTTTGTTCAATATGTTTTGAGCAACATCCCTAGTTGAGATGCTTTATCCAATGGTTTAGTTTGTTTTTGTTTACTTGTAATCCGCTGAACTTCGAGACTTCTCTTTTCATTATTTCAAAGTAAACTGTGTTTCCTTTTAAGAAAAAGCAACATCCCTTTTTGTTTCTTATTCCTTTTTAATATTATAACCCCCGACTGAGGTGTGTAAGACCCTGGAGAAGATGATGCACAATGTACTTTGTGAAGGGTTGGAGAAAGGAAAAGGGTAGGGGTTACATTTGGTTAGGTGGGAGATAAATGAGACACCGATCACTAGGTGGTTAGGAATTGAGAATTTAAGGTTTCAGAATAAAGCGCTGTTAGTTTAATGGGTGTGGAAAGTGTTACATGGTTGTGCTAACGGTGAATTAACTTGTGAGGAAGTTGGTTGTAACAGCCCAACTTTTCAACCTAAGTTGAGGTCATTACTTAAGTAAAAATAAAATTTCAAAACCCAAACTATGCAAACTTTATATCATTTTATTAAAGAAATATAGAGATAACCTCAAGTGGAAACAAAATGTTTAAATAAATTAATAAAAATAATTGAATCAGGGTTCCTAATAAAATAGTAAAAGAAAACTAGATGTTTAAATAAAACCAAAAACCATCTAAGCAAAAGTTCGTAAATGTTCTAAACCATAGAAATAAAAATGAGCGGAAGCATCAATCTAGCCTAGTCCCTAATGGCACGGTCACAGGTCTCTCTTGTCACTTGCCAGTTTGTCTTTACCTTTGCTTGAAAAATGAAACATGGAAAGGGTGAGTATTTTTTTTTTGAAAAGGAGACATCCTCGTTATTAATATAATAATAATGAGACAAAAGCTCATAGTACAAGAGAATTATACAAGTAACAACGAATCAAGTGGTGCACCTGGACATCTCAACTAGGTTGATACCCCTCCCATAGCACCCTTATCATATCCAAACAAGCTAAAAACCAAAGCAAAGGCGTAATGTCCAAAAGCAAAACAAAACCAAAAGAAGTACAAAGAAATACAAATACAAATAAAAAGACTAAAAGATTAAATCAGACTAAACAACCACCTAAAGAAAAGATGACTGAATATGCTTAAAAACTCGCATTGAGACAAACTCGAGATCCTTGGAGAAGGAACACCACGAGGACGCTAAAAGATGATGACCCCATCGAGGTCTTACGTTGAGAAGCTTGCTGTGAAAAAATGTCTAGAATCTTCCCAAACACAATTCTGACAACAATGCAATCAAGTTGAGAATAAGCAATCAAAACCATGTTGTGTGAAGAGTCACTAGCGGCAGAGCAAGAGTGCAAATTGAAGGATACAAACATTGTCCAAAAGCCGTTTTCCAAATTAGATTAACGACTCGACGTAGACTTCTGTAATCCCATAGAATTACAGAAATTCAAAGGTATTGAAAAGAGAGACAACGAGTTCACACCAATTTACGTGGAAACCCGAGTACCGGGAGAAAAACCACGATTGTTTGTGTTGTTATTATTTTCTAATGAATAAAGCAATAGGTACAAGGGAGAATAAATAGAGTACACAATGGAATAAAAAAGGAAAAGATTTAGGAAAATAAGGAATACATTCCCATAATCTTTCCATAATTATTCTAGGATTCTAACAAGGAAAAAGCCTAGAAAAAAAGGAAAGAATTCCAACAAAAGGAATGAACTAACACAAAATATTTCCAACAGGAGCCAATGGCCGCTAACTTTGGTCAATTATAACCCTTTCTTTCAAGTGTGACTGAAGCACCATAAGAATCTGAAACTCACTCACTTCTTCATCAAGTTTTCTTGAAACAAAAATTCCCAGCAAACTACTTTCTGCTGTACATCTAAACTTCTTCTTCTTTCACATGGCATACTGTTTGCTGGAAATTACCTCCAAAAGATCAAGGCTCCTAAATGAACTCTTCTAAAGAAATAAGTTCCAGCCAAATACAGTCTCTCTATAATCATACAGACCATAATCATTTGCGATCCAGAAATCTTTATATAGATGGTTCATAAGCATCAAAAGTACAAGAGAACTCCACAAGGATTTGAAGAATCTGAATCAAAATTTTACTTTTTTTGGTACTTGTAGCAAAACCAGAACTGGGATATCATCTTAATTTACTTCCTAAGTACCAATTTTTTTCTTTTATTAACTCCTACCTCCCTTGTACATCTAAAAGTACTTTCGATACATTATCACATCCAAGACTACTTTCAATGATGGAGATAAGTTTAAAGAACTCAAAGGAAAGATATACCACAAGCTTCGATGATGTCATGCAAGTGTTGTGGGATTTCTAGAGAGAAGGTTGTTCTTCTTCTACACCTTCCTCCACAAAAAACTTGCGGACGTTGCTGATTATATTCTCCAAAATCTCATAATCTTCAACCTCTTCCCCTGCTTTAATCTCTTCTAATTCCTCACTCTTTGGAGAAGGTTTGCTTTCTATGGCTTGTCAGAGTTTGTGCGGCCTTTTGTAGGTTCTATGGGGGGATTGAAATGGTAGGGTGTTTGGAGGGGTGGAGAGGAACACACTAATGAGGTTTTGTTCCTTGTTTGTCTTCTTATTTTTCTTTGGTTTGGACTTCGATTTCAAAGACCTTTTATAATTATTTTTTAGGCACTATTTTGGATAAATTTGGGTTTCTTTCCATATGGGAGTCTCCACTTTTTGTTGGCTTGATTTTTTGTATGTCCCTGTATTTTTTCAAAATTTTCATTTGTTTTGAATCTTCATTTTGTATATTCCTATTCGTTCTCTTTGTTGATAATTTTGAGCAAGTTAATGACAACAGGAGTAGATAAGGGTTTTGTTGTTTTGTTGAGTACAAACCTTCTAATGGAGCTATTTTTAGCATACCCAAGGTCCTGAAAACACTCGGTATATTCTCTTCAATGAGATTAGACTTACATAATTAAATATGAAATCGACATCGAATGTAGAGCAATTGAGGTTTGATAATCTTCCAACAAGTATTTAATATTGCGCTTTATTAATAGGTACATTTTCCTCGTCCATATGTCCATCTATGTTGCTATCATGTTGCATCATCTCCTTACGTCCCTGAACAAGAGGCTTTAAACGTATTTAGATATTTCTGATGCCCATTTTTTTAATCTCTTATTTTGCTAACACCATAGTTATTTCTTATCCAGTTATTTCTTTCCGGTCATCCTACGGAAGTTGAGGGTGTAGATCTTCTAATTCTTGCATCCCAATGGGCAGGTGTTGCCTTTATAAGGCAGGTGAGGTTAAATCCATGGTTTCTTCTAGTGCTGGCCCTAGCAATTTGTCATTGCATCATTCTTTTTCCGGATTAATTTGGGATGATATCCATGTTAACTGCTTTTTGGAGCTCACGTTCTGACTATCAGTTAATGTTCTACTAAGTACTACGTTTCTTTCATTATTTTTATGTCAGGGGAAAATGGTAGAAGGCATTGCTCACCTAGAAAGAGTTGCTAATTTGAAAGAGCCAGAAGAACCAAAAAGCAAAGCCCATTATTATGATGGATTGGTTCTGCTAGCAAGGTCTCAACCATACCAATGATTAGATTGATTTTTCATCAACCCACCCTTCTTCCCAAGGGGAAAATGATTTTCGAAAAGCTTTCGCATTCCCTTCCTTCAGCAAGCAAATTTACTATCATCTTATTTCTTGTCATTTCAGTGCTCTATACAATGAAGGTCGCAAGGCTGAAGCTACCAAATACTTAAAGTCAGCTGTAGCTTATAATCCTGCCTACAAAGAATACTTGGATCAATGCGAGGACGACAATGATAAATTAGTTGGCGATCTTGTCAGCAGTAGGAGAGGAGATTATTGATCGCTCCCTTTCAAAAACAAGGCCGACTTGCCTTTCATGTTACTGATAAGTAATCCATCAGAGGAAATCCACAGTTTATATAGGCATTCGACTGATTTTTGGTTTGTTACAAGGATCGTTTGGACAAGTTTCAACAGAACTAAGGTCTCCAATAAAGGACAAACACTGTAGCTGATGGCATCGTATCTCACATTTAATTGGGTAGCTAACTTCCCTGTAGTTTACTTTGATTCAAGTAAAATATTGTTTTATAGTTAGAATGAAATTAAAAAAAAAAAGAAGAGGTCCATTAAGTATTGCGAACGATCATTGGGAACAATATCTTTTATTGTTATATTCTTATTAAAGTTACATTTTTTTCCACAAAAAAAATAATTATATTCTTATTTCTTATTGAAGTTTTAGATGAGATGTAAACTACAATTATGAAATGTATGGTGCATTTAATATTCTTAAGCTGACATGCGTTCAGTTTGAACTTTTGTGCTGCTTTTCATGTAGTTTAAGCATAAGAAGGATGAGATTTGATTTTCAGTTGTGAATGATATATTCTTGAATTAGGTTTATAGTCCAGTGTTGATCCAACTCCCCTTTTATTAGGGACGATGTTATATTGACTAGAACCAAAATTCTGAGATGTTCTACTAAGCAAGCTACATGTTAGATCTGGGGCATCCCAATTCGATTGGATGGGATGATAGTTTCTTATTGTGAACATGTAAAATCTAAATTTTGATTAAGTCACACAATATGCTGAACTTTCTACTTCTTTAAGAGGATCTAAAAGATTAGCAATATAAATAGAAGACATTTATAACATTCATTGGCCCATATTATACCTTTGTTATGTGGGTTATCTGGATGTTTAAACGAGTGTTTTACAAGATGAAAGTGAGTGTCTTTATTCACAACAAATTGAACTCTGCTTGGATTGGGTTGAAAGATATCCACACTAGTTAAGCCCTTTTTTCCAGTAGGACACTATGGCTGCATTTGCATTTACTATTCTGCAATCCTAGTAAATGCAAAATTTGAAAACAAATATCTTATCAAAACATTTAAATAATTTGAAAACAAATATGAGCAGAAGCAATCCTCTTATCTCCTCTAAATCCAAATTACACGATCATGGGTCTTACTCAACACTCGTCTTACTTGAAAAAGATGAAATAAGAAAGGATGAATATAAAAATACTCAATAAATGCCTTACCAGAACCTTTTAGATGAACAACTAATTACTTGCTTCAACATAGATATAATGTACAAATAACATGGTGTAGGCAATGAACCCGAGAGAACACAAATCATATCATAAGTAGTGGTCTCGAAGGAGCACAAAACATAAGGTTACATAAACATGTCACGAGCATTAACAATCACCGCTAATCTTAACATCAAATTAACAATAGATAGGCTTTAGCATAATGTCAGTCCAAAGTTTCTCAATGTAAATAATATCCTTAATATAACACACAAGTTATTTCATTATACAATAACATGCTTATATGGTTTCATAACTAGAAAAAAAATAATTATTTACTTTTGATTGTCTCCGACTCAAGTGGGAAAATCACTTACCAATAATTTCTAAATCCAACCGTTTGAAAACGAACTTTCAACTTGAAGGGAGGTCAACAAATTATTTTATTTTTCGAAAATTATAATTATATTTCATTATATAATTAATTTTACTTTTTCATATTAATGATTTGGTTTCGTGTAAATAATTAATATCATATTTCATGAAAAAAATAAATAAATTATTAATTAAGTATACATACCCACCCACATATATATTTACTTAATTAATTCCAATTCGACAGTAACAAGCTTTTTCCTTTTCAACATCCTAAATCAAACTCAAATTTCAATTTTTTAATTAACAAAATCTTATCCAATAAATTAGTTATTTTAAAATTTTCATCGATTCCAACACAAATTATCTTACCAAATAATTTAAGATAATTAATAAAAATTCACTAAAAGTTTGGGCAGTTACGGTGACAAAGCCTCTTCCAAGGACTTAGTTCTGTAGTCTTTCTAACAAGCTTTTTGTCCACATTCATCTCATTTTGATTGAAGAGATGATATAATATACACAAAAAAACTACACAATAAGAAATTTACTCATTCTTTATAGATAGAGTAAGTAGAAAAATTAGACTTCTAAAGGTTGATTTCAAGGGTTGAACTATGTCAGAGAAATTGACGATAGTTAAAGAATTAGACGTAATTAACCGTATTTATAAGAATGATATGGTTATGCTTTTGTCAGGAGGTGTAGGTTAGTGGAGATTTTATATTGTTACCATTTGTGAAAGGTAAAATTAAATGAAAAGAAAAAGAATGAAAGATAGCTTACACACACAAACATGAGGAGGTGTGATTGTAAAGTATGGCTTTAAATGAGCATATAAATATTTTCCCTTTTTCTGCTTTTATATGTTCTAAGATTTATAATACCGAAATTATTTGAGCATCATAATTTGAGTCCATTTCAATACTCAATACTCAATACTCAATACTCATCTCCTTCCCCCTCTCTTCATATTCAAACTTCATCTCAATTCTTTACATCCTCCTTCTCTTCAAACTGGTATCATCAAATCTTATATTTCCCTTTTCTTTCCATTTATGTTCTAATTCATACTCTTCTAATCATCCTTTTTATACATTCAATCTTCTTGTTTTCCCTCTGCATGCGCACTAGGGTTTTCTTTTCTTTTTCTTTTTGGTTTTTTGTTTGAATTACACCAATCCAGAGATTCAAAACGATCGCTAAAACATGCTTCTGGTTTGGATTATTAAGCTCAGCAGTTCAATGAATATAGTCGCGATTGAATCCTTGTTATTTTCTTTGATTCGATTCCTGGTTTCTGCAACTCTGAATTTCGATTACATTGGGAACTTTCATTTTAGGTTTATGCACTACTCGAAATTTTGTTGAAATGGTGCTGTTTTTGTGGTTATTTTATACCGTTCTCTGAACTTCAAGTTATCTTTTTCCAAATTATTGGGTTTCCTAAGTCCAATTTGAATTAAATTGAGGTGCTTTGAACTTATTAAAGTGAAAGTTGGAGAAAGAATTTGGGCTTAAAGAGGACAGATTGGTTTCCCACGCTTTGGTGGGTTTCCATTCAGTCTCTGTCTAACCCTCGTTTCTCTCTCTCTCTCTCATGGGTTTTGGTTTTGCAGAACTTCTTCCTTTGTTGGTTCATATTCTTCGGTTATCTTGTCGCATCTTCGCCGTCCAACGCCCAACCGCTGTAGTGATTCTAGCCGGTTAGAGTGTTGGTAGTTTTTTTTTTTTAAGTTTGTGGATATTCTTGGAACTTCATTAAGTTTTTGGCAAGAGATTAAGTTACAAGTTACCCACTCTGTTTTTGTTATAGCATCTTGATTTTGAAGTGTTTCATCCACTGTCCAACAAGATCAAGAGTACGTTTTGCTGTGGACTTTAGATCCCTTTCGGATTAATTATAGTTGTTGGAAATTCAGTTTTTTTTTTTTTTTTTCCCTTCAAGCCTCATTGAAATGATGAAATGAAACTAATACTTTTAGATAAAACAGTAATAACCATTATTCTTGGTTATACATAGTTTGGAACGGTTGTTTTAGGTTTTAAGTGGATCTGGATTTATGGTGGCATGGGATTATGACTTGTAGTGATGTTGTTTCTACCTTTGTTCAAATTTCTAAACATTTTCAGTTTTATAAGGCATAGTTTCAGAACTGGCAATTTTGTCCTCATTTTTATAAATCTCTTTCTTCATTGTTTCTCCCAGTGATCACAAATGGAAAATTTATTTTAGTTTGAACAAATTTATTCAATGATGTTTCTATTATTTACTTATGTTTTCTCTAATTCAAGCTGTTGTCTCCTTGTTGGTCGTGTGTTTGTCTCAAAAAGTTGGATCGATACAATACATTGAAGGAAAAAAAAGAAAAAGAAAAGAAGTACAGAGGAAGGGCTTTGAGCCCTTTTCTATTTTCGATCTAAGGAATGACTCAATTAGAATTTCATAATTCGAGCGGCAAGATAAGCAATTTCTCACAGCCCTAGAATTTACCCCTTGTTGTACAGTAGCTTCTGTTTTCTCCTTTAGCTAAATTTCTCTTCCCCCCTCACTGTCTCCTTTCTTAACACATTGGTTTTTTAGGTGATTGGTGTCACATATTTTCACACACATATGTTCATTCTTTTGTGCTAAAATCTTAGATGAAACGTATATTATGAGTGGGTACACACACAAAGAGGCCTGATTTTGCTAACGGAACGAGAATGTATCAATGAAAATGGAACTACTTTTAGAAATGGTAACCATTTATAGTATAGGAAACCTTGCTGCGTTTATATTTTCTGAAACATTGACATTCTTATTTCTTGATTTATCTTTGCACATATGACTGGATATGTAATTAAATTATTTTTCTACTTTGTTCATGAATGATTTGAATAAAGAAACAAGGAAAGATTTAATGAAAATTGCACGTTGCTCTGGCTATTCTAGACAGGAGCGTTTTTCCTTTTCCTGTACTGTGGTAATTGAGACACCTCACTAACTTTTACCTGAATGTCTTGAAACTTGTTTCTCTTTGTGTTTTTGAAGATAATAGGGATTACATTCAACTTTCCAAGTTTGGATGATTTATAGTTTTATCATTGGAATGTTCAAATCCCTGTTTATACCATTGTTAAAATAATTTTAGAAAGACTTGAAAATTTTGTATAACGTAATTTTCTTCTTTATTAGATTATCTAAATGGATCAAGAGGCTGCACGAACTGCTCGAGAATCACTAGACCTTGCATTTCATATGTCTAATGTACTTGATGCTGGGATCGATCGGCACACTCTCTCTGTCCTCATTGCTCTCTGTGACATGGGTGTGAACCCTGAAGCTCTGGCTGCTGTGGTCAAGGAATTACGGCGGGAGCCACCCTCATCAGACACCATCGTATCCAGTAACAAGTCATAAGTTCCCCAAGCAAAGAAACAACTTTGTTCTTCTGATGAAAGTTGAAATACAAATGTGTATTTTTAACAATGTTTCTATATATGTAGCTTGCTTGATGGCATCTTGTGATAGATGTGGGCTTGGTGTTTAGAATGTTCAATTTATTCATAATCTTGTGTTCATCCCTTCTTCTCCATTCTGTTGCTTTACAGATTGCTTGTTTAGCTGATTTTGTCAAAATAACAGAATTGGCACACATGTATTCTATACAGATCTGTTGGAATGAGAGTGAGGGAGTATTCTACCTGAACGTACCATGGATGGATCCCACAAGTGTGCAAATGGCCATCGAAAGACAAGGAACATGCTTATTGGGCGATGAGCGTCTGAAGGCCTATAAATACTAGTATTGAAAATCACTAAGACACACAAATTAAGGCACACACATTCGAGTGCTGAAACTCTACTAAATTCCCATATCACCATCACCATTTGTTCACCTATCAGTCGTAGAGGCTTTCATAGTCATTGATCAATTGAGAAAAGCAAGAAATTGAGAAATTGTGATCCACGACTTGAGTTTCACCCTTTTCCGTCTCATATTGCTTTCATCTTGTGATTGTATTAGAAAATCTGATTTTTGTAAACAAATATTATTATGCCTCCATCTCTATTCTCTACCATGCACTGAGTAGCTAAATTTATGAGCGCATTAGGAAGTTAGATTCAACATGATAGAATAAGCATGGACAACTATCATTTTATTTAACCTTTGTAATAGTTAAGTGCTCGAGTCAGAAAGAGCAATTCAAGTAAGGATAGTTAACTACTCTCTCGAGTAAGTAGTTGAGATCAAGTTAAATGAAGATGGAACCGAGTTTAGTAATAAGCTTAAGTCTCTTGCATACTAATACATCATTTACATCTAGAAATATAGTATTAATACATCATTTATATCTAGAAATATAGTATTTATGGGATTGAGGAGCAAAAAAGTGCTTACCTTAATTAGTAATTGGGCGCATGATTCTTATCTTTATTTATTTAAATGATTAAAGAAAAGCTTCTTAACCCTAGATAATCATATATTCGTCCTACAATCCAAAGCCTACTTAATTACGAGACTGATTGTTTTCTGACCATACATACCCATCACATATCACCAAGACATTAGTTATTTAATTTAATTTAGAATGCGTAACACAACTTGATTCAAATTATTTATAGCTTATGTTGGAAAAGGCTAAAACCTTAACTCATAGTAAAAGATGACAATTTTCTTGTGTTCGACTTTGGACTCATTAAAAACCTATTTAAGTTTACATTTGGGATTGAATAGAAAAAAAATGTATGCATCATGATTTCCTTCATATCATCGCACAACATAATCAAACAGTACGAAACAACAATAACTTACTAATACACTAGGAAGCACAAACACTGGAACACAACAAATAGAGACACAAATTTTCAAAAAAGTAGGACACGACACATTGGGGATACATTATTTTTTATTAAAAAATTAAATATATGTAATGTATATAAATATATTGTATAATATTCCATTTGAAAACATCAAAACAAGTTAAACATCAGAATTCATGAGTTTATGTGTGAAGGTTTGGATGTGAATGTTGGGTGTGACCATTTGGACGTGGGGAAATGAGGGACATTATGGTTGTGGGAGGTCTGTCTTTAAGGAAAAGAAAAGGGCAGAGACGATAATAATAAGCCTAAGATGTGGGATTGATGGTCTGTCATTGGGCTACGCATTTGCACTTTTAAAATGTTAGTTTTAGAAAGATTTTTCAGTTCCATGTTGTAGAAGCGTTCCAATCGTGTCTGGGTCTATCTGAAATTAAATAATAATGATAAAATAATTGACAATCCAATTGACGTGTCCGACACGTGTTGGGGTCGTGCTGGTGTGTGTTCGATATCGACACTTGACCATCTTAAAAAGTGTTGGTGCTTCCTAGCTTAGACAACCTTAAGTTGTTATCTCTCATCTTTCTCTCTAAACTTCTAATGGCATTTGTTCAAGGATGTGAAGAAGATCCCATGCAAGAATGAAGGAAGATGAACATAGAGCATATTAAGTGGTTCAATTTCAAGGAGCAAATACTAAATAGAGTTATATAAATAGAGAGATTGTTTTAGAGCTATTGCTGGTTCCAAATTTACAATTCAAAAATTAAAATTGTTAGTTTAATTATATCATTTTAAAACGTAATTATTATGTTAATAAAAGTGCTTAACTTGGTTATTTGTTTTCTAATTGATAATATATGTCGTCTATGTGGTTAATATTTAAGCATCCTTAGTTCCCATTAAAGAAAACACAAAGTGGAAAGTGAAAAGTACATTATAAAAGGGAAACTCCAATTCCAAAGCATTTAAAATGGAAAGCAGCATGAAATGAAATCACTTCACTCACTCACCAATGTAAGAGACAGAAACAGAATCCACAATGCTCCCAACAATCTCCTTGGATTCCTTTAGTAACTTGATACTCTTCTTCAGCTTCTCCCTCTTCACTGACAACGATGGTGACTCCTCCAACATCCTCTCGATCCCTCCCCCAGATGGACTCATCAGCTCCCCGATTGTCTCTTTCTCGATCTCCTTGTTCACCAGATTCTGCAAACCGTACTGCAGGTACAGCGCCGTGCTGTCCACCATTCTCCTCAATACAATCTTCCAGTATGCTGTCATCCTCATCTTCAGATCAAAAGCCTGCTGAAGAACGTCTGGATGCTCCCACAAATTCCCCACTTCGATGTTTCCAAACCCCTCCAGGAATACAGTAGCTGGGCGGTAATCATTTCTCAGCACCTGATTTAAGAATGTCTGTTGCTGGGTCATGAGCTTGTTCCATTCTGTTGTGTATGCAGAATCACAGGTGTAGTCGGTGAGCTTCTCCATTTCTACAACCTCTGTTATCCAACTCATCGATCGATCTTTCATCCCTTCGACGACGCTTTTCCCTGCTCGTCTGATGGGCTGCTGGAGCTGTGGATAGTGTTCAGAATGCTGCATCAACACGGCAAGGACAATGACCTGAATGTAATCCCAAACTTTCATCACAAACTCAACTGGTAAATTTGATATTAAGTTCACTTTCCTCTGCAGAATCGAGAGGAAGGCGGCACGGGGAAGGAAATTGGGAAGTCCAATGCCTCTGGATTCCTCCAAGACTTTGATCTCTTCTATTAGAAAGTTAGCAGTGTTGTCGGTTCCGATGCACTTGTGGAGCTCATTGGAGAACTGATTGATCATTTCAACCATCCTGGCTGTCGAATGCATCTTTTCATCATCGGGAAACTCATCATACTCTCCCCGAAGGAGAATTTTCCGGAGGGACTCTTTCGCTTGTCCAATGATCTGCATAAATGTTGTCATTGCCTCAGCGACTGTCGATAGTTTCTTCGGCATCTTGTTGAGCTCAGCAATATTTGTAGCTAACTTCTCGTTAATTTGCTTGACAACTTCCGGCATGCATCTTGCTATGCTACCTGTAACAAGATTGACAAATAACATCAGGTCCCATTTGGTAATAGTTTTTAGTTTATGAAAATCTATGAACACCCTTTTCACATTTAAAGTTCTATGTTTTCAAAACCAAGTCAAATTTTGAAAACTAAAAAATATTAAAACTTTTTTTGTTTTTGGAACTTAGTTAAGAATTAGACTCTTTTATTTAAGAATGATGAAAATCATGGTACAAAATCTAGAGAAAATAAACTTAATTTTCAAAAACCAAAAAACAAAAACAAAATGGTTATCTAATAGAAACTAAGCTTTTGAGTGAGTTATTAGTTTGGATACCTGCTTGAATTTGCACCAACTTCTGAGCCAAAACTGGAATGCCCACAACAGATTTGTCAATCTTGGAAAGAAGAGGATGAGTTGAAAACAGTTTGGCTTCTGCAACTCGAGCTTCCTCATACGTCTCATTGTCAATTCGGTTCCTAACGCAAACATAACCAAGGCCGATATTGACGTCGTCCGCAGTGACCTTCTCGTGTAGGCCTTCTGGTGCCTTGTCAGACTTGGTCACAACTGCCAACGTTCTCATTCCCGTCTTGTCGACACTTTGAGACATCCGTATCGATTCACAAGTTGGAAAATCAACTGTCGCAGACAAGACATTCAAGATGATGCTCTCTTCTGGCTTGATATGTTCCATGATTATATCTTTTATTTGGTCATAAATGTCTTCAGGCTGATCTTTAACAGGCACTCTTGTAATTCCGGGGAGATCAACCATCGTAAGATCAGGAACACCATTTTTCTTCACAATCAAAGTCAGTGGCGTTTTCGATATCCCTTTGCCACTGCCAGCAATCTCCTCTGTAGCTGTACTGATGTCTTCAGCAATGAAGGATTCCTCGGTGTGGATCATTTTCCCGTTGTACTCCAAAACAAGCTCGGGTTCGGAATCAGGGTTGTTTTGGAGCCTCATTATCAGAGGGACCCTGGTGCAGATGCCTTGACCTCGAGGTATGCTGATCCCAGCCAACGACTCGAGGACGCTTGACTTACCGGATGACTGATCACCAACAACAACTATGGTAGGCAGTTGGATGCCTTCTCTCATGATCATGAGGTGACGAAGCTTGTCGACAGCATCAAGTAGAGGACGAATGCGATCATTGTAGGAAATGATCAGGGGTGGAACCGACACTGAATGGCTGAGGCCGCTTGATTCTCCTTGATGAACAGATGAGCTACCATTACTGTACTGTGCCATTCTTTGTCTGCAGGCTCTGTTGAGGCAAGAAGACATAGTTAGAATTTGAAAAGAGAGATTATAAACAAGTTCATACTTTCTTATTCATCATGAGCAAGTAAATATATATAACAATCATTTCAATATTGCTTCCTGTTCCTTATTTTATTTGTCAGTTTGAATGTTGTATTATTGTTTTTATTTCATAAGTATTTTATTCTATTATAAAGGGGTTAAATTACAAGCTATACTCGAGAAATAAGTTGCTTAAGTCTAAATTTTTGGTACTTTAAGTCTAACAAGTCCATGAACTATTCCAACATTTTTATAGTGCTATGAATCTAATGATATAAAGTAAAGGTTGTGTTAGACATAAAATTGAAATTTTGGATATTTAACATTTTGAAAGTTACCTATTAGACACAATAGTTTATGAAGTTGTAAGATACATTTTAAATTTGATACACTTTCTTTGATATCTGTGGCTGTGCAGACTAGTTTATACACATATCAACTAATCTCATGGAACAACCCGCCTAACCCAACAACACTTAGTGACAAGAAAACTAGTAGAAAATTAATTTCTAAGTGGATGATCACGATGGATTGAATAACTGACCTCTTCACTATTTTATTAAGATTGTGTTTCCTTTTTACAACTAAATCGACCCATAGTAGTTAATTTCAATTACTTATTAGACATAAACATAAACATGAAAGTTTAAAGACAAAAAAGATAAAGTTTAGAACGAAATAATTCAAAAGGTTTTCAGATGTGAAATTAATTTTTTATGGTAATTTGAATTCAAGGGAGGAAGAAATGAGAAATGGTTAACCAATCTAGCAAAGACTTTTCCTTAGGTTTTTCTATCTTAAAAACTAGAGAATAATCACAGTAGGTTTAGGGATTTTATGCTTATTGGATTGTCTAATTGTTATATTTAATCAGTTCATAACAACATTTTCTAAGAATTACAAATATAGCAAAATTTATTGGTGATATACTTTGTTGTAGCTAATGAGTTTTATCTCTAATGTAGAATCCTAATAACAGTATAGCCTATCATTGCTAGACTATGAAAGCTAAATCTATATTTTACTATATATGCAAATCCTAGTACATCGTGTTTGTATATATGCTAATACTTTACTTCTAATTGTTTCATTTACAACTATCTTAAAAGTAAATTATAAAAGGATAAAGAAGAACACTTGTGAAGCCATTGGTAGTGGCATATTGTTTTGCAAAAAGAAAAGGAGAGGAATAAAGAGTGGAGAAAAGAAAAGTTCTTATGCTTATTGGATTGTCTATTTCTTGTCTCCAAGATCTCATAAATCGAAAGCTTTGCGGCAACCAAAGTTTGGTTTTTGTGTAGATTGCAATGAAGGTCAAGAATCCTTTCACAAACTTTTTCTTTTTCTTTCCTTTTTTTCTTTTATAAATTTTATAGTGTTTTTTACTTTGAAAAATGATTTGATTTTTTTTCTTACTTGCTAAGAGATATGGTAATAGAGCACATAAAATATCTTTTAAGAGGCCAAAGTGACTGACATGCACACCTATTGAGAGTACGTCTTCAACTTTGTACTCTTTATATAATATATATACAGAAGGAACTAAATAATATTAATATTAGAAATTAGCCTAGAAGTGAAACTATCTCTCAACTCTTCTGGATCGAAGTTCAAGGCTCACGTTTTACATTTTTTTCAGATTATTTTTATTAAACTATAAAGCTGTTAAGTTAGCTTATTTGCAATTTCTTATTTAAGGTTTGTATAGTTTAAGTACTGGCGTGATCACACCATTATGTTGCTTTTTGTTGATTTTATCGAAAGCTATGTTAAAAAAACCTGATCACTTAATTTAGCAAACTAGTGTAACTCGAGTGTTGGAAAGACTAGGGTGTAAATAGATGTCACAAAAGGATATGAAACTTAAAGCTACCTATGAATAGGAAAAGTCATGTTACTTTAGGAATAAGGAGCACCCTAGGGTAAAGAAATTGAACTTTAAATAATCTAAGATTTCTATTCTACCCATAGAAACATTAGGTAGTAGCTTCTTCGAACTCCTAAAGAAACTTGATACAAGACCAAACATGTGTAGATTTTTACGTATGAATACTTCAATAGTTTTGTGTGCTACGTTAGCATCACTTTTGCTGTAAAGCCCAAAATGTTGAAGTATTGTTAGCCCTGTTTGATCATCATCGCCTATTGTTTTAAATAACATTTTTAGTCAATTCACAACACAAATTCACTTTGGATACCTCTGGTTTTATTAAGTCGCATCCACAAACAACTTTAACTATTGTTAGTTTTGTGGGTTCGATACTTGGAATACTTTGAAATTATTACTTCTTCGACTGTGTATGCTTGCACTTAGACCTAACTTACCTAAAACATTTTGTCATTCATACTTTAAGTCGATCATTTAACAAGGTTGTATGTTAGTAGTATAACATGTGTTAATCATTAAATACCTCTTTTTAGTATTTGGTAAGTTTTAAGAGAAGTGTTCACATGAGATTTTGTCCTTAATTTTTAGTATACGTGTTCGAGGTTGAAATTTTTACCCACTAATTATTTCCCTTGCATGCTTAAACTTTAATTCATACACTTGTTGGTTTTCTTAGTTGATCAACTTGCTGATCTTTTTAGAATACCAACATTTAGGCTTAATAATTTGGGAGGATCGACCTTTGGACTTGTTAATCTTCTTAGATGATTGTCTTTTGGGCTTGATGATATTCAATTAGATAATCAATCTTAGTCCTATTGATTATTTGGATCAACCTTTAATTTGTTACTCAGTGTGAATCGACTTTTGGCTTTTGATTATTTTAAATTTATCGTTGGCTTGTTGATCAATTTGGATTAGCCTTTGCCTTATTGATAAAGTGGATCAGCCTTTGGCTAGTTGATCGACTTAGATCAACTACTAACTTGATGATCCACTCAAGAGTTTTTTCCTCAAGTTTGTAGACTTTCAACCAAACGCTATGACTTTTGATTCCTTTTGGTGAATGACAATAACTTAATGTCTAATTCTTAAATACCTTGAGGCTCAATCTTTAACTAAATTCTCCAAATGAAGAGTGACCTCCTTGAGTTACAGGGGACCTTTTCTTGAGCTTGGGTCTTTGTAGACCTTTTCCACTAAATTTTGGTTTATCTGTGATAGACCTATATTTACAACGTAGTCTATTAGTGATGAACTCTTATCATTGATAGAATTTGATAAATTTTGCTATATTTGCAAAAATGCTAAAATGTTGCTATATACTTAATTATTTTAAATCTAATTGTTAAATTTGCAACTATTTCTTTTAATTAAATATATAACAAGATTTCAAAATTTTGCAAATATAGCAAAATCTGTGTCTATCACTGATAGACCATATTTCAAATATTAATCGTAAAACATAAGAGGATTAACGATAGAATTCTAAGTCTATCACTCATAAATTTTTCTATATTTGCAAATTTTTAAAAATGTTACTATATACTTCATTATTATTCCTAAACTTGTCACTAAATATAATTACCCCTAAAATAATGAGCCGTGACAACTTATAAATTTATATAGTTGATTTCAAATTTAAGATTCATTAGCCAACCTGAACTCAACTCAACTAACACATGTACGTATTCAAAAAAGAGAGGTCTTGAGTTCAAATCCACCAAGTTACATACTCAACAAATTTATGAGTCATTAACTTAGTAACAGTTTCGGATTGACCAAAATTTCTCATAATGAGGTTTTGATTTTGATATTTGGTGCAATTGCACAAAAGACTTCAAGTTTAAGCCTATTTGAGAAAATTAGTGTTGAGAACTAAACAAATACGAGATATATTAAAATATTTGATATGCTTTAAAATCGGTTATTTTCAAACTCAAAATAACTTTAAACGAATTAATCACATACACATAATAGATGTATACATATATGAACATACATACATGTATTTCCATACGGTAGACTTAGAGTAGTCATGCATTAGTAGTATTAACTTCAAACATAACTTTCAAACAAGTACTAAACGTTTATATTCATAAAAAAATACTAAGAAAATTTTCGAAATTTTTTGTTATAGTTTAGTCTTTAATCTAATATGAATTTATTCCAAAAATATTAAAACATGGAATGAATAATCCTGACATGGGTTTTTGATAATTTAAATCAATTGAAGAGAAAACTGATGAGTGCACAGACTGAGATAAATGGATAAGCACAACGGAATCCCAAAATTATTACGTCAATTTCAATCTAAAAGAGAGATGATAATTTGGAAGAAAATTGATTTAGACTCTATAAGAACGTTTTCACAATTGTTTGGAAAAATAAATAGTGATTAATTCTTTTAATAAAAACTGATTGAGCAAATGCACATGCAGTAATGCAAACCATCATCACCATGCCTATTCTAGACTTTTTCAAAACTATTTTACCTTCTTTTAGCACAACACATAAACACACCTCAAGTAAAATAATATATTGTCAATTACTCATGAACTATGCTCACATTTATACTTTTATTATTATTACTAACTGATTTTTAATATGAAGAATAGTTTTATGAATTTTACATGCGAACTCATCTATTTCATCAAATTCAAATGTGTGTAGTTATCAAAGTGAACTTAAGTAAACAGTAATTACTATGACATTCTTCCTCCCTTATTTCGTAGAGGTTAATAAAATGAATTTTCATGTGATCTCATCATTTTGCGAAGAAATTCCATAGTGAAAAATAAGATTTGAAAAGAAAAGAAAAAAAAAAGGAGACAAGATCAACAAAGATGATGAAGTGATTAGGGACAATCAAGAACATATCTGAACATCAAAGGCAAATATTTAATATTGAGCCTTAAATTTTATTTACAAAATTTGCAATCAGAAATGCAAGAATTAAAAATCTTGACCAAAAATGGAAATTTCATAGCAAAGAGAGATCCATTCTGGTCAAGGTTGCCAATTTTAGAGGAGTAAGTAATGGATTGCCACGTTTTTAAAATACCCAAAAAGTTTGGTTCAGCAAAATCATCAACCAATCATAGTCACAGTCAGTAACCATCAAGACAAATTAATAGCCTTAATTATAGCAAAATGTAGTTATGAGAGCCACAAATTCTACAAACCCACCCATTTCAAATCCATATATTAACCTCCATTCTTAATCTAAACTCAACAAATAATGAAATCTAAACCTTGAGAAACGAAGGGCTTGTTCTTTTTTTTCTTTTCCTTTTTTTTGTGTATACTTATTTTCGTTGTAAAACAAGAAAAAAAATCTTGGGTTAAAAATTAGAAAATTCAAAGAAAAACAAAAAGATGGCGGGAGGTGGATTTGTTTCTCAAGGTGGTGGAGCGCACCATGAAGGAAATGTAAATACTTTTGTTATTATCACTTGTTTGGTTGCCGCGATGGGCGGTCTCATCTTTGGATATGATCTTGGAATTTCTGGTTAGCATTGTTTTCTACTCTCTTTTTATGTCTTGTTTTTTGTCTTTTTTGAAGTGATTCAAACTTTTTAAGGAACTAAGAAATGTAAAGGCTAAAATATGCTACAACCTTCATGTTACAACAAATCTCCAAATCTCCAATATGATATGGTACGATATTGTTCTTTTCTGTCTCTTTTCAGGAGGGGTGACTTCAATGGAACATTTCCTCAAGCAGTTTTTTCCATCAGTTTATGAACAACAAGCCAAGGCAGCTGGAGGGAACCAATACTGCAAGTTTGATAGCCAGTTACTCACATTATTCACATCTTCACTATACTTAGCAGCACTAGCTGCTTCTTTCCTTGCTTCAGTAGTAACCAGGGCATTTGGAAGGAAAATGTCAATGCTCACTGGAGGTTCAGTGTTTTTGGTGGGTTCGATCTTAAATGGTGCTGCCGTCAACGTTGAAATGCTAATCATCGGTCGTTTGTTACTTGGTGTTGGTGTTGGCTTTGCCAATCAGGTAATCCTGATCCTACAATCATATATCTTCTAATCTGTCGTACCAAACAATATCTGAAGTTTCCTTTTCCAACAATGCAGTCTGTTCCAGTTTATCTATCAGAAATGGCACCACCAAAGATTCGAGGAGCCCTGAATATCGGTTTCCAAATGGCCATTACCATAGGTATTCTGGTTGCAAATCTTGTTAACTATGGAACGGCTCAAATTAAAAATGGTTGGGGTTGGAGGCTTTCTTTAGCTCTTGCAGCAGTACCAGCAATAATGATGACTGTTGGAGCATTCTTTCTACCTGACACTCCTAACTCAATCCTCGAGCGAGGCGACATGGAGAAGGCAAGGAAGATGTTGAAAAAAATTCGAGGGTTGGATAATGTTGACGCTGAATTTCAAGAACTCGTCGATGCATGTGAGTCTGCAAAGAAAGTGCAACATCCATGGAAGAACATCATGCAACCAAGATACAGGCCTCAACTTGTCATTTGCAGTGTCATCCCATTCTTCCAACAGCTTACAGGAATCAATGTGATTACATTTTATGCTCCTGTTCTCTATAAAACTCTAGGTTTTGGTGACAGTGCTTCACTTATGTCTGCCGTTATATCCGGTGCCGTTAACGTCCTTGCTACAATCGTATCTATTGTTACAGTTGACAAGTTTGGTCGTAAATTTTTGTTCATGGAAGGAGGCGCCCAAATGTTCATCTCCCAGGTAATCAACTACGTACTGAACTAACACTAATTCATAGGCTCAAGTTGATAGGTCTAAGACCAATATATTCAAAATGCTGGTGTTGGAGTTGAAAATCAAAACCTCATATATCGTTTTGACCTACATATTTAAGATATTCCTATTACTTGCTCCGTAAAATCATTATTTCACACTCCTTCAAATCCTAAAGACTATCCAACTCTAACACAACTTTGCATATTCGTTCCCAGATAGCGGTGGGAAGCATGATATGGAAGAACTTTGGAGTCAATGGTGAAGGATCAATGTCAGGAGGTATTGACGCAGACATCCTACTGGCTCTAATCTGTGTATATGTGGCAGGATTTGCATGGTCTTGGGGCCCACTGGGTTGGTTGGTACCAAGTGAAATCTGCCCGCTAGAGATCCGATCAGCTGGACAAGCTATAAATGTGTCGGTGAACATGTTCTGGACATTCGTCATTGGTCAATTGTTCCTCTCGATGCTTTGCCACATGAAGTTCGGTCTCTTCTATTTCTTTGCAGGGTTTGTGGCGCTTATGACCATTTTCATTTACTGGTTTTTGCCTGAGACCAAGAATGTCCCAATTGAGGAAATGAACAGCGTATGGAGGGCACATTGGTTTTGGGGGAAGTTCATTCCAGAAGATGCAGTGATTGGTCCTCATGTTGGTATGGAACCGTATGGCAAAGGTGTCTGACTTAGAAGTTGCAGCAACACAGCCATAAGATTTGTTCTGTGTTTGGAACTTAGATTTTTAGTAGGATATGAGATAATTAAAATAAGAAGAGAGTTGTCTTAATTTCGATTCTTTATGAATGTAGACTCATCTCACAATTTTGACTAACTCATTCTAAGATGCTCAATTTGGGCTTTTATGGGTGCCTCTGAGAGTGCTTTGTAATGATGTTATAATAAGCAGTTTAGTAAAAAACAAGATTTTGATGTTTGGTTCTATATTGGATCTTGAAGTGCTTCATAATCAATCATTTCCAGTAAAAGTAATCCATAACTGTGCTTCATCACAAAGCAGTTGAGAATGATATTGACTTTTCTCAAAAAGGAATTTATATTCCTTCTCAACATGAAAATTTAGAGTGCTAGGTGTTTTACTATGACCAAAGCACTCACACAAGTTTTTTCCCATAATTTTATATTTCCTTCTTCCTAAAGCTCATATGAAGTTCTCTAGGAAGAACCAAACAGAAGCGAACAGAGGAAATTTAGATACTCTAAGAAGATACTCAAACATGTAGTGATCATATTCATAGCAGGAACACCAAGTGACGTGTACAGAAAAAAAAAAAAAAAGGGAAGATAATTTTCCTCTCAAACTGATTTTTTCGTAAGATTTTTTAAAAGCCAACAGAAAAGAGCAAAGAAAATAGAGGCATCTCAGAACGAACACAATATGTAGATAGTTTGAGTTCTTATGGTTTTGGAGAGCTCTTATTGTGTCTCGTTCTGCTTTCGTCGCCTTTTGTCCGATAGGGAAACAAAAGGATATTCGTTGTTTTCGAGGGGTTTTATTATAATTCTGTTTTTCATTACTTACTTCATCTTTCCTCTGTAAAGAGAGTCCGTTTCTTCCGTTCTTTGGAATATAAAAAAATTCTTAATTAGAAACTAAGAGTTTAACTACCAAAAATTAAAACGTTACATAATAATTTTAAAAATTAAATGAGTATTTTTTAAATAGCAAAATGAACCAAAATGTTTACAAATTACACCAAAACTTCGAAATCTACAATGGTTAATCATATATTTTGTAAATATTTCGTAAATATTTTGTTTTACATTTATAAGAATTTTCCAAAATGAAAATTAACTTCAGCTAAGGGGTTAAATGTTTAATTCTCTGCCATGAATTAGAATTCAAACATTAACCTTCAAAATATTTCTTCTATAAATTATATGGACTAAAATATCCATAAATTTGCTAGATGTGTTTACATTTTTTTAATTAGTTCATTTTAGGTTAAAAAGACTATTTTGTCCCTCAAGCTTTTACCGAAGTAACCATTCACTTCTTAAACTTCCATTTATGTACATTTAGTTTTGTAACAATTTTAACATTGAATCTTTAGTATATAACGATTTAGTCCTTATTCACTTCTTAAACTTTAATTTATTTACATTTAGTTTTGTAACAATTTAATCATTGAATCTTTAGTATATAACGATTTAGTCCTTATCATGATAAATCTTATCAACAACCTTAGATGTTAATTTTTATTAAGTAGCGACAAATTTGATTCCTACTCAATTTGTCTATCCACCTAAATAATAAATTTCAATAGAATTTAATAATATTTTTTACAATAGGGACAAACCTATCGTTACAAATGATAAAATATAGGGCCAAAATTGCTGTTTATTAAAATTCAGAAAAAAAATTGTTAAAAATACATTAACTATATTATTACCTTTTTTTTCAAAGTTGAGAGATCAAGAGTGTTTTCGAACTTTATGATTATGTTATTTTGCTTTATTGGTTTTTGTCTCTTGCATGATAGTAGGTTTTTTAAGTAAAGTATCCATAGATTATTTTTTTGTGTTTTATTTAATTAATTATGATTTTTACATTCTGTTTTATTAATTTCAAATTAAATTACATCTTATGGTAGTCTTGCAAAATACTTAGATAAAGACCTAAGCTCCTTGACTAAAGAAATGGTTTGAAAAGAGAGGCATAAGGTTAAAAGGCTTTATCATTATCATGATCCACTAAAGATATCCAACTTAGTATTTTTTTTTTTTTCTTTTTATTTTGATAAAAAAACAATCATACTCAAAGTAAGCTTAGTTCAATGATAATTTGGTTAATCTTCCATTTAAGGTAGAAGGTTCAATCCATCGTTAACACCCAATAGTTATACTAAAAAACAATGATACTCAACTTATTGATTAAAGATCACTATTCAGTTTGTTGCAAAAAATATAAAAAAATCCAGGTTGACAATAAAAATGAACTATCATTAATCTAAAAGAAAAAAAAAACTAAGTTAGATAACATAGTGTCTAGTAAACAATCAAATAAATGTTTGAGATAATTGCAAATATAACAATTAGATTCAATTAAATTAAAAATATTTGGAATAATTGCATATATAATAATTAGATTCAAAATAATTAAATGTATAACAACATTTTAAAAAAATTGTAAATATAACAAATCTGTCAAAGTGAAGATAGAAGTTTATCATTGATAAATTTATCATTGATAAGTTTTGCTATATTTACAATTATTTTAAATTGTCACCCGTTATAATTACCTAATTGCTTTTTGTAAATGTAAATGAGTACCCTTATGAAAGTTTGATGCCGTGCGGACGAGGCTGGTCCTAGAATTGAGAACAAATGGACTTGGTAAAATACCAGTAGCTAAAATTTGAATGGCAGAATTGTATATACGCCAAGAAGCTTGAATGAGTAAAACTTCTCAGCCACTTAAAATCACTTTCAACTACTTTCAAAACCAATTAACAGCCTTAATTACAGCACAAGTCGTTATGAGATCCACAAATTCTTCAAACTCCAGCCATTAACAACCACTTTAATGCCATATATAAACCTCAACTCTTGTTTCAAACGGTAGAAAATAATGAAAAATAAAACTTAAGAAACAAGGTTTTCTTTTTCTTTTATCCTTTTCTTTTTTCTTTTTTATGTGTGTATTTCATTTCAGTTTATAATTTTTTTTTGTTGAAAATAACAAAAAAAAAATCTCTGATACATGTTATCTTGGGCTAAAAATTAGACAATTAAGAGAAAAGAAAAAAGATGGCGGGAGGTGGATTTGTTTCTCAAGGTGGTGGAGCGCACCATGAAGGAAATGTAAATACTTTTGTTATTATCACTTGTTTGGTTGCCGCGATGGGCGGTCTCATCTTTGGATATGATCTTGGAATTTCTGGTTAGCATTGTTTTCTACTCTCTTTTTATGTCTTGTTTTTTGTCTTTTTTGAAGTGATTCAAACTTTTTAAGGAACTAAGAAATGTAAAGGCTAAAATATGCTACAACCTTCATGTTACAACAAATCTCCAAATCTCCAATATGATATGGTACGATATTGTTCTTTTCTGTCTCTTTTCAGGAGGGGTGACTTCAATGGAACATTTCCTCAAGCAGTTTTTTCCATCAGTTTATGAACAACAAGCCAAGGCAGCTGGAGGGAACCAATACTGCCAAGTTTGATAGCCAGTTACTCACATTATTCACATCTTCACTATACTTAGCAGCACTAGCTGCTTCTTTCCTTGCTTCAGTAGTAACCAGGGCATTTGGAAGGAAAATGTCAATGCTCACTGGAGGTTCAGTGTTTTTGGTGGGTTCGATCTTAAATGGTGCTGCCGTCAACGTTGAAATGCTAATCATCGGTCGTTTGTTACTTGGTGTTGGTGTTGGCTTTGCCAATCAGGTAATCCTGATCCTACAATCATATATCTTCTAATCTGTCGTACCAAACAATATCTGAAGTTTCCTTTTCCAACAATGCAGTCTGTTCCAGTTTATCTATCAGAAATGGCACCACCAAAGATTCGAGGAGCCCTGAATATCGGTTTCCAAATGGCCATTACCATAGGTATTCTGGTTGCAAATCTTGTTAACTATGGAACGGCTCAAATTAAAAATGGTTGGGGTTGGAGGCTTTCTTTAGCTCTTGCAGCAGTACCAGCAATAATGATGACTGTTGGAGCATTCTTTCTACCTGACACTCCTAACTCAATCCTCGAGCGAGGCGACATGGAGAAGGCAAGGAAGATGTTGAAAAAAATTCGAGGGTTGGATAATGTTGACGCTGAATTTCAAGAACTCGTCGATGCATGTGAGTCTGCAAAGAAAGTGCAACATCCATGGAAGAACATCATGCAACCAAGATACAGGCCTCAACTTGTCATTTGCAGTGTCATCCCATTCTTCCAACAGCTTACAGGAATCAATGTGATTACATTTTATGCTCCTGTTCTCTATAAAACTCTAGGTTTTGGTGACAGTGCTTCACTTATGTCTGCCGTTATATCCGGTGCCGTTAACGTCCTTGCTACAATCGTATCTATTGTTACAGTTGACAAGTTTGGTCGTAAATTTTTGTTCATGGAAGGAGGCGCCCAAATGTTCATCTCCCAGGTAATCAACTACGTACTGAACTAACACTAATTCATAGGCTCAAGTTGATAGGTCTAAGACCAATATATTCAAAATGCTGGTGTTGGAGTTGAAAATCAAAACCTCATATATCGTTTTGACCTACATATTTAAGATATTCCTATTACTTGCTCCGTAAAATCATTATTTCACACTCCTTCAAATCCTAAAGACTATCCAACTCTAACACAACTTTGCATATTCGTTCCCAGATAGCGGTGGGAAGCATGATATGGAAGAACTTTGGAGTCAATGGTGAAGGATCAATGTCAGGAGGTATTGACGCAGACATCCTACTGGCTCTAATCTGTGTATATGTGGCAGGATTTGCATGGTCTTGGGGCCCACTGGGTTGGTTGGTACCAAGTGAAATCTGCCCGCTAGAGATCCGATCAGCTGGACAAGCTATAAATGTGTCGGTGAACATGTTCTGGACATTCGTCATTGGTCAATTGTTCCTCTCGATGCTTTGCCACATGAAGTTCGGTCTCTTCTATTTCTTTGCAGGGTTTGTGGCGCTTATGACCATTTTCATTTACTGGTTTTTGCCTGAGACCAAGAATGTCCCAATTGAGGAAATGAACAGCGTATGGAGGGCACATTGGTTTTGGGGGAAGTTCATTCCAGAAGATGCAGTGATTGGCCATCATGTTAGTATGGAGCCGTATGGCAAAGGTGTCTGAATTTGACGTTACAAGAATACAGCAATGAGCTTTATTCTGTCCTTGGAATTGAGATTTTTGGTAGAATATGAGACAATTATAATAAGGAGAGGAGAGTAAGGAGTTGTTTTAATTTTGATTCTCAATAAAGTTAACTCATCTCACAATTTTGATGAATACATTCTAAGATGCTCAACAATTTGGGCTTTTATGTGGTGCAAATAAACTTGTGTATATTTGAAATTGCTTGGTAATGATATTATAATAGGCAGTTTAGTAAGAAAAACAAACAAACAAACAAAAGTATATGATTTTGAAGTTTGGTTTTGTACTCGCTCTCAATGTCCTTCCCAATCAATCGTCCCTTCTGAAAGCACTCTACAAGTGAGCTTCCTCACAAAGCACTAATTAGCATTCCTTCTCATCATGAAAATTCAGAGTGGGAGGTGTTTGGGCATGCCCAAATCACTCCCACAAGTTTATTTCCACCATTTTCACTTTCCTTCTTCCTAAAGCTCATACAAAGTTTTGTATGGAAGCAAACAGAAAAGCACAGAGAAAACTAGGGTCACCAAGAATAAACATAAACAGGTGGTGATCATACAGTAACACCAACGAAAAAACGTTTTACCCAAAACAGAGATTTCTAGGGAAACAAAGAGAAACATGTAATGACAATGAAGTAAATGTAAATGCATCAAAGATCAACGTTTAGACAAAACAGAAAGAAGCCATTTCCAGAAAGCAAAAACACAGATCAAAAGTAGGCATTAAAGAGTATAAAATGCACTTACAAATTTGAAGACACTGGGAAGAGAAAGATGAAGAGAGGGTGACTTGTTTAGAAGCAGAGGTAGAGGGATTCTTTTGATTGTAATTTTATAGAGAAAGGAAAGAGGAGAATGGGGGTTTGAAGCTTTGGGTTTTGGGAGAAGGAAGAGTATGAATATGTCATGGAGATGACGTGGGAGTGAGCTATTTACTTGCTTTATTAACTTTTCCCCTTTTCCGTACATATTATATTAGTATTTATTAGATGGTTGGAAGGGAACTATTGGAGTTGGGGTTTTCTTTGAGACGACCACTGAAGTTGATGGCCTTAGGCCTTAGACTACTTTTGATTCTCTACAGGGACTCATCTCATGGCTTCCTCAAAGGGTGAGCTTCCTCCTAATTTCCAATATTATATTACTTTTCAAATCTATCAATATAATATTTCAACCATTTTCAAATATAACAAAATATAGAAAATATTTATATTTAGTATTTTTCATTCATAGCTATATTTTTTCTAAAAAAAAATTCAAATTTGTAATTAAAAAAAAAAACTCCAAACTTTCATGAAAAACAATAATTTAAACATGCATGTTAGTAGGGATGTTCGGGGACAGGGCGGGGTAGGACGAAGGCGTCATTCTCCATTCCCATCCTCAATCCCTATGAAATTCTTCCTGGTATTGAATTGTAATTAGATAATTAGATTTATCACCAAATTGTTTGTTGGGTTAGTTTTATATGAAAATTTAAATTTAAATATAATCTAATCAATATTTTGTATAAAAAACTAATCAACTTTTTTTTTTTGTCAAAATAAATTATGCAGGTGTACAATGTAAATTTAAATATTGAAATTAAACACATTAATTATGTTTGAAAATAAACAATCAAATTTGAAATTTAAATATTTGTTAATTTTATTCATTGGTATTATTTCATCTAACATATAGTGGAGATGTCGAGTAGATGTAGTCAAACTTTAGTTAAGAATGTGAAAGAAAATAAACAAAGCCTTCTAAAATAAAGGAAGACATTCATTGAAAATATTATATAGTAAGTGAATATAACAGAAAATAATTAAATAAAAATATTCACAGAAAAATAATTAAATAAAAAAATAAATTTAGAAATTTAGAAATATATTAATAAGAAAATAATTAAATATTTAAAAGATAATTAAGGAGAGATAATATTTTATAATAAGATTGTGTAATAAATCCAAAAATGATATATTGTATTTAAAAATTTTACAAAATTAAAATATGAAAAAGAAAATCAAAAGATTAAAAATGTTCTAAAATGTTTTCGGAATATAATCATGAAATATATTTGAATTTTAAGACATTTATGAAATATTAGTTACAAAGTAGGTTGATTTCATAAATTTTTCATATTAATATCAATTTGAATCAAATTGTTTTATTTAATTAATGGTCACCATAAAAATATTTCACATCATCAAATTAGTCAATTTATGGGTTAAATTTAATTTGAAACCGAGATCAAACTTCAATTGATTTCAAACTTATTTACTTGATCTAAAATTTCTTAAGAGAGGTGAACAAAATCATTATTAAAAAATGAAGCGTAATAAATTAGAACCAACAAATCTAAACTTTCTAAGAAAACAAAAAGATGAGATAAATAATGAATTACAATATTTTAGTGTACTTTAGGTTCCTTTGGTTACTGTTTTAACTTTAATTTTTATGTTTTTGAATTTCTTTTTGTTAGAAAATCACTTCAAATTGCAAATGGCTAAAAAAAGTTGAGATAAAAATAAAAATGATATATATATATATGACTTTGAGGTGTAATTTAAAGAAAAAACTATACTGGTAAAACTAGAACTCTTGTTAGAAGGAAACTGACAAATATAGTTACCACTAAATTACCTACAAATATTAAATAATTGATTTTCAGCTACTTGGAACGGAAGAATTTGAAAAGTTCCATGTAAGGGCTAAGAAACTAAAGAAAAGTGAATAATAATGTTTTTATTTTATTTGGCATTTTACCTTTATTGTTAGTGGGAATGAAAGAAGCATTTGGTGGACTTTACTTTTTCAAAGTCTATGGAAGAAAGAATTTGAGAAAAGAAAAGTATGCATGAAAGTGATTTTTTAATTACCTTCGTCTGCAAGTATGGTGTTAACTAAGGAGAGATGTGGAAAATATGAGGCAGCTGGGAATTGGTATTTCTCTCCTTGCAAAAAAAAATAAAACACTCCATAACAACACAGAAAAGAACTTTGTCGTAACTTAATCCCTTTGTTTGAGTTCAATAAAAAAATGCCGACAATTTTCACGTGATTTATTTTGTAATATAAATATGTGAATTTAAAATTTGCAGATGAAAAAGAAAAGACAAAAAGAAAGAATAATACATTTTTCATGGAATATTGTTGAGGGATTGAAAGTTTAGATCATCGATTTTGTTGCATTTTTTTTTTTTAAAAAAAGAGGTTTAGGAAATAAGTTAGGGTTATATATGAGTTTTTTTTTTTCTTCCTCTTTTTAAAAAATTATTTTCTTTTTAGAAAATCAAATTATCTTCCTCTTGGAAAATCATTGAAATTTAGGAAGAAATTTGATATCTTCCTTTTAGGAAATGATTAAATTTTAAGAAGAAATTTGCTATTTAGGAAAAGAAAATTATTGATATTTGAGAAAAGAAATATAGAATAAAATCTATTTTGTAATAATTTAGGAAGAAATTTGATATTTGAGAAAAAAAATTATTGATATTTCTAAGAAAAACCATTTCGTAAAAGTTAATGGTTGTAAATGAGATTTGAACTCAAAACCAAGAGGTTGTGCAAGGGGCACAATCACAATAATAGAAATGACGCAAAATTTAATATATATATTATAATCTAACATTTCAAAATTAATATTAAAATACAAAAATCGATAATGTGAGGGGGTGCTCATGGTCCCTTAATAAATCTGCCCTTAAACACGTACGATGATATATATGTGGTAATGAATCCTTTTGTGTTGTGTGATATATGGCCATGTTATTTATATGTAGGTAAAGATTTTGCTTAGACACATAATTCCTTGATATTTCATTAAGGTTTTAAGTGTACAACTTAATTCTGTCAGTGAAGTATCACTATGCGTAAAAAATTTGTAGTTGTGATATCTCACTTCCATGCCTTGAAATTCCAATAATGATATGTCGTCGTGTGTATATATGTTCCAACCCAACAGTCTTGATGGCTACTAGTTCCAACAGGTCTCAACATTGCTCACTACTTGATGCCCGCAAACATCTCCAACATCGGTGACTCCATTGTTGCACCCCTGCTCCCATTTACATACCAATGTTGGCCACTCAATTGCTTGATTTTCCTAACGCGAACGTTGATTTCACTACGAAGAACACCTATTTTAATCTTAGGGTGCCAAACCCCTAACCCCTTCGAAAATATGAATCTTACACATTCTCTATATTTTTAGATACCTTTTTGCATTCTTGAATTCATCTAGGCTATTTTCCTTTGTTTAGGTCGAGAGAAGTTTGAAAAGGTTTGCAACCTAGCACTACAAGAAAGAGGGACTCTTCCGACGCATAAAATTGTCGAGAGATATATGAAAAGCGTCGAAAAAGGCTTTTCCAACGCATAAATATACGTCGGGACACAAGTCGAGAGTGAAGGGATAAAAGCCCTATGGCAGCGGAAGAATTTAAATTAATTTGGAAATCTTAAAATACCCGTACATTGGCAAAATTTTAGAATCAAAATTCTAAATAAAAACTAAGCATGCTTTTAAATTAAAGAAGACAGAGAACTTACTTTACATGACGTCTCTGAATCTACAAATCACCGAATTGGGGACACCACCCATCAGACCTTCTTATTTTCGAGGATGAGATTGGTTTGTAGGAACCAATTGGGATGGAAAAAAGGTTTGGAGAAACTTTTTTCTTTTTGTAGAGAGAAAAAACTTTGGCTTTTTTTTTTTTTATGAATTTCGTTAAAGAAAACTGTTTTCTTCTAAATATTTATAACTCTCTTTCCTTTTGGAATATGAAAAGAAGTAGGAGAGAATCATGAAATTTTATTATCAAATCTACTAATTAATTAACAATTAATAATTAATTAAATCATATTTCATTAATATTTCATTCAAATCTTATTTAAATAAATATTTGTCTCATATCTTATAGATTTATATTAATATAATTAAATCATTTTTAATTATATTTCATTCAAATCTTATTTGAATGAATATCTCTTCAATATTATTTTATAAATTTAATTAAATAAAACTAAATTATTAATTAATTAATAGTTAAATTAAATATCTTATATTCAATTTAAATTAAATTTGAATCATATTCAAATATAAGTTTCACTCATAACCAATAATTTTGATATGAATCCAATTCACATTAAATTAATATTTGAACTTATTCAAATATTTTATCTCTCATAAATTAACTTTGAATATATTTTATCTCTCATAAATTAAGTTTGAATCATATTCAAAATTAAATTTATATAATAAAGTTTCACAAACTTTATATTATAATGTATCACTAAACATTAAACTAATTCCCTAAGTAAATTTGAACATTTCAAATTACAACCAATATAAATAAATCTCATTATCCTTTACGAGCTAGGAAGGGGACATAATGGACTTACAGATCAGGCGCTACAACGATCTGAGATTAATTGGCTAAACTCATTAATCACATTAATCAATATTCGCTAACTGTGTGTACACTCCACTAAAGACTCACAGCTGAACTCTTCTCTCTGTAGATATATTTCTATGTCCACGGATATAGACCAATAACAGTAAATTAGTCCTTCATAAGTGTTCGTAACATCAGTTGGGTCAATTTATCGTTTTACCCCTACGTTACCTCTAATCTGTAAATATCAGTGCTCCTCCAATGAACAACTTGTTTATGGTCCTACCATTAAACAGAAACACTTTTCGTGCCATAAAGAGGGTAGGGCCCTTTGTTCAAGACCTGAAGACACCATTTAAGGAACACTCATCTACTTACCCTAAAATAGGGAATAAGTGAATTCCATATTATGTAATTATGTTCTCAGCTCTCCACTCGGTCTTGTCCTCAAAATGATAAGCTTATTGAGTCGGCGATCTATCCACTCTCACTTGTACAAATCAAAGGACAATCTCTCGCGTAACCTGCAATTAATGATATGTCCTTCCTCTGACACAACAGTGTAGACGTCGGGAATAGGTATCCATTTTCCGACGCACTTGACACCACGTTGGAGGAAGGCCAAAGAGTACAATTAATTGACTGCCCTCTACTGACGTTACACTTTCCACGTCGAGAATAGGGGTCCATTTCCCGACATTTCTCGACATACCTGGCACCACATCGGACGAACCCTAAACCATTCCAACCAGTTCCAATCCTCATGTGTCTGTGTCGGGAGGAATATCTTTCCCCGACGTGCACCAAGATGCATCAGGAAACACTAGCTTCTATTGAGTCATGCTTTTCAACGATTTTTCCTACGTTGGAAAACTTTTGATTTCTTGTAGTGTAGTTGGAAGTTAGTCAGAGATCTATGAGTGACATATTGTTTTTTTAGAGCATGATTTTAAGCATGGATTAACATGTTTTCTCTACAAACCATGATTTCTGTTAGAGTCGGGGTGGACTCGTCTTCAAATAACAATAGAATATTTGTTAAGAAAGTTGTTCTTAAGAAGACCTTCGTAGATTTGAAGTTATTAAAAGAATATTCTTTATATAAAAAATATTCTTTTAATTAATTATCCTATCTCAAAGATATTATTATGATTTTTTTTAGAATCTTATATTCCCTTTATTTGTGGAATAAAAGAGGATTTTTGGATAATATATATAACCAGCGTCCTTTGGCTTCTTGGGTTTGCGGAAAAAGAAAATAAAAAGGGTGTTACGTGTGAATTTAAAAAGCAAAAAAAATAAAAAGCATCAAATAAGTAATCGATTCTTCCTGGGAATTTTTTTCTTTTGCGTTTTGTGAAAAATATTGACCTCACAAGAAACTTCCGACAGTGGCGGTGGCGGTGGCAACGACAAGGATGAAAATGTCCTCATCTCCTCTCTCGATTTCTCTTTCTTTCTTTTTACGTTTATGATTCGATTTTGTGTTGCAGGGAAGAAATAGGCTAAACTTTCCCCGACTATTTGAAAACGTTGGGGAAAGAGCCTTTTCGCGAAGTGTATCGTACACACATTGCGTAAATGTTTAACTTTCCACGACGTGTGGTAGGGTGATGTTGTGGAATTACATTCTGTGACATCAATGTCTCATGCGTCGCAAAAAATTAAAATTTGTCATTTCAAATAATAATAATAAGAAGATGATGATGATGAAGAAGAAAAAGTACATGTTGACAATGCTGACAATGTGCTGACAAGTACGTGCTGAAATCCTTCCTCGACGTGCTGACAATGTGTGTCGGTGAACCTTTTTGCATGTCGACGCAATATGCGTCGGAGAAAGCACATCGGAGAAAGTATCCCCGATGTGCTTTCTCTAACATACATGTGGACATTGACTGAGACGTCGGGGTAACCTTCTCCAACGTGTTTTGGGGTTTTTGCCAACGTGGGGCTGCATTGGAGAAGACCCTATTTCTTGTAGTGTTCCTATTCTATAAACCCTTTAAGTTGTATCTCGAACATTGATCTCTGTATGTCTCTACATACTATTCAAGACTCATCAAACAACTTAGGATGTTAGTTTATTGGATTTAAGTTATTAAGACAAAACTAATAATATAATCAATAACATTTATTGAAATAATAACACTTTATTAATAACGGTTAATGAATTATATTTACTATCTACGAGTTTTAGGACATAAAACCCAACATCAACAACTTAAACTAAAGAAGCGATTGAAGGAATTTCAGTTGTGGACAACTGTGACTATAACTGAGCCACTGGGCGTGGGTGTTGGCAATTGCAACTGAGCAAGAAATGTGTGGGCGACTGAAGAAATTTTGGTTGGCTAAATAGAAGATGGGAAGACGGGATGACTGCGTGTGAGACAACGAGGCAAGCGACTTCAACGTGAGCGTGCGGTGCAACGAAAAGCCAAAAGGTTTAGGTTTTAGGTTTTCTTTATATATATCAAATAAATAACTAGATTCAGGTTGACCTAGGATGACTCAAATGTGACTTGACTCAAGTTATAATTTATCCAATTTTGTAATCCAACCCAACACAAAATTTAATCAGATAAGTTGGTCAGATTATCGATTTTTTTTACTATCCCTATTTGTAGGTTTGTAGTGTTTAAACCAGAGACCATAAGCATCACCCCCAAGGTATGTTCTTCTTACTTTTAGCTTGTTGTGACAATTTGATAATTATTGACTTAAGCATCAACGATTTTATTTGTGACAGACACCAAATTTGATGTTTTCTGGTGTGTTTCTTCTTAAAATTATAAATTTACCATTGAAGGCAGGTAAAAGCAAGTCTACCTAAACAAATTTTTGCCATGAAGGCCAATCTTGACTGTATCAAGTTTTTATTAAAATAGTTTTCAAATAATAACGAAGACCATAAAATAGCTCTTTCCCTCGTGAAATGCATGCATGCAAATTATTTAATTGGGGTCAAAACAAAATATTTGAAAGCTTAAAGAAAAAGCTGGAAAACATGATATAGACATAAATGTTTACAAATGAATAAGAAAAATGCTTTTAAATTTTAAAAGTTCATTAAGAAAAAGGAGATAAAACAAAGAAAACAAGAGAAGGAAAAGGCATGGGAGAGAGCTGAGTTATATATTGTGAGGCCAATGCGTTGTCACAACCCAAACCCTTTCTTCCTCTCTATAAATTAAATTTCCACTTCTCATTGCCATTCTTCAATTAATGTATACCATACTCTTCTTCAAATTTCTCTTCTCCTATATACTTCTTTAAAGTTAAAAGAAAAATGGCAAGCTCCACCCTCTTCAAAACCCTTCCAAACTTTGGTCATTTTGGTGGTGCAATTACAACAAGATTATCAACCTCAAAACCTACTCTCATTATGCCTTCTAACCCTAAATTTGTTCACGTAGGTGTTGTTTACGATGCTTCACGTTTTGTCGAATATTTGAAATTGTAAATTAACCTTAATGTTTGTATAGCTCATCTTACATGTTGTTAAACCAAAAAGGAAAGGTACTGGGTAGGGTTAAACAACAAGTGCTATGACTTGTTTGTTGTATTAATTTGAATGGTGTGAATAATGAAAGAAAGGTATATTATTTGTTGTATTTTGGACAGAGAAGTCAACCAGAAGATAGGTGAGAAGCCAAAGATGGCATAAATACAGGAGCTAATGTGGAAATGGTAATGCATGGGGAAAATATGATGAACCATAAGGCTTACTCTACTACACAGTAACATGAATCTAACTCCAAAATATTTATAAAAATAGATTTAAAAGGTTGTTATAAGGTTTTATAAGGATGATTTTAAAAAATAACAAATAAACTCAAAATATTTATAAAGAATAGCAAAATTTTGTATACTTCTACGATTTCAACTATGGTAGTTGCAAATGAATAATAATTAAGGATATAATAACATTTTTAAAAAATTGCAAATATAGCAAAACTGTTGTCGATAGATTTTATCGACTATTCCACGAATTTTCAAAACCGGCCCAAGCCCACTTCAAACCCAAGCCCATTAATAGTGGATTACTCACAGTCCAATAAAGTTCATCTCTTCCAACCGGTCTTCTTCAACAAATTTTCTTCTCTTTTTCTTCTTTTCAAATTTGCTCAACAATTGGTTTTTGTCAATAGTTTCTTTCAACTTTTTTTTTTTTTCTGTTTCCAATTTTGATTCAATAACCCAGTTCACAATTTTTTTTCCTTTTTTTTTCAAATGCACTCACCACCTCATCAAATTTCTATCTTTTAAAAAGTTTTCTGAACTTTTAGCATAATCATGTTAATTAAAATGAAAATAATAGACAATGGAAGGTCAAATGATAAACCAAGTGATAGAACGCATATTCCTATTCGTTCATGGATTAAAGAAATGGTCTTATTTGTACACTAAATGTACAATAATAAGACACGTAACTTGATTAAATAATAAACATACGATTAATCGGCAGAAATGAGGACGAAAATTAATTACTATTAAATATTGAGATTGAGAACCATTTTAGTGGAAGATTTATTGGTTTAATTTTTTTATTTATTTAGAATAGCACCTTCTATTTTATTGGTCTTTTTTCTTCTCCTTTAAGTCATTTTAAGTTATTAATTATTATATTAATATGTCATTAATTTAAATGTTTTTTTCACATTTCAACGCTTTTTAATATATTTTTTTTAATTTTTAGTTTTTGAAAAACTAATTAATAGATTTTATATTAATTATTTAAAGTAGTTGGAGTAATAGTATGAATGTGATATTTTAAAAGGATGAAAGACAAATGTGTTCAAAAATATTTTTTTTCTTATGTCCTTTTAATAACTGTAGATTATAGATAAAGCCATCAAAAATATTTTTAAATATAATAAATATTAATTTTTTTCAAAAAACAGAATAAATTGAAAACAAATAACATACAAAATTATTATATTTTTTTTACAATTTATCATTAAAAATATTTTATATTTTAAAATTTAAATTTATTATTCTATATTTAAAAACAATGCATAACTTAATAACATTTTCCTATTGAGAAAACATAAAACAAGAGTATTATCTGCTGATAGAAGTATTAGGACACAACAAAGAACAAAATGAAAGAAGGTTTTTAGAATTTTGACAACAAGAAACTGAGTTGAAAGTGGAGAATGTTAAGGTAAGATAATGAAATACTCTCTTCAACATAAAATTTGTGCCAAATAAAATCTGAAATTTGTTCGAAAGACACCAAAAGCCAATCATACAAAGGTGGGGGCCTATTTGCACAAAAAAGTTAAGATTTAGGCATAATTGGTACAAAAAGTTACATTTCCCAATAATTAATATTTACAAATGGTTCACAATCATCATATGCTTAGTAGAGAAGAAAAAAGGCATCATCATTATCACATGCTCTAAAAATAATCCTTTCAAATCTTCTATTGAATCTTCATTTCTCCCTATTACTAATGATACCATAATAATGTAGCCTCAAAATTCCAAGACAAGAAAAGCTCTCAAACATTTACACATGGGTTGGATTTTCTCCATCATGAAAATTTCTCACTATTACAATACCATTTTATGTCAAGAACCAAAGAACCAAAGAACTAAAGAACGCTTTTTCTTCTTCTTCTATATTAAGTTTTCAACCCTTTTGGCCTTATTTCAATTCCTTGGATAAGGAGACCGCCCTTCCAATGCCCGCCTTTGACCTCTAACACGCTAATCTCGAGCTCCCCGTTGTCCCCATCATGGAAGAATTCACCAAGCTGAACCTCCAGCCATCGATCTTCTCGCTCCTTAGGGATGTGGCGACCACAGTCCACAGCTGGGGCATCGTTCCTGGTGATTTCAGGAGGCGTGCCCACTTGCGTTCCAATCATGCTACGTCTACCACCAAGGTTGAAGAGGCCAAAGCCCCTATGCACAATTGGGTGTCGTTGTCGCCAATCTCTACTTACATCATCTAAATACACAGTTCGCTTCACGGGTTCGGTACCGGTAAGGCCAACACCTACCTCAACGGGCTGTTGTTGGAAGCCATAGCTGGAAGTTGTGGGCTTGAACACCAAGTGGGCTGAATATAATGTGCCTGGAGACAGCATCTCCGTCTCTATCTTGCCTCTGATCTCGAGCCAACACACACTCACCAGCTCTGCCACCTCTCCAAACCTATTCAAATAATATAACCTCAACATTATGATTTTACAAATCTTCACTCCACATTTTAAATTTTGTTACTTAATGTGATCTTTGAAATAGCAACAATAAGTGTGTTTAGCAAATAGAAAGAAACATTCATTCTCCTAAGAATCCTGTATGATGTCTACACCGATTTGAGTTTTAAGGTACTCGACAAAAACGCTTATCCAAAAGCAATTTCACTCAAAATACATAAACATTATGAACTAAAGAATGTGAGATAAAGAGAAAGTTTTACCTTGCTTCAGGAGTAGAAGACCACCTCCAATACCTAGGAACATCACCCCAAACAATGGAAAGCTGTCTTGGAGAGATCATGTAGCATTTTTTCCCTGTCTTTTTATCCAATGAAAAGCTCTGAAATCAAATATATATAAGAAAACCCCAACATTAGAAATTTGGTCACTAAAGCAAAAAAGAAAAAGTGGGTTGTTGAATACAAAATGAAAGGAAAAGAAAAAAAAAGGAAAAAAAGTGACCCTTCAAAAGAAAAAGTGGAAAGAATTCCACTATAAATAAAGGCAAAAACAAAAGTCAACCAAGATAGTCCCTATCTTCTTATTAGAAACATGAAATCAAAAGCAGCCAAAACAAACAATAACATCATCATTAACAATTTAAAATCATGCTTTACAAATCCAAAACTTTCATTTTCGAAAATAAAAATGCCACAAACAAAACAAAACAAAACCAAATATCTTCCCAATTTTTCCTTGATCCCTAATTTTTAATTAAAAGAACAAGACAGAAAAAAACAAAAACAAAACAATCGCATAAGAATCAGCGTCGTCAATCATACGATGAGAATCCCAAGGAAAAAACCCACCATCCAAATGAAGCAATTTCAAATCTATATTCAGAAATCAGATTCAAAATCGAAATTATACCTTAGCACCGCCGTGGATAAGTACAGGGAAGCGGCAGAGATGAAGATAGAGCTGTTTCTTGGAGGAAAAAGGTGGAAAAAGATGAGAAAGAGCGTGAGAAATTTCATCAGCGTAATCGGGAGGAAGAAATCGGTCCCAAAGAGCATCGGAATCAGCAGCAGATCGGAAAGTGGAGGAAACAGAAGCGGAGCGGCAAACGTCTTGAGGAGAAGTGAAAGAGAGTATGTGAGAAACACAGCCTTCGGGAAGAGCGGAGAAGTCGAGAGGCGTGGCGGAGTCGGCGAGGACGGCAGCGGTGGGTTTGGGTTTAGCCATGAGATTGTGAAGTGGGATTTTGAGAAAGGAGAAAAAGGGGGTTTTATATAAAAAGAAAGGAAACGGTATCTTAGCGGTTAAGGTTGGAGTATGTGTGTTTAGTAATTGAAATTTAAAAATAATAAAAAGAAAGAGAGGAGAAACTGTCGGTTCTCCTCTCTTTGTTTTTGCTTTTCCAACCATTCCTTCTCTTTCTTACATTCATTCAAATTATTATTCTAATCTTTTCTTTTTCTACTAATTTTTTAGGCACATTTTTTTAAGTACTAAAATATTAAACCAATTTACCAAATATAATAGAATAATTTTTATAATTGTAAAAACAAAAAAAAAAAAAAACATTTACGTTTTTCCAAAATTCTTTCAAGCTACTTCAATTTTGACATCATCTAAATAATCACTTACCATTGTCAACAAGGTCAATACAATTGTTTAAATTTGATTTTTTTTTATCGTTTAAAGAGAAATACGTGATCATGTTGATATGATCTAAACGATCACTTAACATAGTTAATACAATTGTTTAACATGGTTAACATGATCATTTAGATTTAAAGTTTTTTTTTTCATCGTTTAAAAAGAACTACACGATCCTGTGGATATGATCTAAACGATCACTTACCATAGTTAACACAACTATTTATATGAATCTCGTTTTCCATTGTTTGAAAAGAACTACATGTGATAGTGCCACTACAAGAAATCGAAACAATTGCGACGCCAAAAACAACGTCAGCGAAAGGTGCGTCGCCGTTGATCATCTATCACCAACGCACAAAATGTTACGTCGCAGAAATTCTAAAATTAAATTTAATGCGTTCACTTTCCGCAACGCACACAATGGTACGTCACGGAAAGTGTCTTTCCGCGACGCGGAGAAACAAGACGTTGCATAAAGTCAAAAAAATTAAATTTAATGCGTTCACCTTCCGCGACGCACACAATTGTACATCGTGGTAAGGCACTTTCCGCGACGCGGAGAAACAAGACGTCGCAAAAAGTCAAAAAAATTAAATTTAATGTGTTCACTTTCCGCAACGCACATAATGGTACGTCACGGTAAGGCACTTTCTACAACGCGGAGAAACAAGACGTCGCAGAAAGTCAAACCCTAATTTCGTATGATAATCTTTCCACGACGCGCCTTTACAATACGTCGTGTCCTTGTACGAAATTAGGGTTAGACTTATCGAGACGTGGGAGGGTGCCACGTCGCGGAAAGTGTAAAAACAACGAAACAATTCGAGTTTCCACGACCCAACGGTGACGCAATTCGCAGGTAGTCGAACGTATTAATTTGGTTGCTCGACCTTCCGCGATGTATGTCCTTCGACACCGCGGTAAGTGAACCTAAGTTCGAGGTTGCTAAATTTTGCCGTTGTCGTTGCCGTCTCTCGCTGCCGCACCACCTACTGCCATCTTGAAGTCGATTGCACTTGAAGCTTTTTTCTTAATTTTTATGTAATGTTTTGAATTATGTAATTACTTTTTTGAATTGAACACATTTAATGTATTATTTCATTTCATAATGAATAATATTTTCATTTTTATCAGTTTATTACAAATTTTATTACATTGAGTTTTACTAATGCCTAAATAATGATAATAAAAATTTGTGACGTCAACATCGTGGAAGCCTTCGACGACGTCGATGTCGCGGAAGCCTTATGCGACGTAATGGGCCATGCGCGGGTGAAACCTTCCTCGACGTCGTGTCGAGATGTGTCGCGAGAAGTATTCCCAACGCGCTTTTCGTGACGTGGATGCCAACGTCGTTCACGACATCACGGTAGCCTTTCGCGACGCATTTTAGGGTTTTCGACGACGTTTATGTGTGTTGGGGAAGACCGTTATTAATGCAGTGTGTGGATATGATCAAAACGATTGCTTACCATAGTCAACACGATCGTCTAGCATGGTCAACACAATCATTTAAAATTGAAGCACTTTTCATCGTTAAAAAAACTACACAATCGTATATTATAACTTAAATGATCATAGACTATTTGTTTTGACTATAGTACCTGATCATTTAGAAGAAAATTACTCACGTGTGCCTGTGGCTGATTAATCGCGTGTTGACTGAGGTAGTTTTTTAATTTTTCATTGTGAGTCGGCCGTGAGTTTTTTCCAGTTTTGAAATAATTGTACTATAGAGCTAAATATTTTACCGGTTTGTTATAATTTTTAAGAACTCTAATATAATAATCTATCTAATTTTTTATAGTTTTTTTTGTTATACTTTATAAATAGCTCTATTTTTTACATTCCATAACAATTCTCCTAATTTTAGTGCATGTCTAAGTACAATAACTAATAATACATTTATAAAACTATAAATACACCCAAGTGTAGAACGACGTGTACCGCTTTGTAATTTTCTAAATATTATTGCATATTCTAAATTTTTAATATTTATATACTTACAATGTATTTCTTTTCACACAGAATACTTTTTTACGTGTTTCGAGTTTCACCCTATTTTCTTTTCTATCTAAATATTTGGACATTTTATAATTTTTATGTAACAATGTATCATTTTATGTTGGATAAATAACACGAATGGCGATCAAAATGACTTGCTGCGCCATAACGAATCATTGCCCTAAAAGCAAATTTGGTCTGACCGTGGTGTTAATCGTAATGTCGGTTTCTCTCCAAGGTTAACACAGCTTCCTACTTCGGAGGTGCACTCATCGGAAATAGGAATAGAAACAAGCATAAGACTTGCTTCGAACGTTTGTGGAGATGGAGAGATGGAGAGGGGTGAAGTGAATGAGAAATGGAATGAATGAATAACTCAGTTGAAAATGCGAGTGAAGGAAAGGCGCAGAGGAAAAGTCAATAGTTGTGGAAGAGCACGAATAGGAACTACTGGAGAACTGGCCCGAATTTCGACGTGTGGCAAAACGAGAAGTAGACTACGTCACTATGTGACGTGTGGCGGGGAAAAAATAGACACTTAGGGAAACAAAAAAAAAAAATTTGAATGGATGATAAAAAAATTACATCCTTATTCTCGCCTGAACAGATGACGGTGATGTACGTGGTGACAGGATCATACTATCACCACTAAAACAGTACTTAACTATTTTATGCCCATTTACCTCTTCCAATTTTGTCAATGTGAGACAAAGCTAACTATGCATTGTGCTAAAGACTCACAATCTATTTTCAACAATCCCCCATAAAAGAATGTAGCAGCAAATTTATAAGGCAAACAAGAGAAAACTTGTTCTGAGCAAGGATGGGATATTAAGCTTAAACATCAATATCCAAAGATTTGAATTGATGCGTCGTGTAGTAAGACAACAACCTTGTTAAAGAGAGTGAATTAGATTTTGAACTTTCTATAACACTGGTTGAGACTCTTACAACACGCTTTATCCCTAGTTTCGACCATTGTTTCTACATTATGGATTTGTGCTTTTATGACCATGCACATAGAATGAACCTCGAATCATCGTGAAAGGTCTAAAAAGAGATCCTTTAAACTCTTTCATAGAAGGCGGCCCCACCTTCACAATCACGTTATATGCTCCATCAAGTTTGCCAAAACAAACCACTCAAAAGAGCTATGAAGACTTTATGATTATCAACAAAATTATGGACCACTATAAGGTTTTAGTAACATTCATCTAGTCTATTAAAGACTATCTGCACAATGGGCTATGGACCATCAAGTCTATCGCAACAGACCACCTAATAAGAAGCTATGGACCATCAATTCTATTGTAGTTGACCACCTAAAATCAAGTGCTATGGATCTCCGAAGGGCTTTAGGTCCATGTTCACTGAGGAATCTAGAACTACTTTCCTTGTTAGTCCTTTAGTTAAAGGATCAGCTAGGTTCTTCTCAGATCGAACAAACTCTAAGGAAATGGTTTCTTCCTTTAGCAAAGGTTTCACAGTTTCATGCTTAAGACATATATGTCTTCTTTTGTCATTATAAACATTGTTCTTGACAATACTAATGACAACATGTGAATCACAGTGTATGGACATAGGTACAGATGTCCCCCACAATGGTACATCTCCTAGTAGACTTTTAATTCACTCAGCCTCTTGTCCTGCCAACTCTAATGCTATAAACTCAGATTCCAAGATATTTAGCGCAATTTCAAAACGAGAGGCAACAAATTCACTACTTTTCCCCTTTCACCTTCAAATCCTTCAATGCAAGTATCTTCATTCGTCAGTGCAGTGTTGACCCACGTCGTTAGATCCCCCATTTGTGCGTCAAAATTCCTCCTACTCAATCTTCTAAGAACCCCATACGACCTGTGAAGCTCATCAATTGTGGCTTCAAACACCTTCACACAGCTTGGACTGCCTTGTTTCTCCTTTTCATCCGCTTGTTGTTCGTCAATCCCCCAGGAGTCCTACCACTTTTTTTGCCTCTATTATCATCACTGACACCCCTGCTCGAGCCCATCTTGTGGGGTTGCGCTTGATGGTGCTTACCGAGATCTTGGTGGAGTAGATTTAAATTAATTCAGTGTCCATTTGATAATATTCTTGTTTTCTGTTTCATATATTTCTCCATTTTTAAGAAACAGACTTCTTTGATAATCATTCTCATAGTTTCATCCAAATTTATTACCATTTTAATTGATTCTTTAATCTAAAGGTCTTCGTTTCAATTTTGAGCTTCGATGATCTTTTTTATTTCTTTCTTTATATTTTTTACTTGTTTTATTTATTTTTCATATTTATATGTTTAATTTTTTTCTTTCTTTATTAAATTTTCATGTATATGTTTAATTTTTTTAATTCGTTTTTATTTTTTTCTTCTCTTAATTTTTCATAATTATATATTCAATTTAGTTTTGAATTTTTGAATTTCAATATTTATTTTAATGGATTATTTAATTTTCAAATTTTAGATCTAATTTTAAAATTTATTTTCAATTAAGCTATATTTATACATTTAATTTAATTGAATTTATATATTATTTGATATTCCAAATTTAAATTTTAAATATGTTTCTTTAAATGTTTTTTGAATTTTGCATTCCAAATTTTGCAATATACATGTTTATATGTTCTTTCAAATTTTAATTTATTGTTTTTGGTATCATTCAAATTTGTTATAACTTTACATTTGATATTTTTTTATTAAAATAATGATTGAAGTTTTCTTTAATATTTTACAACTACACCATTTACCTAATAATATAATTAGGTTGAATTTGAATCAACATTGTTTAAGAGAAATAGATTGAATGAGAAATAATATTTCAAATCAAATTTTAAAATCATACGATAAATAAAGACTAATGTGTTTTAGTTTTTAATTTTGCAATGAGATTTATGTGTATTTGATAATGTTAATATTTTATAATTATTATTGTTATATGTGACAATTAAGTGAAAATGTGAAGAAAAATAACACAAGGATCAAAAAATAAGAAATGATTATCAAACAAATTTCTCTCTGCGTTGTTTTTTTTAAGAAACAAAAAACGAGAATAATTATCACACTTGGTATCGTTTCTTGTTCTAAAAAAAATAAACAAAGAACAAGAAATATGAAATAAAAAATGAAGATATTATCAAACGAGTCCTCCCCATCTAATTTCTTATAATTATACATTATCAAATTTTAATTTTATAAAATTGGCGATTGGAGTAAATGTATAGATAATTTTGAGAGGAAATTATAACTATGGTATGAATTGATTTATATAAAAGAATTAGGAGTTTGACTGATATGATTATAAGTTTAGACTGAGTTTTTCTAAATAGACCTCCAAAAAATAATAAATTTAAATTGATAAAACAATTAGTTCGTAATTTAGATCGATACAAGTTTAATTTTCATAAATAAAACAAATCGACAAAATATTTACGGTTCATATAACAAAATTAAAATATCCATAAAATTGACCATTTTTAAAAAATATTTCAGGTTTGTTCTTCTTTTTCATCGTCTTTCTTCTCTTCTTTTTCTATGATTTTCTTTTTCTTTTCACCGACTTTCTTTTATTCTTTTTCTACCATCTTTCTTATATATATATTTTAAATAATTCTTTTTTAATCAATCATAAATCTTGTATATTTTTTTAATGTGTTATGTGGTTCATGATCATATACTAAATATAAAATATTTTTTAAAAAATAGTTTGAAAAAAATTATTGGAGCTCAAAACACGATCCCAAATCTAAATGATCGTGTAGTAAAGAATCTTGAAAGAAAAAATATCGTTTTCGATTTGGTAGCCAAATATAAACAATCGTGTAGCAAAATCTAACCAAAGAATCTGAGAAAAAATCGTTTAAATTTGGAATCTATCACAGAATCTTGAAAAAAAATCGTTTAGATTTGGGTAGCTAAATCTAAAGAATCTTGAAAAAAAAATTGTTTAGATTTGCCTATGCATAGCAAAATCTAAACGGTATTGATACAAAATTGTGTACCAAATATGTTATACCTGAGTGACCAATTAATCGCGTGTTGACTAAGACATTTTGATATTTTTCATTATAGACCTTTGAGCTTTTTTCATTGTCAGAGTTTTTCTAATTTATACAATATAAATATTTTATCATTTTGTTATACTCTTTAGAAAACGGTCGATTGTATTGAAGGATATACAAATTGATATTTTTCTTAAATTTGTGTTAGTCCATATGATGTTTAATTAGAAAGAAAAAACTAATTGGTATGTGTGTTTTAAAGAAAGTTGTAGTCTTGAAGAGACTATTTGTGGGACCTTTATCAAATTGTAGATATTATTTGAGCTTTTATCGAATTAAATTTATCATATGATTAAATTCTAATTTTTAAAACCATACAAATTAAACCATTTTTCTCTAAATGATTAAAATCAAAGTCCTAATTTTACCTAAACATACTTCTTGTCTTGCTTTCTATTTTATTATTATTTTTTTTTGTAATGGAAGTCAATTTTATTTTTAAAATATATATATAAGAAAACTAATTTTTTAAAAAATTGGTTAAATCAAAGATAAGTTTAAAAATAGTAAAATAAATTAAAATATTTACAAGCAATAACAAAATTTTGAATTCTATGACTGATAGTCTTCTATCACTATAACATATCAATTACTAGCGGTAATAATTTGTTATAGGTTATAAATATTTTATAAAATTTACTATTTTTATAAATTTCCCTTAAATTAAGGTATTTAGTTAATAAAGTTAAATTAATTTTTATAAATATAACAAAATATTAAAATATTTATGGTCCATGTAACAAAATAAAAAAGCTCACGAAGTCGGCTATTGTTTTTAATATTCTAGATTTGTCATTGTCACTTTTGAATACGATTTTGGTTTCTTCCTTCTTTTCCATCTATTTTCTTCTTTTCTTCTTTGGACAATTTTTCTTTTATATTTTTTTGAAAATTATGATCTCTTTTATTCTATCAATATTGTATTATTTTTTTCAAAATATTATTTAGTTCAAGATCGTATACCTAATATAAAAGATCTTGGTACACAATCCTAAACAAAAATCGTTGGGATATTGGTACACGATCATGTACCAAATCTAAACGATATTTGTACAAGATCATGTACCAAATATAAAATATAACTTGAAAAACAATCGTTGGGATATTTGGTACACGATCGTTTAGATTTGAGTACACGATTGTGTACCAAATCTACAAAATCGTGTACCAAATATAAAAGAATCTACCAAGATCATGTACCAAATATAAAAAATCTTGGTACACGATTTTAAACCAAATATTGTTTAGATTTGGTATGCGATCATGTATCATTTCCTACACAATAGCGCGCGTATCATGATTCATTTAGAAAAAGAATTACACGTGCGTTGTGTCCGATTAATCGCATGTTATTGAGGCATTTTTTGCATTTTTTATCATATACCTCGGAACTTTTATTGTTTTTGAAATTGTTGGAAATATTTTATCAAATTTACTATATTTTTTTTAAGAAAACCCCAAATATAAAACTATAATTAAAAAAATTATAATATAGCAAACATAACCCTATAAAAGTACGTTTCACCCATAGACTTGAAAAAACTTGATTATTTTTATAAAAAGAAAAGTTCGTAGTGTTCAAATATGTTTTTAAAGAAATTGAAAAAATTAGTGAAAAAATGGTGAAAAACAACCCAATTAAAATATAAAAAGTATTATAAACCATTATTAATATAGATATTCATCCTATATTAAGCTTAGTGTCACCTTACGTCATCTCTTTAATCATCCAACACCAACATCTCTAACAAACATCTTGAAAATATTCATTTTTAGTGACCATATAATCTATCTCATGCTTGTCAAATTGCCTATAAATAATAACATTTCGTTGATTTGTAAGGCCCACGTAGAGCAAATTTTCACATAAATGGGAGATAGTGGGATTTTAAAGAGATTTTTTTCCCAATTTTCAATTTTCTTATTTATTTATTATATTATATTTTCTCGATTTTTGTATTTCAGTTATAAAAAAAAATTATTTTTTTTATAAAAAAAAGTGTGTTAGTTTTCAATGTAAAGTATTTTTCTTTTAGATTTAACTTTATTAATTAGTGAAAATAATTTTTATCTAATAAGCTGAGGTACACAGAGCCTGGTGCTTTTATTTGTGACCCAAAGAATTTATGAACTCCACAATTTATAAAACCTCAATTCTATGTCTTGGTTAACTTTTTATACCCTAGATCCAATCACTTCCTAACTCTCAAAACTTCCTAATGGTTTAGAAGTTAAATTGAAACTTTGTTAGTTATTATAGTAACTTAGGTTATGATCATAATCTAAATTTAGGTGAAAACTTTAATTTGTAATATAATAATATGCATTTTTTTATGTATTTTTGGTTATAATAATTTGTGTTTAAGATATAATTTACGTTAGTATAAGTTATACCAATATGTTATTCGCGATCAAACTTATTTACAAGTAATAGTTACTTAACTATCATATTCCATAAGAAATAAATTAATCAAACTTATTTCTTAATTTGTGCATGGTCATTGGAAGTGATCTTGGGTGTTGACCACTAGAGATAGTCATCAAAGGTGGCACTAGCTGACACTCAAAATGAATATTATTAGAGGTAGTCTTCCGGTTGGAGTTCATCATCATTCTAATTTAAACACTGCTAAAAGGAACAGTGGGTAAATCTAATCTAGTTGGGACAAAGTTCTAAATTTGTGGAATAGAATTTTTGATAGTGAAATACAAATAAGGTTGTTTAGATTTGTTGGGTATTGGGGACGCAGACAAATTTTCATTTTCATAACACCTTTGAACATAATATAATATAATAGGTGTATTGGGTGAGCTTATAAATGAAAGTAAAAGTTATGTGATTTTTATTTTTATATAAATAAGTACATGAGATCTTTAACTTCATAGATATTATTTTATAACTATTTGTGAGAGATTTTGTGGGCATGTCATGTATTATTGTGTACACATATTCCTCATTTTAATATAATAATATATATACACACACAATAGTATTTTGTTATTTGAATATTTGGTGGAGTACGTAATGCCTCTTTCTTCTTCTTTCATTATTGTTCATGTTTATTGAAACCAAGCAAAAGAAATTTAACATTAAACTAATAAAATATAATAGTATTATCTGTATGATAGTGATGGGAAAATTATTTATCATATATCTTATTAGGGAGCTTCCAAGTAACAATCAAATTTTCTAAATTAAGGTGTGATTATTACTCAACAGAACTAATAATTGTGGAACACACAAGTGACCCAGCAGGAACACATAATAATCACACACAACCAACCCATACAGGATAGTCACATAAGGGCGGAGAACTGCTTGTGATGGCTATGCCAATGGCTACCCTTCATAAATTTTATGGTAACTGCTTGTGATGTTCGAACTTGCTTATCTGTTATATTGGTTTCGCAATTGATATGTGTAGGTTAGAACTGTCATTTTAATAATCGTGTCGCAAAACTCTCTTTGTAGAATCAATGGATTTTATGGCATATCATTGAGGTTCTATGTATGCGGCTACCGCTACGTGGCGAGCATGGTCATTGGATATGATATGCTCACTATGTCTCTATGTCAGGATCGTGCAATAAAAGGTATATGGTCCTTTTCTTCACGTAACTACTAAATCAACGTTGAGTCCAAGTTTTCCTCTCGCTTGCCTAAGTGTAAGCGAAGTGAGAGGTTTCTTAGATATGCCAAGGTTGAACACAAAGAATTTCTATGAAGCTTAGCTACAATGACTACCTCTCATTCAAGCGGTATACAATTCTATACAGTATGATGTGCGTATGTATGTATTAAATATAATCCATTATTTAAACTAGATGTTTTGTAGAAGAGGGCACGAAGTGGCATGACTATGGAAGGTGAAATAACTTGTGTTAAAGAAATGAGAAGGAAGTTCTTTGCATTGTAGGCGATTAACTCATGCAACGGTCCCTAATCTGATAGACATCATTTAACCATCTTCTAATTAAGGAGGACAACCTCTCAGTGCCTAAACGCCACACTTGTTCACCTCTCAGGATACAAATGATAAAGATAAATTAGGTGATAGCTATTTAGATTTTCTTACTTGTAAGAGTCACATTGCCTCTCTATTAAGGCAAACAAGCTCTTGATGTCAAGATACCACACTTGTTCTCCTTTTGGGACACAAATGATGAAGGTCAATCGCCAGAATGAAGTTTGTTTTCAAACTCTGTTCTCCTTTCTGCATGTGTTTAGCTATGTATTTGCTACTTACTCTCTCGAGCATTTGATGACAAACGCTGGCCAAGCGATAAAGTCAAGCTCAGGTTAACGCGATGAACCTTATAAGTAAAGATCTCTTACCAAGCACTTACCACAAGCTTAAACTACTTATAAACACTTTCACAAGAACAATAAAGAAGCGATAGATTGACAATGAGTAAAGACGTAATGTATTGATAATTGTAGACCTTCCGACCATGAAAATACAAAAGTCAAAACACTACATTGAAAGTATAAAAAAACATGGAAAGTAAAGAGGAAAGTCGGGTCGCGGAATGCATAAAAATGCATTCATTGGCTCTTTTGCAAGTTAAGGGGATGGATGGAGATTTCTTTCTCTAATCTCTTTCTAAGCTCTCACTTAGAAGTTGACCGGAGAAGAGGTGAAGAAAGGAAGAATTTCTACAAAAGAGGAAAGACAATTCCTTTCGTCGGCACTTAGGGAGAAACCTTCCAGAGTTCCTCTAGGTTTTGGTCCATTCAGACTTTTTTTAAAATAGTAGAGATGAAGGCTTTTATAGGCAACTTTGGAAGGGAAACTTCAATTCCTCTGCATATGTCAGTGTCAAATATAGCCTTGTCAAGTCACATTAACTTCAATTACCATTACAATATGTTTGGACATCTTACGCTATTGTAAAATAAATGTGATAATTTAGGGTCCATTTGATAACGTTCTCGTTTTCTGTTTTTTGTTTCTGTTTTCATTTTTTAAGAAATGTAAGTGTTTGGTAATGTTTCCTGTTTCTCGTTCTAAAAAAAAGTATAAACATTTTTCATTTTATAAGGAATTATTTGGGAAGAAAAAATAGTCTCATGTATCGTTTCTCAATTATTTTTATTGATTTTATTTTCTTTTTTCTCAATTATTTTTATTGGTTTCCTTTTCTTTTTTTCTCAATTATTTTTTTATTTTCTTTTCCCTTTTCCCATGTGATTTTCTTTTTCTTCCTCTTAGTCTCATCTTCTTCCCCAAATAACCACTCTCTACGTGGTTTTCCCAAATAACCCTCGTCTTCCTCTTCCTCTCATTGTCTTTGCCATCTTCCTCTTCATCGGATCTAGGTTTTTGCCAAATATGTGGGTTTTCGCCAAATCTGTGTTTTCATAATTGATCTTTTTCTTCCTCTTCGTCGTGGATTTCAGTCCTCTTCATCGTGGGTTTTCGTCTTCCTCTTCATCAACTTTGTCCTTGATATCTCAATCTTCATCTTGATCTCCATAAGATTACTAGAAGACCTTCTTATCTAGGTTTGATAAAGTGAGTAATGTAATGTTTAATTCAATTAGATGTGAATAAAATAAAAAAATAAATATAAAAAAAATAAAAAAACAAGAAACAGTTATCAAACACATTTTCTGTTTTTGTTTCTTTTTTTCAAGAAACAAGAAGCAGAAATAGTTATCAAACACATTCATGCTTCTTGTTCTCAAAAAAGAATAAACAGGGAACAAGGAACAGAGAATAAGAAACAGAAAACAAGAAACAAAAGCATTACCAAGCGGGCCCTTAGATGCCCACTTTATGAGAATCTTGGAGAACGAAACAAATTATCTGAGTTTTCTCTTCTACTTTTTAAAAAAATTTATTGTTCTTAATTTATTTTGTTTTGGATTGCTCAATTTAAGTGAACTTTTTAAATAAAATAGGTTATGAGTTGGGCTTTTCAAGTGATTGAGTTTATTCGAAAAAAATGGCCTAGTGTATTTCCTTCACATATTTGGTAGGGAATACATGTATTGAAAGTTAAAAAAAAAAAAAAAAAACAGATTATTCAAATCACGTATTGAACGTGTATATGGACATATATGTAATATAGTTATTCGATATCGATTCTCTCCTCAACAAAGTATTTGTACTCCCTCAACAATTATTAAACATGTTTTTTAATTTTGTTTCTAAAACATAAAACTAAAAACTAAAAATAAAAAACAGATTTTCAAAAATCTAAAATAATAATTAAATGACTAAAAATGATTACAAAATAAAGTCTAAATAATTATCGAACACCTAAACTAGTTGACTTTCTCCTCCCATCTATGTTATATTTTTTCCAATTATTTTCAATACTAGCCCATTTTCAAAATTACTAATATATATATATAATTATTTCTAAAAATAAATTAAAATATTTACAAGCAACAATAAAATTTTTAAATTCTATGGATGATAGTTATTGATAGACTCATATAAGTAGTGACTATCAATGTCTATTATTGACAGAATGTGAAAATTTTTCCTATATATTTAAATATTTTGTCAAATTTGTTATTTTTATAATTCCTCACACATGTATATAATAATAATATTTTTTTAAAAATCGTATGAGTTTTAATTGCTAAAAAAAGTTAATTTTCAAAATGAAAATATATTCAAATACTTACTATGAATGTTTATTTCAAACAGATTATTATAATTTTTGAAATCACACGTTGAGAAAAAGGTGATTTCAACACCATATTGTAAATGTAATGCACCAACCAACCTTTACAAATCATCATATTATAAAAAGATATACATAAAAGTGTTTGAAAATATATATTTGAAGTCCACCATCAATTAAATTAAATTCAAATCAATACAAATGTTTGAAAAGCAGAATTTAATGGCCAATAATAGTAATTTAATAAAATGGGTTTTGATGTATGAAAGGGAGTTTCAAAAAAGAAAAGAAAAGAGAAGAGAGAGTGAAAAAGAGGCAATCTTTTGTGTCAGAGTCCATCTCAATCTCATAAAGACATAAAAAGGAAGTGAAGTTGGTGCAAGCTGAGCAACATTGCTATTCTTATTTATTTGGTAATTGTCTTCAAATTTCAACTTTTGTTCACTTTTTTTTTTTTCTTTCCCTTTTTCATATTAATGATCATGGATAGTGATTTGTAAAAGCTTTCCTTGTGATAAAAGTAGGAACTCATCCCTGTTAACTCTTACCTATCTCTATTCTTAATAACAAAGTTTCAGTTTTCTTAACCCACTCAAAAAATATATCAATTTATATTAAATTCAAGTGTGTATTCTTTACACCCTATTTTTAGATTACTTTTAAACTAACGTCACATGTGAATGTTATTTGATGGATTAGTAAGATTAACTTTGAAAATTATGGCAGTGCATTTATTCTTACACCGAGTGTAGACTTCTTCCATTGTTTGAATTAACAAAATTTAATAAGGCAATTCTAATCTTCAATTTAAAGATTCAAGCTATTAATGTAGCAAGAATCTTTGAAATAAGAAACTAACACCTCCATATACTAATTTAGATCAACTAAGTGAAAGTTGGGGTTCGATTACCTCTTAGATCAAAGATCTAGAAGCAAAGATTTGGAAATCTTGTTCTAAATTGAGTCACTCTACAATCAAACTTGATCAATGTAAGATTAAATGATTCGCATGCATTCTATCACAAGAATTGCAAATTAAGGAAAAATTCTCGAAATGAGATTTCAAATTGCATTTTATCGAAAGTCTTGTTCTTACAATTTGAAGGATAAATGCATTATATAGCGTTGTAGAGATTCTATCCTAATTAAAGAAAACACCAAAAAGTCAAAAATAAAACGTTAATTAACTAAGCTTTCTATCTTCCAACAACTAATTTCTAACCACCATCTTTAATACTAAGCTATTAATCATCGTTACTCTAACTTGTCAAATTAAAACAAATGGAAATACAATGAAAATGTGATAGTAGCTAAATTATGAGGTATTCAAATTGTTGGCTTCATGGAAGCTTAACGTCTACCTCTTAGTCCGCTTCAACTGAGAAAACATTGACATTCAATACTCCAAATGTTCCTTCGTCTCTTGTATTAGCATGTGGCACATGGAATTGAGGATGATTTGACCTTATCCATCCTTGTACATGAAGAATGAATGATTGGTTGATCTTTGATGTGTTTGATCTCGTAACTGGTCCGCCTGAAACATCATGGTTCTGATCAAAATTGATGAATAAAGTTAGAACACAAATAATATTTAAAGAAAACTGAAATTGTGATATATACATGCAATAATTGTATATTATATTAGAATCACTCTTATATAAATATCAATATCAAATAAACATGAGTAAAATTATAAAGGATTTAGGTAGTGGAAAGTAAGCTTATATATCAATAATTAAGTTTTATAAAGTCCAAAGTTAAAATAAATTGTTTGATGAAGTTTTTAGTTTTAAAAATGAAGTGTAATGAATTTTGTCTCTCAGTAGTTTTGTTCTATATATGGAGTATAAAATTGTTTGTCAATCTTTCTATTTTTGAAAAATTCCTAATTAAATTCTATCTAGAGTAGTTCGGTTTTTTCAAACTAAGAGACCCCTTTTAACATTCCGGAGGTAAATTCTACACAATAGAAAAAAAATCACATGTTCGATATAATGCTTCCGGAAGAGAAGCTTAATGGTATGTCAACATCATTTGCTAACATTTCAACTTTTTGTCTTTGTTTTTGTTGTTTTATTTTAAAATTTTGTTTATTAATAACAAAAAATCATATATGTTTTGTAATTGATTTTGTTTTTTTTTGTTTTAGAAAAATAAAAAATAATTTTTGAAAGTTTTTTTCCTCATTTTTCAATTTTTCTTCCTAATTTTAAAAACAAGTTTTTTTGTTTAAAAAAGTTGAATAAAATTCCGAATAAAATTGTTTTTTAAAACCAAAATTTAAAAGAGAAAAACAAGAAAAAAAATGGATTACCAAATACGCACTTAGAAATTGTTTATTTTTTCTAGTATTTTAAGAAATTTGTAACAGGTTTAGCTAGTATAGGATTAGGTACCAATTAGGTACCTTATCATGGTAACATTATGGATATGATTCACTTTGTATTTGATAAAAATGCAATGATCCAACATGTTCATGTAGATGTGACATGCGAGTGAGGGCATCAAATGCAATGAGTTTGTATAAGACTGGACCACGAAATATCAACCATTATATGTAACCCCATTAATTAGTTGAGTTTCTATTTCAATTGTATATCATAGGCAACAATTAGTCTTAATCATGAGTGTATTATGAACTCCTGTTCGCAATGGATTGTCAGGATTTCTACAGGTGAGAGTGCTTAGATTGTTAACTCAATAAACCTATCATTTTGGGGACAAGACCAAGTAGGGAGCTGAAAGTATTATCACACAAGATGATATCCACTCCTTCATGACTTTGGGGTAAGTAGATGAGTGTTCCCTTAAATGGTGTCTCTAAGACTTAAACAAACGACCCTACCCTCTCTATGACACAAGAGGGGTTTCTGTTTATTGGTTGAACCATAAACATATTGATGTTCACTAGAGAAGCACTAATATTTAAGAACTAAGAAGTAACCTGGAGGTAAAATAGTAATTTGACCCATTTGACGTTATCGACACTTTTGAAGGACTAACTTGCTGTTATTATTTTATATTCGTGGACACATATATATATCTACAATGAGAAGAATTCAAATGTAAACTTTTAGTAGAGTGTACACATGATAACTTGTAGAAAATGAACAAGTTATTATGGTCTTTTAGATAAAATAATGAAGCTTTAACATGAGAAAAAGGAAGAAAACGCTTAGCAAAATAGATAAAATAAGATGATTACGGGTTATAAGTATTAAAAGAGTATTATGCTTGTTTATCATAGTTTTTATGTCTAAATGCATGATTATTAGGCAAAAGAAAGAGGAGTAATTAAGCAACAAATGTCAGACGATGAGACGGGCAACAACCAGGTGATAAGCAAAATGATGCTAAGCAATCTACAATGCTGGAAGACAAAAATGGTTGGCATGAATGTCAGAAAAGGACGAAATTCTCTTTGTATTTTCAAATTGGCGATTTGCAGCATTGCACAACTCTGTCAAAGAATTAATGAATCGCAGACGATGTTAAGTCCTAACGGTCCTTGCCTATAAATACAAGGCTAGCTTCTCATCACAAAGTATGCAAGAATCCAAAGAATAAGCTCACTTCATCCCTTACCTCCCTTTTGTGTTTTAGGTAAGAGCCTAGAGCACACTTGAAAGGAATCCATATCTCGTTCTCTCCCTTAGTGTAATAGGAAGAAAATGGAGCCAATGAGCAAAAGAAATTATGCTTAAAGGCTCGATCCCTTTCTGTATACTTTCACTTGTATTTTATTTTTATTTTGTATTTGTAAGTTGAACTGCATGAGCAAAAAGCCTAAAGTTTTGTTTATATAGGTAAGTTCTTTCTACTTTCATTTTCCCATTTCTTCATCTCTGTTTTAGAAAATGCATGTTTGTATTATTCATCTTGTTCAGTTGAATACTGAAATCAATAATACTTCATTATATTCGAGAGAAAGAATGAAGTATTGAATGTTGTCATTCGAAAGAGTGATGACCTGGATTTAACTAAATAGAGGGTGATGAGAATGTAACACGACAATCTTGTCACTAAATTTCTTAACATACTTATCAGAAATGCTAGTGTATGTGGCGATAAAGTACTAAGAGGTGTCCGTCCTAATATATGATGAGTTGTAAATAATGTGCTCAAATAGATTAGATATAAATCATCTAGTAACTTTGAGTATTTGCATCCCTAAAGGCAAGCAAGCATGACGAAGGTATTTGATCATTTAAGAACAACTTTCAATATCCCATTTGGACAGTTTCAATGGAACGTAATGCCATTCAGATTAAAAAAAATGCTCCATATGAATTTCAAAATATCATAAATGACATATTTAACAATATCAAAACTTTACAATAGTTTATATGGTCGATGTTATGATATTCTCAAATATAGTTGATCAATTAATGTTTCACACTTACAAATGTTCTTCAACGTTATTAAAACAAATGATCTTTTGGTTTCTCAACCAAAAATTAAGTTTTGCAAACAATAATTAGATTACTTGGTTACGAAATTGACCAAGAAATCAACGAGCCAATTCAAAGATCATTCGACTTTCTAAACAAATTTTCAGATGTCACTCTGGAAGAAACACACAGTTACAACAATTTTTGGATTGTGTGAGTTATATTGGAGGCTTTATTAAAGATCTTTGTACAATTTGTTTGCCACTACATGATAGACTCAAGAAGAATCCAAATTTGTGGACTATGAAGCATACACGTATAGTGTAATAAATGAAGACTTTGGTCAAAAGTATCCCATTGAAAAAAGCTTTTTTAGGTAGGTGATTTAAAGAATAAGAAATATGCAAGAACTAGTAACCATTGAAAACAAGAGATCAATCTAATTACAACGAGTGTCTAAGCAATAGGTAAAAGAATTATACAAAAGAATTGAGTTGTAAGAAATTTCTACCTAAAACACTCTTTCAACCAAATTTACCCAACTTATGCAACAAGATTTGCAAGTAGTATACTCGAAGTTGGGGTCGTGTTCCAAGAGAGTTCTTAATAAGCACTTGAAACGAATAAATCAAACAAATTAGTAATTTCAAAAATCTATGAGAATAGTAGGACACACAGTCTGAGTGCATGTCTTGTCGTTCGACTGTGCCATGGCCTTGCCATGTGCATCAAAACAACCAAAAATAAAGTATGCTAATCGGAATAAAGTTAATTCAACGTCGTTTCTGGGTCAGTTTTCAGGTAGGAGGTGTTCCATAAACTATCAACTTAAGTACCTTCAACCTTAGACAGAACTTTACCTGTAGAGTTTCCTTATAACCTAAATCCTATTTGTCCTACTTAGTTTCATTAAACTAAAATAAGACATAATTATAATCCTATTAGAATTAGTGTGATCTTAGGATTATTTAATTCTAAATAATTTAAAATCAAATCAAATCAATCATAAGATCCTATGTTTGCATGCAATTCTTTATTATAGGTTGACGGTTTCTAATTATCAAATTTTATAACTATTATAAAACTAATTAACTAGTCCTATAATACGTATATTATGATTTAATTAACTAAAATCAAATTATAATTAATAAACCATATATCATGCATAACATTACATTAATATAACAATTATATTAGACTAAGGATGTATTATGCTGAATGCAAATTGATTTTTATCTTAATTAATATAACACTTATATTAAAAAAATACATGAAAATCAATCAAACATACACAATATATTAATTTAAATACAATAAATTATATTTAACTAAGCAACATCATGTATTGCGTCATGTTTATCCAATTTCATATATTTAAAATATCAAATCGAACCAAACATTGATTCGGTTCTGATCGAGTTCGGTTGAACCGATTAGGTTAAGATTAGTAGCCATCATTTTCTTCTCCTTCGTTCTCTGCATTCTCTTCATGAAAAGAAGCTGTCATTCTCGCCATTCTCCTTCGTTTTTTATTTTGTCACTCCTTCGTTGTTCGTTCTCTGCATCCGTCGATCTCCTCTTCATTCTCTGTCATTCTCCTTTGTGGGTCTTCTCTCATTCTAGGTTCGATGGTTTGTTCTTCGTTGTTCGTCATTTTTTGATGATTTTCATTTGAACCCCATAGCATTATGTATATTCCATGTCGACTACCCCACTGAACTGAGCCATCTCTTCACTCGCCATTTTTCTCCATTCTGTTTGTTTTCATTTATATTTGTTCTTCCTGAATCAGGCCAATGATGATTGATACTTTGCTTTGCCTACACTGTCTGATAATTTTATGATTGAGAACACTCTGTCTGAAGCCTGATTCTGTTTTCTATTCTTTAATTTCATACAGATTTTCTGTGTGTTGATTTCTTTTCCTTGATTTCTTTCAACCAGGCTTTAAACTCTTTATCGTTCTTTATTGCATTCTCTATGGGTAATATTGGTTCACAAATTATATTTGATCTAACCAAGACTGCTCAAATTTAATTTTATGATGATGGGGGGTTTGTTTTATGTAATGATAATGTGTTTGAATTGAATAGGTTTGGGTTTTAGTTATGAAATATAAAGAAAATGGGTGTGTGTGTGTATACATATATGTGAAAGAAAGAAAAAAAGAGTTTTGTAAATACAGTACTGATGAAATCAAAACAAAAGAGATAAACAAAAAAGTAAATACAGTACACAATGAAAGGGCTTGACTTTCCATTGAAAGGAACAACAACCCACATGACATTTTGCTTTGGGGTTTAGGGTTAAACAATGAAACCAAATGAATCTCTACCTCTAACCTCAAATTTCAAGCTTTCCCTTTCCCCCATATAAACCTTAAGATTTTGTAGTTCTGTTGAGGTTAAACTAATTTCTCCCATCCAACCAAATAATCTAATTGATTCAAACTTTAATTTGTCACCTTTTAAGAAGTTCAACCCATTGATATAAAAAGTGTTTGATAGCTGATTTGTTTTTGCTTTAATTTTCTTTTAGATTTGTTAAATTTGAACATGAATTTCCATTTCTTTTAATGATATAATACTCATTGTTCAAGTTCAGTAAATAATGTGATAAGTGATAAGTTAATGATTGTTACCTAGTCGATTACAAGTTATGGTATGCTTTACTTATTATTTTCTTTGATTATTATTAGTTAAAAATTGTGTGCTTTTTTGTTTGTTTTGTTTGATGATTATTAGGATGACTTCATTCTCTATAGACGAAACTTCAAAACAAAGTTGTTCTAGTCCAGTGTTGGAAAAAAGAAAATCGGTTAAACCATCAACATCGGTATGGAAACATTTTATAAAAGTAGAAGGATGTGATCCTAAATATTCTAGGATTGCTTGTAAACATTGTGGGACTTTATATGATTGTGATTCCAAAAGAAATGGTGTAACTAATTTAAAATGACATTTAGAGAAATGTAAGAAGTATGTAGATCCACTGGAAAATAATGTTGAAGGAGAGGGAGGTTCTAAAAGTATTTTAATGGCTACATCATTCACTCAAGAGAATTGTAGAACAATGCTTGCTAATATGGTTATCTTGGATGAATTGTCATTTAACTTTGTAGGAAGTGAAGGATTTCATCAATTTTGTCGAGCATTAAATCCAAAGTTTGTGATTCCATCAAGAGTAACTGTTGCAAAAGATTATTTTCAAATGTATATGAAGGAGAAAAAAAGTTTAAAAGTGTATTAACTTGAAGTGGCCAAAGAGTTTGGTGCCAAGGATTTCAGCAGTATAAGACTCCAATCTCAGCCCTTTTTCCTCTAGTCATCAACGGTCCAATCCAAGGACATCCTCTAGAGTCTTCTTTATTGTTTTTTGCCACTAATGCTGCTCTTTGCTCTTTGTAGCGGGTATCTAGAGGTGTAAAGGTGGCACTTCCTCCTCCGCCTAGGTTGCCTAACAACCTCTCTTAGCGAATTGCGTTTAAAGCCTCTCTTTTTCTGGCTCAGATCCTCTCTAGCTCACCGAGTTAGGCCTCACCAATCTCGATATTGCACTCATTTGTCTTTTGAGTCGAGCCATCCACGTTACAGAACAACCTGCTTACTAATTGACTCCTTAGGGGTAATAGAAATTTCTGCCTAATGCGCCATTTAAGACTACATAAAATGTCGTTTACTTTCTTGACAAGACGTTTATAAAGGCTTCTAGTGGTGGTCAATTTTAGTGTTTAGTATATACATAGTCGACAACGAGAGTAAGTCCCAATTTTTCTGTATTTCTATTTTTTAAAAAAAGCATACTTGGCTTTTACGTTACAGTAATTTAGTTTATGTAATTTTTTCAACGTAATGGTTTTTTAAATCCCAATTAATTTTGAGTAAAATGGTTCTGTTAAATTATTTTGCTGCAAAAGGGTTTATATCCCTTCACTCGGGACCTTAGATTATTGAATTCAAGATTATAGTATTCATTTTCACCAATAAGTCTTCAATAACTAATTTATTGAATAATATATGATTTTAAAATTACGAATTACAAGTTTTAGAACACAAATTTCAACAAAGGCTAAATCCTCCAAGTAAGAGTGTGCGAAATTTTGATGATCAAGCTCAACTTCATCCCTTACGTTTCTTCTCTATTTTAGATGAGAGATTATAAGAGAATTGAGAGGAATCCATACCCCATTTTCCCCTTAGGTATAATAGGCAAAGATGGAGACAATGAGCATAAGAAATTATGTTTTGAGGTTTGACTTAGTTTTCGTATCTTTCACTTGTAATTTCTATTTAATTCGTGTTTGCAATTTGAACCTCATGGCCAAAAGGCTTAAACTTTATAAATGCAAAATGTTACCCCTTTCACTCACTCATCTCTTTATCTTTTCACAATATTGGTTCTTTGTTTTCATGATAAAATGCAAGACATGGTTAGTTTAAGTAGAGATTATGGATGTTGGTATTATTTATCTTATTTAGTTAGGTGCTTTACTCATTACATCATTCTATTCAAAAGAAAGAATGAGGTAGTGGGTGTTGTCACTTGAAAGAATAATGACCTTGACCTTTTTTATCAGGCAATGAAGAGAATATAGAAATACAAATCTTGTCATTGAATTCCTCCTTAACATACATATAAAAAATGCGAGTGTGTGGCGATAAGACATCAAAAGGTTGCTCTCCTTAATATAGAATGAGTTATAGAAAATGTAATCAACATATTAGGTAAAATCATGTGGTAATTTTTAGTAGTTGCATCTCGAAAAGCGAGCAAGTATGACAATGGCATGAGAGGAGGCTCGTCCTAAATTTGAAATTAACAAATGACTTGTATCACCTTAGTCAACTAATTAATCTTGTAACGTGTCATAGTGCGTGGATATTCCTTCCCCTATATCGCCTAATTAAAACCAAGTTTACAGTCACACATAACCATCACTTTCACCTTCATCTTGTTTCTCTTTGCACTTAGTACAATTAGACTTAAAATAGTTTTTACTGTGAATACATCTATATTGTACAACATGATTTTACATCACACGTTATAACCTTAAGTAACATAGATTCCTTGTGTTCGACCCTAGCTTATCTAGGAAACCTCTCTTTTTACTTACACGTGGACAAGAGAGAGGAAAAGTTGTACGCTATCGATAAATCTTTAGATAGAAACAACGCATAAGTAGGCGTCAACCCTTTTTATCGCATGACCCTAGCTTATCCACCTAGTCTAGTTGCATACTTAGAACATAAATTTTATATCCAAGATAACTTAGAACTCGATGCAGATATTCAAACAAGCAGGGACATATCCATTGTATCCTCAAAATAATGTGTCCAACCTTATTCCTTACTATAGACCATTTAGACTATAAGTTTTGAACTTGATTCATTTTTATGTCGATACATAAAGCTCAAGTGTTCATGCTATAGTCAAGAAAACTTAGTTTATTGGATTCGAGGTTATAAAGAGCAAATGAAATATTTTATTACTTTTAATTGATCAATACCTCAATAATAGCTTTTTGAATATTAGGATATGTTTAACATTTACAAACCACGAATTTTATGGCATAAACCTCAATAATATTCAATTTTTTTAAAGAAATTATTTGCTCATATGGTATTCCCTAGTCTATTGATTCAAACAGAGACATGAAATTTCAAAGCTACTTTTAAAAAATACAATGGATGAAATTCAACACGAGCTTGAAGTTTAGCACAACGAGTCTATCCCAAACTGATAGGCAACACAGAGGTCACAAATAGGATCCTTGGAACTCTTATATGCTGCATTGGACAGAAAAGACCTAAACAATGGGACCTTATTTTAGCCCAAGCAAAGTTTGCTTACAACCATATGAAAAATCGATCTAAAGTAAAGTCACCATTTGAGATAGTATACACTAACCTTTCTAGATTAATTATTGATCTTATTTATTTACCTACTTCTATTGATCTTCCATCGAAAGTTGAGTGTATAGTTGAAATGATAGCTGAATTGCATAAAGAAGCGATTGAACAATTGGAGCAGTTGACAACTAGATACAAAATAAAAGCAGATGAGTGTAGAAGATACGAAAGAATTCAAAGAAGGTGACTTAGTGATGATCTATATCAGTAAGAATCAATTCTCTGTATGCACATACAACAAGTTTTAACCAAGGAAGCTAGACCATTTCCAAGTCTTAAAGAAATATGAAGATTAATGCCTACAAATTTGAGCTTCCAGAAGATCTTCATATCATTTCTATCTTCAACGTGGCTGACCTAACATAATACTATTCACTAGACCAACTCATTCTTTTACCCTAAACTCGGGGACAAGTTTTTTTTCATTTACCTGAGGGGAATTTGATGTAACCAAGGATTTTAAATAACTTTAGTATTCATTTCTTTAAGTCATAAGCTTGTAATGTCCAACTCTTTACATTCTATAATATGTAACTTTTATTTGAAAAGTTACTATTGGTAACTGTTTAGCATAGATTGTTACAAGAGGTTGATGGTTTAAAATAAACTCTTCATCCCATTCAATATACCTTTGAAGCACTTCTTCAAAAATTAGCCTTCTCTCTCAACTTGAGCAGAACACACCAATTCCCTTGCATTAAAAAAGGTCCTCACATAACCAATCCTTGCCAAGAAAATAGTGGGAAAGACTCTTTTGGTAGTGTATTTGTTCATGAAGAAGAATTCGTGTTATAATTCAAGATTTGGAGAAGATTTGAAGAAAGGTCTTCAAAGGTAAAGCTCTTCTCCCTAAGTTTTTCTATAAGCAACCATTGTTTTTTTTTTTTTTTTTTTTTTCTCTCTCTCTATGTATTACTGCTTTTCAACCCAAAATTAATAGCAAACCAATCACTTGCTTTGGCTACGAGATTTGGTCCCTTCATGATGGTCTATGAATTAGGGGCATTAAATGCTTGCTTTTGTAAGAAATCAATACACTAATCATGGTTAGAGATTGACAAAATACTTTTAGAAATAACCTTGTTTTAGCCATTAGTAAAGTGCAATAAGTGGATGATTATTGTTTACCAAAAGGGAAACATACAAGGAATAAATAAGAAAGAAAAGAGAAAGAAACACACACAGATAAGAAAGAGACGAGAGTTGAAGCTGGATTAAAATAAATAATCAATAGAGAAGAAGAAGAAGGAAGCATACAAATGTTTACGTGGATCACAGTTTAGATAAGAAGAAATGAGACTTGTTGAGTTGAACGATTGATATCGAGTCTCCGAGTCAAATCGCGATTTATTACGAGTCTATTGAATAAGTGGGCTTTTTGGACCTTTCACATGTGGGCTCAAGAAAAGTTTTGCATTTTTATCTTCTTTCTTTTTTTTTTTTGCGTCTTTACACGGGTTATATTTGTAAATAGTTTTATCCTATTTTCTATATTTAAAACAACAATAATGATAAAAGAATGAGAAGAATAACAAAATAGAAGGTTTACTTTCATACATGATAAAATAGCAAAATCCAAAAATATGAAGAAAAAAATTATTGCAACGAGCCATAAATACCCTGTAATTAAAATTAAATTCTCAATACAAATACCTATAAAAATCCTAATTTTTCCCCAAAACCAAAAAATTAACACCGATTTCTTTCATCAGTTGCAAAAATTATTGGAGTTTCTAGCTTCGTCTCCTTCAAACCCTTCAAAGTCTTCATACATTTAAATTTTCTTCTTGCCTGCTTCTCTAACTAGAGACTTTGGGATTTTCTTCATGTCGGCTCCTCTAACCGAAGAATCACATGTCGAACAACCCATACTGCAAACTCCAAGAAGAACCACAACTGAAAAGCAGAACACCTACAACGAAACTCACCGTGAAACTTGTCGAAAACGTCGCTCGACCCTTCTATCATCCTGCTGCGGCTAAACTTGACTCCAACAAACGCAGGAACATTAGAACCTACTGCAAACCCACAACCAACATTGGACATCGTCAAACGCTGCTCGAAAAAGCTCGGCTGCACTTTTCTCCTCTCTTTTTTGCAAGAAAAACTCTCCAACTGTGTTTGTCTCTTGTGTCGACTGCCTCTTCCCTCTCAATTTTCTTTTCTTTTCTCAAATAAAACTTAAAAAAAGAAGATTCAAATGATTGGAAAAATGTCATTGAGACATAATTACAATTATACACTCAACATAAAAACTATTTAAAACCACTTAAATATTTTTCATTTTTCTAAACTCATTCCAACCCTTCTTTCAATATTTAGTGATTCATAATAAGCTAATTGTAAAAGAAAAAAAGCTAAAAAAAAAAACAGTGTTAGTCCCTAATGTTTAAGAAGTTTTAATTAAATCGGAAATGTTTTAACGTTTCTCAATTTATATCTCTTCAAGATTTGTGATTTGTTAAAATTGGGCTATCCTTAGTGATTAACTTACAAGATATAATGCTTAATGAAGATAAAAAAAATGAGGAAGGGGGATTATTTTATGGAGAGAAGGATATCACTAGCTATCAAATGTTTGTTATTGATAGACTTTAAAATTTTGCGAGTAAATATTTTGTCAAATTTATTATTTTTTACAATTATTCTATATATTATGTATTATTTAATAAATTATTAATAAATTTTTGGAATATAAAAAATAAAAAAACTTTTATTTTCGTTTGGCATTATTTTAGGAAGAGAATCTAACATTTAAATTCAAATTATTATTAAACGAATGATCTAAATAAATTGTTTAAAATATTGACATTATTTCAAAGGATGGATGATGGTGCAATATTATCTAGCAACCAAACATCATTTAGTTAAGATTACAAATTGCCGAAAATAATTTTGGTATAATTCTTATTATTTTCAATTTTTGCTATTTTTGAACTCTAGATTTATACTCTAACTTGTTAACTAGCATTAATTTTATAATTTATAAATATAAGATTAAACACACTTTAGATAAAAAATTAAATTAGAATTGAATTGTTGAACATGAGGTGAAACACACATCTAAAACATAAACACAACATTATTTTTTTTATTGAACCCTTTTAACTCTTAGAAAGGATGGCCTTAGGGATTTGCCAAACTAAACTAAACTAATTATTGTGCTAAATAAATTGTAAGGTGTCACAGTCCCCTTGACTTTACTATATCTGAAATCACGCATATACCCCCAAATGCCTAACTAATTAACACCATACCCTTCTTCCCACTGTACTCTCCCACTACGCCTCCTCTCTCTCTATACTCTTATCTCGCCGTCGTCTCATCGCCGCCGCCGCCGCCGCTTCCACCGCCACCTCGTTCCTCCTCCACCTCCTCCTTTCCAGGTATCTCTCTTCTTCTCTCTAATTTTAATTTTTCTTTTTTTTTTTCTTTTTTATACCAACCGACATTAATTTCTTTATCATATGTATTCTCTCCCTCGATGAACCCAATTTTTTGTTGGTCCGATCTCTGTTTGAGGGCATCGTTTTTGTATTTTTTCCCTTTTTTTTTTTCTTTTTTTTCTTTTTGCAAATCTTGTCGTCTTTGACTGTTAATTTTGCTCTAAAACATTTCTTTATTTTATTTTTATAGTGTTGTTATCCTAAAAGAGGCAGTCCGATATTAGAAGAAATTGAACTACTGTTCCGTTTTGTGGAAAGTGTTGGATTCTGCGTGCTAATTAACTACTTAGCTTTCGGGTAACTTCTATCTACTTCATTATGGGAGTTCTGCATTTTGGGATCTGTTTGAATGTCTGGAAAATTAAACTAGAGCATTTTAAACATCTTCATGGACCGTTTAATCGAGAATTTGTTCATAATCATTTAGGAATTTATTTATTTGCTTAAATGAGAGCTGTTTGTGCATAGACTGGCCGTTTATCAAATTTTCCTATTTGTGCTTCTTAATGCTACAAACAGAAGTTGAAATAGTTCTGTTTTTTTTCTTCTTCTTTTTGTTGTTGTTGTGATCTCTCTACTTTCCTTATTAACTCTTAGCCGAGGGAATTCCTAATAATTCCTTATCTGGAGGTTGGGATGATGACTTTTCACTTGACCCTCTGCTTTTGGAGCCCTTTTCACTACATCAAATCTGCAAATAAAAAAAAACCCTAACATATAGGAGTGGGTTTTTGTAAATATTCGTGGTTGGGCAATTGCATTTTTGGTAGTACAAAACTGTGGGGCTGAAATTCATTATCAGTGCTGAAGCTGCTGAGAATTGTTTCTTTAATAATGAATGAAGCAATAAGTGAGGTCCTGAAGGAGCGAAAATTTTGAACTGAGACTGATAGGAAGACTACACTGAGGTTGATATGGGAAAGTTCCGGAGTTTGTTACTGGGGTGTCTCAATTTTTAATGAACTTAGATTAGAAGAACTTGATTGTTCTTCAACAACAAACAATTTTTCGCGTGGCCTTTTTGTTATGGAAAAATGCCTTTTTCCATGAAGTGGATTGCAGATGTAAAACTAGTCCTGTTCAAGAACTTTTTCTCCTTCACGCTCCATTGGGACTTAGAATTGTGTAAAATTAACAACTCTTCTCTTAATCACAAATTCTTCATAGAGCACAAAATTGATTACTACTCTTTCATTGCTCAACTTATCGAATAAGAGATGAGGATAGAGCCGAAATATCCAAGCTAGTTTTAAATGGAAGGAACTGTAAACTGATGGTACTCTATTAAGAACAAAAAAGGTTGGTCTTCTTTCCTATCATCGATAGCCAACTTTGCATCGATTGACTACTATAACTCTTCCTCATTTTCTTACTAATATCTTCCTTTCATCCTTGACTGATCATCCTTTTTGCGCTTGATACTGGGCAACTGGCCCATCCAACTTCATTAATGGCTCCATCTCCCATGATGCTCATTGATGAAACTTTTAGGGACCCATCCATTATGGTCTTTAGAGAGTTCTTGCATGATGATTTGTACAAATCTTTTTTTATCTTTAATTTTTCAACATTAACATTTTACGGGAGTGTCCGTGTTGGACACACTCTGGACATGTGTTCCACATTTAGGACAGTTCTTGGACACGCCTGTAAATCTTCTTAACGAGCAAATGGTCCAACTTTTTATGTTGGACCTAAATTTGAAGGCCATATCGATTATATGAGAACTAAGATAAAAAAAAAAAACAAAAGCAAAGCCCATTTTCTTAACCAAAGTTTAAAAACAGAAACATAAAAAACTGAAGTTATTTCGGAGCAATATTTCTCATCTCCCATCTGTTGTTTTCGACCATCTCTTCAAGGGTAGAAAAGGCCTTCTATGGAAGCAGCTTGTCAGAGCTATTTTACGGTCTATTTGGCTTACGTGCAACAATCACATTTTCAGCAATAAAACACAACACATTGATGTTTTCCTTGACCATGTGTTCAATGAACATGGCTTTCTCGTGGTGTAAACTGTCTAAGCATTTCAGCTCTTATAGTTTTGTCTCTCTTTTGACCAATTGGAAATGTCTCCCCTGTAATCCTTTGGTCTGGGGTCTGTCCCCCTTCTCTTTGTAATTTCATTCATTAATGAAATCGTCTCTTAACAAAAAAATAAAGTTAGAAACCTGAACATTTCATCTTCTACAATGGTTAATTAACTAGACATTTTATGCTTTTTGTTGGTGATATACAATTAAATTTGCCTTAACCACTAGCTTAAGCTTTTGGGTGAATTTGTGATTTAATATGGTATTAGAGCAGGTGGGACAATGAGATCCTGTGTTCAAGCCCCTGCATTATTGTTTTCTCACCAGTTTTTTTCGAAACGGAGACAAAATCTCTTTATTAACGTGAACTCAAAGTACAAGAGATTTATACAAAGAGAAATAAAGAAGTTATAATCAAAGGAGTCCTAGAGGGGTCAAGAGGCGCACTCGAACATCTCCGCTAGGATGACACCCCATAGCGCCAAGCATTTGATTTCCACTTGTTGGGCCTTTCAAATATTTCAAGCCCACAAGTGAGGAAAAGTGTTGGTGATGTATAATTAAATTTTCCTTCAACCACTAGCTTAAGCTTTTGGGTGAATTGGTGATTTAATACTTTTTTAAGTGGAGTGCTTTTAGTATGTTATCTTAAATTTATATGCATCCTAAAAAAACAATTATAAAAAATGTGGCCCCAATGTGTCCATGTTCTAGTTCTCATGAAATTGACGTATTGTTGCGTTGCATCATGTTGTGTCCGTGTCCATGCTTCTTAGGTCTCAATTCAACGGAGTAACAAAAAGTTTTCCATAAGTTGTTTTGAGTTGTGTAGATATTGACCAAGCTAAACCCTTTTATCGTCAAGTTGGTTGGCACTCGGCAGAATGCAGGTCCTGTCAGCTGAAATTTGTGTCATGGAATGGAAAAGTCTTCTTTGAACTAAAATTTGTCACTTCCTATTGGGGTTGGGTTCAATTTTAATACCTCCCTCTTAACGTTCACTTGAGAGGTTTGTGTTGATTTTCTTTCAACGTGCTATAGGTTCTCTTAGAAGGCTCGGCCTCATAAAATTTTGCTGAAAAATCCAATTAAATTTCTATAGCTTCATCCTTGCTAATTTTTTCATAGTATAGCCAACTCTAAAAGGTAAAAGAGTCAAGTGGTGCAAATCCAGGGAAGGTAGAAGCTTGATCAGGGAGATTGAAATTGTTGAGGAGTTTGTCAGCTTTTTCAAGACTCTTTACGCAAAATGAGAAGCCCCAAAACTTTACCATTAACTGAGATCTATTCCTTCAAATACTTGTTTGGAATTGAAAAATATCTTTTACAAAAGAAGAATTAGAAATGCTATTGACGAGCCTGATAATAATAGATCCCCAGGACTAGATTGTTATGTTGGCGAGTTTATGAAAAAAGTTTGGCCCATTTTAAAGAATGATTGGTTCAAGATCTTTGAGGATTTTTATGAGAATGAGATCCTGAACAGATGTGTTAATGGGACTTATCTCTGTCTCATTCCAAGGAAACTAGAGGGACGAATTATCAGACTACAATTCATGTGACAAGTTTCTAAAAAGTGATGGCTAAACTCTTTGCCCATCTTCTTAGAAAGATGCATCTGAAACAGAAACAATTGGCCTTTGTTCCAGGTAGGCAAATATTCTATTCCCTCGTCAAGTCATAGCTAATGAGTTGGTGGATGAGTGTCATTGGAAAAAAGGGAACAGATTGGGTTATCAAGCTTGACTTTATGAGAGCTTATGACATGGTGGATTGGGACTTCCTGTTGGAGGTTCTTCAGTAAACAGTTTGGAGAATGATGAATCAACTAGATTAAAGGATGGGTTACGAACATCTCCTTCTGTCTTTCTTTGTTAGTGGAGACCAAGTGAGATTATTTGTGCTGCGTGTGAGGGCTTCGAGTCTTCGACAAAGTTATTCGTAAGCACCTTTGCTGTTTGTGATTGTGGATTATGTTCTGAGTGCGTTGTTAGATAAGGCCTATGAGAAAGATTGTATTAGAGGCTACCTGGTGGGTGGGGGAATACCTGTTTCATGTCATTCATCTACAAATTATTGATGATACCCTCCTCTTTTCTGAATGTAATGATGAGAAACTAAAGTGCTTGATAATCATTGACATTTATGAGCTTGTCATTCGTGTATGGTATGGAAATTAATCTTCAAAAAGCCACCATCTTGGTGGCATTCTCTTTTAAGGTACCAAAGAGGATGAAGTCGTAAGATTTGGGATTGTGAGCCTCCTCTGTTTACACATTCAAGAGGGAGTAAGCTTACACATGCTAATGTCATTCTATCAAGCACCCCTATTTACTATTTCAGAATTAGTGCATTGTGTTCTCTATTAGCCCTTTAAGTTTATTCAACTAGAGAGCCTCCTCTGTTTAGCAGATGCGAATATTTCCTACCTTGAACTATGGTTGCCTTGACCTTGCTATTCAAAGTGCTGGATTTTTCCATATACTGGCTTTACAGAACCTTGGTAATTGTTTAAATCCATGGGTGTATACTGCATCATATTCATTCCTTTAGGATCATATTCATCCCTTACAGAAAAGGACAGAAAAGACAAGTGCACGAATTGAGATTTTGGTTTTGACCAAAAATGGGGTTTAAATCATGCTTGAGCTACAGTTGCCTTGACCTTGCTATTCAATGAGTTGGATTTTTCCATTCACCGTCTTTGCAGAATCTTGCTAATTGGTTAAATCCATGGATGTATCCTGCATCATATTCATCCCTTACAAAAGGAAGGGCAGTAAAGACAAGTGCACGAATGAAGGTTTTGGTTTTGACCAAAGATGGGGTTTAAATCATACTTGAGCTACGGTTGCATTGACCTTGCTATTCAAAGGGTTGGATTTTTCCGTACACTGGCTTACAGAACCTTGCTAATTGGTTAAATCCATGAATGTATGCTGCATCATATTCATCCCTTAGAAAAGGAAGGGCAGACAAAACAAGTGCATGAATGAAGGTTTTGGTTTTGTTCGACCAAAAATGAGATTTAAATCATGCTTGTATTTCAACCTCAAGGGAGAGTCAAGCTCCTTGGAAGAGGCATACGGCAAGGAGATCCTCACTCTTTACTTTTTCATCATGAAGGTAGATTGCTATGGTTAATCTTTTGGCCTTATCAAAGGCTTTAACATGGGAGTAAGGATTAAATATTGATGTTGATATTGGTATCAAAATATCAATCATAAATGATTTAATTTCGTATTTAAGTTAGTTTTATTACTAAACTAAGTCATATCTTATTAATAGTATTCATATTAATATTGGGGTTGATAGATGGTATTTTTCACGTTTTATGTGTATTTATAGAAGATATAAGGCATGTTGATCGATTGTAACATTGATTCCAAGCCTTACCATTTATGTATACCAACATTGATGTTTTAATCCTCGAGAGTTAACGTTTTCTTCATCAATCATCTTCAACTTGTTGACAATATTTTTTTTTTCTACTTTTAATGTGTTAACTCTTTAATTGCTCTTTGAACTTCAGTTCCAAAGACTTTTTGTAATCATTCTTTAGACAACATCTTACTTTGTTGGAAACCCTTTCTTTAGTGGAGTTTTTGTGGGCTTTGGTTTTCTGTATCCCTTGTATTACTTCATTTTTTTCTCAATAAAAGCCGTTGTTTCATAAAATGAATCAGCATATTTGAGAAAACATTTGGTATCAATATAATTTATAGTGAGATTGAGATTAGGGAGAATGATGCTGATACTAAACATAAAAAAACATAAAGAAGTATGCTCTCTCCTCCCTCTTACTCCCTCCAACTCTAACATCCTTGAGCTCTTCTCTGTTCAAACTCTTTTAGACCTTTTTTCTATTTTGTCCAACTCTTCTTCTTGGCCCCTCATATCATGGAAGTTGGTGGTTCTAAGTCAAACGATACATTCTTTAGCATTGAGAGGTTGCTACAACTTGGAAGATGTTTTTTTTGTAGATAGAACAAAACTTTTCGTTGTTGGAATGAAAAGAGGCTAATGCTCAAGCTACAATGAAACAAAAGAACAGAAATACATGAAACATAGAGTTTTGGGATCAGTTGGCATATGAGGTGTGTTTTGTCTTGCCTTCTTATGGAGGGAGAAACTTCATTATCTGGGTTTTCTCAACAGATGGGTTGGTCATTCAAGCATATGGTTAGCAATCGTTTTAATCAAACAAGATATTATAATTGAAAAGGAAAATCTTTGGAGCAATGTGCAGAGCCAACCTCTTACTTAGAAGACAAGGCAGGTTATATAAGTTTGGAGAAGACAAAGGAAGCAAAGTGACCAAGAAAGACAGAGCGTACAATGACCAAAGAATAAGGATCTACACAAAAATCTTTCTGGGTTCAAAAAGAGAAATATTGGAGATGAGTTTTAATGATTTATGGGTTGTCTCCCACTTCTTTGTGCATAATGATTGGAAAACGATTGGGAAGGTGCTAGAAGAGGAATTTCAATGCAAGCTAATGCTTAACCCTATATTTGTTGACAAGGCCTTGTTCAAATTGATGGGGTGATTTTATCTAGCATCATTGAAGCTTTTGGAAAGTGGAAAGGTTATGCAGATTTTCATTTGCTATTTGAAAAAGAAACAAGACTTTTCATTGATTAAATGAAAAGAGTCTAATGTCAAAATACAATGATACAATTTGGAGAAATTGACTCGTGACTCTCTTGGAAGGCTCTTGTGGTGATGATGGTATGCATAATGTGAATTGGAAATTACCCAACGTTCTAAGCTTCTAGGCGGTCTTGGAATAGGTGATTTAAGATACCATAACTCTGCTCTATTGGCCAAACGGATTTGGAGGTTTTTACATGAACAAGTTGCTTTGTGGAGGAAGCTTAGTGTAGCTTAATATTTCTCTCTTTGTTTATGGCCGTTTATTGTTCGTGGTTATGCTAAATCCCCGTGGAGGTTCATCTGTCATACCATTGATCTGGTTGCTTCTTGCACCTAGTGTTGCCTTGGCACGAGTTCCACTAAAGGACCATTGGCTTAGTTGTGGTGTTCTCTCTATGGCTTTCCTCTGCTTGTTTCGGCTTACTAGTTTTCCCCAATATTAAGGTGGGTGAGGTGTGGCTTGAGGATTCTGCGACCTGGAATTTGCGTCTTTGTCATTATCTTAGTGAATCTGAAATTCACGGGTGTTTTACCTATAGAAAATAACGATGCCAGATCACCATTATTAAATCCGATTTCTAACAGTTTCTCTTCTCATGGAACATCAAAAGTTGACACCCCTGTTTCTTCTTCGATCACTTCGTCACCTAAAAAATTGGTTAATAAGGAAGAAATTCTTTCTCCCTCCTCATCAGCTCGATTTAACAAAGCTAAAAAGAATTCCTGCTCTCCAAAGTTCCTCTTGAAGTATTTTATCAGGAAAAGACGTACTTCAACAATGCTTGGACTGCTTTTTTAAAATCTTGAGTCTTTTGGAGTTTGTTCAATCAAGGCTTAAAAGAAGTATTCCCAGGGGCAGCATTTATCCAAGCCTTTGTTCAATGAAGTTAATCTGGATCTTCTGGAAGTTTGTAGCTCTTTAGTCCAAGCTCCTAGTTGCAATACTGGGTTAGTCAATCCTCAATCTAAGCTTCATTCTTTCTCTCTCTTTATCCGAATTCAAACCAGCCGGCTGTATGAGGTACATTGAACTCTTGTTGTGATGTGGGCAAAATACAAGCAAGGAGCAATATGGGAATGGGAATTTTGCAGTCCTAATGTTCAAGGAATTCAAGAGTCAGATGTTGAATCAGTTGTAAGTGTAAGTAGTGGGAATTAGAAGAGGTTGAAGCAGGGAAGAGGCTGAAGATTCTGAGATTTTAGAGAACATTATCGGCAATATCCGTAAGTTGTTTGTGGAGGAATCTGTGGAAGAAAACCAACCTCCTATCCAGATAATCAGAGGAGAAATCGCACAGCACTTTCACAGCATCATCAAAGCTTGTGGTTTATCTTTCTTTTGAATTCTATAAACTCTGTTTCCGGCAGCTAAGGCAGTCTTGGATTTGGTAGTGCAGTGAAAGTTCTTTCATGGAATACAAGGGGGCTGTGCATATTTCCATTGTTTCTTAGCCGAGCATAACCCTTCTCTCCTTCGTTCATTCCGTCTCCTTTTTGAGAACCTCGCAAATGGCTTCTTTGAGGTGCACTCCAACCTGGTTTTTTTAGGCACGTGAGAGCTACACCGTATCAACCCAAGGGTCAAAGACGGAGAAAGGCGAGAGTGGGTTTACAAATGAGAAAGGTATCTGGTAGATCATTCTCGAACAAAAAGGGAATTAGATGTTTCTACAGTGGGCTCTTCGACCTGGAACTTCCCAATCAAAGACGGACAGGGCTACCATTATCCTCACGTTTTTCCTCCTTCAACCTTGGGAAAGTCGCCTGACCTATGAGTAGTAAATGATGTTACGGCTTCCTGCTTCAGCACACTTTGGCACTGATTGATTTAGCACCTTTTTGTTCTCAGTTGAGGTTAGAAGCAGCTAACCCTAGGTAGGAAGCAAGATACAATTATGAGTAGGTTATATTTCATACTCTCTCGTTGTATTTGCCCCTGCTCACAAGTTGGTTAGCATATGAAAACCTCTACGTCTAGCTTCAACGGAAAGATCTCATATCGATGCTTTCAATCAATGGCCCGGCCAGTCTAGCAGCTTAGCGGCTTTCCCCATTGGAAGAAAATGGTAATGAGAAAACTGATAAAGAAGATAAACACACATTTGGTTTTGCTACAAGAAACAAAAAAGAAAGATTTTGATCTAGATTTTTCAAATCCTTATGGAGTTCAAAGGAGAGAGGGTGGACCAAAGTTGATGCTTATGGACTGCATGTAAAAAGAATATTAGATCACAAATGTATATTGGCTGTATAAAGAGAGATTGTATATTTGGTTGGATCTTATTTCTCTACCAGAGTACATTTTGGAGCCATGGTGCTTTGGAGGTGATTTTATTATGACAAGATGGCCTCATGACATAATTCGAGCAGGCAGAATGACGAGAGGAATGAGAAGATTTATACTTGTATAGCAGAAAGTAACTTGAACATTATTATTTCGGAAAAACTTGAAGGATGAAGAGTGAGTTTCAGAATCTTATGGGGCTGTTATCACACAGGAAAGTAAGGGATAGAAACGACTGGAGATCACGGTCATTGGCTCCTAATGGAAAATTTTCAGTTAATTCATTTTGGATAAAAAGAATGCCTCTGAACTTTGTAAGTTGTATCAATAATACCTCTAAACTTTCAAGTATTTAAAAAATGCGCTTAAGCTTTCAAAAAGGGTTAAAAAATACTCTTACTTTATTTTTGGATGATAAACGTTAAATTTTGTTTCAAAAATACCCCTGAACTGTTGAAAAGTTTCAATACCATTAAACTTAAAAATAAGTTAAAGTGTTAGAATTAGTTGGCTTGGCCCATAGGGTGTTTAAGAAAAGATTTACCCTAATTCCTAAACTTTTTCCTTTTTATCTCATTGTGTATTCTATGAATTCTCCCCCGTTGTACCTATTGTAAATCATCAGAAATAATAAGAACAAAATATTGTGGTTTTTCTCCCGGTACTTGGGTTTCCACGTAAGTTGTGTTTTGTGTTTTATTGCTTTCAATAAAAAGAATACTCTCATTGATCCAATTTTTACACCAAATTTCTCGTTACCCAAAATAAATACCAAAATTTTAAGTTTAAACATAAAATTCTACAAAATCTCACAAACTCTTTAAACAAATGTTTCTCCTGTAAACATATTAAAACAATATTTAGTTAAATAAAAAAATGTATTTAATTTTAACACACTAAACTATTAACATGCTAATTCATTAAAATAAGTCCTAAAATCCCTTGGTGTTTCTATTATTCTCTTTCTTCTTATTGAAGTCAATATACTTTTCTAAAGTTTGTAGTTTTCTTTTTTTATTTATTGGTATCGAAGAAGAGGGGAAGAAAGAAGAAAATAGTGGAGTAAGATGGTATTAATTAATGACTTGTGTTGTAACAAAAACGGTATATTTTAAACTCTTTATTTTACAAAAATTTAAGAGTATTTTTTAAACCTTGAAAGTTTAAGGGTATTTTTAAAAGTTTAATGTGCATTATAGTCAAATACAATTTTTTTTATTTAACTAGTTACTGTTTTAGCATGGTTTAAGGAGAATCTTTTATTTTCAATTTTTGGATCAATGAGAGTATTCTTTAAACTTTTTTCTAAGAAGCACAAACACGGATACGAGACACAAATACGACACAAACACGGTGACACACCATATTTTAAAAATCTAGGACACGACACGGCAAGGATAAGTTTATTAAAATATTCATTTTAAAACTATATATATCATTTTTATAGTAAAAGAAAATTCGTAGTAAATGAATTGTAAGCATATAAAAGACTTAGTTTGATGTATTCCATGCTCATTATTGTCATATATGTGTCTTTTTAGTCTACTCAATAAGTGTTCTATGTTGTCTAATACCTTTGTTGGACTAGCAAGCATTCAATAGGTGTCCACCAAGTGTCAGAGTGTCCAACTGTCTGAAACGTGCCGGACACGAATACACTATCCAAACTGAAGTGTCCGTGCTTCTTAGACTTTTTTTATGCCTAAGGGTATTTATGAAACTTTTCAATAGTTTAGGGGTATTTTTGAAACAAAACTTTAACGGATTTCATCCAAAGTAACTGTAATAGTATTTTTGAAACCTTTTTGAAAATTTAAGGGCATTTTTAAAACTTTTGAAAGTTTAGGGGCATTTTTTAGACAAACTATAAAGTGTAAGAGCATTTTTTATAATTTAACCTATCTAATTACTAATATGCCCCTTTAAATAATCATACCACTATTCTACTAAGAATCCTACTAGGGGCATAGCTAGGGGCCTTGCAGATCTATACCATCATTTTCCATAACCTGCTTTAAACGAAAAATATCAATTGGCTTGTAAAAATTGATCACAAATAAAGTATCATAAACTATATTACTAAGTTCAAGACTTAAGTGTCACTGAAATGAAGGAAAACACTTCATATTTATTACTAATTTCAATTGCTGCTACCATTAAACCCCAAGGATTAGGTTGGACACGAATTTGAACCACAAACAATTGATCATATTGAGAGTGTCAGCTGCTATGCTGACAAGGCGACCAAAATATGTCCTAATAGATGGAAAAGTTTCACGACACCAGTAGTTTTAAGAGTAGATTTTTAATTGAAATCCAACCCCATAACCTTTTATAAATCTTGGATGACCATGAATCTCGCTATTCAATTTTTCAAAATGCAGATGAAAGTTCTCAAAAAGCCATCCATTTTCCTGGAGAATTAATAAAATTGGCCAAGTTTCCATTGACAATTTTAATCAAAGCTTTATCATCGAAGAACTGATTGATCAACACTTTGGTTTTGAAGTAATATTCCAAAATTGCAAAAAGTCTCGAGATTACCCAAGTTCGAAATCAAAATCATACTGAAAAACATCAATCTTTTTCAACCCAATAAAAATTTTGAGCTTTCATTGAGTCAATAATTAGTTTTCTAGAAGCAGGGGAATGGGCGCTCTTATTTTTATTTACTATTTGAATCTTGGGAAAGCAGAATTCATATCCTTCCACGTTTTATAGAAGGATATGGAGGTTGGATTTCAATTAAGAAAAAAAACCTACCTCTCTATTACTGGTGTTGTCAAATCTTTGAAGACATTGGGCGTTGGAGTACATTTTGAAGGCATGGTAAGGACCTGTTACGACACTGATATTGAAGCATGGATAAAGGTGAATTGGAATTTTTGTGAACTTTGCCTTCAACAATGATCATGTCGGGGGGAATATCTTTCTACACTTTGGAGATATTAAAACTTTGGATCTTCCAAACATTATTCTTGAGGCTCTTTTATTAGCAACTGATTTTTCAAATGTGATTGATTTGTCATGTTTCAAGCAAATTATGAAGGATGAAGATCTTGATCCGACTTTCAGTTCACAGAAATTGATTTTTATGAACCAGTGCGGGCTCCTATGTTCATTTCAAAGGATCCCTCAGAATGTATCAAGAATAGGGATTGGTGTTGATAAAGTCACTAATTAAAGCTCTTGCTTTTCTCTTTGTGATTGCAAAATTGGCTCTCGACCCCACTCATTTGGGGTTCCCTCATGGTCATAATGAAAAAACATGTATCCGTTTACTTTTGGGCTTCTAATATAGAGAACACTGAAACGTGCTTCAAAAGTGGAGGAATTCATGTATCTCTGTTGGTGGCTGTTTTATTATTATTCAAGTTAGTGTTAGTCTACCTGATCTTCTAACCTACTTTAGACCTACTATATTTCTCTTTACATTACGTTGCTGGCTGAAATGACACACTTGTGATTAATCAAATGGAAGAATTTAGAAATTTTTATTTTTTTGGGTCAATTGAAATATTGGAAGGTTTTGTTTTGTTTTTTGGGTTGGAAGGGACTCTTGTCTCTTGGCAGTTGGCAGTGTGAGCTTAAGTTTTAGATTTCCACAAGGCGACTTTTAACACCATTGTTGTAGATGAATCTTTCACATTCTCACCCTGTGCACAATCATATTAAGACGGTAAAAATCAATTTATAAATTTATAACTTATGTTTCAATTATGTAAAATATTGTCTTGCTGTAGATTTGACTTACGTAAAGCTGGAAAACTTTTAATGTTTGCATAATTAATTAGAGTTTGGATGTTTATATTAGCAAAATTGAGCTGGCTCCTATAATTTATTGTAAATTGTTAAAATAAAAAAAAAAGGTTGATAGTTTTACTCGGTTGTTTATACTTGATATCCTCTCCTCTAACATGACTTTCTTTCCCCCTTTTGATGGCAGTGTACCACACCAGTAATACTAGTTCAAACGTGCAGAATCATGTGATGCTGATGCTTTAGTACTCTTATGAATAAATGGCTGATCACTCTTTAATTGTGTCAGAGACTGCACTCAGTCTGGTAGATCACACTCTGGTGATTGGACAAGAATTTCCCGATGTTGAAACATGCAGAAGAATGTTGAAAGATATTGCTATAGCTATGCATTTTGATATTCGAATTGTTAAATCTGATCGTAGTCGGTTTATAGCCAAGTGTTCCAAGGAAGGTTGTCCATGGCGTGTGCATGTAGCGAAATGCCCTGGAGTTCCAACCTTTACAGTTAGAACCTTACATGGTGAGCATACTTGTGAAGGTGTTCGTAATCTTCATCATCAGCAAGCCTCCGTGGGATGGGTTGCCAGATCTGTGGCAGCACAAGTAAGAGATAATCCACAGTATAAACCCAAGGAAATCCTTCGGGATATCCGTGATCAGCATGGAGTTGCTGTATCCTACATGCAAGCTTGGCGTGGTAAAGAACGTAGCATGGCTGCTCTTCATGGAACTTTTGAAGAAGGGTATCGTCTTCTTCCTGCATATTGTGAACAAATAAGCAAAACAAACCCTGGAAGCATTGCTTCAGTTTTTGCAACAGGACAAGAAAATTGCTTCCAGCGCCTGTTTATTTCTTATCGTGCTTCGATATATGGGTTTATAAATGCCTGTAGGCCGCTTCTTGAACTTGACAGAGCACATCTTAAAGGAAAATACCTGGGAGCTTTACTCTGTGCTGCGGTTGTTGATGCGGATGACTCATTGTTCCCATTGGCCATTGCAGTTGTCGATGTGGAGAGTGATGAAAATTGGATGTGGTTTATGTCAGAATTGCGGAAGCTTCTTGGGGTAAATACTGATAGCATGCCAAGATTGACAATACTATCTGAAAGACAAAGAGGCATCGTCGAGGCAGTTGAGACACATTTTCCTAGTGCCTTTCATGGATTCTGTCTGCGTTATGTAAGCGAAAATTTCCGTGATACGTTTAAAAACACGAAGTTGGTTAATATTTTTTGGAATGCTGTTTATGCTCTCACTGCAGCTGAATTTGACAGCAAAATTGCTGAAATGGTGGAGATCTCTCAAGAAGTTATAACGTGGTTTCAGCACTTCCCTCCCCAATTGTGGGCGGTAGCATATTTTGAAGGTGTGCGATATGGCCATTTTACATTAGGGGTTACTGAGTTGTTGTATAATTGGGCACTCGAGTGCCACGAGCTCCCCATTGTGCAAATGATGGAACATATCCGTAATGAGATGGCATCTTGGTTTAACGAGCGGCGTGAAATGGGAATGAGATGGACCTCCATTCTTGTACCCTCTGCTGAAAAGCGGATTGCGGAGGCAATTGCAGATGCTCGTTGTTATCAAGTACTTCGTGCGAATGAAGTTGAGTTTGAAATTGTCTCAACTGAGAGGACAAATATTGTGGAGATACATAGTCGCGTGTGCTCCTGTCGTCGTTGGCAACTATATGGACTCCCTTGTGCTCATGCCGCTGCGGCTCTAATGTCCTGTGGTCAGAATGCTCATCTATTTGCTGAGCCTTGTTTCACTGTCACTAGTTACCGTGAAACTTATTCACAAATGATATACCCAATCCTTGACAAGAGCCTTTGGAAGGAACCGGGTGAGGGGGCCGAGGGCGGAGTTGCAAAGGTCGATATCACAATACGCCCTCCCAAAATCCGTCGTCCACCTGGAAGGCCGAAAAAGAAAGTTCTTAGAGTTGAAAACTTGAAACGCCCAAAGAGAATTGTACAATGCGGTCGCTGCCATTTGTTGGGACACTCTCAAAAGAAATGCACAATGCCAATGTAACATTCGGTAGATTGATGAATATATTATCTTCCCTCAGAAATGCAATAGAATTAGTGTTATGTGCAATCTCAGTTCTCCTGTAACCTCTAGTTGCTGCAAAATAAGATACTAAGTTATTTTTGGCCTAATTACATAGTTTCTTTCTCATTTTCTTTTTTCTTTTTAAGTTTATTTGATTGCGAGAATGTTACGACCAGGGCACACTATTGGATGCTCAGTAACATATGTTCTGCCATTTTGAGGCACCTTTACGAAGAAGAAAAATTTGAGATTGAACAGTTGAAAACAATGGAAAAGAAGAAGTGTTGGGGGAGAAGGGATGAAAAGATGGAGAAGAATGACAAAAAAAAAAATCTTGGAACAAGAAAAGAAAATTAAGGTTCCAAACTATAAAACTTGTAGAGAAACAAAAAAAAGCTAAAATCCCAAAAAACCTCTTTTAGCTATGTTTCAAAGTTATATTTAAAAACATTTCATCTACATGGAGAGAAATATATTTATTAATAAAGTTTTTTCAAAATATAATGAGTAAAATATTTACACTATATAAAATAATTTTGAAAATGAAAAAAACCATAGGTCCAAATGTTCCAATTAACATGCGATTAATCAACCACACGCACATGTGTACTTTTTTTCTAAATAATCATGATACAGTCGTGTAGGAAATTATAGGTAGTATTAACACCTGTCACATACACACATATAATTCCTCTTCTAAACGATCATGATACGAGTGATCGTGTAGGAAGTGATACACGATTGTTTAGATCATGCACACGATCGTATCACGATTGTTTAGATCATGTACACGATCGTTTAGATCTGGAAGAGAAAATATATGAGAGATGATGAAGATCGTTTACCAAGTGAAAATTTGAAGAAGTAAAAAAAGAAAGAAAAAAATATGAGAGAATAAGAAGGAAGAAATTCTAGAAGAGAAAATGAATAAATCACGAACAAGAACAAGTGAGAATATGAAGAAATTAATAATATAAAGAGAAAATGAATAAATTGCAAAGAAGAAGAAAAATAAGTGAAAAATTGTCCGCAATATTCAAGGGTCAATCTAGAAATATGTTTTCCAAGGGTCAATCTAGAAATTATTTTTCGGTAAATATCATGGTGTTTTGTTATATTTATAAAAATTGATATTTATTAATATTTTTTTCTTCTTATTCTTAAAGTTTATTTAATGATGAGGATAGAAATATGCATTTATTATGATGAGAGAAAATGCATTTATTATGATGAGAGAAAATGTATTTAATATAAAATTTTACCATTTTAATTTGGAGAGTGAAAATGAAATTTAATATGATTTTATTTTCCCTCTCTTTATTTATGTCCTTTTGTATATTATGTAAGAAATTTCATTGTTTATGTGAAAATATTTAAACAAATATATTGACAAGTATATTTGATATGTACTTATAATTAAGTGTAAATGGGTTGGGTTAGGGTATTTTGGCAAGTCAACTGATCCAAAAAAGATTTTCAACTAAACCCAATTCTAAAAATATGGGTGGATTATCGGGTTATCCAGATTTTTTCTAGGACTGACTGGGAATATAGCAAATTACTACAAATTAATTAGGGATATAGCAAATCTTTAAAAGAATTGCAAATATGGAAAATTTTAATTAAATTCCAAGGTAAAAGACAAAAATGCCCCCAAATGCACTTTACGTATTCCTTCTGTCTTCCATCTTCCACTTTCTTCTTTTTCTTATGTTCCAATTTTCTTTTGCGATTCCGATGCCTTCGTATTCTGATTTTCTTTTACGATTATGGTGCATTCATATTCGGTTTTGCTTCACATTTTCCACTTTATCGTCTTCCACTTTCTTCGCTTTAGGTTTTCAGCTTCGCTTCAATATTTTTGCTTCAGTTCACGTTCTCCCGATATTTTTGTTTTCTGTTTGGTCGTAATATATTTGAAATAAATTTTCTTCTTTTTATATTTGTTTAAAATCGAATGATTGATAGATTTTGTTAGTAGAAGATCTAAGTTAAACTGCATTTTTTGTGTGATGTTGCTTAAAGTCTATCGGTGATATGTTTCTATCAATGATTGATAGATTTGGAGGATGTTGAACTTGTTTGTGTTGTGATATTGAACTTTTCTTTGGATGTTAATCTGTTTGTTTGCGGTAAGGTGTATTGGTGGATGTTTTAGTTTAAGTGTTAGTTTCTTAATTTATCAATGATACGTTCTATCATTGATAGACCTAAAATATGTTTAGTAAATACTTTAGTTTAATGTGAAAGCATATTTTGTGTGTTATTGTTTAGAGTCTATTAGTGATATATTTCTGTCACTAATAGACTTGGAAGATGTTTAGATTGTTTTCATTATAATATATATTTATAAACTTTAATTCAACATTATCATTTCAGGTTGTTCAAGAAAAAAAAATGAAAATGATGGAAATAACAAAGGATGTTAAAAATGTTAGGCCGAAGAGACAACTTAACCGATCAAAGAAAATGTTGGAGAATGCAAAAGACTAGAATATTGCAAGAGACCGATTGATTTGTTCCTAGTTTTGATTTACAACTCTCTCATTGAGTAAATAGATATTGTATTATTAGTTTTGCGGATATTTCATGATAGAAAAGAACAATGATAGACTTCATATTTTATTTGATTTTATTCAATTGATATAGAAATGTGTTGGACCATAGGTTGAATATTGCAAATTGACTGATCTTCAATGGATGTTTAAGTTTATTAATGATAGACCATAATGATGAAAAAGACTTCACACAATGGTGTTACCTCTTCATATTTAGTTGATTTTATCATATTAATATAGAAAAATGTTCGATCACAGGTTGAATAATCATTGCAAGTTATAAGTTTTGTGTTCCCATTAAGAAATCAGTATTATACATGTTCAATAATTGCAAATTAATATTAATTGGTGCATTTTATTGAGAAAAAGTTTTGTTAATATACATGTTGAAGTTTATCATTGATAGAAGCTATCAACGATAAACGCTTCTATCAATGATAAACTTCGTAGTAAAGTTTATAACCAATAGAAACTATCAATAACTATAAAATAAACTCCATTATGACATTACTTCATATTACTACTTTACAATAAAGTAACTACCGCTAACAAAAATAAATGTTCTCTATCTTCAAGCAGAATGATTCTTATCAACAATGTAATGTCACATTATTTTGTGATCAACAGGACAACAATTACTACATTTTGATGATTTTTCTTCTCATTAATCAAATTTTTTTTTTTTCGTGGTCCTTAGGCTCGACGCTTGCAAAATAGCGAGGTAGTATTACACTCATAACATTGATTAATCATAATTCTGAATCGTTGCAATATATATGTATACACACACAGTTTATCATCCTAGTGTTACACTCATAGCATTATAAAAGATAGAGTCTAACACTGATTGACTAATATCAGTGATGGCCTAGGATACGAGTCTATTATCGATAGACTATTATCAGTGATGGACTAGGATACAAATCTATCATCGATAACTTAGGATATTAGTAATGGTCTAGGATAGAGTTTAGAGTTTAATATCAATGATGATCTAGGATACGAGTCTATCATTGATAGACTACTATTAGTGATGGACTATGATAAGAGTCTATCACTGATAGACTAATATCACTGATGGACAAGGATAAAAGTATGTCATTGATAGACTACTATTAGTGATTGACTAGAATACGAGTCTATCATTGATAGACTACTATCATGATAACATAGGATATTAGTGTTGCACTAGGATACATGTCTATCAATGATAGACTAACATCACTATGCTTATATTAACTAATCCAACTAATAGTCTATCAGTGATAACTTGTATTCATCAATATTTTTAGGGAAAAAAAACTCAATTTCTTTTAACCTAAAATTGTAGAACTGATAGAAAAATTCTTAATATGCTCAATTTCTATGAATCCTCAAACTAATGAAGTTCAATACAATTGAAATTAAACACATTTTTTAATATAAAAATACTGGTAAAATCAAGTGAATTGAACAAAATCAACCTAGAGTGATGAAATTAAATCAAATTGTAAAAGTTGGATGCAGTAAAACTTTAGGGAAGAATCACATCTAAAAAAATACCAAAGTGAGATGGAAGAAAATCGCGGAGAGAATAAATTATCTTAAAATAGGAGAATATCACAAAGAAGATGGAGAAGAAACGATGGTGAAGATGGAGAATGGAGAAAATGACGGTCAAGATGAAAAATGGAGAAAATCGTAGAGAATATGGAGAAGGAGAAAATCGGGGAGAATGAGAGAAAATTGTGAAGAATGAGAAAATTGTGGAGATTTCTTTTAAAACAATGGCAATTTTGGAATATTTTAAAAAAGAATACAAAATTTGCTATATTTGCAAATGGTTTAGAAAAATTGCTATATAATTAATATTTCATGCCAAAGGTTATTCATTATAAAATCTCTTTTTTCTAACTTCTAATTTTTGTTGGAATAGTTGCAAATTTAGCAATTAGATTCAAAATAATTAAGTATATAGCAACATTTTAAAATATTTACAAGTATAGCAAAATTTGTCAAATCCTATCAATGATAGAAGTCTATCACTGATAGACTATGTTGTAAATATTGGTCTATCACCGATAGATCATACAAGTTTATCATTGATAGACCATAAAAGTCTATCAGCGATAATTTTGCTATATTTACAATTTTTTTAAAACTGTTGTTATATCTTTAATTATTATTTCTCAAATGGTTATCAATTTTAATTACCCATTTTTGTTAAATTTAAAATTATTATAAACACCATATCATAAATCCACACAACCAAAAACATCTACAAAGTACAAAATTAATATAATAATGCTTAATAATGTTCTTAGACAACTAGAATCACACAATAGAGTCAAATATTTAACCCTAAAACTTAATTTCTTAAAACTTAAAATTTAATATAAATATATGTACTTTGTTAATATAATTAATTCAGGTTTGAACATCATTTTTAAAACCACAACTCATACCAACTCAACCCAAAAGGAAAAAAACCTGACCCAATTTTAAACTAATCCAACCAACGTTTATAATAGAGGTTGGATAGTTCAAGTTATTCTGGTTGTGTGTTATTTATACACTCTTAACTCAAATACAAATGGTTCAACGATGACTTAATACATATATTAATATATACTAGTTCTTAACATGTGTCATGCATGTGATATTTGTGTTTTATTTTTATTTTAAGGCACGTATGGTAACATTCTCGTTCCCTGTTTCTGTTCATTGTTCCTTGTTCCCAATTTTCTGTTCTTTCTTTTTTTAGAACAAGAAACAGAAACAGTTATCAAATATTTGTGTTTTTTATGTTTAGTGGAGGACAAATATTTGTGTTTGATAACTGTTTCTGTTTCTTGTTTCTTGAAAAAAAGAAAAAAAGAAAAAAAGAAATAGAAATAGAAAATGTGTTTGATAACTGTTTCTTGTTTCCTAATTTTCTTTGAAATTTTTTGTTTTATTTTATTCACATTTAATTAAATTAAACATCAAACAAAAATAGTTTAATTCACGAAAATCCACAACGAAGAGGAGGATCGAAACCTACGGTAAAGAAGAACACAAAAAATCATGGATAAAACACAGATCTGACAAAAACCCACAAATTCGACAAAAACCCACAACGAAAAAATAATTCACGCAAAGAGGAAGAGGAAAACCTAGATCCAGCGAAGAAGAAGACGTCGTGTAGAGGAAGACGATGAGAGGCAAAGAGGAAGACAACGAAGATGATGAGAGGAAGAGGAAGAGGATGGTTATTTGGGAAAGACGATGGAGATAAGAGTAAGAAAAAAGAAACCACGTGGAGACTAGTTATTTGGGGAAGAATATGGAAATAAAAGGAAGGAAAAGGAAATCACAAGAGGAAAATGAAATGGAAAAAGAATTGAAAAGAAGGAAAAGAAAACCAATAAAAAGAATTGAGAAAAAAGTAAAAGAAACCAATTGAAAAAATTGAAAAAAATAAAAAAAGAAACCAATAGAAACAATTGAAAAAATGAAAAAGAAAACCAAGAAAGAATTGAGAAAAATAAATAAGAAACCAATAAAAATAATTGAGAAACAAGAACGAGATAAGTTACTTTTTTTTGTTTCCAATAATTTCTTATAAAATGAAAAACGTTTCTACTTTTTTTTAGAACGAGAAACAGGGAACAATACCGCACACACGTTTCTTAAAAAATGAAAATAGAAACAAGAAACAGGAAATGAGAACATTACCAAACGAACTCTTATTGTTTAGCTTGCTTTTTTTCTCATAACAACTTTTTTTTTTCTGTTAAGTATCTTCATTTTTAATTGATTAATTTTCCTCTCGATTGTTGTTTAAGATTAAACTGATAAATAGTTCTTAAAATGTAATGCTATAATGATTGTTGAACAATTCTACCTAGCAACTGTTTGAAAAATAAATTAACTATATTACATTGGTTTACTATATTAAATTTTAGAAACTTTTAGAGAAAAGAGTTATGAATAAATAAAAAACACAAATTAAGATAACGTGGAAAACCCGAAGTTTTCTTCTTATATAGTTAATGTACATATAGATATTCTTAAATATGTTAATGGATGAAGTAATTCACCTAAAAAAGCATAAAAAACCAAAAAAAAAAAAGAATAGAAAGAAAATAAACAACCCATGATTAGAAACATGCAATTATATGAGATAATATTGCTTATATTTTGAAATGCTATCCAAATTGTGTGCAAACTTGGACGTAGAAAATGAGATTTTTATAGCCATCCATATTTAAGAATTCCTAAAGATTCATTCATTTTATTTTGTGTGAGAATTAATAATTCATTGTATTGTATCATTAATTCTTTCCATTTAGAAGATGAACATTTTGATTTCCTTAGCTATGAAATTGTTCATTAGTTACAATTAGCATAATTAGCTTTAAACAAATTATTAATTATTTTTATTTTAGAAGTTGAGAAGACTTTCGATTTTATTGAACTATTAGAAGTTAAACTTCGGATTTCCTTGTTATTAGAAGTTGAAAAAGCTCTCACTTTTATTAGGTTATTAGTTATTCATAAATTACAATTAGCTTAATTAATTCATAAAATATCTCATTTCTTCTATTAGCATAATTAGAATAGGAAAGAAAAAAGAAATACACTAGCTACTTCCAAAGAAAGGTCAAAAATGAAAAATAAAAAAAATCTTCATGTAAGCTTTCATATATAATATAGATTTTCTAATTCATATATAATATAGATTTTCATATTTATAGGGATTCCTTCTAGATGAGAGAAATATTTAGAGAAATTTTAAAAAATAGAAATCAATATTTAGAAAAATTTTCAAAATAGAAAATATTTATCAAATTTTATCATCACTAGTACGACTATTATAAAAATGATAAAAGACTATCATGTGATAGAATCGAATATTTATTTATTATGGAGAGTGAAAATACATTTAATAAAATATTTTCTTATTTTTCAACTAGAGAGTGAAAACTGGAGGGAGAAACCAAAGCAAATTCGAGCAATACACTCGTAGTGTGGTTGGATTAAGCAAAATCGTAGATGCAGATTCTGGTCAATTTCATCATTGTACTTTTCATTCACAATAACTCAAGATTTAATTCCATTAATATGATAGATATTTCTTTTGTAAATTCAATCCCAAAAGCATTATATGTGCATAGTAGAATTCCATTTAGTTTGCTTTCTATGGCGTACACCTCTGTTTGTTCCATAACTAAGACATTCCAATTTATCATCCCAACACTTCATTAGTTTTCAACAATAGACTAATTTTTCATGATCAATAAACAAATATGATTACTTCAACAAATTAAATTCAAGAACCTACCTTACTTAATCCAAGTCATTCATGTCTGCCAAAACTTCAAAGTGAGAAAAAAGTCTCCCTGTCCGGCAGCCCCTAATCGAGGAGTTCTTGAAGAAAGCACAGCTGATTACACAATCGAACATTTGACTCTTTTCTTTAACTCTACTATCAACCTAGCCATTCTCAAGAAAGATTCCTTGCTCAACATATTGAGGTTTTTTCTCTTTACAAGAAGATTATTCAAGAACTAAAATTAGCTTCAAACTCAAGAACTATCTTATGTCTATAGAGAGAATTAAGTGGGTTTTCCTTCTGAAAACAAAATTTTCCTTGACATAACCAGAATAGGATAGAACAAGACAACAAACATTATTAGCAACCACATCTAATGTCAGCCAGCAAAAAATAAGTACAACTCACGAGTGAGAGAGAGACTGGAAGAGGCTTTCCATTCAGTTGCGCCTAAGTTGCAATGCTCAATTCTTCAGTAGTCAATTCTTCTTCTTCCAGTTCCCGGACTGCTCGTATAAGACCCCTTGTAATACCGTTAAGATGCAAACCATTTTCCTTCATTTCTTCAAACAATCTCTCTGATGTTCTCCAATCAACAGCCTTCAAGCAAAGTGATCGGATCAACTTGTTGTACTCGTCTACATTTGGTTGCACTCCGAAGTTTTTCATCTCACTTAGTAATTTCAAGGCCGAGTCGTACTCTTCAAGTTTGCAGTGATTACGGATGAGGGTGTGGTAGGTTATATGTGATAACTTAGCGTGTTTCTTCTTTGCCTCATCCAAGACTTCGTATGCCTCCTTCATTTGACCGCCTTTTGCATAACCGCTAATAACAGCAGTGTAACTATAAACATCTGGCTTTAACCCTCTGCTCTCCATCAGTTTTATAAGTTCCATTGCCTCCTCTAAATCACCAGCTTTGGAATATCCACAAATGACAGCATTGAAAGCTGCATTTCCTGGAGGTGGTCCTTCAGCAATCATCTTTTGAAGTAAAGTTTTAGCTTTGCTGGTATCTTTGATCCTGCACAAACTACGGATGACCTCCATGTATGGCTTAATGGCACGCCTCCGTTCCCCTGTTGAGAAATCGTTCAACATTTCCAGAGCCAATTTGACAGTTTCATCATCCCGACAGAGAGAATGAATCAAGATATTCATATAACACTGAGGTAGGTTCACATGCTTTTCCTTTGCCAGTAAGTAAACTGAATGGGCGTTTTTTGCCTTGTTTCCTTTGCAAAACAATGATATAATCTTACCAACTCTATTACTTTCAGGCATGCTTCCAGAATCAAGCATTTTCTCGCAAACTGGCCAAGCCAAATCGTAAGAAGAGCGCCTGCAAAGCGCTTCTACTGTAAAATAGTAAGATTCAGCATTAGGAACACAGCCCAAAACTTCGTAACTATTGAGCACTTCTAAAGCAGCTTTTCCTTTTCCCAACTTTGAAAAAAATGCTATCAACTGATTAAGAATCTCGGCATTCAACAAACTAGTCTGCTTTCCACCAATTTCTTTAATTAATTCCCACAAAGAATAAGCGACTCTTTGCCGTAGATTCGCACAAACTACACGAACAAGAACATCAACAACAGGAGTAGATACTTCAAACTCGGGATGACTATTCACAGCCCAGCGGAAAAACCGAATCAAATTCTCACCCAGAATATGAGGGGTTTCAATCACTTTCAGAACAAAATCCTCATTAAGAGTCAATCTCATTTCATCAAGACTTGATTCAAAGGACCCATCAACAGTACTCTGAATTAGAGATAACACACTTTCTAACTGCTCTACATTGACCCCATAACTCTCCACTTCCTCCCCAATCCCATCAGAAACTACAACATTTTCCCCCAAGAGATCACTATTTCCACCATCAGCACCCACAGACTCCCCATCAAACTCATGAACTTCCTCATTACCTACACAGCTTTCAAGCTGCGCATCACCACCTTCACCAAAATTCACCGAATCAACTGAAATCGAATTAAGATCCTCTATGGACGGCTCAGAATCAGAAGAACTTGAATAAGGTTGAGAAAAATACCTAGGGGTTCTGAAGAAATAGGATCCAGGAACCACAACCGACGGTTGCAACTGAGGTAGAGAGTCGGATAAGTGCACGTCTGAGCATCGGATTACGCTACGAGAAGCTCTGAATAGAGGAGCTCTCACCGCCACAAGGGACCTCCACATTCTGTAATGGCGGTCTCGATTATCGCAAACGTGAGTCAGTTATCTAGATGGAAATGGCGAAGGTCTCAAAAATGGAGTTCAGCACTATTATGAACAGCAGGCAGGAAGTTCAGTGTGGATCAAAGCAAGGAATACAAAAACAAACAAACTGGAAAGATAAAATTCGATTAAATAGCAAGAAAGAAACGAAAGAAGAAGAAACAAAAAATGAAAAATGGTAATGTGGAGACAGAGGGATTCGGAGTTTACGGTGAGGCGGCTCCAAAAATAGGATCTCTTTTGTTAGGAAAGAAAAAATGGATAGTTGGGAGAGAAGGGGGAGGCAAAATGTCCAGATTGCCCTTTAATTAAATAAAACCCTAATGAAATTGAAGAAGGAAAAGAATAGAAACAGCCCTCTCCCTCTCCCTATCTCATACGGAGATTCTTCTTCCACACCAACCTCCACGCGGCGGCGACACCTTCGACTGCACTAACTTCACACCGATGGCGGAAACTATTGAAGTTCTGAGATTATGAGATAAGACTTGGTTGTGGATGCCGTTGGAAACTCATCAAATAATAGAAAACAAATAAAAGAAAATTACAAAAAAAAAAAAAACAACTGCCAACCTCTCTGACCTCACTCTCTTTCTCTCAATCTCTCTTGCAATTTCATATAATATTTACCTATTTTTGATAAACATGCCAAGATTTACTAGCTGAATTATATAACTCTGTGTAAAGATAAGATGCATATATGAGATAAAAGTAGAAAATGAAGCTCTTCCATTTGAATTAAACAATGACAGTGATTTGAAGTTTTATACCCTTAGTAAAATTTCCCTGAAGGTCCCTCTATACGTCTAATTTGAGCTTGAAACAATCAATGCAAGAAAGTGTTAAACATGTGTTACAATTAAGTATCTAGGAGCAACAAAGTTCATAACTTAAAACTTCCATCATTCAATTGCAATGGATACATTAGATGAGCATAAAGTTCATATTGGTGAAGTTTGGGTTACTTGTGTGCTAACATGGTAGGGACCAGTTCGGTTACAAATCATATGAGTCATGATTCAAAAGATGATACTTTTATATGGGAGGCAATTGAGATGAACAATAAATCATTTGACGTCTCACAACAAAGAGATGCTCCTACAAAAGATTGCAAAGGAAATCTAAAGTTCACTACCGCTTCTCTTGCCGAAAGTTGAAGGCAAAAGAAGTGATGGGTTCGAAGAAAACTCTACAAGTGAAGAGGTAGATGTGAAACAAATATTTTTTTGCAAGAGATATTTGTCGATGAGATTAAGTGTCTTGGCAATAGAAAAAAATTAGTTTGTAGTAAAAAAATTTACAAAAGAGGTTCTTTTTATTAGATGCATTGACCACAAGTGTGGTTGGAGATTGCGAGCAGTGAGATTGAAGGATTCAAATATATTCAAGATTAAAAAGTATGTCAAAGTTTATTCGTATTCTCTTGAGTTTTTGAATCGTGACCATAGACAAGAAAAAATTGGGTTGTTGGAGAGAATTAATAAAGTTCAAATTCAAATGGGTCAGTCGCCTATACAAACCACGTGATATCATAAAAGGCATAAGGCAAGACTGTGACATAAATATGAGTTATGAAAAAACATGACGTGCCATAGAAAATACATATATGAACAAATGTGAGGGTCTCCTGAAGAGTCATATAACTTATTGCTTAGATATGGTGAATCACTCAAACTTACAAATCCATATACAATATTTCACGTGGAACTTGAAGATGTTCGTTTCTTCAAATATCTTTTTATGACTATTGGTTCATGTGTTTGAGCATTCTTAAATTGCATTAGATCAGTCATAGTCATGAATGAAACATTTCTTAAGAACAAATATTGGGGTCAGTTGATAGTTGTTGTTTGCTTAGATGGTAACAATCAAATTTATCCTCTTGTCCTTGAAGTAGTTGATCGAGAAACAAATGCCTCAATATAGTGGTTCTTAAAAAAATTGAAAGGTACAATAGGGGAGGTGTCTAATCTAAGCTTCGTGGCAGATCAGAAAACATGTTTTTCCAAAGGTATTTCATCAGCTTTCTCCTCCGCTTTCCACTGCCTTTGTGTCCAACGTTTGACTCAAAATTTGAATGATAAATATAAGAATGACATGGTAGCTACTTTGTTTTCCAATGCATCGAGAACATATTGTGAATTCACATTCCTAGAAATGTGGCAAAGTATTATTGCATTTCCTAATGGTTCAGGAAAATATTTAAATGACTTTGGAATAGCACGGTGGTCTCATGTTCATTGCCCAGAAAAACGATATAATATGATGACAATAAATATGACAGAGTCCATGAATTCTATATTAAAAGAACCTATAGATTTTTCTATTGCTTCATTTCTTAAACATGTGAAAGCTTTGCTACAACGTTGGTTTTGGGAGCGTCGTGAAGAATGCATCAAAGTGACGTTTACATTGACTAAATTGGTAGAGTTAGTTCTAAGCAAAAGAAACAAGGACAAACTTTGACAATGAAGGTAATCCAATTGATTGTTATCAGTTCCATGTCAAATAATTAGATAAGAAGGAGGTCATAAATCTTCATACTCAAGGGTGCACTTGCAAGGAATTTCAAGTTGAGCAACTACCATGCTCACATGTCATTGTTGCAACACAGGATCGTAATATAAATGTTTGTAGTTTATGTGCTAATTATTATACTAATGAATGTTTGTTGGCAGCATATCTGGAGGCCGTCTACCCAATTCGAAATCAGTCAGATTGGAAGACAAGTGAAGACTATGTGGATATGACTGTATTACCTCAGGAAGTAGTTAAAAGAATTGGTCGACCAAAAAAAAAGATGATTCTAAGTATTAGTGAAGCTCCCAAATTGCATAAATGTGGTCGTTGTAAAAAAAAACCACAACAGATTAACGTGTACCAATCCAATTTCATATACCGAGAAGTTGAGCATACAAGATTAGTCATTAAATCAGATCCTACAACTAGAGGAGAGTTTTTTTTGTAGTTAGATTTATGGGTCCATATGACCCTATAATTTGTTTTTTCGGTTTTGCTTTCCTAGTTTGTAGTCACCAAATACAAGTGTGATAAGACACAGTTTTTAGATAGAAATGGTTTGATTCAAAAGAACACATAGTCTCTCGCATTCAATTGGTGTTTTGAACTAGTATTTGTGTAATGAAGTTCCCTTCTCTTCTACATTTTGATGAGTTTGATCCGGGTATGAATCCTTATTTGAGATTTTGAAAGATCAATTAAGTTTTTGCTGATGAATATTTGCATATAGGGAGTTTTAGTTTCTTTGGTAAAAAAAATGTAGGATATAGATAGGTACGCCACTTCAATACATGACATTATTTTTTGTGTCATAGCTAGGATAAAGTTAGTCAAAGCCATCGTAATCAGGTGATAATATGTCTCATTTTTCAATATGATATTTCAAGCGTTTGCTTCATGTTATGTAGGTTTATTAGTGTGCTTTGATTGTTTTACTTTGCTAGATTATTTTTTTTCAAGTTATATGTTTCAGATCTACATATTTCATTTATACAAATTTTGTATCATTCTTAGAAAGTATAACTTACGATTATCACGTCTTTCCTCAGATTTCTTGGTTATGAAAGGGTAGAAGTTATAAATCCTGACAGAGGCAAATAAGATGCAGAAGAGGAAGCTAAAAAAAGAAAGATGGAGACAAAGTTGTTTTTATCATTTATGCTCTTACATTTTATCTTTACATATTATCATTTATGCTCTTATCATTTAGAAGTTATAAACCCAGCAACAAGTAATTTTTATTGTATTCGAGGAATTTTGCTTTCCTTTTTATGGTACAAACCAAATTGGTTATGTAATTTTTCCAATAATTGCAAGGGTGGTCGCTAGGCTCTGATCAACCAGTAATTCTGCACATGCTTGATATCGACTCTGCAACTGAGGCTTTGAATGGTGTAAAGATGGAATTAATAGATGCTGCCTTTCCTCTGCTAGAGGGTATGCTTTTAGTAATACATTCTCTTTCTTTGGTTAGTAATCTTCCGTGGGTTTTGAACTTCGTGTATTATGCCCAAACAGGTCTTGTTGCAACAATTGATGTCTCCATTTACAAAAGAATAGGCTTCAGCCTTGGAACAACATGCTGCTTCAGATTTCCAGTTTTCTAGAACATGTGGTAGTTATGTGGTGGCTGCTTTTATTTATTTTGTTAAACTTGATTGATACAAATTTTCAACATCATTTACAATATGAAAAAAGCCATTAATAAATATTTTCCGAAAAATATACAAATCCCCCATTTTCCATCCCCTCCCCGCAAAAAAAGAGCTTGTAACAAAGTTTTTCTACTAACAGGTCTGTCCAACATCCCCTTGAAAAGCTCTAAAATGATGCAGAAATTTCTAAATAGAAAACTACGGACACATGAGTTAGGCAAGCAACTGTTGAATCACATACAGTCCAAACTACAATTTCACATCTTTTACCTTTACTAAAGAAATTGATCCTACTCAATGTTGCCTAGTTTCAATCTACAAAAGCTCACTCTAACCCAACGATAGAGAGTTTTCAAATAGGCTAAGAAACACCCAATAACTATCACAAATTTATATGAGAGGAAAAAGAGAGTGAACACCTATCGAGATTTGGCAAAGAAACTGAACTATGACAGCTGAGTCACGAAGAAAGGCAATAGAAATGCGTGCTTCCACGTCCACCATTGTGTCACCTACATTCATTCGAAGAGAGATTTACAATGAATTACGAAGAAAAAGGCGCAAGGAGAGGTTTACACTGTTCGACTGCCACAAGAATGCATGCTCCGACGTCCAAACGAAAATTGAAGAAGGGCAATGCAAAGGCAACGTTCACTGTAGCCCCACCAAAGTAGAGGAGAATATGGCAAGAAATGAAGCGGAAAAGTTCTATTTTTTTTACTGCACGAGGAGAACGAACAAAAATGGGTTTTTCTTTTTTTATTTTTATTTTAATGTTTTGTTTTATTTTAGGTTAAAGGGAAGGGAAAATTAATTAAGATAAAATTAACATTTTACTTTCACATTATTTTCAGATTCAATCGTAAAAATCATTTATTTCTCTAAAATTGACCAATATTTGACGTTTTTTTAGCTTTATAAGCTCCTAACTTTGTACCTTTCTTTATTTAATCCCTAAACTTTTAAAGCATCGATCTAGTTTCAAACTTATTAAGAAAACTTACTTATCTTACCATTAGCTCTTAAAAGAAAGGATAACATGACTTTTATAGGTGGATGATTAAATTTTCTAAAAACCAATTTTGTTTTTTCTTTCCTTTAAACTCAAATCTTTTCCATCTAGTCCCAACTCTCCTGCTATTTGCTTTTTTTTTCAAATTGAAAACTTTAACTAAAAGAACCTGGAGTAGAATAAATAAAATAAAATAAAGTACGTATAAAATAATCTCCATAAAATACGTTTAAATTCACATTGGAAAAGAAAAAAAAATACTTCAATAAATTATATAATATCACAAACTTCAGGCACTAAATGTTTTTTTTGTGGATGAAATTGCAGAAGTAAAATCTCAATGCACCAAAACGGTAATGATTAGAATATTAAAAGCAAAGCGGTTTTTTGAGTTCTAACATCAATTTCTCATATGACCTCTTAACTATCTTATTTGATAGCCAAGTCATCCACATATAGAATCAGATCATCATCCCTAACAGAAACCTAGACAAGAATCAAAATAAAATTTAAACATTTTTTTATATATATGAAAAAAAATGGCACCACCATTTTGAAATAACCTTAAGAGTGAAAAAACATTTTTTTTCTCCTTTTTGTTGACGTTTTATTCTTTCTAGATCCCATTTAATTTGGTTAAATTCTAAACAAAAATTTAAAATTTCAATCCATTCCCAATCTTTTTAATCTAAAATTAGATTTTTTTTTTCTAAAAAAGTAGTACAACAAATTTTTGTAAATAAAAAACATAGATTTCTCATCTTCCAAAATTATACGAACAAAATAGCAAAAGATATACATTTTTTTTCCTTTTTCATGGGTATCTAAATGATAAATTATTTGAAATCAATTTGAACAAAAATGGACATAAAAATCTAAAAGCACTTGCACTCCCTTCTTTTTGTTGTAAATACCAGACCCAACTAAACACAAACACAAATTATATGTACTTGCATGAATAGTCGATAATAGTATGTAATAGTCTAGGTATTATAATAGTTTAGGGATTATAATAGTATGTAATCGCATGAATGCCCTATTATAGTATGTTTTATTATAAATTGTGTTTGAGTTGGAGACTATTATAACCTTGGCTTTTCATTACTTTTTTTCTTCTTCTACATATATACTGTATATGAAATACACGATTTTTTTAATTTAATTTTATTATCTTTGTAATTATGATATTTATTTAATAAATTTAGCCTCAATCTCAATTTTTCACTACTTTTTTTCATGCATATATATGATACATCAAATAAAAATTTTGTTTGAAATGATTTTATTAAAGCTTGTTAATAACAATGTTCATTTCATAAATTTAACTTCAATCTTGTTTTTTTGTGAGGTCCCAATCTGCAAGAAGAAATGCAAAAGAAAAACGTAAGTCCAAGGTTCTATCACATGAAAGGTAAGTGACGTGATAAGAATAGTTGGCGAGAGGGAAGCATGTGTTGGGCGTCAAGAGCAAGGCGTTTAGTAGGATACTGCGAGAAGAAGTATCTGCGCCCAAGAGAATGAGGCAAGAAAGTAAATGTCTTGTCAAGGTGACTTGACAAGTCACTGCAAGAATGAAAACGATATTGACTTTTTTGGAAGAGAAAAGGGCATTCATGCGATTAGTTTGACTTTCTGAGAAGATAAAGTACGCATCTCAAGAAAAAGTCAAATCGTAGTTGACGATTAAACTACGTGTTGAGTTTGGGTTGACAACCTAGAGCGGCGTTTTAGTAAGGTGACACGTGTAAAGCGTAAAAGTGACCATTGGATGTGAAAGACCACTATAAATAGAGTCGAAAGCCAAAGAAAAAGGGAAGTTTTGTCCAAAGGCGCTAGATTTTCTTATCGCATGTACATTCCTGTCTTCTTTTCCCTAATACAAGTTAGAAACGTTGTACTATCTTTCTCTTCACGTCGCATTACCGACTTTCGCTGTGTAATTAGCTAATGCGTACATTTGTTATTCTTTAATTCTTTCAACTTGTCTAAATGAAAAGTAGAACCTAGAACCAATATCTAAAACAATTCTCTGTGTTCGACCTTGGATCACCTAAATAAACCTACTGTTTCGCTTGCATTTAGGCAAGCAGTAGGAAAAACTTGTACTCAACGAGGACTTTAGAATCACGCGATGAAGAGGTATATTGTGAGATCTTCATATGCTATGATCATATTCTATAACTCATCGCCTATAATGGAAGCATACGATACAGAGAGTTAAGATAAGCGCATTACGTGCAATGACCTGACTCGATGATGTATTGCACTTGCATTAATTACAATTGAAATTCTCAAGTTCCAGCACTGAATTGAGCACAACCAGGAAGGCAAAGTTACTTTGTAGTCTTACATGGGCGTGCTAGCCATGACTTCTCATCATATGCCTAAGAAGCTGGTTGGTAAGCGAATTGCTCTTTAGTGCGAATGACACAGCTCGGAAGGAAGGCGAGAGCAATACCCAGGTTGGTTGAGGTCAAACCAGTTGAGCTAGAGAGCCAAAGAGCTGAGTCAGGGAGAGGATAGATCTAGATGCGATCCTCTAAGAAAGACGGTTGGGCGACCGAGGCGAAGGACGAAGTTGCACCTTTACACCTTTAAGTCTCTGCCACAAGGAGCATCATTAATAGTGAAGAAAGAAAAGGAAGATACCGTAGGATGTTCTTGAGTTGGATTGAAAAATATGACAGAAAGGAAAAAGGATGGGGATCAAAGTCTAATACTCCTAAACACCTTGACGTGAAGAACAACACCCTAGTGGGAAGAAGAAGGATGTGAGAAGATCAAACTTAGTTTTACTTTATGCAAAGTGAAGCTTAAGAGTTGTAATCTATATCTTGTATGAATTAAGTAAGTGTTAAGTTAATAAAGAGAAGAAGTTAAGTTATATTCCGTTGTTTTATTATATTTTTCTTGAATTGTTTTCTGTTGCAAAAGTTGCGAAGGTCTTTAAGGCTTAATAGAAGAGTTTTGCAAAAGGACAAGAAGAAAAGTTGTTCTGCTTACTAGGCGTTCAGCGTGTCATCTCGCGAAGAGATATGCAATTGATGTCTAGGCGGCATGCCTTCCACTTAGTCGCGTGGTGTGACATTTGGGGTGGGCGTGACATTTTTCACTACTCTTTTTTTGCATGCATATATGTGGTACATCAAATAAATAAAAAATCAAATGATTTTATTTATTTTTCTTAATTACGACATTCATTTCATAAATTTAGCTTCAATTTTTCTTTTTTACTACTCTTTTTTGCCCTACACATATAATGAAAAACACATAATTCCAATTTTATATTATTAATTCTTCTTAATTAGGATTCTCATTCGATTAATTTTGGGTTAATCTCCACAAAGTCATTTTCTTATTGCTTTAGGTTATTGTGTTCGATATTAGTTTAAGCATGCATTGTTATGATTTGCCTACGTAATTAATTAGGTAAGAAACCAAGACAAAAGAAATTTACAATATGTATTTACCCAAACATGAATTCATTAACATAGATAAGCTTTGTAGCAAAAGAGTTTACAATAGATTTATAAATAAAGATGAACACATAAAACACAAGAACTAGTTGACAGAAGGAAGAAACAAAAAAACATATTTGAATCTCGGTCGGGATTTTTTTTTCTCAAGGTCAATCTCAAATGGGATCAACCCCAAGATCCTTCCTAAGTTTTAAAAAACTATTTGAAGAAAATCTCTTAGTCTCTCTCAGTCGAGTGCGTCACCGAGATAGTGCATTTTTTTAATTTTAAAATAAGGTCAAAGAAGCCAAACAACATTGCTCGAGAAAAATAGATTAAGAAAAACTCAAAGGCATCTCGGGGCAACCTTACCCCAAGATCTATTACATGATACTTATGTTCTTTAGCTCGAGGTCATCTCGGGATAACTTTGACTTAGGATCATTGACATAATTGCTTATATTCTTTAGCTCGGGGTCATCTCAAGGCAACTTTGGTCTGGGATCATTGATATAATTGTTTATGTTATTTAGCTCGGGGTCATCTTGGGGCAACTTTGGCCCAAGATCATTGACATAATTGATTATGCTCTTTAGCTTGGAGCCATAGGGCCATCTCAGGGTAACTTTTCCCCATAATCATTAACATAATTTCTTCCATTTTTCAGTTCGGTGCATCTCAATGCCATGATGGAATAGTTAACCTAAATGCTTATGGTTTCAACTCGTGGACTTTCGTGGCAAATTTGGTCCGAGAAGTGTTTAATAAGCTTCAAATTCGAAATTCAGTTCCATAAATATCACATGAAAATTATATTTCTTTATCTTACTATTAGTTATGACGTTGCTTTTGGTCAAAAGTCTAATTTACTAGCAATTATCCATTCATTGAATCTTCCAAACAATCCTTTGGATGATATTATTGATCAGGTTAGTGTTATTTTCTAATTTCTCCTTTGATAGTATGCAAGAGTGTCTTAGGCTAGTTAGAGAAGTTTATTAGACCTTCCCATTTGAAGTGTGTATTATAGGTTTTCATAATTTTGTCCACTGTTTATTGCTCTAATTGCATAATTAATTCAGTTATAAGTTACTTTTTGTTACCTTTAGTTAGCCTGGTTTGTCAATCCTTTGCATTGAACTTCTCAGACCTCTTGCCAAACTTAGTTAATCATAATTTTGACATTTAAATGTTTGCTACAGGCCTTTGTTGTTGTTTCTGTGTATTTTTTTTTGCATATTTGTATTATGCATTATTTAACTATATGTTGGTTGTTCATATATGGGTCATTAGGCATTGCTTGTCATTAATGGGTTTGTTTTGATTGTGTGTTAATTCATTTATTTTACATGTTTATAGATTGATACACGAAGATCATACTTACAGACCGAGTTAGACAAGGTACAAGTTACAAGTTAGTTAGCATACTTTTTGAGTTCGTACATGTGATTGTGACATTTTTTGTGAGGCTGAAGTAGGAAATTTTTTGTTGTGGCTACCATTTTGAAACTTCCTGTATAGATAAGATAGCTTAATTTTTGGAATTGTTCATATGGGGTGGGGGTGTGGTGGAGTTGATTGGTACAGTTAATAACATTATCATATTTGTTGATTGTTATACTTTTGATATTAAATTTATTATAGCTATATGGTTTTGGGATAAGTTAGCTAATTAGGATGATAAGTTGAATTTGTGGCTATCTAATGGAATTATATATATTGAGATTTGATGAATATCGTCGTTCATATGTATTTATGAAATTGTTGGTTGACCACTATATTGGACTATGAGAGCATAATACATGAACAAAAATATAATTGAATTACAATTTTCTTTTAAAAGAAATTCAAAACATACTTGACAATTTTTAAATGTCATAAAAAAATACATTCTCGACGGTTTTAAAATGTCATAAACAAGTGTATTCTTGATGATTTTTCAATGTCATAAACATTCATTCTTGACCGTTTTTCCGTATCAAGGAACATTTATTGACAGTTATTAAATGTCATGAACACTCATAATCGTGACGGTTTTTAACTATCATGAACATTTGCATACTTGATGTTTATAAAATATCAACGTTCACTATTGTTGATGTTTTATTACCTGTCAAATTTTTTGACTTTCTTGACCCTAACTTCAATGACGATTTTAAAACCATCAAGAATAATAATTCTTAGTAGTTTAAAAACGTCAAAAGAGTATGTTTTTGTAGTAGTGATATGAGATTAATTGGCTAAACTCATTAACTATATAAATCAATATTCATTAACTGTGTGTACACTCTATTAAAGATTCATAAATGAACTCTTCTCACAGTAGATGTATTTCTGTGTTCACGAATGTAGATCAATAACAGCAAGTTAGTCTTTCACAAATGTTCATAACACCAGTTGAATCAAATTATTGTTTTACCCATAAGATACTTCTTAGTCCTTGAATACTAGTGCTTCTCTAATGAACAACTTGTTTTAGTCCAATCAATTAAAAAAAATCACTCTCATGTCATACATAGTAGAGATGTTCCTTTAACCCGTGGAGCCCAAAGCCTGCAGGAATCCACCTCAAATGAGGTGGGAAATCCTTGAATACATAGGGAATGAAGGAGGGAGGGAGAAAAAATATTTTTTCCCTGTTTACATTTCAGGGTCGAGGATGAGGAATACATTCCCCAACCATAACTCCAGCCTCGACCCTGCCCTGATCCTCTACCTCACCCTTAAAGAAAAAAATGTGTATATATATACATATATAAATATAAACTTATATATACATATGTATATATTGGGTTTTATGTCCTAAAACTGGTAAATAATACATGTAATCCATTAACCGTTATTAATAAAATGTTATTATTACATTTTCAATAAGTGTTATTGATTATATTATTAGTTTTGTCTTAATAACCTATATCTAATAAACTAACATCCTAGGTTATTTGATAAGTCTTAAACAATATGTAGAGACATACATGGATCAATGTTCGAGGTGCAGTAGCTTAAAGGGTCTACAGTATAGGGATAAGGTTGGGTACCTTATCCTGGTAACATTATGGATACGGCTTACTTTGTATTTGATACAAACACAATGATTCAACGTGTTCATGTAGGTGACATGTGAATAAGGGTATTCTATGTAGTGAGTTTGCATAAGATCAGACACAAAATAGTAACCACTAGATGTAACTCCATTAAATAGTTAAGTTTTTATTTCATTAGAATGACCTAGGTATCTTAGTCTTAATCTTGCGTGTATTATGAACTCTTGTTCGTGAGAGATTGTCCTTTAATTTGTATAGGTAAGAGTGGTAAGATTTTTGACTCAATATGAAATTCACTCTTTCCCGACTTTAAGGTAAGTGTATGAGAGTTTCCTTAAAAGGTATCTCCGAAACTTGAACAAAGGGTCCTACCTTTTCTATGACAGAAGAGAGGTTTATGTTTAGTGGTTGAACCATAAACAAGTTGTTCATTAGAGGAACACTGATATTTAAGGACTAGAAGTAACTTAGGGGTAAAATGGTAATGGTGTGTTACAAACACTTGTGAAGGACTAACTTACTATTATTGGTCTATATCGGCGGACACAGAAATATATCTACAGTGAGAAGAGTTCAACTGTAAGTCTTTAGTGGAGTATACAGACAGTTACACACAGTTAACGATTATTGATTAATGTCGATATTGAGTTTAACCAATTAATCTCATATCATTTTAGCGTCTGATATGTAAGTCTATTAGGTCCCCTTTTTAACTCATAAAAAGATAATAAGATTTATTTGTATGAGTTGTAATTTGACTTTGAGAATTAATATAATATATGGTGATACATTATAACATAAAGTTTATTTCTTAAATTAAAATTTATTATATAAATTTAATTTTGGATATGATTCAAAATTAATTTATGAGAGAATAAAATATTTGAATGAGTTCAAATATTAATTTAATGTGAACTAGATTCATACTAAAACTATAGGTAAAAGTTTAATGTGTATATGATACACATTAAAGCTAGAGGCTAGAGGCTATGAAAGAAATTTATATTTGAATATGATTCAAACTTAGATTAAATTAAATATAAGATATTTAATTTTGTAATTAATTAATAGTTTATTTTAATTTTATTTAATTAAATTTGATTTAACTAAATTAATAAAATTGAAACTATTGGTTATGTAAGAGATATTAATTTAAATATGATATAAATGAAATATTAATTAAATATGATTAATTAGTTATTAATTTAATTAATTGAATAATATTATTAATTTATTTAAATTAATAGGGAACATGGGTGGTTTTTTCACGTTCACATTTTCTCTCCAACTCCCCTCTTCTTGAAACGGAAGAAGAAGCCGTTATACGTACGACAAAGGTATTCAGATTTTTACTGATCTACCCTGCCTCTGTGTATTCTCTCAGAACAAATATCTCCTTAAAAATTTTCCTTTCAATTTTTGGTTCCCACAAACCTTAATCTTAGCTTAGAGAATAGGAAGGTTTCCAAGTGGTGATGATGTCCCAATTTGGTGATGGGTAGATACAAAGACTTCAATTAGCGTAAGAATTCCCTTTCCTGTTCTCTATATTTGTTTTTTTTAGCTTGTTTAGCCATAAGTAAATTAGTTTCTCTAATTGCTTTTGCCGAAGTACTAGTATTTAGGTTTCCAAATTAAATTGAGTAACGATTCTGTTTAATTATCTCACCGCTAGGGCTCTTATCCCTTCAATGTAAATATATATATATATATACATACATATATATATATATATATATATACATACATATATATATATATATATATATACATACATATATATATATATATATATATACATACATATATATATATATATACATACATACATATATATATATATATACATACATACATATATATATATATATACATACATACATATATATATATATATACATACATACATATATATATATATATACATACATACATATATATATATATATACATACATACATATATATATATTATATACATACATACATATATATATATATATACATACATATATATATATATACATACATATATATATATATATACATACATATATATATATACATACATATATACATATATATATATATATCTATTTATAAACAAAACGAAACAAAAGTAAAGAATATTTTCTGCAAAAAACTCGATCCCCGTGGAATCCTTGCGTGGAATCCCACCCTATTCCCCTTGAAAAATTCGTGGGGATGGGGAATGGGATGGGGGGGAGTGACATCCTCACACCTGCTCTGCCCTATGGACATTGCTTGTCAGTTTGTGTGTATGCAATGTTTGTTCATGAATGTGTAGTGTTAAACTCTAAGTCTGTGACTTAGTAGGCGATAGGATAAGATTATGCAATAAAAAGTGCTTCCTATCTATGGACTGATTTTCAAATAATATAGTACAAGTTTTCCTATCGTTTGTCCAAGTGTAAGCGAAATGATATGTTTCTTGGGAAATCTAAGGTCTAACAGAGAGAATTTCTATCAAACCTTAGTTATAAAACTTACTTCTCATCTAGTCGATAGACAATAACTATTAGTATAAAGTAAAAGTATGTCTAAGTATTAAACCTAACATCTACACTAGAGATTCTGTAAAAGGTGGCAAGAAATGAGATAAGGGTGGAAAGTGAACTAACTTGTGTTAAGAAAGTGTGAAGGAAGGTCTCCGTGTTCTAGGCAATTAAGCTACGTGTGGTAGTTCTTGATGTAATAAAGATCAATTAACTATATTTTAATTAAGGTGAACACTTCTCAATGCCTCAAATGCTACACTTGCTCGACTCTCGAGATGCAAGATAAAGTTTAATTAAGCGATAACTAATTATAAGTTGTTACTTATAAGACTCACATTACCTCTCTTTTAAGGGTGACAACCTCTCGACGCAAGTTACCACACCTATTTTCCTTTCGGGAAAAAAATGATAGAGGTTTAATCGCCAAACTCCTTCCTGTGTACTTTAGCTATGTCCTTGCTACCTACTCTCTTAGGTAGTTGGCGACAAATGCTGGCCAAGCGATGCAGTAAAGTTCAACTAACACGATAAACCTGATAAGTTAGACTTCTTTTATCTAGAACTTATCACAAGTCTAAACTACTTATAACACTTTGACAAATGAACAATAAAGACATGAAAGATTGAAAAGGAATAAAGTTGCAATGTATTAAAAAATGTCGACCTTCAGACATTGTACAATATAAACTCATACATTACAATAAAATACAAAAGTGGAAAGTAAAGAAATGAAGCCAAGTAGCAGAATGCCTAAGCATCATTTAGCTCTTTTAAAGATGGTGGTTCTATCTCTAGTTTCCTCTAAGCTCTCACTTACAGTTGAGCGGAGAAAGATGTAAAGAACTTTTACAGAAAGCGGAAATACTAGTCCTTTCTGCTAGCTCTCATGAAGCTCTCTAGATTTTGGTCCATTCAAATCAAACAATGTAATTGATAGGGAAGGAAGCTTTATATAAACTGCTTTCGACAAAAAACCTTTTATTCTTCTAATCATGTCAGCACCGAATGCAGTTTTTGTCAAGTCACATCAGCTTCAACTACCATTTTTGTCTGCTAGTGAATCTTCTTCCTGTGACGATGTAGTATCTCATTTCTTTTTAAAAAAGTTTCAAAAGAAAATACATATAGTTTTAGGAATATATATTCATTATCAAATTTATGTCAAATGCTTATAATTCAAGATAAATAATATAAAGAAAAATGAAACAAAATTTAAGCACGTGCATGCATTTAGGTAGTAATGGGTAAAAGGAAAAACGAAAAGAAAAATTTGTATGATGGGAGGGTATTTATGACTTCTGCCTTTACTATAAATTTAAAACAATGGTTTAGATTTCAAATTCTTACAGCTCCGTAAAGTTGGAAGTGCGTCCCCATCACACTCTTTTACAGTTTTTCTTTTTCTTGATGGCCCCCGTGATCTTCAACTGTCGATTCTTTCACTATAAGTACATGCCAACCATTTTTCTCTTCAATTTTCAATTCCTTTTTTCTCCACTCATCGATAATGCCGAAGAAGAAGGAAGTCTTGGAGCATCATCAGGAGGATGCCGATGGTCCCAACGCTAAGCCATTATCTCGCCATGATTTTCCTCCCAATTTCTTCTTCGGCGTTGCCACTTCCGCTTATCAGGTCCTCTTTTAACTTTAATTCGCCTTTGTTTTCTTCTTAATTTCTTCTGTTTAGCTGATCTTTTTTTTCTTGATCTGTTTATCAATTAATTGTATGAATCACGTTGCTGTCTTTTAGGTATTTGAATTGTTGATTTTCACTTTTTTTTTATTAGTTTTGTTGTTTGATTTATGAGTTTCTTAGCAAATCCTGAGGCATTCTGATTTGTCTGATATCTCCTGATTGCTCTTTTCTTCGTCTGTTATTAATCCCTAACTCAAATTTGGGGATAGAAGTATCGTCGATCGGTTCTTTCTTGCTACCTCTGATTAAAATGTTTCATTAATTATCAGTTTGTGTCGGTTTCTTTAGTAAAGTCAATCATCCTTTTGAATCCGATTGTTTCTATGTTGAAATTCCTTGATTTCCTTTTCGTTATTTGATTAAAGTAAAGCTCAAATGTCCACGATAGAGAAACAAAACTTGATTGTTTTTGGTTTCCTTTTCTGTCACTACATTTGTTTTCTTGAGGGTTGCAAAAATAACAATTTTGTTTTTGTTTTCTCTTTTATGATAATAGGGTTATATTACTGTATTTTCTAAATTACAAAAGTAACAAATTTAAAAGTTGATAACCTTCTGATAGCCTTTTGATAACCCTTCAACAGCTGTTTCATAGCCGATATCACTTGTCATATTTGTCATATTTGCAATATGTAAAATAAATAGGTGCTTTGAGCTGTTTTTTTCTAAATGTTTTTGTCATCGAATGTCATTTATCATTTTTAAATATTTATTTATCTAAATTCTTTAAAATTAAAAAATAATTGTAAACATAACATTTTTCTTTCAACTTTGAAATCATTGATTTTCCCCTCCCTGTATAGAGTTAAGAAAATAAAAGAAATCATTGATTTTCAACATAGTAATCATTATCTTTCTACAGTCCTTTATTAACATAAGTTTACGATTATTTTAAATTCAAATTTATGATTAATTATAACTAAACCAGACGTATTCTTTTATATACTTTTTTGATATCAGTGAGCGACTCACGCACACATCCACTAATTTCACGGAACAACCTTCTTGACCTTTATAATATTTGAGTGTGAAGAAAACTCGTATAACTAAAAAAACTTTTATTTTAGCATTGAAAAGAATTAATTTTTGTCAGTATAACAACTTGGAGGTGGGAGGTGAATGCCTTTATCAACTTAGCTAGAATAGAATTGGCTCCAAAAACTACTTTTACTAATGGGCATGTATTCAACAATTTATATGTTTCAACTTTGATCTACATATGCTTTGTTTGAGTATTTTATTTCAACTAGGCTAGCTTTAGTACCTTTTAACCATCTAATAAATGTTTTAGCTATTTGATTGGATGGCTATTTTAATTTAATTTCTTAATTTTTGATAAATACAATCAACTTTAAGTGTGTGCAGATTTGAATTCATGGAATTAATTTTAGGAAAAATGTCAATTTGTATGCCTAACGTTGGGTTGTATCAATTAAAACTAAGGACTAATAATTGTATTAGTTTCAACCTCAAACTTTCATTGGTTTATTTTCACTCTCCTTTAGATTTCATTCAAAAAAATATCATGTGACCTGTTCTTTCAATAAAACTCTAGAATTATTACAAGTTAGACCCATTAAAGTCATAAATTTCACTATATGTTTATATACATTTGGGAAAATTCAAACAATTGTTAGTTTTGGATTTTAATTGAAATCCTCAAAAGTCAAGGGTATAAATTGATAGTTTCCCTTAATTTTAATTATTTTTTAATCATTCTAAACCCATTAAAGTCATAAGTCTCACAGGATGTTTATATACACTTAGGAAAGTTTAAACAATTGTTAGTTTTAGGTTTTAATTGATTCAATCCTCAAAAGTTAGGGGTACAAAATCAATATTTTCCCTTAATTTTAATGATATATTAGTTATTTACGTAAAAATACTTTATATTTAGTCTAAAATTAACTATTCATTCTACTTATTTTGGTGTATAATATTTAGTTTTTATTATTGTAATTCTTCTACAGGAGAAGAAATCATGATAAACAATACTATACATTAATTTAAAAATTAATTCTTAGTACAATTTTATAAAGGAGAAACTTGACAATCACAATATTTGTATCTCGTACATTCCTTCCAAATTGATGATTTCCTCACTAAAGGGTTACTCAGGCAGCACTTTGACTATTGTGTTAGCAAGTTGGGTCTAATTGACATCTACCTCCAACTTGAGAGGGAGTGTTGGAAATTAGGGGCTAGTGGAGTGTTTATAGCCCCAAGGGTATTTGTGTAATCTATTGTACCCTGGTTTTTATTTACGTTTTTGATAGGCTTATTATAACCTATATATATTCTTACTCTTGTACTCTTTTTATTCATTAGAAAATAATAAGAGTCCTTCTATTGTGGTTTTTTCTCCTTGTACTAGGGTTTTCTACGTATACTTCGTCTTTTTCTTTTCAATAGTTCAATATATCAGACATTTGTTATTAAATCAGTTTGTAGCTACCCCTGTAATGTGAAAGATCGATAAAAAATAAAAAGAGGCCAACTTCCAACATGTGCTTAACTCAACTAGCACCAGTGTATGTCGAGGACAAAAAGGTCAATGGTTCAAATCCTCCCACCTCTAATTTGTACTTGAAAAAAAACGAGGTTAATTATTAAAGGAATCTTTTCTCAAAGAAAAAAAAACTGTTAAAGGATTCTAAAGTGAACGTGCAAGAGGATTTCTTTGAACTCAGACCTTGAGATGGTTTCTAAAATAAAACAATGTATTAAAACATGTCAAATTATTATTTTTGAAAAAGATTACATACATTTGGCATCATCGTACTGTTTCAATTAAACTATTGGTATCAAACTTGTTCTGTTACTTATTCATTTATTTTATTAATAGTTAATTAACTAATATTAGACGTAGCAACAGAAATAAACTCACTATGGATAATTGATAAATTTGATTTTACAGGTTGAAGGTGCTGCCAATGAGGGAGGCAGAGGCCCTTGTATCTGGGATGAATTTACACATATTAAAGGTAATCACTGTTCTTTGCTTTTGAAGTTCTGTCATCCCTTATAATTTCTCTAACCAGATAGCTAAGCTGATTCCATCATGGTTTTAAAACTTAGTCTGCTTCTGCCATGTCTGCAGGCAAGATCCTGGATGGCGGCAATGGTGATGTAGCAGTGGACCAGTATCACAGATACAAGGTTAGTCAAGTTCACTCTTAAGATTGTTCATCATCTATTTAATTTCCTCTTATAAAAAATTGTGGTTTGATTATTGTTCGGTGTCACCTAATTTTGCAATTCTCGTTTCACTTCTTGCCTTGTTATATAGTGTTTCTGCTATTTAAGTCAAAGATTTAAGTTTACTTCTTTCTTCATGAATTCAAATCAAGTACATGAGCATTCCTTCCATTCTAAATAATTAATCAAAAGTAGGTGACGGTTTCTCTGATGCTTTGGTTAGAATATAATGAAAAATGCTTAATAAAATTTTAAATTTTATATTCAGTTTAGTTTTTCTAGAATTAAATTCTTAAACCACCAATTCAACCCAAAAGCTTAAGCTAACGGATAGGTGAAGGAAAATTTGATAGAATATTCAACACTCCCTTCACTTGTGGTTTTTGTTTTTTTTTTAAAAAAAGAAAACAAGCCTCTCATTAAGAAAATGAATAGACAAAGTACTGTTTGAGTCCAATGAAGAGACAAGATTAAAGCCTATGAGACTAGTAAGGGCACTCAGACATTTCAACTAGGTTGACACCTCATATCACTCTTTCCGTATCCCGACTTTGATTGAAAAAAAAACCAAACCCATCCGAATACAATTCAAAATACATCTGAAAGCAAAATACACACCAAAGACAACAAACTACCAAATGACAACACAACAATCTTAAAGGATCTGATAATATAACAAAATCCCCCAAAACAAATAAGACTACAAACTAAAAAACGACTACTCATGTAAAAATGCCTATCAAGGCTAATGTCTTGAATTGAGTATGCTTCAAACGCTTTAGCTAAGGAGCACCATGAGGAAGCATTGATTCTAGCAATCTGAGACTGTTCATCCAATTGGATTCTTTGTTGTGAAATATTCTTTGATTTTGCTCAAACTAAATTTCTGAAAGCAGGGCCTTTATAGCATTTATCCATAGCAATCTTGATTTCTCTTTTAAACTGGTGCCGATAGGAGCTGCAAAACGTTCTTCTTAAAGTCGGAATCAAAGACCCAATTGATGTTGAAGGATCCAAATAGGTCAAACCAACATTTTTCTGCAAAGGGACACCTAAAAAACAGGAGTTGTAAATCTTCAGCCCTCACTTGTGGTTTTGAAATATGAGAAAGATCCAAAAAGTGGAAATCAATATTAAATGAGGAGGAAACAACATTGCAAGGGCTTAGAACACATGACCTCCTAGACCTCCTGCTCTGATACCATCTGAATCACTAATTCAACTAACACAAATAGTAGTATGTTGCCACACTATATCTGTAGCCACTCTCTAATTTTTTGATCCATACCAACTCAAGTGTATTTTGTAGGGATCTTTTGCAGTGGTTTGAGTGCTCCTCATCCCCCTTCCCACAGTCTATATCTGGTCATCCTTCATTAGGATCGTTTCTGATAAAAATAGAAACATATTAACATGTTTAAACTATATATTTCATTTGTTTACTATTTTATGTATGTTTAGGAAGATGTTGAACTTATAGCAAATTTGGGATTTGATGCTTACCGCTTTTCAATATCATGGTCCCGCATATTTCCTGGTATGTGCTTTGTAAAATCTTCCCTTCATTTTTGCTGATATCTAAAGAATATTAGACACATGTAGTACACACTCTATATTGTAGATGCCCATTTAGACACCAGAAAGGGAGAGGAGAAAATACTAGTGTACAAATCTCAAACACTAAGATATATGTTGCTGAAATAGTTATTGCCAGATTCAATTCCCTGGCAAAAGAAAAATGTTAAAGGAAAATTAGTGTTTTTGAATTATTAGTATTTCCATTATTATTTTCATTTTTGGTAATTTTCATTTATGAATTTTCCTTTAGTGGTTTCTTTGAGGTCTATATATTTTCTATGTAAAACATCATTATGTACTCTAAATTATTATAATTTATTCAATAATATAGGAATTTCACAAAAAATATATGTTGAAAGAGACAAAGTCACAATAGTGTTTCTATTTTTCATTTTTGAAAAGAAACAAATCTTTTCATTGATGTTGATATTGAACTACTTTTGCTTGGGCATGTTGCCCCTCTTTGTTAAATTTCATACATCAATAAAATTTATTTCTTATATATGTAAAAGATATATTGATATTGAAATCTCACTAGTATTGTGGTAGGTAAAGCTTTGACACTCAAGAAAGGTTTAGAACATCTATTGATATATCTTTAAATTGGAGTGTTCAACATTGATATTAAGCATTAATCGACATCTCCGAAAATTCGACAAACTCTTTTTAATCTTTTTATATTACTTTTATTATTTATTTATTTATTATTATCATTATTCTGAATAATCAAGCTTTCATTGAGGCAAAACAATAAAAGAATACAAAAGCATGGAAAAACTATAGCCCCACAAACAAAATTGAACTAAAGGAAAGGCTCTAATCCAGCAAGATAAAATTAAGTGAATGATTACAGAAAAACATTCTTGGGTTAGTTGAAGGAGCAACAAGCGGATATTGTTAATGCTTATCTCTCTCGTATTTCTGGTGATCTCAACTCAATTTGAATTGATCTTGGAAGAAAAGATAACTACATCTCCTGTAAAATGTATAAAGGACAATGAAATAATACTGTCAGCGTGTATTATTTTTATCATTTCATATTAAGATTTATTGATTTCTTAATTTTTCAAATTTATATCATTTATTGCATTTTATATCTTTCCACCTGTCATTTCATATAGAATTTTGTTCCACATCTTACATCCCTAATTGGTAACATGATTATGATCACATTTGCACCATTTTCGGTAAAACACTGTTGAGATGAAGAAATTGGGACTTCAAAAGATGCTTTCCTTTCCACTTTCAAGATCTGGTCCTAGTGGCGAGAGCATAGGATGTTTCCTTGGGTCAAGCCTCCTTAATAGAAAACTCAATAATCCAAAATCTTTATTATCTCTTTGAGGTGGTCTTAGGATACATGAACTCTCACGATGGAGTGAAGCCCTCCGATAGCCTAGTTATTAAAAGGAAAACAATCTTTCTCTCCTCTTGTTATTGTGCTGTTTTTACTTCTTTTTCTACCAATACTATTGAAGAACTTTTGTAGATATACTATTTATCTATCCCTTGATTATTTCCTTGCTTTTTTTTTCTCCTGGCCTTTGAACCATCAACAAGCGGAAATGGTTCCCATTTAAAGTGTCTTTGTTGTCTTTCTGAATTTTCTACTGACAAGCCTTTTCCTCTTTCAGATGGTTTGGGGACCAAAGTCAATGTTGAAGGGATTAATTATTACAATAACCTAATCAATGCACTTCTTGAAAAGAGTAAAATTCGTTACCTGTGAATTTCATTTTCAGCTCAGCTAGTGAAAAATTGGTTGAAGGATTTTAATTAATTAATTTTTTGCAGGCATTCAGCCGTATGTAACATTGTATCATTGGGATCTTCCTTTGCATCTCCAGGAGGCAATTGAAGGGTGGCTAAATAAAGAAGTTGTGTAAGTTCTTTGCTTGAGGCCTATGTGATCTAAAAAGCTATGTTATTTTTAAAGAGCATTATCTTCTACAATTCTTTTTGTGAATAGTATACGAAGGACGTTGTCACTTCTCCAAGAAGCTATAAATTATACAAAAAGGACATTGTCCATAAAAGATAAAAATAAAAAATAAAATTATCACTTCAACAAAGTGATTTTTTTCAATCCAAGTGCACCAGAGGAAGTTTCTAATAAAGTTGAGCCAACTACTAGAGATATAAGCAATCAAAACTTCAAATTAAGGAGTTATAACTCCACTCCTACATCAACAAGGCACTGTTAGTTGAAGTTTGGTTCGAAAGAAATCAGCGGGCCTTCCATGATAATCCTTCGAGATGAGTCTTTCCATAGTAGCGTTAGTTGGTCTCAAGTTGTTTCCACCATCCTGAAGCACCCCTTGAAACTTAAGCACAACTAATTTTACCTTCTTTTCGTTAGGGATGTTGGTGAACTCGAAAAAATTCTCCACCTTCAAAGCCCACTCCACGAATTCTTCCACATCCGTTAGGCCATCAAGCTGGTAAGGTCAATTTTCATTTTGTATTCGGTGTTTCCTTGGTGAAATTGGTGTCTTCCACAGTGCATTCCAATCTTGTCATAGTTTCCAATAAATTAGTTTTCTCCTTCGCTTGAGTTCTTGCATCATAAATCCCCCTCCATGATTTTCGTGAGGTCAAAATCTTACTTGGTACAAGTTTCTTGGTGCTTGGGTTTTGATCGGTGCATTCCAATCTTGTCATAGTTTCCCATAAATTAGTTTTCTCCTTCGCTTGAGTTCTTGCATCATAAATCCCCCTCCATGATTTTCGTGAGGTCAAAATCTTACTTGGTACAAGTTTCTTGGTGCTTGGGTTTTGATCGGTTTAGGTTCTTGAAGATGTTCATTGTGAATCTTGGTTTTTCCATTGTTTCTTGCAGGGTCTTGAATTTGAATTCCCTTTGTTCTGCAAGTCCCCGTTTGTTCCAGGTTAGAGACATTTCATTGGAAAAATGAAGTATGGGGAGAGCTGATTACAAAAGAGATTTCCAATTGAAAACTAAATAAGAAGGTGCTTTTGGAGAGTCTAGATTTGGGGTATTAGATCTTGGATTATGGTTTCTTTATTTGCTTGTGATGTAGAGGCCTTCACTTGCCCTCATTTTATATGTTCTTTTAGTTTGTAAAGATATGATGAATACGCTAAAGGGTTGTCAACCAAGTTGAGATGTCCAGGTGCCTCTATTGATCCCTAGGTTCTTATGCTTTTTGTAGAATCCTCTTGTACTTTGTACTAAACCACCAATTCACCCAAAAACTTAAACCGGTGGTTGAAGGCAAATTTAATTATATATCACCAACACTCCCCTCACTTGTGGGCTTGAAATATGTAAAAGGCCCAACAAGTGGAATTAATTTTACCTTTCTTGTGGGTTTGAAATATTTGAAAGGCCCAACAAGTGAAAATTGATTTTAATTGGGGAGGAAACGACAACAATGCAGAGGCTTGAACATAGAAACCTCCCTGGACCACCTGCTCTATACCATATTAAACCACTAATTCACCCAAAAACTTAAGCTGGTGGTTGAAGGCAAATTTAATTAATATCACCAACACTTTGAGCTTTTGTCTCATTATTAATATTAAATAAAGAGACTCATTTCCATTTCAAAAAAAAAAAAAAAAAAGAAAGATTAAAATTCGAAAATGGGTGCCTAGTTTTGCAACAACCTAGTAGACATAACCAAATCCATAAAGCTATCAAAGAAGGTAAGGAATCATTAAAGAAACACCTGTTATGCTCGCTCCAAATGTCCAGAAGCAACGCACAAAATGGCCGGCCAAACAGGCTTTTCTTATTACCATATAAAGGATGGACCGCGATAAGAGAAGCTAAGATGTAAAAAATATTGTTAGAGGAGGCTAATGACCAATCAAAAGCATCTAGAATAACATGCCAGAATCAAGAGGCAAAGGAATAACACATAAACATATGAAGCAAGGACTCTGAAAAACTACACCAGGATGAAGAGATAGACATATAAGGCGCATTGAAGACTATCAACATTATTGACAGCACTCATAATGCAGCTCCCATAAGAAAATTTTTGTTTTCTTAGGGTAATAAAATATGGCGTTTATAGATAAAAATGAAAGAGTACAAGGACATACAAAAACCATGCAGAAATGAACCATTTCATTGAGATAAAAATGAAAGAATACAAGTGCATACAAAAAACCAAATCCACCGAAGAGAAAAAGATCCCTTCAAAGAGACTCCAACTATACAACATAGAATCTATAGAATGGTCACAAAAGATATTAAAAAGCTATTGAAAGGAGAGACAACGAGCACACACAAATTTACGTGGAAACCCGAATACCGGGAGAAAACCACGATTGTTTGTTGTTATTATTTTCTAATGAATAATACAATAGATACAAGGGTGAATAAATAGAGTATACAATGGAATAAAAAGGGAAAAGATTTAGGAAATAAGGAAAACATTCCCATGATCTTTCCATAAATATTCTAGGATTCTAACAAGAAAAATACTAGAAAAAAGGAAAGGATTCCAACAAAAACACAAAGATAAACATGATATCTAACTAGGGACCAAATATCAAAAGGGCCCCTCTCTAACCCTTGATGCATCCTGTTATTTCGTTCCTACCACAAGACTCAAAAAGTAGCACACACACCAACCATTCATTAAAAGCACCCTTTCTCTTGAAATGGTGGATGGAGGAGGAACTCCCCAACCATATCACTAACCCTGCGAGCATGCGAAAATCCACATGTTTGAAACCAATAATCCCATAATGCGGTATCGAACTCACAACATTAGAGACTATGATCCAAGTCTTCCTGCCACACTGTGTGTTCAAGTTAGTTAGGCAGGATGGGTATTTTGGGAAAGTTTTTCAATTGTATATAGTCAAATTTAGTGTAGGGATATCCTTTTGGCTAGTTAATTGAGCAATGAGTGTGGAGACTCTCATATTCTCCCCTTGCTCTTGTAAAGTCCCTCTGGTTATCAAGAACAAAACTGGTTTCTGTCACATGTAACTGAGTAATCCTTAGTCTGGGATCATGCATAAAAAATAATGGCTATCATAGACAGCCTTGTCAGCTTGGGCTTGGTGTTGTTCTTGGCCTCGTTGAAGACACAACTCCAGCAGAGGATACTAGTTTTTATGACGACTTAAGACAGCATCTCCCAATCATGAATACTTGTGTTTATGTTTTCTTGTTCTGCACGGTGTATAAACATTTAAATATCATATATGTGACATGTGTAAAGTATTTGGCAAATTCCATACTAACAACCTGTTTTCTAACTTGCTTGGTGAACAAACAGAAATTACTTTGCAACCTATGCCGAAACTTGTTTTTCAAGTTTTGGTGATAGAGTAAAGAACTGGATTACAATTAATGAGCCTCTTCAAACTTCCGTGAATGGACATGGAATTGGTATCTTTGCTCCTGGAAGATGGGAAAATCCATCAGTTGAACAATATTTGACTGCACACCACCAGATCTTGGCACATGCAACTGCTGTATCCATTTATCGAAAGAAGTATAAGGTATAACATCCAGACCTGTCTGCCCTAGCAGCTTCCTAATTTATTTTTAGTTTTCTATCCTTTGATAAATATATGATTAAAATATTAGATTTTCTCGTCCTTCATGTTAATATGAACAATACACTTGCAATATCGTCAATCTAAAAATAATAAAAGATTCTGTTATAACAAGATACTGAGAGTCGGCAATTGGAAGGAGTAGAAAGATTATGTCACAACCCCTTCTCGGCACTCTCTCTAGCTCAAGAAAGAGGCGTGAAGCCAGCAAGCATAAACTCTCTTATGACACTTACTGACTAAGAACTTACTTGAATAAGGCATAGGAGAATTTGAAACATAATTTAAACACAGAAACTTTTCTTTAAGTTGCAGTGGAAAAGGAGTTAAATGAATGATAACAGCGTAAAATGTTGCAACGCAAACATGAATAAAACTTTACAACTCAGGGGTTATAAGAAAGTTTTCAAACATCACAACACACTCAAAACTTAACCTCAAATCCAACATAGCCATGCATGAGACTAATATGTAAGCTTAAGAAAAATAGCAAGAAATGTAAAAGAAAACGTGGCAGATTGAGAATAGTAGGTCAAGCTTTGGGATCATGATCACCTGAAAAATACAGAGCCCTTGCAAAATTAGCAAAAAAATTTATGATAAAAAGGTCCATGTCACTACATTTTCTAAATTGCAAAAGTAGCAAACTAAAAACTGATAACCCTCTGATAGCCCTGTGATAATCCTCCGATAGCCCTCTGATAGCCGTCTGATATCACTAATTACTGGTCATATTTGCAAAATAAAAGAAAAGGTGTTATGGGTTGTTTTTTTCTAAATGTTTTTGCCATCTGATGCAATTTTCCAAAAATAAAAACATTTTGAAATGTGAGTTGAAAGGCTTAGTGAGTGACTCGCTTTAGGAAAATATTTAACTCATGCTTATAAATAGAAACTTAGATAATAGGCTAAATTATAAAAAATGTTCATCAACTTTGATATTTATGTCAAAAATATCCTTAAACTTTCAAAAGTTTCAAAAATGTCCCTAAACTTTCGAAAGGGTTGATATATACCCTTACCGTTAGTTTTGGATGGAAATCGTTAAATTTTTTATTTCAAAGTACCCCTAAATTATTGGTAAGTTTCATGAATACCCTTACACTTATAAAAATTCAAAATATTTCCATTAATCTAATTTTTACCCCAAATTTCTTGGCCTTCAAAATAAAACTAAAATTTTAAGTTAAAGCTATAGTTTTTAAATTTCCATCAATACGTGGATATTTCTATCAATGCTTTCACATTTCCATGGTTCGTTATTTGATTGAAGGGGTAATCGATATTTCCATTACATTGTAGAAAAATCCACGAATCACAAAAACTAAACATGAAAATGACACTAATATAAATATAATATAAATAATAGACATTTTTACTTATTTGAAAATAATAAAATATATATTTACTAATTTAAAATTAGTTTTTGAGTTTTTTGTTTTTATAATTTTCCAAAAATATCCATTGAAATCGAAATTTTTGTAAAATTAAGATTTTGATATATCAATCAACATCGATATTTTAAACATTGGTTAAAACATAAAATTCCACAAAATTTCATGAAGTTAAAAAAATCTCCATAAAACATACTAAAACAATAACTAGTCAAATAAAAAAAAAAATCTCACACCGATAGATCTATTAGACTAGTCAAATACATTTTCAAATACATTTCTATATTTGACAATTAATAACTATTGAGATTAGTTGTGTTCATGATGTACCTTTATGTGTTAATAGTCAAATAAATTTAAAACTATGGTTTTAACTTAAAATTTTCATTTTCATTTTAGTCTGTGAGAAAATTGGTATAAAGTTTGGATCAATGAGAGTATTTCTTAACTTTCTTTAAGCACAAGGGTATTTTTGAAACTTTTCAATAGTTCAGGGGTATTTTTGAAACAAAACTTTTAACGATTTCCATCCAAAACTAACGGTAGGGTATTTTTGAACCTTTTCAAAAGTTGAAGGACATTTTTTAAGACTTTGAAAGTTTAGGGGTATTTTTGACACAAACATCAAAGTTGAGGGGCACTCTGTAATCTAGCCTAGATAATAAGCATAAGTAAATCTTATTTTTTCGGTTTTCGCAAACATCTTTAGAAATAGATCTTTCAGAAATCATGTGCAAAGCGAAAGTGATAACAATAAGCTCAAACTTGATTTACAAAAAATCACACCCAAAAAAAAAGAAAAAAAGAAAGAAAATCTTATTTCTCTAGGACCCACCTAGCTATGTTGTAGTAGGGCACGATCAATACTCCTAACGTCTAACCTTGTTGTAGTAGGGCACGCCCATTATTACCAACATCAAACTATGTTATAGTAGAGCATGCTCAATACTCCTAACATTTATCTCTTTATGGGCACATAGTAACTTTTCTCAAGACTAATGACTCGGGTACAGTTCCATATTTTAAAACAAAGAATTCATAGCTTTCTAAATAACTTAATTTGAAAACTTATAACTCATGCTCTGCTCACTTGCTTTACATCTTACTTATATTTAAGCTTATGTAAGTCTCATGCTTAACTTGGTAGCTTAAAACAGCTTGTAGCTCATGCTTGAAAATTTACTCATATCACTTGGTCCAAATACCTGATTAAAACTCATGCTTAATAAACTTAGCAAAATATAGAAATATTGCTTGGATAAACAAATGCTAAGAATTAGTAAAGCATACTAAAATACTTTAACTTAGAAATCATGCTTTCAAATACTTATAGGAAACTTAAAATCCTTTCGTCACTCATAGTACTTACCTAACTGCCCCTTGGCTAGAAAACCTGTCCAAATTTCTCTTGCCCTGAAACTTAGGAAATTGATCCTTAATTTAATTTCTTGAACTTAGTTTATACTCTAAAATAGCTTAGAAACTCCAAAGTTATCAAACTATGATGGACACATGGCTTGCATCCCCAAACACCTTGCTGCCTAACTTTCACTGGTTGCTGTCGTTTTACCTAAAAGTTTCCAGATTGCCCTTTCAGCTTGAATAACTTAAAATCCATTACTCAAATTAAAAAACTTCCTTCTACAAGCTTGTTCCAAATCCTCTTAACTTACTTACCTCAAGATTTCAACCTCAAACTCCTCTTGATCCTCCAGAAAGATCTATTTCTTTGGGCCCTTGCTCGGATTGCTCAAAAATAGCACAATCTGCTGAATCCAGCCAAAATCTTCAAGGAGTTCTTCTCAGCTCTCCTCACACACTCACCAGACACATATAACTCTGAAATTATTCCAAACTTTCGGATTTGGCATGGAAAAAAAATGAGGGAATTTCTCCACCAAACATTCCCTTTTAATAGTGCCGAATGTAAGTCACACTTCAGACATGTTTTCCTTAATTGTAGACCAGTATCCTTATTCTTTTTAAATTCTTTATTTGTCACTTGTCTCCTACTAACTTGAAAGATTCCAATTTGAATGCATAGTTCATTTCTCACGCATTCTTGGTTGCATGGCCTTCGCTTCCTTCTTCTAACTTAACTTCACAACAACTCAACTTAGTTGCACCCCCTTCTCTAATTATGAATGACATCAATAAGAACTACAAAGCACATAATGGAACCTAAACAAGTTAAAAGAAAGAGCTGGGTTTTACAGATTAACATTCAGGAAGCATGTGGCATTGGCTAATTTGGCGAATAGTCCTCAATTTGGTTTGTGGGCTTAACCTCATGACACACCATGAAAAGTTATAAGAGGAAGATTAACTGTCAGCTGTCTATTATACACCACCTACTGCAGCTGTATATTATATTTTCTTAATTCTTGAGTCACCAGAAAATGAAATGAGGAGGATGCAGTCTAATGGGGAAGGTGACCTTTAAATTTATAGTTCTGAGATGCTGAATAACTTTTACTTTCCAATATTATATTAGTCTAAAATCTTGAATATTTTCATTCTTGTGTATACAGTGATTAGGGTGGCTGGCTGTCCGTGTTTGTTTACAATCTTAAGTTTCCTAGCATCAATTCAAGATTATTCCTGCTTCTGGACTTAATTAGAATTTAGAATGAACAGGGTCTAAAATTGACATGAAATGATGAACATATAGTGTTTGATTAGCTTTGTTTATTCTATTCCCCTAATAAGAAATAACTAATAAATCTTGAAGTTCTTATTCTTCTGTTGGGGTAAATTTTTAATTCCTAACCATCATGGGTTTGGCCTAGTGGTAAAAAAGGAAACCTAGTCTCAATAACTAGGAGGTCATGGTTTAATTCATGTTGGCTACCTACTTAGGAATTAGTTTTCTAGAGTTACCTTAACACTTAAATGTTGTAGGGTCAGATAAATTGTCCCGTAAGATTAGTTGAGATGTGCGTAAGCTAACCTGGACATTCACGGATATAAAAAAAAATAATTCCTATTGCCTCTGCAATCATATGAACATTATTTGGTTTTTTCCACTCTCATCCTTTTCCAGGAACATCAGGGAGGACAAATAGGCCTGTCTGTAGATTGTGAATGGTCAGAACCTAACTCAGATAGTGTTGAAGATAGGACTGCTGCATCAAGACGCTTAGATTTTCATTTTGGATGGTAATTTATGGACTCTTAGTTTCTTACTATTGTTGGGCGATGAGAGGTTATACCATTTTGTAATATCCTCTCTCTCGCCACCTACATGAATAGGCATTAACATACATCTCATTGTGTGCTAGTGAGTAGCGATGTAAGACTGATTAAACATGATTTTGGAGAATAGGTTAAAGACTAGATTTTGTGTAACTTGTTTTGCGATTGTGCATAGAAACGAGTTTGTTGAATCTAGGTGTAACTCGTTGGTGTTGGATTTGCAGTAAAAGAGAAGATATATTGATCATTTAGTACATATAAGAAAATTTAAAATAGATTATATTTGATCAAAATATCAAAATAGTTTTCTTAAGAATTGAATTAAGTAATATTTTAAAAAGAAACTGTTTTTTGGGGGTTGAGCCAAACATTTTCAGATAATTAACTTGTGAAATAAATAAATAATTTTCTTACCATTACTTTTCGTGTATTTACCTAAGTGTAAAATATTATTATAAATTCAATATTAGTTTATTTAATTATATGTGGTAATTGCTATATAGAATAAACTGCTGACATGAGTATTTCTTAACTGACGTAAAAATTGATTTTATATTTTAAGATATATATTTATATATTTGATAATATGTGGGATTGGACCATAAAAGCTTTTGAAAATCAATAGTATAAGCTTTATGTCAATTGTGCCATGTTTGTTTTGGTGATTTAGTTTTGTTAATGTTTTGCTTTGTCACATAAATTTTAGGGGAATTGTTACTGATAGTAAATAAATTTAAAACTATTTATTTACAAAATATAGGAAAAAAAACTTAAATTGACTAGGAAAAGTTTGATGAATTTTGCTATATTTTGTAAATAGTTTTAATTTAATTTTTTCTATTTTTTAAAAATGTCCCAAAATATTACATTTTTTTTGTTTGTACTTTGGGGAAGATTCAAATTCATGATCTCTTGAAGAAAGTAATAATATCTTCCGTTGACATTAGCAGTTTCTTGGTGTTGCATGAAATGAACTGCATATGGAAGGTTGAAAAGATGCTAGGCCTTCCATTAAGCAAGTATATAAGAGGAGGGTTAAGACGGGGTTCTCAACCTCGACAAAAGGGTAGTTGTGGTGGTCCTTTGTTCTGACAGGGCTGGGGGAACTTTAGTATACATTTGGGTGCTTTATGCTAAGGTTGGTTATCTTGGTTTGTGGGCATGTGGATGAACAGTAAGATAATTTTCTCGTATTACTTGTTTATGTGTGTGTTCTTGTGCAATTTTTCCTTTTAGGAGTTCGTGAAGTCTTGCAAAAGAATTATACTTGTCTCTAGACTTTATATTCCTAGTTATTCATGGAGCGCAATTAATTCTTGTTGGGTGCAATCCTTTAATAACTTTTTAAACTAAATTGCTGATTTTTTACTTGTCTGAAGTGAGGGGATTTCTCTATCCTATTTATGGAGTTGTTTATTACGAACACTTGGTGATATTTTCAACAAGTTGTTTATTCTTAAAATAAATAAAGATCAACTTCCAGATTTGCTCAAAGTCTCTCTAGTATAATTATCTAGTAGTTTGAGCCTATGATTATTCGAATAGGTACATGCACCCAATATATTTTGGAGATTATCCTGAAGTTATGCGTGAAGAACTTGGAGATAACCTTCCGAAATTCAGTGATGAAGAAAAGGAGTTGATTATGAATAGCGTGGACTTTGTGGGTCTAAATCACTATACATCGAGGTTTATTGCTGATGCATCAGAGAGCCCTGATGGTGGGAATTTCTACAAATCACAAAAGATGGCAAGACTTGGTAAATCACTCTCATACTGTCTCCCTGTTTAAGAACTTGAATTATGTTTTAATATTTCTGTTATTACCAGTTCAATGGGAAGACGGTGAGCTTATCGGTGAGAGGGTATGACTCTTTCTCTCCCATGAGCATGGAACACATCCACTACTACTTTTTTACAACACTTGTGCATCTTGTGAACTGTGATTTCCACTTTGCCGAATAATTCATGCAGGCAGCGTCGGATTGGCTTTACATTGTTCCCTGGGGATTACGAAAGCTCCTAAACTACATAAAACAGAAATACAATAATCCAATTATCATCATAACTGAGAACGGTATGTACCTTAAAAGTCTATAAACATTGTAGGACTGTGATGAAGTTTTCAATTGGAAGGAAATTTGCAGTTTATTTTTTCTGATTTCAGGAGTGGATGATGAAGAAAATGAAACTTGCCCACTTCATGAGATGCTTGATGACAAAATGAGAGTTGGTTATTTTAAGGGCTATCTGGCTGAATTATCCAAAGCAATCAGGTGGGCTGCTACTTCTACTTCCATTCAAAAGCTTCCTTAATCAATCAATATAAGGCTCGCTTTAACTCTACCTTTTAACATAACATTTTTGTTCATTACTGTTCCTCTATTTTTTAAAATGTCTATTTTGGTTCATGTTCTCTCTTATTTAGTTTCCGATATCTTCACTACACCTGTTCTTTTAAAAAGTATCTGATCTGGTGGTTTGACTATTCTTTTCAACTCATTTTTTTCGATATGATGGTCTAACTATTCTTTTCAACTCAATTTTTTAAACAATGCCTCAATAACTTTTTTGAGATAGTTGCAAATATAAAAATTAGGTCCAAATTTTTTTTGAAAGAATTTACAAATAAAGCAAAATTTAGATTAACTCTCAAAGTCTATCAATGATGGACCATATTTATAATAAGAAGAGTATAGCACTAGAGTTTATTACTAATAGAAGTTCATCAACAATAGAGTCTAACACCGGTGTTCTTTGTTATATTTGCAATTCTTTTAAAGTGTTGCTATACAAATTATTATTTCTAAAAGTGCTATGCAGTTCAAATACCCTAGTTTGTTTTATGATATCACTATACACATTAATGTTGAAAGATGATTATTGTTGTGGAAAACTAGAAGCTTGCCAAACAGGACCAAAGTAACAAGTCCATCTGAATGATGAATTGGGTTTGATGCTATTTGTGAAATTTTGTGGACAGGGATGGAGTAGATGTTAGGGGTTACTTTGCATGGTCTCTATTGGACAACTTTGAATGGGCTCAAGGCTACACCAAGCGATTTGGATTGGTTTATGTAGACTACAAGAATGGCCTAACTCGCCACCCTAAATCTTCAGCTTATTGGTTCCGTCGCTTATTGAAAGGTTCCGAGGAGAAAAATGGGAAGAAAGAGTGAGACACTCCTTCATTTTGTATGTGATCTTGTCCATATTCATTTATTTTCTTACAACCTTAGATCTCCATTCTTGCAATTTCTCTCTTTTCTCTCCATTTGTTTTCCTATCTGTTTATTGAAGGCATATTTTCAGTAACCAATACATTTGGATGTTATAAACAATGGGCTCTGGCAGAAAGGATCCAACTCTGGATGTGGTATGAAATACTAATTGAAGCCACTGAAAGAAGGAATCTATCTGCATGTTCGTGTTGGTCGACAATCAATAACTAAAATAAGTCATGAAGGTTGTTGACTTGGTGCATTTCGTTCTCATTTGAAGTTGTGTGGTGGAAGAAAATAAAACTTGGGATATCAATAATATTTACTCAGCTGCACAAAATATTAATAAGATTTGTAGCAAAGAAACTCAGCTGCACGAGATCTATTATTTTTTCAATACGATAATGTCCATAGTAGTTTAAAAATCCCTCAATTATAGGAGTGAGGTTTTCTTTTTGAGTAATCGATTGTTTAAATCTCACGATTTTCTCTCTCAAAAGTAATTGATTGGAAATAAGGTCATGCTTGTTTAAGGGAAAACGTAATCTATCCATGGTAAGTGTAATTTGAAAAATGAAATCCATTTGATTACCATGGAAACAAATGCAAATCTTTAAATTGTCATTTGAAGTAATGTCGTAGAAGAAAATAAAATTTTGTAATACCATGGAAACAAATACAAAATTTAAAATACTATTTTGGTTTGCATGTTTTGAAGTTTCTTCAATTCTAATTCTTTATTTTTATTTTCTCAATACTAAATAGTTTATGGTGGATTCTTAGTCAATTATTGTCTATATAACAAAAGTATTATGCGATGTTTATAAATATTTTAATACATTTTAAACTGTGGACAAATACAATAATGGGAAATAGTGTGCAAAAATTAAAATCCAACAAAAATTCAATATAGTTTTGATTGTGAAACGGTCTTTTAACTCATATAGCCTAAATTGCTATATGATATTACATGAAGGATCCAAATTACTAATAAATTTGAGTATATTACGTAAACGTAAAGGATCCAAATTACTTTAGTATCCATTTTTATTATTTAATTGATTTATAACAAATATTTAAATGGAAAAATGGTGGGATATAGTTTTGGAAAGAAGTGGGGTCCAAACTAATTTATATTATTTAATTGATTTATAACAAATATCTAAATGAAGAAAATAATGAGATACGGTTTTGGAAATAAGTGGAAAACTTTTCATGCTTTCCTTCCACGAAAACAGTTGTCTACTCCTTCCAACGTGAATTACGATTTTTACTTCGAAATTTTAGAGAGTTCGGAGGTGAAAAAAAAGACAGTCGACGGCCGACAAATACAAAACTTCTCGAACATAATCTAGTTAAAAACTTCGCGGTTATTATTGTATATATTCAACGCATATGAAACATTAGGTATATTAGGTATATTTTAGATATTCAATTAAATAGCCAATCAAATGAAAATGTAGTTTTGAATGTGATACATTTTAGGGTTTATTGAGATTTCGGCGGTGAAAAAGAAAACTTTCGATGGCCGAAAAATAGAAAACTTATCCAACAGAATCTAGCTAGAAATTTTGTGCTCAATATTATATATATTCAAAGCAAATGAAACATTCGGTATATTAGGTTTAGATTATATTCAAAACATACGAAACATTTGGTATATTAAGTATATTTTAAATATTCGATTAAATAGGCAAACAAACGAAAATTTAGTTTTGAATGTGATACATTCTAGAGTTTATTAAGAATTCAACGTTGAAAAAAGAACGACCATCCTATCAAAAAAATAATATAACTATATGTCAGTATATAGTATTATTGTATATAATATGAGGTATATATATACTAAAACATAGAACATAACTATTATAGATTTCGGATATATTAAAGTATAATGTAATCAAATACATTTATAAAGGAAAAATATGTATATATGATCATCATATCGTTTACTACTGTTTTAGTAATATTTATTCTACAAACAAAAAATTTAAACACAAATTCTGTATGAATTATGTATAAGGTATATTGTATATAATATGAGGTATATTTACTAAATAACGTATATAAATTCAGTGTATATTTTATTAGTGAAAAGTTCTTATATCAATTTGTTTATGTATTTTATTTAAATATTCATATCTTATGTGATAAATAATACGTTATATTTGAAATAATATTGGTTATGTATTAAAGTTGTTTATGGCTACAGGAACATGAATGATAAATAATTATGATGAGTATATGTAATATATGTCATTAAAACATTAATTGTTTTATAGTATATGTAATGTTGAGAAAAAGTTAATATAATTGTAATGTAGGGACTTTGATGAAAGAATTGAAGATCTAGGGAATTGTATGAAAAAATTAATTATTCAGGTAAGAAATATAATTAATGTTAAATATAGTAAAAAAACACATAATATAAAAAAAAAAAAGTGTATGAAAATATTAATTATTCAGTAACATATATGTAAGAAAATATATAATTTGTGTATATATTGTATATATACGCACTAAAAAAACCACAGAATATGAAAAAGAACATGTGTATGTATTATTACTATTAAATCTTATTTTCAACTCTTTTTAAACAATCAACAAAACTCAAAACGTAGTGGTGGTCAATCTAAACGCGAAATATAATAAATACATACTAAAACATATACTTTATTAATAACAAATGTTTGGTACATAGTTACAACATTTTGACCAAATAACTAATGCTAAAGTATTTTCAATTATTGTTTGATAAATAAATATACAATCTAAATTCAATTATTGTCGTCATATAAGATGGCACGGACGTCACACGGGCTATCAACAACTAAGTCAAGTCAGTTTTTAAAATTGCATAAATGAAAGTTGACAATTACTTAACAACCTCTTGCACTTCTCTTTCTCTTTTCAATTATTATTATTTCAATTCTTATATAGTCAATAATCAATATTATATTATACAAGTTGGTTTATGTATTGGTAGTAATAATATGAATTTATATTGTTGAATTAGTTCTAGTTAGCTCTCGCTCATACATTTCAGTTCAAGTTTCTACAGCCGGAGATCACATATCACACACTGTCTTACAATCTCAGGTTCAAACATTTCTTCACCTTTCATCTATTCTTTTTTAATTTCTTTTTCCTACTTCATTTGTTCTAATAATTTCTCTCTTTTTCTTTTAATTTCTTCTTGTTCTTGCAGTTGCTTTTGTGATTCATGTAACTGCAGCTGGTGGTTCTGTGTTCCCCACAATTGCAAACTTCAGGCTATCCCTTTCCTACACTTTTAATCTGCTTTCATATATATCTTTTATATTGAGTTCTCCTTATTCATTTCAATGGATATAATTTCTCCTGTCGTTGGACCAATTGTGGAGTACACTTTAAAGCCTATTGGTCGTCAATTGAGTTATCTATTCTTCATTCGCCAACATATTCAAAACCTTGAGAGTCAAGTTGAATTGTTGAAGAACACTAAAGAATCGGTGGTTAACAAGGTTAATGAAGCGATAAGAAATGCTGAAAAGATAGAATCCGGTGTTCAAAGTTGGTTGACTAAGGTGGATTCCATCATTGAAAGATCTGAAACGTTACTAAAGAATCTTTCTGAGCAAGGTGGATTGTGCTTGAATTTGGTCCAGAGACACCAATTAAGTAGGAAAGCTGTAAAGTTGGCTGAGGAGGTTGTTGTGATAAAAATTGAGGGGAATTTCGATAAAGTCTCCTCTCCTGTAGCTCTTTCAGAGGTTGAGAGTTCAAAGGCAAAGAATTCTGATTTTGTCGACTTTGAATCAAGAAAGCCAACTATTGACAAAATCATTGCTGCACTTATGGATGATAATGTCCACACAATTGGAGTGTACGGGATGGGAGGTGTTGGCAAAACAATGCTAGTCCAAGAGATTTCAAAATTAGCTATGGAGCAAAAGCTATTTGATGAAGTAATCACATCAACTGTTAGTCAAACGCCAGACTTAAGAAGAATTCAAGGACAACTTGGTGATAAGCTTGGACTCCGATTTGAACAAGAAACAGAAGAAGGAAGGGCTCTTAAGTTACTAAATAGGTTGAAGATGGAACGTCAAAAGATCCTCATTGTACTTGATGATGTTTGGAAGCAAATTGACTTGGAAAAAATAGGAATTCCAAGCATTGAAGATCACAGTGGATGCAAGATCCTATTTACCTCTAGAGATAATGATGTTCTCTTTAATGATTGGCGCACATATAAAAATTTTGAGATAAAATTTTTACAAGAGGACGAGACGTGGAATTTATTCAGGAAAATGGCTGGTGAGATTGTTGAAACATCTGATTTTAAGAGTATAGCTGTTGAAATAGTAAGGGAATGCGCACATTTGCCCATTGCTATTACTACAATCGCTAGGGCATTGAGAAATAAACCTGCATCCATTTGGAAAGATGCCTTAATCCAACTAAGAAATCCTGTCTTTGTGAATATTAGAGAAATAAATAAGAAAGTGTATTCTTCCCTAAAGTTAAGTTACGATTACTTAGATTCTGAAGAGGCCAAATCACTATTTTTGCTCTGTAGTATGTTCCCAGAAGATTATATCATTGATTGTCAGGTCTTGCATGTATACGCTATGGGCATGGGTTTATTGCATGGTGTTGAGAGTGTAGCACAAGCACGAAATAGGATAACGAAATTAGTTGATGATCTCATATCTTCTTCTTTGCTTTTAAAAGAATCAAATGTCGATTTGGTTATGTATGTTAAAATGCATGATATAGTTCGTGATGTGGCTATAATAATTGCATCTAAAGATGATCGTATTTTTACACTAAGCTATTCCAAAGGATTATTGGATGAATCATGGGATGAAAAGAAACTAGTAGGTAAGCATACTGCAGTGTGCTTAAATGTTAAAGGTTTGCATAACCTTCCCCAAAAGTTAATGCTACCCAAAGTTCAGTTATTGGTGTTTTGTGGAACTTTATTAGGTGAACATGAGTTGCCAGGAACATTTTTTGAAGAAATGAAAGGGATGCGAGTTTTGGAAATAAGAAGCATGAAAATGCCCTTATTGTCACCATCACTTTACTCTTTGACAAACCTTCAATCGTTGCATTTGTTTGATTGTGAATTGGAAAACATAGATGTGATTTGTGAGTTGAACAAACTTGAAAATCTCAGCCTAAAAGGATCACATATCATCCAGATCCCTGCAACTATAAGTCAATTGACACAACTAAAAGTATTAGACTTATCAGAATGTTATGCACTAAAGGTAATTCCGCCTAATATTCTTGTAAATTTGACAAAGTTGGAAGAATTATATTTGCTAAATTTTGATGGTTGGGAAAGCGAAGAATTGAACCAAGGAAGAAGAAATGCTAGTATATCTGAGCTTAGTTACCTTTCTCAGCTTTGTGCTTTAGCATTACATATTCCAAGTGAAAAAGTTATGCCAAAAGAGTTGTTTTCAAGGTTTTTTAATTTGGAAAAGTTTGAAATTTTTATTGGTCGCAAACCTGTTGGACTTCACAAAAGGAAATTCTCAAGAGTGTTGTGTTTGAAGATGGAAACAACAAATAGTATGGATAAAGGAATAAACATGTTGTTAAAGAGGTCAGAAAGATTACATTTAGTAGGATCAATTGGTGCAAGGGTTTTCCCGTTTGAGTTGAATGAAAACGAATCTTCATATTTGAAGTATCTCTACATCAACTATAATTCAAATTTTCAACATTTTATCCATGGACAGAACAAGACTAATTTGCAAAAAGTCTTGTCCAATATGGAGCGTCTGGAATTGAGCTATTTGGAGAATTTGGAGAGTTTTTTTCATGGTGATATTAAAGATATTTCTTTCAACAACTTGAAGGTCATAAAGTTGTTAAGTTGTAATAAATTAGGAAGTCTTTTTTTGGATTCCAACATGAATGGCATGTTATTGCATCTTGAGAGGATTAACATTACTGATTGTGAGAAGGTGAAAACAGTTATTTTAATGGAAAGTGGAAACCCATCTGACCCTGTTGAATTTACAAATTTGAAGCGTTTAAGGCTAAATGGGTTACCACAACTTCAAAGTTTTTACTCCAAAATTGAACAATTGAGTCCTGATCAAGAAGCAGAAAAAGATGAGAGAAGCAGAAATTTCAATGATGGTTTACTTTTTAATGAACAGGTTTGCTTTCTTAATATAAATTCTCCAATTGCTTTAACTTTTAATAGTGAATATGTCAGATCCCTCCCCAGCACTCTCCCTTGCCTGATAAAGGTGTGAAGCTAGCAAGTATCGTCTGTCACGATACTCTTACTAGCCAGCTTGACTTGAAACAAACTTCTTTTAACGTTGCACTAATTGATAATATAAAATAAAACAACTCTAAGCTCAACACCAAACTTTAAATCACACAGCGGAAAACATTTTTAGCACTCATGTACACTTTAAATCCTACTTGCTTGACCTTCTCTGGTAGTTGCAGGCATATCCAAAAAAATTGGAGATTTCACTTCTAACTTGAATAACTTAAATCTATTTATCATAATGAAAAACTTCCTTCTAAAAACTTGTTTCTAATCCTCTTAACTAATATTCGTCCAAATTTTAGCTTCTAACTCCTCTTGAATCTCCAGATATGTCTATTTCCTTGAATTGTTTGGATTGCTTCCAAATCTTCACTATCTAGACTTCCTTCAAATTTTGAACATCATCCTTCTTCAGCAAATTCCATCCTCAATACTTAGACACTCTTAGCTTTGTTTTCATTAATCAACGCTCTAATTTTACTCGAAAGAATTGGGAGAACTCTTTCACATAAACTACCCTCTTTTTTTAGAGTAATTATAGTCGATGGAAATTTTAAGAATAACAATTAATTATATAGTAACATTTTTAAAAAATATGGTAAGTGTAGTCAAATCTAACCGTGATAGACTTCTTCAATCTATCTGTGATAAACTAATATTTATAATATGATCTATCAGTGATAGACTTTTATTATTGATAAATTTTGACAAATTTTGTTGTATTTGTAAAATTTTTAGAATGTTATTATATACTTAATTATTTTGAATCTAATAAATATGTTTGTTAGGTTGGAATGTGTTTAAAGGCTGCCATCTCCTACTTACTTCTCAGTCCATTAAGTGCATGTTTAATTTTAAATTTTGCCACGCATGTCCTCCACTAAAACCATCTAAGAGCACTTAATCTCAACACATGGTTGATCCAACTCAATACACCTTACTCGGCCACCTAGCCTCACCAAGCCTCAATGCATAGGTTGAAGCTTGGCCACCATTACCAAGCACTTTGCCGTAGCTCTCTTTGGCGGCCTACTCAGGTGTCAATGTCTAGACCTCTTGTAAAGCTTGCGTCCAACACTTAAAACAAAGTTTTCCCTTTCTTCTAACTTAACTGTATAACAAATTAAATTAACCTATGCTCCCTTCTTCCTAATTATCAATAACATTACCAACAACAATTACAACACACCAAGCATGCATACTTATGCTTAAGCAAATTAAATACAAGATCTAGGTTTCTCTTTCATTTTTGTTTTAAAATTCAAAAGTATCATAAATAAATGTTGATGACTTATGTTGAAATATAACAGATCTATCCAAGTTTTTCATCATGGAAAATTTGACCATTTCCGTCTGATACTCTTAAATGATCTTATAGTGTATTTTCTCAATAAACTTTTGGTAAAACATCGTTTATACACTCTTAACTTTTAATATTGTATTAATTTATATCTTGAACTAATAATTGTATCGATGTAAAATGTATCATTTCACAAGTGTAAATATTTACCCTCGTTAGATTTTGTTTGAAAAACAACGTACTAAACTTATATTTTGGATTGCGAACTAAACTTCTATATTTTTACCCAATTGTATTAATTCTAATGGTCTTTTTTGTAAAACCAACTTTTGAAAAAAATCTATACACATAAATCAGATTTATGATGCAATGATGATTCTCAAAGTAAATCCTAATTGGTAGTCTAAATTTATCATTTATGAGAGAGTTTTATTTTAATTGCTTCACCTCTCAAAGCTTTGAAGTAAAGGTTGATGTATTTTCTAACTTTTTTTTTTCCAATAGAAGGGTAGGAGGATTTAAATCTCTAACCTAATGAGAGGTTTATTATATCTTTTTTTTTTTTTTTTTTGAGTAAAGGTATTATGTGACAAATATTATTGCTGAGTTATAATTTTTCATTTATATTTTATATATTTTCCTTACTAAATTTAAGAACTTAGTATTACGTACGTACTGAACAATATTTACAACAAATAACATACTTGCATGCATTTTTGGTGATATATATTCGAGCTGAAGTACTAACAACTATTTGAAATGCAGGTATCACTTCCTAATCTGGAGGATTTGAATATTGAAGAGACTCACAATCTGAAGATGATATGGTGCAATGTACTCATTCCCAATTCCTTTTCTAAGCTCACATCCGTCAAGATTATTAATTGTGAGAGTCTTGAAAAACTTTTTTCTTCAAGTATGATGAGCAGACTTACATGTCTTCAATCCTTATACATTGGAAGTTGCAAGTTATTAGAAGAGGTATTCGAAGGTCAAGAGTCGGGCGTTACGAACAAGGATATTGATTTGCTCCCAAATTTGAGGCGTTTGGACTTAATTGGACTGCCAAAGCTGCAGTTTATATGCGGGAAGAATGATTGTGAATTTCTGAATTTTAAAAGTATACCTAATCTGACCATTGGTGGTTGTCCAAAACTTGAAGCAAAGTATTTAATCCAAGTTCTTGACAACATGAAAGATCTGACAATAGATTTAAGAAGATTGGAGGAGATTTTAAACAAGGAAAAGTCAGTGGTAGAACTTGATCTTTCATTGGAGACGTCCAAGGTAAATCTTCTACATCATCTTTTATTCGTTGTTTTGGAAAATAAATTATGTTAGTTTGAACATCATGATATAAAACAATATAAATCGAGATTTTTGAATTAGATGTCTTTCACAATAACTTGAGTTAGCGTAACATGTGTTCATCCAATAATGATGCTGATGATCTATGAATTCTGTTTCTCTCTCTTTGCATTTCTTATAACTTAGATTAGATTATTTCTTGATGAGAAGAAAAATCTATGTAATAAGTAAGAACCAATCCACAAGGTTGTTTATGTGGTTGTATAGACACCTCCAACTACTATTTAATTAATTAAGCTAATAACATGGAGATTTGTCACAGTAATGATAGTTTTGAATTTAAGATAAATTTAACGCTAAATTTTTGGCTTCAAATTTGTGTAAAAAATTAGGGAAAATTATTCCAAAAAATCTGGAAAAAATAATTTTAAAAAATTAAAAATGAAATTCCTGTAAAGTTAGAGTAAGCTTGTTTTTGTAGAGTACCATTATACATTACAACTATGTAATTGTTGGTCTCTCCACAAAAATGAAGCTCTCATGATTAGAAAAAAAAATGGAGAAATTGTGGAGAAGGAAAAATTTGACAAAATATTTATAAAATATATCAAAACTTCAGATTTTATCTATGATAAACTTCTATCACTATCGGTATCTATTATTGATATAGACTCCAAAATATTGTAAATATTTTAGTTTATTTTACTATTTTTAAAAATATTCCTAAAAAAGTAATAAAAATAATATTGAACTAAATATTTTACACGTGTTGTATGACTCAAATTGGCATAGTTTACTATGTGTTAAGTTTTGAGTTATAAATATATTGAAGTTGGCTTGCATAATTAGTATAACATCTTTTAGAAAAAAGTATCTTTTTAGCTCGAGATTAATAATGGACTCGTTTGATATCTCGTTGACCAAAATTTAAGTTTGTAGCCAACATGAACTTAGCTCAACTAGCACCTCAAGTGGACAAGAGGTCTCGGGTTCAAATATCTACCCCATCATTTATTACAATACATTTGCAAAAGAAAAAAATTTAAGTTTGTAGGGCAGTTTTATAATGTCTCGAATTTGTTTTCTATATTATTAATTTTAATAAAATTGTTCTTCCTTTCTCACTTTACTATATTTTTCAATGTTTTTTCTGTTATTTGTTGATTCCATAAGGAGTAGTTTCGATTTTCTGAATGGCCACGGTTTGAGATATTTATAGAAACTAATTGCAGGATGGTGGAGAGTTATTTGGAAAACTTGAATTTTTGGACTTGTGCGGTTCGCTTAGTCCTGACTACAAAACGATTACTCATTTGCCAATGGAAATTGTTCCAATATTACACAACCTTAAAAGTTTGATTGTGAAAAGGACATTCTTGGAAGAAATCTTTCCAATGACAAGATTGGGTAATGTTGAAGAATGGCAAAATAAAAGATTCAAGCTTTCCTCTTTGGCATTAAGGGAATTGCCCAAACTTAAGCATTTGTGCAACGAAGACTTACAAAAGAATTCTTCGATGCTTCAAAATTTGAAATATTTCTCCATAAAGGGATGTGGGAAATTGAATATGTTTGTTCCATCGTCAATGTCGTTTAGAAACCTGGTCGATTTGAAAGTGATGGAATGTCATAAATTGATCTATTTGATAAATCCTTCTGTAGCTAGAACCATGGGTCAACTTAGACAGTTGGAAATAAGACGATGCAAAAGAATGACAAGTGTGATTGCTAAAGAAGAAAATGATGAGATTTTATTCAACAAATTAATCTACTTGGTTGTTGTGGATTTGCCCAAATTGCTGAACTTTCATTCCGGAAAATGTACCATTAGATTTCCGGTCTTGAGACGAATAAGTGTTCAAAATTGTCCTGAAATGAAGGATTTTTGTACTGGAATTGTTAGCACGCCTCATTTGCTAACTGAAAGTATTATACACTACGATGATGCAACTAATAAATATATTCCAATACTTAAAGATTATTCAAAAGAGGCCATTGTAAAAGATATGAATGTTGCTATTCGACAAGTTTGGGAGAACCATTACGACTTCAACCTTCACTGTTTGTTTGAAGTAGAGGTTAGTACATACATAAGTTTCGTTTACAAATAAAGGTTTGTAATATTCAATATTGTTCTATATATATATACACACATGTATGTATGTTGATTTGAATTCTTATGAATTTATTTATGTAGAATCTGAAGGAGGAAAACCAATGTGAATCTTCTTCACATGTTGAGCAGTTAGAGTAATGATGATATCTCATTACTTTATCAGATTTCATGAAAAGGGAAGGTCAGATGAAAAGATGAAACCATTAGGTCACACAGTGGGTTACTTCAATTGGTATTAAAGTTGAATATTACTTTGGTTTTTATAGAATTAGCTATACCTACTCTATTTTCTTTTAACTGAATAGTTTACCAATGCAGAATTTGGAGGAAAACCGAGTTGATGTTAAAGGAATTATATTCACACATTGATCCTTCATTATTTAAAGGACACAGTGCCTTACGTTCCACGCTTTCATCTCTGTTGAATGTTTCACGCTTGCGATACCCACCCACGTCCCGTCTCACACGACTGCCCTCCGTTCAACCCACGACGACGCCGTTGTTGTCTCTGTCCAATCGCCAATCGCTAATGCTTTCAAATCAAACTCGTTTGAATTCTAATATATTTTGAAATTTTCTTTTATTTGTGTCGAGTTTAAAGAAGTTGAATTTTGGATCAAGAATTGTAAGTGGATTTCACACTTCTTCCAAAATTTATTTTAGACTAATATGATTTGATAAGAGGTTGAAAGTATGTTCTAAATGTTAAAATGTTTGTTTATTTTATTTGAGGATTGATTTTATAGTAATAATCGGTGAGGTTTTCGGTATATGAAATTCTCTTTCTTCGTCAATTCCTCGTATGTATTTTGATTGCATATTTCAGTTATTGTACTTTTTGGATTGATACCAAAGCTTCCGTATAGAATTCATTAGAATTTTGTAAATCCATGTCATAGGTTCATCTGCCCTTTTCATTAGAATTTAATGGCGAGATCCTTGAAATTCATTACAACCAGTTATTTTGAATAATGGGTTGTTAATGGAAAGTTGTTTGATTCTGAAAGTGGGAAGCTTTGGAGGTGAAAGTCAATGGAAGAAAACCTATTCAAATATAAAGAGAGCTTATGAAGAAGAAGAAGAAGAAGAAGAAGAAGAAAAAGAAGAAGCCATCTTGAGATGATGGTGATTGTTTCAAATATTAAGCTTCTTTATAAATTAAAAGAGTTTTGTTAATTCAACGATATGTATATGGATGTAAAGATGTTTAAATATTTTTCTTTGTTTTTGTTCTTGATTGTTGTATAACTTCGCATTCAAATTGTTTTTGTTCTGAGGAGATCTTTGGAGGTACTTTACTGGTGATTGGAGGGTTGAGGATACATTTGATTTGAAGTTTAGGATGTAAGTTTTGAGCTTTTATCATATTTTTCATTAATTTATTTTCATTTGATTGAGTTATTTAATTGCATGTGAGCAGTAACTTTTTCTCGACCGTCCATACGTTAAGTGTTCTAAATTTATTTTAGTGTATTTACTTTTAGTTCTAAATTATTTATGTTGTTGATGCAACAAGTTCTATCCATGGTGTTTAGAGGCTTTGCTCCCAAAAGGTCAAAGATATGCAATATACAAGCTATGCTCATATTTCAATAGACTTTGCCAACATATAATTGATGAATAGGTTACGTTGGATCTTGAAAAATAAGTGGTGGACATTTTGTCTTTTTGAAAGGTACTTTTCTCTGTTATATTTGATATATTATTGACACATTTGGTAATTCATTTGGGTCGTGAAGCCTACATATGTCGGCCGGTTCAATTCTGTTGGATGTACCCATTTAAAAGGTATATGTCTTAGTTTTGATCTATTGATAGTCACCAACATAATGAAGTTATGAGGTCGTGAATAATCAACAAGTACTTTAAACAATTAGTTGGGGTCGTGAATAGTCAACAACGTAATGAAGAATACCAAAACGATGTCATCTTGGAGGGTCATCCTATATTTTATGGAACATCAATTTAACTATCCAATGATGTATAGTTGAGAATGCACATCGATATGTCTTATTCAACACATTGGAGGTGGAACTATTTATAGAGTAAGATATAACCCTAAACAATATTACTCATTGTAATTTAAGTCTATTATTTAATGATAGTTTATTTGAACATGATGCATATGAATGAACGTATGGTCTTAGATAAAAGGCTAGCAAAAGATTCAAATGTACGTTGGAAGATTCATACAGAATAATTTCCATTTTGGTTGAAATCTAAGGTGATACTAACTAATTTGTAAACATCCTATCAAACAATGGAATCTAAAACCATACGATACTTTTGTAATTTAGAATTCAGAAACGTATATGTCTTATTCTCATTGAGTCAAAGCAATGTTACATATTTATATAGAGAATAAACTAAACCCTAGAGACTAAGTAAAATTACAATAAAGGACATATGTATATATATATATATATATCATAACACTCCCCCTCAAGCTGGAGCAAATATGTCGATCATGCCCAGCTTGTTGCACAGATAGCTTATCCTTGTTCCATTTAAAGCTTTAGTTAGAATATCTCCCAATTGTTCTCCGGTCTTCACATATCCTGTGGACACCAACCCATCTTGGATTTTCTCACGAATGAAGTGACAATCCACCTCAATATGTTTAGTTCTTTCATGAAATACTGGATTAGATGCAATATGAAGTGCAGCTTGATTATCACACCATAATTTAGCTGGCACGGTAATACTGAAGCCTATCTCAGATAATAGTTGGTGAATCCATACTATTTCACACACAGATTGTGCCATAGCTCTATATTCTGACTCAGCACTCGAACGAGAAACAACATTTTGTTTCTTACTCTTCCATGAAACTAAGTTTCCACCTACAAAGACACAATATCCAGAAGTCGATCTCCTATCCTCACGAGACCCCGCCCAATCAGCATCAGAAAAACATTCAACTCTCGTATGTCCATGATCTTTGTATAGGATCCCACGTCCAGGAGCAGCTTTTAGATAACACAAAATCTGCTCTACTGCAGCCCAATGATCCACTGTAGGGGAAGACATGAATTGACTTACAACACTTACAGAATATGCAATGTCTGGTCGAGTCACTGTTAAGTAGTTCAACTTCCCAACTAATCTCCTATATCTCTCAGGATCTTTACATAATTCTCCTTCTTTAACAAGTTGCTGATTTGGCATCATTGGAGTGCCACTTGGTTTGGCGCCTAATTTTCCTGTTTCAGACAACAAATCAAGTACATATTTTCGTTGAGACAAATAAATACCTTTCTTGCTTCTCATCACTTCAATGCCCAAAAAATATTTCAATTGGCCCAAATCTTTTGTATAAAACTGACCCTGAAGAAAAGTTTTGAGAGACGAAATACCCAATACATCATTTCCAGTAATAACAATATCATCAACATATACAACTAGTAGAACTATACCCTTCTCGCAATGTTACATATTTATATAGAGAATAAACTAAACCCTAGAGACTAAGTAAAATTACAATAAAGGACATATGTATATATATATATATATATCATAACAACTTTAACTAACGAGTAGACATGTTTATTCTTATTAGATTCCTCCGTTGAAGGTTACTTTGACTTGTTAAAATGGTTTTGTGAATGAACTAAGAAAGAATGTAATGTCTTACACTAGATACATCATAAATGTGCAATGATTTCACACAAAGAGTGTTGATAAATCAACTCATAACAGCGGTGTTGTTGCAGATGCTACAACATTATGTAGATCTAGTGCTAAAGATAAATTTCAAGTTATGGATGTAGTTTCTTATTATGGAGTGTTACAAGAAATCATCTTATTAGACTACTATGTCTACCAGCTTCCAATCCTCAAATGTGATTTGGACAAATGCTCACATTGGAGTAAAAGTTGAGGAAAGATTCACTCTTATTAACTTGCATCAAAGTCAAAGCAAGTTTATACAAGAGTCTTTTATATTTGCCTTGTAAGCCAAACAAGTGTTTTATGCTAGAGAAAATGACACTTCAAATTGGTATATCATATTAAAAGCACCACCAAGAGAGTTTCATGACTTGAAAATTTACAATAAGAATTATAATATATTTCAGTTAGTAATGAACATATACGTAGTGCGCTTGAAAATGCTGATGAAAGTGACAAGCTTACTTATGCAAGACAAAATTGTGAAGGCATTTTGATTTGGGTAGTAGTTTGATGCATTATATAAGTGTTTGTCTATATGATTATTTTGTACTAAAAACTTTTATTTTGTAAACGATTGAATACATTTAATATACACTTGATACATCAATGATACATACTTGATATAGTCGATACACTCGATACATTACTAATATACACATGATACACTATTAATATCCATTTTGATACACTTGTGATATACACTTGATGTACTTGGTGCCCGCCTAACAGGCACTTTATATAATCGATATACACATTTGACGCACACATGATATACACTTGATTTATATTTATGATAAAATATTTTGAGTTTTGTTAAAGGATTGGGAAAATAAATAAATAAATAAATATATATATATATTGTATAAATATAAACGATAAACACGTAGTATTGTATCCCAAATGCAAACTACATGTCTCAGCTATAATAATTCACTCTTTATCCCAAACATCCTCTAAAAGTGTATATCATGATTTTTTATCCTAAAGTTGATAAATATCAACTTATTTATAAAAATGTCACATTATATTATTTATCAGTGTCATTAGACATATATTTACTTAATTGCCATTAAATTGAAAACTTTTATCTTTGTCGTTTTCAACATTTATGTATATAAATATATGTAGTAAGTGTATCCAGTGTTTTAAAAAGCTCACTAAAGCGCGTGCGTAGGCTCAATGCACCCACTTGAAGCTTATTGTGAGGAAGCAAAGCGATTTCTAAAAGCCCGGCTTAGGCGCGTGCCTCCCTTCAAGCGCGCCTAGGCTCAAGTCGCATTAAGTGTGAGCTTTTTTTATAACTATGGGTTGGGCTTTAATTATAAAAAATATATATTATTAAGGTACGTAATGGTAATTGATGGTCATTTGATGAATAATAATTAAGGATAAAGCAATATTTAAAAAAAAATGCAAATATAGCAAAACTATCGTTGATAGACTTGTATCGTTAATAGACTCGTATGATCTATCAGTGATAGACCAATATTTACAACATAGTCTATCGGTGATAGACTTGTATCATTGATAGAATTTGACAAATTTTGCTATATTTGTAAATTTTTTAAAATGTTGCTATATATATACTTAATTATTTAGAATCTAATTGCTAAATTTGAAAGTATCACATATCATTATATAGGTTTTTTAAACCTATTACGTGAAAGTGAAGAAACGACCCTTCACCCTTCTCCTCCCGCACACGAATTTTCTTTAACGCACGACTCTTCATCTACTTCTTCCGTTCCTTTTTGCTTCTACTTCAAAGAAACTTTTATATTATTTAAAATATTTTTCCACCGAACTAGGTCTTATTATTGCACCAAACTAGGTTACCAAACTATATATTCTTTTCTTACTTTATTTTTATGAGTTGTTTCTCTCTTACAATTGTTATAACATCATGTGTACTAAGTATTTTTAGTGTGTTAGATAATTTGAACGTATTTCAAATTTATCAATAAATTAAAACTCAAATTTTATTATTTTATGTTATAGACTTTGTATTTTGTAAAAAAAAATAACCGAGTCTCTAATTAACTAATCGATTTACTTTGTCAAGAAATCTCATTAAACATTAATACTAATTTTATATAATATGAACTAATTTGTCAGGAAGTTCAAGTGTAATATTTGTTTCTTTTAGAATTTGCACCCAACAGCCAAATCTTTTAATAAAATTATGTATCACCTCTATGGAGTATATTAATATTGAACAAATAAAAAATGATGTTAATTTATTTTTATAAATACCAAAATTACCTTATTCCCTTCCTTCCTCCTAACCTAATGTAGTTGGGGTAATGTAATTAATCTTTCCAAATATGATTAAACTATAATATATTATGTAATTAACTAGAAAAATTATCTTCTTGTTCTTTCAATTTTTAGTTTTTATTATAGCTTTTCAGTATAAAAACCATAACACATTTTAGTTTTAATTGAAAAAAAAAATACCATTATGATACTTTTTACTGAAGCCTTATAATTCTGCTTATTATGGATCATTAATAATCAATCTACTATATATGATAAATAGCTATTATATTACAAGGTGGAAGGAAAATTAATAAATAATAGAGAAAAAGCTTTTAATAAAATTAAGCTCGTATTAGTTATTTAGTATATTGCAAATATGGTAAAAATTATTAATAATATAGGACAAATAAAAAATCATGTTAATTTATTTTTATAAATACCAAAATTATCATCTTTCCTTCCCGCTAACTTTATTGAATAAAAAATGTAATATCTCGCCAACGTGCTTGAACGTCTCCTTAAAATTGAAATAGGAATTCTTATCTGAATGCAATAGTAGAGCGTGTTGTTTTTTTTTTTTAATTGTGTTGATGTGAGCGAATGGCTACACTTGAAGATTTGGTTCCAGTCGTCTGGAGAGTCGGTGAGGGCTCAAAGAATCTAAAAGAAAGTGAGGATTTCGACTTTGGTGTGTATTTTGATTTCAGATGTATGGTTTGAATTGTATTTGAATGGGTTTTATTTCTTTTTTCGATCAAAGTCAGGATATGAAGAGAGTGACATGAGATATCAACCTAATTGAAATGTTCGAATGCCTTTATTGGTCTCATAGGCTTTGATCTTGTCTCTTCATTGGACTCAAAGAGTACTTTGTCTATTCATTTTTTTATGAGAGGCTTGTTTCCTTTTTAAAAAAAAAATAAAAAATCACAAGTGAGATGGAGTTTTGGATTGAACGGGTGACGGTGATTTAAGACTTTGATTCTAGAAAAACTAGATTGAATATAAAATTTAAAATTTTATTAAGCGTTTTTCATTATATTCTAACCAAAGCATCAGAGAAGTCGTCACCTACTTTTGATTAATTATTTAGAAGGGAAGGAATGGTCATGTACTTGATTTGAGTTCATGAAGAAAGAAGTAAACTTAAATATCAGAAACACTCTATATATAACAAGGCAAGAAGAGAACCGAGAATTACAAAATTAGGTGACACCGAACAATAATCAAACCACAATCTTTTTATAAGAGGAAATCAAATAGATGATGAACAATCTTAAGAATGAACTTGACTAACCTTGTATCTGTGATACTGGTCCACCGCTACATCACCATTGCTGCCATCCAGGATCTTGCCTGCAGACATGGCAGAAGCAGAATAAGTTTTAAAACCATGATGGAATCAGCTTAGCTCTTTGGTTAGAGAAATTATAAGGGACGACAGAACTTAAAAATCAAAGAACAGTGATTACCTTTAATATGTGTAAATTCATCACAGATACAAGGGCCTCTACCTCCCTCGTTGGCAGCACCTTCAACCTATAAAATCAAATTTATCAATTATCCATAGTAAGTTTATTTTTGTTGCTACGTCTAATATTAGTTAATTAACTATTAACAAAATAAATCAATAAGTAACAGAACTATTTTGATACCAATAGTTTGATTGAAACAGTACGATGAGGCCAAGTGTATGTAATCATAATAATAATAATTTGACATGTTTTAATACATTGTTTTATTTTAGAAACCATCTCAAACGTCTGAGTTCAAAAAACTCTTCTTCCACGTTCACTCTAGAATCATTTAACCCCTTCAATAGATACCAAATCCATGAAATGTGAAAATATCGATACAAATATATAAAAATTTAAATTTATGGTTTTAACCTAAAATTTGGGTTTTTATTTTAAATGTTAAAGAATGTGATATAAAAATTGAATTAATGTGTTTTTTTATTAATATTTTTTTAAGTTTAAAGGGGTTAATGAAACTTGGTTGTAGTGTTCTTAAAAAAGATTTTTAACAATTTCTAACTAAACTAACCATAAGTAAATTTTTGAATCATTTTCAAAGTTTTAAGAATGTTTTTAGGACTTTTGAAAGTCTGATATTTGTAACATCTTTTATAATTTAGTGTAGTTCTTTCTAATAATTAAGGTGGATCCTATTATTATTCTTTCTAATAGTTCTTTCTAGTAATTGATTCATGTAACAAATTCAATTCAATGGAATAAAAGCTTTGATAATAATTGCAAATTAAACAATCATATTCAATGTGACACAGAAAGGGATACTTTTGTCCATATTTGGTCTTCGTGGGCACCGCATGCCTTTACCCCTATTATAATCTCAAAACAATTGGTCGTTGGGGCCAACAAAGAGAAAAGGCTGTAAGAGATGCCCTTGTAGTAGCCCCTCCATAATGTGTAAATATTGAAATTCGTTGATCAAATTGCCACATTTACATATTTCTAACTTAACTGCTGCATGTATAAATATAAGTTGAGATCTCACCATATAATTCAATTGCACTTGTACATAATTTACACATTATTTTATTTAGCAAAATACATGTGAATATCTCACTATTTTATCGATGAAAACAAAAACCGACTAGCCAGTTCAACACCACCACCTACCAAATTAACAAACTAACATCTGAAACAATTAAGCTAACATAACATGTGCAAATTAAACAATGGAACAGAAACTCCCATTGTATAAATATAAAATGAAAGTAGGAAGAGAATGATGCCACTACAAGTCTTCTCAGTATTTATGAAGAGGAATAACAAAAATAATAGCTCAAACATAGTAAGATTGCATAACCACAGCCAGAGAGTATTAACGTTACATGGAGATTATTGCTAGTAAATCGTTCAGAATTATTGGTACATGAGAGAACACACACCAAACTTGGAAGGCAAGAAATCAGAAAATTGATGGTTTTAGAATATGATTTCAGCGTTTGCAACACGATACCATCAATATATATTCACTCCTCTTCTTCTGCCTCTTCCAGCCAATTCACAAAAGGTTCCAGTGCCTTCACGAAGCTCTGCCTGTTATGTTGCATTTATAATTGCAGATTTTGTAAGTAAAGACACAAAGGATTTGTAAATAACAAAACAAAGCTGCAGATCAAGGACGAGGAAGATGGATGATTGGCATACCTGCCCTTGGGGTTTGTCCCTTTACGGAACCAATGGAGTATGGTGTCCTCAGCAAGCACATCCTGGTCGTACAGAGACCTTACAATTTCAGGGAAAAGTTTCATCAACTTGGCATCCTCATAACATTGCATCTGAACTTTGTAGATCAACTCCAGCTCCAGTTTCCCTGTGCTACAGAAGGTATTCAACAATTGTGCCCATGTTTTCACCTGTGTAGAACGAAAAGGTCAACACCTAAAACATTTCTTTTTTTGTCTATATTTTCAGACAACAGCTTTGGAAGACATGGAAGACATGCCCAAACCAGCTTCAAACCACTGAACTATAATTAGTGACTTCAGCAATAAAAGGAACGACATTGGCTCATGTACCTTCTAGTAATCACATTTCTGTTTCTTCAGTTTATTTGTTTCTAGTTTCCAAGGAAGGCACTTAATAACCGTTTCTGTTTCTGCATTTCCAGATTTTAGAGGAATTTTTCCAAAATTATGAAAATAGCAAAACCAAACTCCTTGATTCTGTTTCCAAGTTGTTTTCTCAAAACATATGTAAAAAGCACTGTAACTTAAATGTTTTTTATATTATTTAAAACTAATAATAATATAAAGTTGTAGAAAACAATTGAAAAAAAATTATCATCAACTAGAAGGTGGAACCTTTCTCTAAGTCAGAGTTAGGCGGCAGAGTTCCAACAAAGTCGGTCCCTTTTACACTGAACCACTTAACACATAGATATCATTAAGAAAGAAGATTCAACAAGGGTCAAGATCGTGTAACCTTGGGCTTTTGACCTTTTCAGGATGTTAATAAAAAATTATGAGCGCTCAACAGAACCTCGGAGGTTTCATGGTTCAAACAATATATAGATGCAATTCCAAGGGAAGTAGAAAGATTGTCCAGAAAAATACTGTGCTACTTCACGAGGTTTTTGGTTGAAAAAGGCTTTGAAGAATTGCTTAGAAAGGATTGTAGAGATGCAAACAACATTATTTAGAAGGAAAGTTTCTCCTCTACATGGAGCCCTATTTACTCAGCAGGAAATTACAATTCAATTAACCCGTAAGGAACTTAGCGGTAATAAAGATAAATTTTAAGGGCAGGAGTTGACAGATTGGCTTATTGGGGATAATGGAATGGGAAGACGGATTTCGCTCGCTAGACTTACAGTGGTGGTTTATATTTATTGTTTAGACGAGAAATGTTTGAAGGAGTTGGGTCATGTGAGAGTACTAGGAAGGGAGATATTGGGAATAACAGTTGACTAAAGTTTTCACTTATTAGTGAAGGCATAGTAGCAATGAGTTACAGCACAGGTGACTTGGCCATAAATAAGAGAATTATAATTTTTAGAAGAGAGTATCATTTTAGTGAGTCGATTCTTGGTGGATTGGTAGTGGCTGGTGGGAGGGAGTAGTTATCTTTGGTGCTTTTTTTGTATTTTCTATGTTCAATACTTCAAAATAAAAGAGGAAGAAAAGAAAGCAAAAACAGTTCGTTCATAACACGCACACAAAAGAGGGGAATATATGCAAGAGTAAGTAAGATTACCTGGCGAAGAGCTGAATTAGCATTCTGCTGTTGGTTCTTTCCAGACCACTGAACAGCATCCATTATGACATCCCATAAAATTCGAACAACTTCGATATCGGGTAAATTGGCATCTCTCATTCGGTGCTTCACAGTTTCTATAACTTCAGCAATGTCACTTTCCTCGGCTATTTGGGTTGTTAAAGCAGATTTCATTTCACTTAGCTTCACATCAAACATTTTTTTGGCATTGTATTCTACCAAGGGTACCAGACCTTCCTTTCTGAAAAATTAAAGTAATTGGCTAAATATGCAAGCATCAAATCTCTACTACTAAGAGCAACCAAAATCAATATATTATATAACTTAGATTACCACTATTTCACATAATTCTGTAAAAAATCGATATCAAAATACTGTACAACAAGGCCAGAAATTATATTTCTTAACTATACAAATTAAATAATATACTCACGTGAAATGCTCAGAAAAGCCCTCAGCAGATCGCTTAGCAGAGGGAAAGAACTCCAGAAGATTGTCTTCCACTTTCCCCCTCTTGAGGATGGAAATCAAATCATCAAGGCTATTATCCATAAGATATTCCTTGAAAAAGTCAGTTATAAATGAAAGAACTAGCCCTTTGGCCACAAGATTATCCTTAAGCAATGGCTGAAAAACAGTCTCGGGAGGAAGGCCTGATAATTTCTGTGAGAAGGCAAGAGCTGTGAAAATTGCAAGTTTTTTCCTCTCATTTTCCTCAAAGAACTCCAGCGACTGCAGAAATCGTCGCATAACATTTTCAAGATACTTAATGAGAAATGGCCTCCGCCTCAAAATTTTCTGTATGTAGATAACAGATGGTAGAATGGCTTCACGTTTAGGTTCACAGTCAATTATAGAGTATGGATGGCGCTCTCCTTCATCAGGTTTTGTTGTTCCAGGCTGCGTCCGTCCACCAGTGAAAATAACCTGGAAGTATAACATATGTTAGTGGAAACCAAATGCCAATTAGCTGCACTTCCTTATCAATGCATAAATCCATAAATGAAAATGCATTTTTGCCAATGAAGGAGAATTGAGATATCTCCACATAAAATTAATTAGATAATTCCAGCTAAAAGAAAATACAAGAAAAAATCTCCTTAGAATTCAAGAACACAGTTGTACAACCTATAAAACATGTCATGTTCAAGTAAGGTCATAGAAAATACAAGAAACAGTGTTAAGCAATATATATATATGTACATATTTCACCAACTTGAGATGCCACAGTGAGTAGGCATTGTATGGCAGCCACGAAGTAGTACCATATATTTAAATCAAGAATGTACTGCTTTCAGTGGTCCTCTAAGAATATTAGATGTATTTTCAACATGCTCAGTTTTGGTAGGATTCCTATAGACATTCACTAACTTCATAATTCATAATGTGTTCGCATCCCAGAAATGTAGATAATATATTTGAGGACAATGCAGTTTGAAACACTTTTATTTCTTTGTCACTATAATTTTGAAAAGAAGCGTAAAAGGATTTTTTTAATAAAATCAACTACTTTCATGGAGGAAAAAACGAAAGAATGCAAGGAAAACTAATCCCACAAAACACCTAAAGATAAGGAGTCCAACTGAGTAAATTGTTTCCTAAAGAGTAATTACTGATTACAAAATGCCGTCGAAATTGAAGCCTAGAGAGATGCATTAAACCTCACCGGGGCCCAAAGATAACAAGGGTCCTCCCCACCCTAAACACTCAAATTTCTCTCCCCAAAAAACCCATAACAAAGCGCACACCCCTGCAAGCAACAAAAAACAGCCTTTCTCGTTGAAAAGTGAATTGAGGAGGAACTTCCTGATTGTATCCAATCTATATTCGCCCTTCTGTGAGAATGCGCGAACCCAAACTCCAGACACCAAACAGAAACAGCTCCACTTGGGTTTCGCAAACAACTTCAAAGGAATTCATTAACAAAAGGAACAAGAACAGTCAAAGGGAGTAGAAGGCACCAGCCTAAGTATGACATGAGGGCCCAAATCAAAGATCTTAGTTGCAAGAGAATGCATAAAAGATCCAAAAACACAGCTAAGGAGATCTTGACAGATACAAATATCCTACCAAAAGAAAATTTTTGTGATGCACGCCATTTGCCTCAACTTAACTACCTTCCAGGTGATTCAACTTAAGAGGCTGAAGAACTTGTATATAGGGAACATACAAAAGAATCTTAAGAGTTTATCTTAGTCAATCATATTTCTAGCTTTAATTTAAATAAGTAATTACTATAAGAATCTTTTCAGCGTGACAAGTTAGGAAATAAAAAATAGCTTCAAATACCCATTTCCTCCCTTCCCTTGAAGACCACATTCAGATCTCTCGGGCCAAACCCAAATCATTTCCAAAATACACTGTCCACACTTGTAAAGTCCAATTGGAAAGAACTATTATACTTATTTTCTTTCCTTCATTTGATAAAGTTACATATCCACACTCCAACCATACTAAATTTTATTTTTCCCCAGCCAACCATACCCCCTTGGACCTTAATCATAACTTACCCCCCCCTTGGGCCGTTATCATAACTCACATTCTTAAATAACTAAGATAGCTAAGAAAAAACACAATCTGAAGACCACTCAATCACTGCAGTGGCTACCCTGAAGTAATCTAATATGAAATATGAAAACCTTCTCATTTCTTCAACTTTGAACTCAAACACCAAGACCAAATAATAAACTACGATAAAATGACTTTCGTTCTGCCCTACAGCTACTAGACTCCATCAATTGATATGCAATCTCAAAATCAACGCATTGCTTGAGAAGTGAGATGAAACACCAGGGTCTCCGGTAGGGCTCTAAGGAGCCAAATTAATTTAAGAACCCTATCACTACGTGAGAGAGCATGGAAATATGAATCAAGATCCATTCACACCTCATCACAATAAATACCACCTGGCATAACTCAGGAAGATTATTCTTAAGCCAGTACCACCAAAGAAACAGTATATATGCCAGCAGTGCAAAATGAGTCTATGAACAAAAATAGTCAAGAATATTTGCAGAGCCTGCCTACTCGAACATTCCATAGTTAGCTAGAAATATGAAAATTCATGTCAACCACTTCTTACTTGCCAATGGCACTAAGAAGCACTAGTGCAAATACAAGGCAACGGAATGACACAACACAATAGAGACACAAGCCATTAAAAGAAATTGGACACGGTTACTTCATTTACCTATAAATCTAGAATTTATGAGCTAGCCATTCCTACAATTGTCAAGTTGAAATTCACAATGGAAAAAATAATAATTTGCCGATGGTTAGGGTTCAATCAATGTCACCAAATGCTTCTCGGAGAAGGAGTTGGAGAAAATATTAAATTTTCAATCAGCAATGAAGAAACTAAAAAATGACATGAAATGAATTAAGAGTACATAGTCAAAAAGAATCTGTCATCAGTAAGAGTATGACAATCTTGTCGTAAAACAATATTAAAGGAATTAAGAACCCAAAAAAGATGTTCACATCAGACAATATTGTATCCAGTACTGAAAGTGTGTAAGCATATAACACCATCAAAATGAATACCTCAAAGAAGGTATCCCCGTATCTTGAGAAGTCAAGTTCTGAAGACTCAATGTTCCTGGCAATGAGTTCCTGTACAAGAAAATCATGCTTAGACAGATAAAATTGTCAATCAACAACATATTTATGCAGAAAAATATCTTGGCTATCATGAAAGATGGTGCAACAATTACCAAATCACCAGCATTATCCAGATAGATCTGGACCACTGCATCAGAAAAAGACGCAGGGTCCAGCGGTATCGTAATATTCCGTTTGCGGGTCTTAATCCGCGTGCCACTGTCAAGTCAAACAATAAGGGGTGAAGGTAAGTATGACAAGTCAATGATAACAAGAATACGTTTCAAAAAATTTAAGGATGTGTAGGCAATATAACATTCCTGAACAACCAAACAGTAGCATCATACACTAAAATTGGAACAGGAACACACTTTAAGAGCAAACAAAACTGCCCCGCAAAGTCTAAACCTTAGAATGGAAAGAGCATATTCACATACGACAGATATAAATAGAAAAAATGCATAATTGTTCTCTACTCTGTCAGAATAAGAAACACAATTTCTTACTCTAAAATAGTAACTATCAGAGAATGGAAGAATAACCAAAACTAACTTCAGTCAAAAAGCAGCAAAAGTAGACGACGTCTTAGTTCAGTGATCAAGAATGAGATAATACAATGCAAAGCATTGAAATTGATAAAATGTAAAAAACATTCATTTACATTTACACCCTCGGACCATGTAAAAAACTGAATAAATAATGGGAGATACTACTATACGGTAACCATCAAGGTATCACAATCATTTTTTTCTTTTCTTAGGGATTTTATTAAGATGAGAAGAAGGGGAACACGCATGTAATCTATCTTCTTATCCTTCTGAATGACTGCAAGTTCAGCAAATATTAACTAACTAGATCTAGCTCCACACTACAATGCAATGCCTCAACATATCAAAAATAACCCAAAAACTCCATGAACAGATAACTGAGAAACCACAGTCAAATACTATAAAGAGAAAAAAAATGAACACTTGTATCAGAACGTAATAACCATCTAAAACACATCAATCATGTCAAAAAAGTTAACAAGAAACTAATTTCATTAAAAGAATACACAAAGTAGAAGATGATAATAGTAGAACAAGGCTTACCCAAGAGTGGGTTTCTCCTTCGAGCTGCATGTGCAAGAAAACAAGATCCACAAAAGATAAAAATGAGTCAGATTACAAAGTACATGGCGAAAGAAACTATATATAAAAAAACACGCTTTTCGCGAGGAGGAAGGAGTAACTGGAGAGTCGAGAAAGGCGCTTCTTCTATTACTAAATATTAAGAAGACCTCTGATGTGCGTTAAAAAACTTGGTAATTTGTCGACATCACATCACCAATGGGGCTTTTATCTAACTCACAGAGTGAAAGTCACAAACAGAAGTTTTAAAAAAAAAAAGGAAAATGGAACAGAATTTGCTTAAAGAACTACGTGTCTTTTTTTACCAAAAGAATAAACCCTAATTAAGTTATTAGTTAAATCTTTTTGGTCCAGACAAACCAATAAACCAGATCCACAATGACCTAGAAAAAAATCCGAAAAGTTGAGAATAAAAGGCGATGGGTTAATCCCAAGCCAGAAGATCAATACAATACCAAAAATAAAAAGTAAGAAGTAACAAGAACACAAATCAATTATGAGAAAATTGTGCATAATAAAGGCCCGAATCTGAAACCGCAAGTGACCGAGAGAACAAAGTGAACAGATCCATGGAACCCAAATCGAAATCATCGGCCAGACCTAACTTTCGAAAGATAAAAAAGAAAATTTTTGATAGAGAGGAAAAAAGAAAGAAAAGGAGGAGATCGGAACCTCATAAACCAAGACGAGTAAGGATCGGAGGAAGGTGAATGAGTCTGTAAAAGTCGCTTGAGTTCGTCGGTAGAAGATGACGGAGGGAGGGCACAAGGAAAGGAACAGAGGAAGAGAAAAGGGAGAAAAGGAAAACGAGAAATGGATTGCTAGTGGGGTAATTTATATAGTGAGAGCAGAGTGTAATAAGCATGAAATAAGGCGGCCTAATTGTAATTATGGTGTAAAAGTAAGGGCTCTATTGCAAAATTGTAATTATTGTTACGTTATCGCATAATATCGTACGGTCTTTCGAAGTAGCGTTTGTCAGGTGAGGTGAGTGGGGACCCACATTCTACGCGTCAGATCAGGAAATTCGCAAATTCGCAAATTCGCAAATTTGCAAATTCTTTTGTTATTTGGGTGAAGACGTAAATGCCTCCATGGTTTCTTTATTATTATTAATATTGTATTTTTATAGCTTCCTACTCTATTATATATCTATCTATTCTATATAAATGGGCTAAAGTCATAAACACTCATTTTCTTCCTTTATTGCTTGTTTTTTAGATTTGTTTAAAAGTATAACCATTTGGTAAAAATATTACAAAATCTAGAATAGTTTTGAAAATGAAAAAAATTCACGGACCTACAATAAAAAAATATTAACAATGTCTCAGTTAATACGTGATTAATCGATCACACATGCATATAATTCTTCTTCTAAACGATCATGGTACACGATCGTGTATCATTTCCTACACAATCTTGTCATGATACGGAGATCGTATAGGAAATGATACACAATCACGTACCAATATCTAAATTATCATTATACTATATGTAAACGATCTTGGTTCGTGATCGTATCAAGATCATTTATATTTTGTACAAAATCGTGTACCAATATCGTTTAGATTTGGTACACGATTATGTATCAAGATGTAAATGATTTTTGTTTAAGATCGTGTACCAAGATCTTCTGTATTTGGTACATGATCTTGAGCCAAGATCATTTAGATCTGGAAGAGGAAATATATGAGAGATGACAGAAGATCGTTTATCAAGTCAAAATTTGAAGAAGTGAAAAAAGAAAGAAAAATATATGAGAGGTGACGAAGAAGGAAAAATTTCTAGCATAAGAAATGAATAAATCACGAACAAAAGCAAGTGGGAATATGAAGAAAAAGAAGTAATAATATGAAAAGGAGATGAGTAAATCACAAACAACAAGAAAAAAATTGAAAAATTGTTTGCAATATTAAAGAGCAAACCTGAAAAAAATATTATAAGCTTTTTTATTTTGTTACACATATCATCAATATTTGGGTGTTTTGTTATATTTATGAAAACTAACCTTATAATTTTACATTTAAATTATTAAATAAATAAATAAAAACCATAAATTTTCATACAAACATTTTTCAAAAAAATTATTTTTCTATTTATTTTGCATAAAGTAGTATATATTTTAGTAACAAAATATCTATACAGTCAACAAATCTCATAATTAAAAACAATAATTGCTAATGATAGGGGTCCAAGTCTAACCTGAACAACTCGACAATCTAAACTATCAAATCCATATTATATGGGTTGAGTTTGGTTGAAAATTTTGGTTTTTTTCGAGTTGGGTTGGATTTGGGTTGTGGGTTGAAAATTTTGGTTCAACCCAACCCAACCCGAATTAATAATATATATATATATATATATATATTATTTATTTAATACAAATTAGGTAGTTGTAATTGATGACCATTTTATCAATAATAATTAAAAATATAGCAACATTTAAAAAATTGCAAATATAGCAAAACTATCGTTGATAAACTTATATCGCTCATAGACTCATATGGTCTATTAGTGATAGACCAATATTTGCAACATGGTCTATTAGTGATAAACTTCTATAATTAATAGAATTTGACAAATTTTGCTATATTTGCAAATTTAAAATGTTGCTATACACTTCATTATTTTGAGTCTAACGGTTAAATTTGCAACTATCCATAAACGATCATGTAAGAAGGTAAACGATCATTTAGAAAGCTAAACAATAGTTGGGTTGGAAATAATAATCATAAAAATAATATAACCCGACAATCCAACCCAACCTAACCCATATATTTTGGGTTGGGTTGAAAAATTAATTTGGGCTATTCAGGTTGCCAACCCATCCAACCTTAAAATATGAGTTGGGTTGAGAATGTCTCTCAACCAAACCCGTTTACACCTCTAGCTAATGATATCTCTTTTTTCTAGATTAAACTTCTCATTATTAAGTCATTCTTTCCTTTTTTTTCTTTTTTTTCCTGTTCTCTTCTCTATTTCTTTATAGTCCATTTATTTTCTTTCTTTTTGATTTGTCATCCAAAAATTATAATTTAATTTTAAAATGGAAGTGAAAGTATTAGTTTAAATTTGAGAACTAAAATTATTTTTTAAAAAAACATTCTATTTATCTCATTTGTTAAGTCCATGATTTTACACCATGCGTCAAACATGAGCTTGACATCAAATGAATGCCAAAGCAAGTGGCCAAACAGTCCTTAAAAATAAAGTGAAACAGGCATGATTGTCTATGTAAAGTGTATTTCTAAATATTTATGCATTTACAACATATGCTACGTGTTTTGATACACTTCTTATGCATTTTGGTCTCATTATTCTATCTAAAAGGTCATCATAACTTGCATGTCTACAAGTTATTAATAACGTATAAGTAATTTCTGGCAGTGACTGTACAATATTAATGTATTCACTACATAAACTATTATAAATCTAACTATACTTCTTGCGAGAGGAATTAGATGGATGTGGATACGGTGGTTATGCGTAATCCGAACTCAGTTTTATTTATGCGAGGTGGAGGAAGGAATATTTGTGCAATTTTGACACGTTACAAAGTCAAATAATTGATTGAGGTGATACAAATCATTTGTTATTTTAAAAATTAAGATTAACCTCCTCTTGGTGCCTTCACCATACTTACTCTCCTTTCGAGATGCAAATACCTCAAAATTACCATATGATTTATATCTAATCTGTCACACCCTATCCTAGAGTCCTTCCTCCCTAGGCCTAAGACAACAGCATGAAGTCAACCAACATCGTTCTCCTCCTAATGATACATGTCAATCCTACTTAACCTGAACCTTAAACTATCTCTTAAACAAGAGCATACACACTACAGAAAACATGGAAAACCTGAAAAATATAAAACTTCATAAATCATCTTCATATTCATTCAATCTGTGGACAACCTGTTTAAACACGTCGTATATAGACATGAATAAAATCATAGTCTTAACCCCACAACACTATTACATAAAACAACTAAAGAGTCCTTTACTAGTCTATTACAGACACAACAACTAAATCTTTTTCTAACTTAATTACAACCCAAAAATGCATGAATAGAATGAGTTGTACTAAAAAAATACTAAATCAAACTTCTAATAGAGTAGGTAGATTTATAGTTAGGCATAAGAACCATGATCTCTACTTGTAAAGAAAATAAAACATTAAAGAGTGAGTTATAAAGCTTCGTGAGTGACAACTTTTAAAGTTAATACAAGTTTATAAATCTATGAGCGAATAAATAAACTTAGCAAAGCAACTAATTTCTTAAAGCATAACTTTTACACTTTTCTCTTTTCTTTCTTGTCATTCTTGTACTTTCCGTATATCTACGAGACGAAGCTCTAGGCATCAGTAGTACCTTATCTCGTTATATCTAATATGAGATGAAAAATTTAGGTGTTTGTTGGACTTGTGGGGTGTTTTGCCTTCATTCTTTCGTCTATGAAAAACTCAATTGTAAATATAAGTTTTCCTAACGCTTGTCCAAGTGTAAGTAAAGGGAGATGTTTCCTAGGTAAGCTAGGGTCGAACACAGGAAATTTCTACCAAAGCTTAGTCCTAACTATACAATGCGTTATAAGAAAATTAAACTCTTTGTTTTAGACAGTAAGACCCACAATTCCAATCATTACCAATTCAGGTCAATAGAAATTTTTTTGCTTAATCTTATTTTTTTGAAGTAAGGCATTGATCGAAAAATTATTGGTATTTTATGAATATGTTCCTCTTCACAGCTTCAACTCTTATCAATGCTTTAGACATGAGAGTTATGTTCTTCTTTGTGACCACTTATTTTCAATTGTTGTCCATGTCTTAGCAATAATAACATTGGGGTTTGTTTTAAATTTGTTTAAATTTTAACTTTAAATGGTTAAAACGTTGATCGAATAAATCATTGATATTCTATGAATTCGTTCCTCTCCACAGCTTCAATTCTTGTCACCGCTTCGAACATGAGAGCTATGATCTTCATTGTGACCACTTTATTTTTAAATGTTGTCCATGCTTGTAGCAACAACATTGAAGTTTCATATTGTTTTGCAATTTAAATACATGTTGATGAACGCATAACTCAGACCTCCCAACCCCAAATTAAGAGGCAGCAAGGTTTTAGGTTATAAGATCATCAAAGAAAGCTTCAAAACTAGGCTTGAAGTAAAACTTGCTCGCTTTTAGACTTTATGAAATGTTTCTAAACATGGTTCCTTAAAGTTGAGTTTCAACATGATTCATAATTTCTTTCAAGTGTTTTGCCTCAAATAAATGATCATTGAAATTTAAGAGTGTAGCATCAAAGAAAGGGAATATAGTTGCCGAGAAAATATTAAAAGCATTTATCGCATGAAAAACATAAGAAATTCTCTAACATCTTTTCATTATATAATTTAACGTGTTACAATGCATAAACATTTATAAAGTGTATTGTGTGAAATTGAAAAAGAAGATACAAAAGAAAACTCCCATAAATTAATTATATGTCTCATGGTCATCCTCGGATGGTAGTGGAACTGTGTCACCTAGAAATCTAAGTGTTTGGGGAAGTTCCCTTAGAATAGTTGGGGCATGTATGTTTTGAGCAATTGCATCATTGATGTAATTCATTAATGTGTAAAAGTAGGCGTCCTGCCTCTCAACTTGTCACCTCACAAACTCTTTGTTTTCTTCTAAGTGATGCAACCGTTGTTGTTTTTTTGCCTTTGAAGCTCAATGATCTGTTTAGCCTGCCGTAAAACAAGTTCATGAAGCATTGTTTGGTATTGGCCAACAGAAGTTTGGCTTTTACTAGATGTTTGAGCCTTTTCTCCTGGCTTTGTTGTTGCAATATCAACGCATCCTAATTGGTCGAGACCACATCAAGTTGTTGACTTAGTGACTCAATGATCTGGTCACATAGAATGTTCTTGAGTCCATCCATGTCCTCATCCAAGTAATCAGAGCAATGGGTAGCACATTTTCTGTCTCACCATCTTCCACATTTTGATGGAGTCAGTCATTAACAAGAGGAGAACTAAGAGGGAATGACTCAAAGTTATAATGAGGCTGAGGAGGTTTCGTATTATCACTAAAAGGATTAGAGTCCTTCGCAATTGAAGATTTTACAGAATCATTTCTCAACTTAATTTGGGAACTAAAAATACATTGGCAAATAACATAAATTAATTTATATAATTTGCTATTTTTGAAAATTTCTCTATGATTTATTTAAGAGGAATTTTAAAAAATAACAAATTTTACAAAATGTTTACAACATATAGCAAATTTTATCACTTATAGTCATTGATATGCTATAATGATAGAAGACTATTATTGATAGAATTCAAAAAAAAAAAAATATATAGCTTGTAAATATTTTAATTGATTTTGCTATTTTTAAAATGCTCTTTAATTTTATTGAATTAAATTCAATAAAATTAAAGAGCATTTTAAAAATAGCAAAATCAATTAAAATATTTACAAGCTATAACAAAATTTTGGATTCTATCACTAATAGTCATAATAACAGTGATAGAATTTATAATTTTTGCTATAGGTTGTGAATATTTTGTAAAATTTGCTATTTCTGAAAATTTTCCTAAAGTTAAACTAAACTATTAATTAATTCTCCAATTAATTAGTTTCTAAATTAAATATCTTATATTTAATTTAATCCAAATTTAAATTAGGGATATTTTTAAAAATATCAAAATAAATTTAAATATTTACCAGCTATAGAGAAATTTTGGATTCTATCAATAATAGTCTTTTATCACTATAGCATATCAATGACTATCAGTGATAGAATTTGCTATTAGTTAGTAATATTTTGTACATTTTGCTATTTTTGAAAATTTTCCTTTGAATGATATTCAAATATAAATTTCTTTCATAACATATAGTTTTAATGTGTATCATATACATATTAAATTTTAACATATAATTTCCATATGAATCTAATTCACATTAAATTAATATTTGAACTCATTCAAATATTTTATTCTCTCATAAATTAATTTTGGATATATAATAAAGTTTAATTAAAATATAAAATTTATATTATAATATATCATCACACATTATATTAATTCTCAAAGTGAATTTGAAATTTTCAAATTCAACCAGTATAAATAAATCTCATTACCCTTTACGAGCTAAGAAGGAGACCTAATAGACTTATAGATTAGAAGCTACAACGATATGAGATTAATTGGCTAAACTCATTAACCACATTAATCAATATTCGTTAATCGTGTGTACACTCCACTAAAAACTCACAACTGAACTATTCTCACTGTAAATATATTTTTGTGTCCACGGATATAGACTAATATTAATAAGTTAGTCATTCATAAGTGTTTGTAACACTATTTAAGTCAAATTATCGTTTTATCACTCACTTATTTCTAGTCCTTAAATATCAGTGTTCCTCTAATAAACAACTCATTTATCGTTCAACTAATAAACAGAAGCCTCTCTCGTGCCATAGAGAGGGTATAGTCATTTGTTCAAGTCCTAGAGACAACATTTAAGCAAACACTCATCTTCTTATCCTAAAGTAAAAAAGGAGTGAATTCCATCTTGTGTGATTATGTTTCCAGCTCCCCACTCGGTCTTGTCCTTAAAATGATCAGTATATCGAGTCAGCAATCTCGCTACTCTCACCCGTATAAACCAAAGGACAATCTCTCACAAATACAAATTCATAATACACTCAGGATTAAGACTAAGTTACATGGTTCATCTTAATGAAATATAAACCTAACTAGTTAACAGAGTTACATCTAGTGGTTACTATTTTATGCTTCGGTCCTATGCAAACTCATTGCACATGATACCCTTACTCGTATGTCACCTAGACAAATGTGTTGGATCATTGTGTTTGTATTAAGTACAAATTGAGTTGTATCCATAGTGTTGCCAGGATAAGCTGGTACCCTCCCTATACTATAGACATCTATGCTGATCTCGAACATTAATCTTTGCATGTCTCTACATACCATTCAAAACTCAGCAAACAACTTATGATGTTGGTTTATTGGATTTAGGTTATCAAGACAAAACTTATAATATAATTAATAACTCTTATAATATAATCAATAACACATATTGAAATTATAATAATTATAACACTTTATTAATAACAGTCAATAGATTATATTTACCATCTACAAGTTTTAGGACATAAATCCCAACAATCACATGGTGGGATGAAGGGTAATTAAATCCGAGCCAAGATCAACTAGCTCATCTATTTTCTCAAAATCATCTACTCCAAAATTTTAATCTTCAACCAGTTTAATGTGTGGAAGTAGATTGGTCTTGGGTTGAGGAGATTTTGGTGGAAGCAATGAGAGTATTAAGGTAGGATGGAGGGGGATTATTGTTAGTTCGTGGGTTATGGATTTACTTGTTTCAAGTGGTTTTCAAGCTTTCCACCTCTTTGATTTTCTTCCCTATTACTTGGTCAGCTTGCATCGCTTGGTAGAGAGTGGTGATTCTATACCTATCAATATTCTTCATTTTATGGGAAGTTGTAATAAATTGGTGATTTATTAATAGGCTCGACTTAAGAATGTAACCTGGTTATGGTTGTATTCTTATTTAAATGAAGTAAATGCATCAATTTCTAAATTTGATGCACTTTATTATTATATTAAAGCTTAAGTGTGACTTGGGGGATTTCAACCCTTTTGAAGTTTGTAACCTTTAGGAATGTGTTTGATCGTAGGTTAAAACGAGAGTTTCATGTATTGAAGACTCATTGGATGGAATCAAATTGAAATCACATCAAACAAAGTTGGAGCAACCTTTGTAATAACCTTTGTAATACTCGTATCTTCTATCTCATTTGCTTGCAAACAAGTTAAGAGGTTAAGCTTTTGAGTTGTGCAAGGGTCTAGAGCTAAAATAAAAATCTCATGATAACATCTCGTAGTGGGTTGAACAAAGCAAATACTGAAGTGGAATCTCAAGACAAAAGTGAGAATCTCGGGCCTCGTTTAACCAGAAAGAAGAAGTAGAGAAAGACAGAAAGCAAATGTCAGGCCATCTTGGGGTTGTGGCAAATCGAGATGAAAAATTAGTAAGGTTTCAAAAGTGGATCTCAGGCCATCTCAAGGCTATGATAGCCTGGGATAAAAAACATAAGGGTTTTAGATATGGATCTTGAGCCATCTTGGGACCGTGTTTGATCGAGACTAGAAGCAAAAAAAAAAAAAAAATAGGGTTCTTGGTCTTGTTTAGGGTGTTTTCGGTCGAGAAGAGTGAAGATTGTGGTTGATCTCAGGCTAATTTTGGCTGAGATCACTTAAAGACGCATGAAGACAGATCTCCAAAAATTTCTATTTCGTGAGGTTAGCATTTTTCTGACGCAGTGAGGCATTTTAAATACAAAAGACTCTCATTTCTCACCATTTTCACTTTAAGAGCAAAGTAGAGAGAAGTATAGAGAAGTTAAGTTTCCTTGCAAGAGTGAAGTCAAGACAAAAGGGTAGTTTGGTGCCAAGCTTAGTTGGGTGTTTCGTTAAGTGACATCTGAGAAGGCATGGGTATTGGCGAGTTGGAGCTAAAGAGGAAGATTAAAACCTAAGGTTAGATCCAAGTAAGTTCAAGTTTTCTCATTTTTCGTTAAAGAAGTTTAAGAGCAAGTTTGCTTAGTTAGGAATTGTTATTTTAGGCTCTAGATATGTTGGGAGCTCGTGTGGAGCTAGGACAAACTTGAAGAACTGGTTTTAAGCTAAAACCACATGAAGAGTTCAAAGAAATCAAGGTTAGTAAGAAAAGAGTTCTCTTGATAAGAAAAAAGAAAAATGTAAGAATTTGAAGAAGCTTCTTTAGTTGGACTCAAGAAAACTTTGTGATTTTAAGGGCAAGAGAAAATAGGACAAATCTATAAACAAAGAACCTAGCTAAAAGTTGTAAGTGTATAAAATGAATTTCTAAATTGATTTAAGAATTTGTGTTCAAAGCATATTTCATTTTAGGCATTTGAATATGCTAGATTTATGAAATTATTTTAGGCATTTAAAATAATGCATTTTTTAAAAATTAATTTATAAAATAAGGGAAATTTAAAAAAAATATTTACAACATATAGCAAATTCTATCAGTGATAGTCATTGATATGTTATAGTGATAGAAAACTATCATTGATAGAATTCAAAATTTTGCTATAGCTTGTAAATATTTTAATTTATTTTTCTATTTAAAAAAATACTCTATAAAATATTTTAATTTATTTTTCTATTTTAAAAAATGCTCCATAAAATAATCTATTTTAGAGAAATCTTTTAAAACCAATTTTTTAGAAAATGATGTTTAGGTGATTGACTATGAATTTGGCTACCCCTCTCCTCTCATTTTCTTCCCCATTTTTGACCTAGCTGCAAAAATCTCCTCCATTGTTCTCTTCTGCCAAAAAATCTCCTTCATCGTTCTCTTTTGTCGAAAACTCTCCTCTCAGGTATTTTTTGATTTCTATCGTTTCCAAATGATGTTTTAATCAAAACCCACTAATTTTTCATCCATCTAGATCATTACAATTATGACGTTGTTAGATGTTATTTGTCATATAAATATTGATGTAATTAAGTCTACCAACCCACAATTCAAAACTACTTATAATAAGATTAAACAAGACACTCAATATTGGTTGTATTTCAAAGATTATAATGGAGCAATTGATGGTGCTCATATACAAGTATACCACCTACAAGATGATGACAGTTAGTGATTTGACATGTGTTTTACATTTGTTTGGGTTGGATGGGATGGTGCCGCTCACTATGTTCGAATTTTTGTGGAGGCATTAATAAGACCACATTTAAGGTTAGTGTGTAAGAATAAATACATTAATGTTTATTATATTTTTAAAGTATTTACTTTTATAAGTGTTTACTTTATTATTTCAGAAAAATATTATCTTGTAGATTCTGGTTATCCACAAACAAAATGATATTTAGGTCCTTATAGAGGTGAACGATATCATCTTGCTGATTTTCGATGAAGGAAGTATTTAATCATAGACATTCTTCATTAAGATGCACAATTGAAAGAACATTTGGTGTTTGGAAGAATAGATGGAGAATTGTTCGACAAATGCATAGTTTTTCATTTGATAAACAGGTAAAAATTGTTGTTGCTTTAATGACTCTTCATCACTTTATAAGAGGTTCATTCAAAAAAAAAATTTTAAGTTCAAGCCTTATGACGACAATGTGATGCTGCCTTCAAATTATGAAAAAAAATTACGAGGACATCAATGAATAACATAAATATTCAACTTGTGAAATGGAGATGAATAAAGAACGTAATTTAATTGTACAACTTCTCGTGTTTAGTTGATATTATATTATTTAAGAAAATTTATTATTATTATGTTTTGTTGTTGGAGATCATTTATAGGTTTTATGATTATGAATTTAAATATCAATATACATCTGCTTCTAAAATAAAATTATCTAACAAAAAAAATTAATAAGAAAAAAAATTAATTTTTGGTTTTAACTTTACTAATTTCAAAATTTTAAAACAATTAGTTTCAAGATATCGTACCATTAGTTTAATTTCAAAGTATATTTCTTATTAAAAAATCGAAACATATGTATATTTTTTAATAAAATTATGTCATAGTGTTTAGTAGTCCTTTATGGTAATTTGAGTTAAGTATAAACATTTTTGGTATAGAACAAACCAAACAAAATTCGCATTTATACACTTATAAAAAAATCTAGCCAAACATGTAAGGAATCGTTTGGCCCTCAGATTATAAAGGAGTGGAGTCATAGCCCGCTCCATGTTTGCCTCATCTACTGCTTGGACTTGGGCTTGGACTCATTTGTTTATTGTACCTGAATTGGGTTGGGTTGATATCAAAATCTAATAACAAAAAATAATTATCACAATATTTACTTGGATGACATCGGAGAATTTAACTGACAAAAATTTCTTATTCAACCATATGATATAACAATTAATTTTAATATATTTCCAGTATTAGATATAAACTTGAAATCATATAAATTGATTGGATACAATTATTATTTTAAAAAAACTACAATTTATTTTACAAAATATTTACAACTAATGAATGCAGCCACATTTTTTCAACAATTCTACATCCAAATCCTCCATTTTCACTAATTCTTGCAAAAAAAATAAAAATAAATAAATACAAATCTTCATTTTATGCAATTTCTTTGTGTGTGTGTGTGTTTTGTTTGTTTTTACTTTAACATTTTCTACCCAATTCTTAACACTCATTTTCATACGTGAATTCAACCAAGTAATAAAAATTCCGTTAGTCATACAAAGTAAAGTAAATGCTAACAATATTTCTTCCTTTCACAGTGGTGGGGTTGTTGAGAAGCAATTCATCTTTTAAATGTTTGTGATAAGTAGGTCTATAAGTATGATCCAATTAGACAATCTCTCAATATCAAATTTCTGTAAAAGACGACAATTAAATATTAGAAACTAATAATTTCACATTTGCATTTAAATACACTTAGTACAAGCTTTTTTTACAATATATTATTGTTCAAGTTGGTCGATAGAATTAGTAATTAGAGGTGGACAACAAAGTTGGTGGTTGGAGTTAGTTGCTTAAGATCATTGTTAAAGTTCGTCACCAAATTTGATTGTGATTAAAGTCGGTCATTAGAGGTAGTATTCGCCAGTGTTTGTTGCCTAAGGTAAATGTTGTTATTCATCCTTAGACGTAGTTATCATTGAAGTTGATTAACAAATGTGGTTTTCGTCCAACTTTATTGTTGGAGTCTGACGTTGAAGCTGATCATCGAAGTTAATTATCAAAGGTGATTTTCCAGTTTGGAGTTGTAGGAAGTGATTTGAAATTGTTCATGAGAGTTCGTCATTAGAGCCTAGAGTTAGTTGGCAAATGTGTTCAATGAAGTTGATCATTGAAAGTGATTTTTATCGAAGTTTATTGTTAGGGATGGTTATTAGAGTCCATAATTGGTCATTGGTGTTGATCATGCTTAAGGTGGTTGTTGGAGCCCAAAGTTGGTCATCAAAATTAATCGTGTAAAAGTGATCATCGAAATTGACCATTGAAAGTGGTTTTTATCAGAGTTTCTTGTCGAAGGTGGTATCAAAAACCAAAACTGATCGTCATTTGTCGGAGTTTATTGTCAAAGGTGGTTGTGAGTTGCTTGTGTGAAAGTGACTGTCGAAGTTGATTCTCGGAGTGTGGCAATGGTAGTCATTGAAGATGGCTAATGAGTGAACTAGTTAAAAACAATGGAAGGAGAGAGAGTTGGAAAACAAACAATGAAGTGATATATTATACCAACTCAACTCATTTCATGTTACCTATGTACACTTTTTTGCAGAGAATCAAGCCTATACCATGGTGGAAGAGTTAGAAACTAAGAAAATGAAAACTCCATATTTTGTAGGTGTCACAACATTACAAACATCAAAATAACCTCAACTATATGAGTCCAAATGTTACCATTGTACATGTGAAACATCATTTTTCTTCATTTTTTCCTCTTATACTTTCAATAGACTAGTATTTTGCATTTCACTGGCAACACACAACACTCCTAGGACTTCATCGAGAAATTATACGTTGAATAATCCACAAGACACAACTATTCAAGCAAAGGACCCTCATTACAAATCCATTTACAGATAATTGTGATCCATGCAATTGTTCCATATGAAATCCATATTACAAGCTGAAAAAATACAAGATTGTTATGGGAAACATTGTATAGTTATCAAACATTTAAGGTATGATCCTAACAAAAAAAAAGAGAGACAATTATAAAAGGCAGAATAATTATCAGAAGTTCTAGGAAAACAAAAACGTTTTCTCCAAATCTTTTAAGACCCAGAAAGTTTAAAACAAGAAGAGTATTCCTTTAACTTTATCATCCACCTACCCAGAAAAATCCAATGGAGAATTTCATATGCTGCCTGACAATTTCTGATGAGTAAAATGATTTCTGATGAGGAAAACTAAAATATAGAACAAAAGGGCCAAAATGATGATAGAAGTTGTGATTAAATGATGGACAAATCTCTCACAGTTCAAAATCTGAGATGGGTTCATAAAATTTAAGAAACGCTAAAAGTTCAGTCCAACTCCTACTCGTGACAAGAACAGCCGTCCCTATAAAAATCCGAACATTCAACACAGCAGATGATTGAAAATAAGAAAGAAAAATAACTGGCAAATGTTTCCTTCAGCCCTTGTTTTTCCATATAAATCTCCAAAATTCGCTCACTACTTCTTCAAAGATCTTGCACACTCAAACCTACAACAATTTAAACCAAAAATATGTAGGAATTAAAACGCTTTAACATGTGTGCAGTTAAACAAGAAAACGTATAAATTTAAATTCATGATAAAAATAACAAACACATGGATTCTTGAAACCAATCAAGGCCAAATCCTGAACATAAATTTAACAGAGCTTCTTTTCATAAGAAAAAATTAAACAAAGCTTAAGAGAATACCTGGGGGAAGAGACTGCTTCAATTTGTCAGCCTTCTCCGAGTCAAAGACGCAGAGCGTGTAAAGGTACTTGGAGCAGCGAACCTTAAACTTGACTACATCTTTGCTCCTCTTGATTTTGACCGAGCGGGCATCCTTTCTTCTAGCAGTGAGAAGAAAGTCTTTGATCTCATGGATTTGCTTTGGCTGTCCAACAAGAGAAACAAAAGGTAGATTCAGCATTAGTGTTTTAAAACTTCTATGCAATTCCATCAACACTTTCAAGAGAAGTATACAAATTCATGGCAATATCAGAGGCAGAAACAATGCCGCTTGATAAATTTATACCTCCCATGCTCTTATAGGAATGCTCGAAACAACGTGAACTAAGTGGGAAGGTCAACAAACTTGATCGTGAAACCCATAATATAAAACCCCAACTATGTTCAGGTATTCAATGCATTACAATCAATAAACGCCAGAAAAATAATGTTTCAGGACAATGGACAGAATGCTCCCACAACATTATCAAACAAACAAATAAACAAGAGATAACATGGAATAGAATTACTTGAAACAAAAATAAAATCAGTACATGAATGGAGAATTCTAATGGATTACAAAAGGCTTATCCAATTCGTCCAAAAAGAAACGTAAAAAAAAACAAATCGATTACATAATGTGCAACAGCAAATGGCTTGATAATTAACGATGTCGAAGAACACTTCAAGATGACGCTCTTTATTCCAGAAAAAAGAAACCCCTTTTTTACAATCGAAGAACCATAATACGGACCCATCAATCACCCCATTACAACTTCATCCAAATTCTTGCCAGCACTAAATTCTTAGTTATGTTATTTAAAATGTTGAAGACGAAAATCCAACAAAAATTCAGTACAACAGTTGGAGAAGTTTAACATTCGAAAAGTACTCTAAACAAGCTCGAGAGATTGTCGAATGGTTAGAGATCTCTAGCATGAGAGTTGAACAGAAACAAATCATTGATTGGATACAACAAAAACTAGGCCATGAGCTGCTGCTCATGAGTAATAAAACAACAATAACATAGCAGTTGGGTACGTAGATTGAACAGAAATTTCAAGAGTAATAAGAGGCGCCATTAAAATACAGGGTAGAGAATCGCGATAAACAAAATGTAGAGAGTAAGTACCATTTTTAGGGGTGGTGAGAGAAGAAGTGTGATACGAACGGCGTTGGGACGTGAGGATATGAGAGAAACAAATGAAGAAGGAGGAAGTCTTTTTTAGGGTTTCGGAAGAACGATGGGCGAATGGCGATTTCTTTTTCTTTTTTTATTTTTTTTTTAGGGTTTCGGATTCAGCAGATCGAACTAATGGGCCATAAGGTTAATGCTTGTTGGGCCGTCAAATATGAGCAGAATACAGGCCTATAAGTATTAAGAAACTCCTCAATTTTGCCGCTCTTTAATTCCTCGTAAATAAAATCATTTTAAGGCCAAAATACAATCGGGATTTTAAAAAAAAAAAAATTTACGTAAATGTAACAAAAACCAAACTATTTACCGTTCATGTAACAAAAAATTGAAGTCGATAAAGTCATCCTTGTTTTTTCATAAATTTCATATTTGCCCTTTGTTGGTTTTGAATATTGGGGGACCATTCTTCATTTCAAATCTTTTTTTCTTTTTTCTGATTTATTCCTTCTCCTTTTTATATTATTAATTTTTTTCATATTATTATTTCTCACTCTTCATATTTCCAGTTCTTATTCGCGATTTCATAATTTCTTCCTTCTTCATCTCTCATGTTTTTTCTTCTCGGTATAAGATCTAAACGATTTTGGTACATGATCAAAACGATCGTGTACCAATATCTAAATGATTAGTTGTCTATTTCAGATAGACATAGACATACCACTATTACTAATAGATCATTTAGATTTAGTACAAAATTGTTTAGACTAGGTACAAGGGTACAAGATTGTTTTGGTTGGGTATAAGAGTACAAAATTGTTTAGACTAAGGGTAACAAATCGTTTAAGCTAGGTATAAGGGTATAAGATCGTTTAAACTAGGTAGAAGGGTTAACGATCTTTTAGACCTGTACAAGTGTTGGGTTTTATGACCTAAAACTAGTAGATAGTAAATAAAATCCATTGATCTTTAATAATAAATGTTATTGATTATACTATTAGTTTGTTAGTTTCAATAAGTGTTATTGATTATATTATTAGTTTTGCCTTAATGACCTAAATCCAGTAAATAGCATCCTAAGTTGTTTGATGAGTCTTAAACAGTATGTAAAGACATACAATGATCAATGTTCGAGATCAACTAAAAGGGTATATGGTATAGGGATAAGGCTGGATACCTTATTTTGGTAACATTATGAATACAACTCATTTTCTATTTGATACAAACACAATGATCCAACGCGTTCGTGTATGTGACATGCAAGTGAGAGTATCATGTGCAATGAGTTTGTATAAGACCAGACCACGAAATAATAATCACTAGATTTAACTCCGTTAACTGATTAAGTTTATATTTCATTAGGATGACGTAGATAACTTAGTCTTAATCCTAAGTGTACTATGAACTTCTGTTCACGATAGATTGTCATTTGATTTATATGGGTGAAAATGGCCATTTTGTCAACTCAACATGATTATCATTTTGGGGACAAGATCAAGTGAGAAGCTAAGAACATAATCACACACTATGAAATTCCCTCCTTCTCCAACCTTAAGGTAAGTATATAAGTGTTTCCCTTAAATGTTGTCTTCTGGATTTTAATAAAAGCCCCCCCGCCCTTTCTATGGTATGAGAGGGATTTCTGTTTGTTGGTTGGACCATAAATAAGTTGTTCATTAGATGAACACTGACATTTAAGGACTAGAAGTAACATAGGGGTAAAACAGTAATTTGACTTAACTAGTGTTACAAACACTCGTGAAGGACTAACTTACTGTTATTGGTCTATATCTGTGAACACAACAATATATCTACACTGAGAAGAATTCAGTTGTTAGTCTTTAGTGTAGTGTACACACATTTAACGAATATTGATTAATGTGGTTAATGAATCTGGCCAATTAATCTCATATCGTTGTAGCTTCTGATCTATAAGTCTATTAGGTGTCATTCGTAGCTTGTAAAGGGTAATAAGATTTATTTATATTAGTTGTAATTTGAAATGTGTAAACTTACTTTGGGAATTAATATAATGTTTGGTGATAAATTATAATATAAAGTTTATATTTTAATTAAATTTTATTATATAAATTTAATTCTGGATATGATTTAAAATTAATTTACGAGAGATAAAATATTCGAATAAATTCAACTATTAATTGAATGTGAATTAAATTTATATTAAAACTATATGTTAAAATTTAATATGTATATGGTACACGTTAAAACTATAGATTATGAGATAAATTTATATTTGAATATGATTCAAATTTGGATTAAATTAAATATAAGATATTTATTTAACAATTAATTAATTAGAGAATTAATTAATATTTTAATATAATTTGATTTAATTTAATTAATTTAATTTAATTAAAAGTATAGGTTATGTGAAAAATATTCATTTAAATATTATTTAAATGTTAATTAAATATAATTTAATTAATTTTTTAATTTTTTAATTTTTTAAAATTTTTTATAGGGAACGTGGTTTAATTTAATAATTTTATCATGTTCCCAATTTTTCTCTCAACTTTTCCCTTCTTCTGTCTGAAGAGGATACGTAACAAGGAATACTTATTGAATGGTTATGAAAAAAACTTGATGGATGCTATCTCACAAGTAATTTCTCTCAAAATTATTCTGCAAAAATTTCTTTCCAATTTTGGTTGCCACAAGCAAAAAAATCTCATTCTCAAAGAATAGAAAGGTTTCTAATTGGTAGTGCTCATTGGTGATTGGTAGATATAGATCGGACTTCAACGTCAGAAAGTACGTTTCTATTTTCAGTACTTTTAATTTTTTGAAAGCATGCTTAGCCTTAGGAAATTTGTTTATGTCATTTGCTAATTTATTTGATATTTTTAAGATCCCAATTAAATTGAGTTTAGGTCTCTGTAAAATCTGTTGTTGTGTAGCTTTTTTATCTCTTCAACAAGATCATTTAGACTAAGTACAAGGTCAAGATCATGTACTAAGATGTTTAGATTTGGTATAAGATTGTTAAAAATGAGTATAATATCATTTAGACTGGGTACAAGATTATTTAGATTTGGTACAATTACATTTTTCACGATGTAACTAATTAATTAATCGTAGGGCATTTTTGTTATTTCATGTTATGAGCATTTTGCTTTTTCAAAATTGTTCTATACGATGTAAATATTTTCACGATTTGTTCAACATGTGTGATCTCTCAGTCACTACCATAGTGTGTCGTTCCTTGCAATCAATGTTACCTATCCCACATTCATCTTATTGTAGACCACCAAGAGCAATCCATTTGTCATGTCCCCACCCTCAAAGTCACCTTCTCGTGTTACAAATGTGAATGCGACTTGGGCAACCCTCATCTCTAATTGAAATGTCAGATCCCCCAAGTTGTAAATTTAAATTTTATTACTTGGACTTCAACTACTTAAGAGCATTCAAGGTGATACACTTCGATAACATTTAAACATGAGGAAACTTAACAACTTTTATTCAATCCTTAAATATAACTTCGTACAAATAAAAGCTTATACTTAAACAAATATTAAATCTAAAACTTCAGGCTCTCAATGTCTGACACAACTTTTAACGCCTGCTTTAACACCTTATTGCCTGGAGCTCGTCCTAAACTTCATAATGCGGTTTCAACGCGTTGCTTACCTAGAGAAGGAAAAACTTAAATCATAAGTCGAATGCTTAGTGAGTGACAATTTTAGGAAAACCTTATGAGAATACAAGATCATGCATTAACTCATTTTACAAGAATGTTTCGCAATGCCTCATCTTGCACCAAAACATTAATCACACTTTAGCTTCTACTTATTCCTCTTCGCCTGGACATTGAACTTTCTCAATACATGGACTATTGTGATGAACATTGCACCATCAGTATCATCGTGGATCCAATCGCTTAGGCAATAAACTTGAACACAGATCACCTAACGCGATTAGTCATCCTTCTACCAAGCGAACCACTCACTTCAAGACAACCTCGTTATTATTATGTGCAGATAATAACAAGCTCATGATAGGAATAAAGCTAATGATTTACTCAAATACAAGCATCACAAGAAAAACATAATTTAACTCGTAAGTAAACTTTCAACAGTCAAGCTTGTCATATTAAACATAAATCACCTTACATGCAACATGCATTATACTCTGCATAATATTAACATCAACATGACACAACTTTGAAAAGAAAGCTTTGTAAGACTTAGTCCTTTTATTTAGAAAAGTCACTCACAAAGTCTAGCTTTCTTTACTCTTTCCCATCTATTAACGCCTAGTTCTTCTTTCCCCTTATCGCCTGCTCTTCCTTTTCTTCCTTCTTCTTAACGCCTAACTTCAAGCACTTTTCTTCTCGCCCGATACTCTTTTGGCAGAGCTTTAATACTTAGAGCTTCCTTAACATTTCCTTCGAAACCTTAAGTCCTATTTATATATTAGTTCTAAATTGGATTAGTCATCGCTAAGCTTATCTTAGCTTGCTAGCTCCTTCTTAGTGCTTTACACGTGTAGGCTTAACATTTTCTTTAACCATGCTTAGCCTTAACCCAACACCTAAGACGCTAACTAATACGAATCAATAGCTTTACTTAAATTTCTTAACTTTCTTTCCTCACCGTATCTAACCCAAAACACAAACTCTCTCTTCATGTTTAGCTAACCGAAACACATACTCTTCCTCGCATCTATAGTCAAAATGCATTCTTCTTATACTTAACCATTTTCACTCCCTTTACCATAGAACTTGAGATAACCTAGCTTCCCTCTTTTCAACCCTTCTATTAGAACGCAGGCTTCACACCAGCCATCATTAAGCTATCTTTGGTTTTCTTTCCCCTTTTAGATCTCATTTTCTTTGTCTAGTTCTCTCACTAGTTTCTTCATGGTGGTTTTCTTTCTCCTCTAAATTTCTAATTATTTTGTTTTGGAAGAAGGGAAAATTATTAGGTTGTATATTATATCTTTTCAATAAAGTTTTTAAAGTGGTATGCTAATTAGGTCTTAGATTTGATAGGAGCATTAATTACCTTGAGAAAAATGGTTAAATTAGAGTGGATTTGGGTGTTTTTAAAACTATTCATATTTGAGAGTTTTAATTTAGGCAGGGGCTTTTTTCTGGACTACTTTTCACTTTTATTTATTTTTATCTTTTTGGTTTTATCAATTTTAGAACTTAATTGTCTTTTTTACATTTTTGTCCAAAATATATATATATATATATATATATATATATATATATATATATATATATTTTTTACCATTGATCTAGTCAGCGTCAATGGCTATAAATAAAATATTTTGGTCTTTGGATATTTTTTAAAGGGTTTAAGTAGAACACAAAAAGTAGAGATTGGTCAGGACGAGAACGAGAATCACAAAGAGAGAGGGTCGCTCGGTCCTCTAGCAAGCAAAGATGGCACGATCAATGGCTGAAGATAGGCCTGGCAACAACTGGGCGAGAGAGTGATTATATCGTGGGGATCAGTGGCGTGATGATGAAGAAGAAGATTTTCTTCTTTTTGTTTTTATATATATTTTTTTTCATTCCAAATGCCTTCAAACCCTATATACATAACTTTTTTTAGTTGGGCACTCATCAGTCTTTTAACTAGATTTCAAATAGTCTTTAATTACATTGTTGTAATCAATAAATTTAAAAGTGAATATCTTGGTAACTAAAAACGTAGCACAAATAAATTACATTGTATGTTGTAAAACAGTGGGAGATTAATTTTCTTTTTAAATAAGTGTACTTGACAAGGTTGACAAAGGAACATATTAGGACTTTGGAGAACTCATGATAGAATTCAAAGTAATTTTATGGTCTCTCCAAGCCCTGTGGTAACTTATGTAGCTAATAACATCTCATGGACTATATGAAAAATTGTCACTCATTCTAAATCAAATATACATTTTGTTACGTGATATTATAGTTTGTTTCATGATATTGTGTATAAAATAGTAAGTACGAAATAATTCAAGATAAATAAATTAAAATTACCTAAAAAATTTGGGATCTAAAGTTTTATGCAGTTTTTATATGTTTTAATGGGGGTGTTAACTAGTCTTTTAATTAGATTTTATTAGTCTTTTAATTATATTTTGTAATCAATCAATTTAAAAGTGAATGTCCTACTAAAATTTAAATGTGATTTATATTTGGAAGAAATAAATAGGGACGTGGATTTTTTTAAAAAATAAGTGAACTAAAAAGTGATGGAAAAGAGCAAATGAGAACTTCAGAGGACACCAAGCAATCTCACCGTCTTCACCGTCTCTCCAAGTTTTACCATGACTTACACTCACATCATGACGTCTTTTCATATAGTTAATAACATCACAAGGACAACATGGAAACTTGATATTCGTTTAAAAAAATGACTCTTTACCCTCGTAACCATTGAAGATGTTGTGTGCACATAATCATCTATAATAATGTCCAAAGCACATTGTGGGCATTTGCAAATTTTTAAACCATCCAAATCCCACTTTTCTTGTTCATGGAAGCACGTAAATACAAACCACATGAATGATAAATCCTTACACTTAATATTGAACGATGTACGGTTTGAGCTAATCACAATATCAAGTAAATAAATAGTTTTTTCAATACATATTTGTTTCTAAACATTGAGTACATTTTGACAAAAGTTTCAAAATGAGAGTATTTAAAAACTTCAAAATAAATTATTTTTGTACATCCAGGACTTTCTAATTCGTACCAAACAGTACATAGTCAACACTACACGTAAATATTATCGAAAACTTTTTATAAAAACAAAATAGATAAATAAAAATGTAAAGATATATTATAAATTAAAATCATAAAAGTGATAAACAAATTAAATATTGAATAATCCTAAATATAAAATAACCAGATACAAATTAAAATGGTTCAAAATAAAAAATAAAACAAATAAGACCTATAGATATATAGAAGCATATTTCTAAAAGAAAAAAACATATACATATATAAGCATATTTGATAGTATTTTTTGAAAGCTTTAGAAGTACTTTAATACAAAAGGCAAAATTGATATCTTTTTTTTTTTAATGATTTAACCTTTAAAAATTTAGACATATTTCAAAACAGTAATAGAGATTTAGACCATCTGTTGCAATTTCCACCCCGAAGTCCACCCAAAAGACAAAAGATGAGTGTTTTCTCAATGGAAGTCCGTCCCAAGTCGCATACGTTAAATTACTTTTAACATATAAAATAAAACAAAAGAAAACGTACTTGTTGTGCATCACTTTTGCATGCTTTTCAGCCATGCATTGCGTAGGAGATGAGTATCTGTCTATATATGTATATTACTACCAGAATTTGAACCTTTGTTGAGCTTTAAGAAAAGTTATTCTTGAAAATGTTAGAACTACGGTGAAGTCATACTTTAAGATGACTTGTTTTTCCCAAATAACAAACTCAGGGAGTACGTGTTCCCCTTCTTAGCAGCCGCTTCAACACGATTCCTACCAATCTGCAAGTCAATTTTACATACACAACCATTCAGGATGGGACTAGAGATTATTCAATTCATGAGCCCCGATCACAATTTCAAACTCTATTTTATACCCAATTTTGAAACCAAATAATACCTTATCCATGAGCCAGTAGCCGATCGTTGGCATGTATTGAACCAAATACATAACAGCAAGGACGGGCTACATAAATCAAGCAACTAATTAAATCTCACATAAATAAGAGTTGGAAGATAAAATTTTTGCTACCCATAAGAACAGAAAAACAAAACAAAACAAAAAAATAATTAAGAACAAGTAGCATGTTTTCCAGGATTTTTGTGAGTAAATTTCCATAATTCAAGTAGCATATACAAGATCCCCCGTTTGAGAACATTTTCCATTTTATACGTTTAAACAAAATTCATTAGTCATTAATATTTGTTAGAAACAATGAGCTTAGGTCACGTTCAAAGCCCAAAGGTAGTTGCATAATTTACTTTACCCTAATTCTTATTATGTTAATTAGGCTCATCAACTGTATGCCTTCCCATGTCCTTCACCTCAAGACACCGTTAAGTTGTCTCAAAGAATCTTATCCCTCCACCTCACTCATTCCTGATGGTCCTCTTCAAGTCTTCAAATGCACAACCTATGTTCATAGTCATGGCCCTAACCAAACTAAATTCACTCCTCGAGCTTAAGCTTGCATGTTTGTTGGGTTCCTCAGCAGTCAACTCCAACAAGGCTATAAATGCTTCCATCAATCTTCACATAAGTACTTAGTTACCATGGATGTCCCTTTTACTGAAGATCGTCCTTTCTTTCCCGTTAGCCTACTTCAGGGGGAGAGTGTGAGTACAGAGTCTAACTATATGCTTCCCTTAGAGTCTACTTGATAGACACAAGGATAGGCTAGTTGCAAAAGGGTTCACTCAGACTTATTAGATTGATTATTCTGAGACTTTTTCTCCTGTTGCAAATTTAAACACTGTTAGAGTTTTTCTGTCTGTTGCAGTGAATAAGGATTGACCCTATATCAACTTGATGTTAAGAATGCATTATTAAATGGGAATTTAAAAGGGGAAGTGTACATGAGTCCATCTCCAGGATTTGAAGCTCAATTTAACAATTAGGTTTGCAAGCTTCGAAAGTCTTTATACGGGTTGAAACAATCACCAAGAGTGTAGTTTGACAGATTTACCACTTTCATCAAGTCTCAAGGGTACAATCAGGGGCACTCTGATCACACCTTGTTCACCAAAGTCTCCAAGACGGGAAAAATTGCAGTAGTGATTGTCTATGTCGATGACATTGTGTATCCGAGGATGACACTGATGAGATCATTGAAGAGATGGGAAATCTGAAGTACTTTCTCGGTATGGAGATTCCTAGATCCAGAGAAGGCATATCAATGTCCCAAATAAACTACACCCTTGATTTATTAGCTGAGACAGGTATGCTAGAATGTCGTCTTGCTGATACAACCATTTAGTTCAATGCTAAACTCGAAAATTCAAATGACAGAGTTCCTGTTGATAAAGAGAAATATCAGCGCCTGGTGGGAGAGTTGATTTACTTATCTTACACTAGACTTGACATCTCCTATGTTATAAGCATCGTTAGTCGGTTCATGCAGGCACCTTATGAGGACCACTTGGAGGTGGTTAACAGGATCCTAAGGTGTTTAAAAGCAACTCCTGATAAAGGTCTGAGGTTCAGGAAGCCTCACAAAAGATGTGTTGAAAGCTTATACTAATTCTGACAGGACAGGATTTATTGTTGATAGAAAGTCTACCTCAAGATACTGTACTTTTGTGTGGGGAAATTTTGTTACTTGGAGAAGTAAGAAGCAAGGAGCAAGGGTTCACAGGTAGAGCACTGGAGCCAAATACAGGGCTATGAGTTTGGGGATCTGTGAGGAGCTCTGGCTCTAGAAGGTGTTGTCTGATCTTTTTCAAGACTATAAGGTGCCTATGAAGCTATTTTGCGATAACAAGGCAGCCATTATCATTGCCAATAACTCGGTCTAACATAACAGGACTAAACATGTGGAGATTGACAGACACTTCTACCAAAGAGAAGCTTGACAATGGTTGCATCCGCATTCCTTGCATACCCTCAAGTCAACAGATTGCTGATATCCTCATAAAGGGGCTCCTCAGACAAAGTTTCAACTAGCAAGTTGGGTCTTTATGACGTTTACGTCCCAACTTGAGGGAGAGTGTTAGAAATAATAGGCTTAGGTCATGTTGAAAGCCCAAGGGTAGTTACGTAATTTACTTTGCCTTATTTTAGGCTTCTATTGCCTATAAATACTTCCCCTTTGTACCTTTATGAGTATTAGAAAATAATAAAATTATCAGCACCGTGGTTCTCCCTGAACTAGGGTTCTAGGGTTGTGTTTGTTGTTTGTCTCTACTTTCAATAATATCAATGCAATGACAAGCTACCATTCTTTTTTATGTGCAAGATGAAAGACTGAGACTTCAAATCTTTGCACAATTGCACATGATATTTATTTATTAAAAAAAACACAGGTGGCATTTAAAGGGATTGATATGGGTTGCATAAAGTGACATAGTTCAACATCACTGTAGCTTCAAATATCACAAAAACGAGAACTCTACTTCCAAGCTATTTAATCAAGGATAAATACTGGATAAATTAGTGAATCATTCAAAATGGATACCTGATATGATATCCAAACTTCTTTTAGATTATGGGTGGCAGCAATAATTGTTAACTGAGCACATTTTTCTGATGAAAGTCGCTTCTGCAAGAAAAGTAGAATCAAGAAACTCAATAAAGCTCTAAGCATGTCATAGCTACGCCAAAATAATCCCCACTTTCTCATTCCTACTCCCTCCCTTTATAACCAATATCCTAACAACTTCCCTCACTAATTACAAATATATCCCTAGTAGTAGCAGCATTCCAATCACATAGTGGGTTAGTATGTAGAACCATCCATATATGATGCCATGAAGCAGATAAATAACCTGTCCTAAAGATTATGCATAAAAATGTACAAATAGTGACAAAACAAGTCTTTTTTCTTCAAATCAGAATTTTCTTTCTTTCTATCTTCATGAATGTTTGGGCCAACTTGCACACACCTCAATTATTCCCATGGAATAATTGTCTAACTCGTCTCGATTCAATTGCCAAGAAACTTGTAGGAAATTCAATGTTGTACAAGTGGTCACTGTAACTTCAACTCATTCCCACTAATCTCTATAGTTATATGTACTCTTGTTGACCAGTAGATCATCCGACTCATCCCATTATAATAAATCAAATTGACCAACTTGAACGGAGGAGAGAGAAGAGTTCCAACGAATATATAAATATATTTAGAGTTCTGCGGGAGATTCAAAACTTTCATCTTTTTGTTGAGTTTACAGGCTTTAAGCCAACATGAACATTGACACAAGATAAAAGAAGATCTACATACCTCAGATACACCTTTCTTCCCCACGACTTCTGCACCTGAGCTAGTTGACGTTTCAATTGGCCCAGGACAAACAACGGTCACTCTAATTCCTTTCTGGTAGAGCTGAGATTGCAATGTAGCAATATAAATGAAAAATAAATGATATATGATTACATAAGAAAATAAAAGGTCAGCGACTATAAAACTATAGGAGAAAAGGAAAAAGCAGTAACAAAATTTTAACATCTAGTTTTATGGTAGACTTCTTCCAAAAACATTATGGAACCTCATCAAATCCAATTTAGGAAAATTTTCTAAGATTATAGGGATTAATCAATGGTATCCTCAATAGAACTTATAATTTTCTCATAAAAAAGGCACCAGAGGTAAAAATACTGACTGGCTTCAGAGCTATCGGGTACATATACAATTTTTACCAAAGTTCTTTTGAGTTTAAATTATTTAGAATTTTGAATAGAATTTACATTATATTTACATCATATAAGAAATTTAATGCAACCATTAGAGAGGTCGGTCATAAGATGTTGGTGCTATGATCGAGGAGTTTCTTCTCAATCTGCCTTTTGAGGAGAAAGGCCATTTTTTATGGCTTTCAAGGATGTGTGCAGTCATTAGGGGTCTTGTGAGGTTAACAGAATAGTAGGGTGCGTAAGGGTATGGAGAGGGATCCTAGGGAGTTATGGTCTGTCGTTCAATTTCATGTTTCTTTTTCGACTTCGATTTTGAAGGCTTTTTGTAACTATTCTATAGGTGTGATTTCACATAGTTGGAGTTCCTACTTGTAAAGGGAGTTCCCTTTTTTGTGGGCTTGTTCCTTTGTATGCCCGTGTATTCTTTTAATTTTTTATTAATGAAAGTGGCTGAATAAGTTAAAATAAATAAATAACTCTTTGAAAACCATCTCCCTTTCCCACTCTCTCCATTTGTCGTTTATAATATTTTTATTTTGGACTAAAATCTCTTATGATAACTAATAATAATAAATTTTTCTAACAAAATTATTCTTTTTTTATCTATATTTAATTAATAATAGTTTAAATATGTCCATCCGAACATAACTTAGTGGCTAAGATACCAATTATCAATCTCAAAGGTCTATGGCTCGATCCTCACTGAACTAGAAAAATAAAAATAATAAATGTAAATGTTAATTTTAAGATAAGAAAAGTATGTTTTAGATTACTTACTCACATTAGCCTACGATGATAAACTATAAGCTAAGAAGCACACACTTTAGTTTGGCTAGTGTGTCCATGTTCGACACTTGGTGGACATTTATTGAACATTTGTTAGTGCAACAAATGCATTAGACATGCATAGAACACTAGTTGATTAGACTAAAAAGACATATATGACAATAATAATAACTCTTGGGTGTGGAATACAACAAGCTAAGTCTTTTAAGCATATAAATGCATCAATTCATTTACTATGGATTTTCTTTTACTATAAAAATGATATATTTTTTATAAAAATGAATAATTTAATAAACGTGTCCTTGCCGTGTCGTGTCCTAGATTTTTAAAATATGGCGTGTTGCCGTGTCCATGTGGTATTTGTGTCTCATTCCCGTGTTTGTGCTTCTTAAACTATAAGGCTTGTTTCTCAATTAAAAAAAGATTACCTACTCACATTAATATTTCATAAAATAACATTAAACTTTAAGTTAACATATCAAATATAAAAGATTATTTAATCAATAATGCATGGAGATGAAGATCATAATCAGTGAAGATACGGTGACTTATAAATCAAAGAGGTCTATAGGTGGAGAAACCCACTGGAGAAAACGTTTAAAAGGGAAAAAAAAAATCCATGGGAAAAAATGTTCAAGTAGTCAATCTACGCTGGCCAGTCTTTCTCACCCTCCAGGACAAGGGTATATTTTGAATGAAAATGCATTTTATGATCCAGAGATTTTACTATGCTTATCTTTATTTATTTTAAATTTTAGATTTGGTTGAGTACTTTTCTTTATTTGTAATTCAATTAATTGAATGACTGATTAGTGGATTCTTGTAAAGTGATTAGTGGATTCTTGTAAAGAGAAGTTGAGATTCCTTGACAATTCAAAATGGTAGTAAATAGGGCCTTAGTTTTTAAAATCTATGCTTGTTTCCTCCCAATTATTCAATTATGGTTTTCACCATGTTAAAGAAGCACTTGAAATCTTAATAAAATCCAAATAATAATTAAGTTTTTGAAAACTACTTTTTTGAGTTTTCAAAACTTGGCTTGGTTTTTGAAAAAGATTAGTATGAAACATAAAAACTTATGAGAAAGTTCTGTATGTAAGCTTAATTTTCAAAACAAAAGAAACCTGGAACCTAAAATTCTAGTTTTTAACTTGGTAGAGTCTAAATTATCTAGAAGTTACTCCAAAATGCAAGTAAACAGTGCCAAATATAGGAACTGGAAGGCATGTTCATATTCCTTCATTCAGAAAAGGTAAATGTCTTAACTGTAATCTCAAATATAAGGACAAACACATTAGGTTCATCTTACCTCCGATCGTAAAGAATGAAAATAACCATTCAGAGCATGCTTTGATGCAGAATATACAGCCTGTCCTGGAGCAGGTGTCTTTCCTGCAGCACTGCTCATCTGAAAGCAATCCAGAAGGATACAAAATATTAGCAATTGAAAATTTAGATTATCATACAAGTGAGAGGAAATAAGGGAAAAAACAAGAACAGTATATGAAAAATAAAATGACGACTGTCCAAATATCAAATACGAAAAATTCTAAAAGTTAGAACAATGTACAAACAATCAATGCCCAATACTAGAACATAGTCAGATGTGTATTGTTCAAAGATGAGAAAAATTAGAAATTCTGATGATAAAGATTATTTGAGCAGGTATTAAGTATTAGGTAACAACCTGAAGATCAAACTGGCAATAAACAGTTACAGTTATATCACAATAGTATATTCAGGGTCCAACCACACTGATATGATTATTATCTATCAAATTAAGATGCAACGAGTCTAAATTAAGCAAACAATGGCAAAGTATAAGTAATATTAGTGACTTCCCACTTACAACAACAAAATGACCTCGTCCCCGTTGTAACATAAAAGGTGCTAGAAGCCGTGTGAGAGAAATGGTCCCAATAACATTGACATCAAATGTTGTCTGATCGTAATTAAAAAGAGAGAGAGAGAAAAGAAAAACACGTAAGAATTGAGCATGTCGTACATAGTTAATGAGAGTTAACAATAGAAACAAAAAGATAACACAGGAAATGGCTATCTCAATACCCAGACGTACTGAATATAAAATCAATCCATCTTAAGAATCACTAAACCAGACTGTGAGTGTCACTTGTTTATTCCTCCTTACCTTCAGACTTTCCTCAGATACATCCAAAGCTGTAGTTTTCTGTAAAACGATAAACAAATACAGATATTAAAGTGTAGAAAGATTGTTGAACAAAACAGAGCATGTGAAGCATTTTACACCATGGAATGATTAGACTCAATGATGATAGTAGGAATTTGTACAAAAGTTGTAACTGATTATGCTTCGAGAACTCAATGAAAATTTCTTTTATTAATGACAAAAGATGACACTAAGGCCTATTTATACACAAGAGGGAGTTAAGGACTAGTTACCTATAGAACCACACCTAGTTAAAATAATTAACTAGGAAACTAGCTTATTTTACATCCAAATAGTAAAAGCACAAACAACTAATACATCAAGTTGATATTAAAACACTCAGTGAGACTTTGAGGGATATATCAAACTAATTGCAACAATGCAAGCATGCATACATCTCTTTTGGAAAGAATGCTTGAATACACACATGCAAGCACAACAAGCTGTGTTTTTCTGTTCGAAGTTGATAAAGTATTTGCATATTATCAGCTGCCCTTGACATTCCTTCGATGCCCTGTCATACCCATCTTGGAAGATTTACAGCCTCTCGGACTGCTACATCTAGTTTTTGTTTGTTTGAGATTTCTTTGTTCATCTCAAATTGTTGTGTAGGGCTTCTCGGGAGTTGTCGTTGGTTTGCTTTTTTCTCCATTTGGTTTAGCTTTGTTCTCTTGGTTTAGATGTTTTGGGTTGGTCCTTTTTGTTCCTTATAATCTTGTTGTGCTTCGACTCATTAATTTGTACTTTGTACTTTGAGCTTTAGTCTCACTCATTATATCAATGAAGAGGCTTGCTTCTGTTTCATACAAAGTTTTATATTCCACACGTAGAACAGATAATCATCCAAAATTTTGGTAAGGTTGTTCAAGTAAGCCGAAAGAATTGATAAAGCGGGTCCATTAACTTTTTGTTGTATTGCCTATATTGAAAACATGGCTGTCAACATCCAATGGGAATTATGGAAAATAGATAAGTTGGTGTAGCATAAAGTTTGAACCGTATGAGAATGTAGATGTACAAAACAATGTTATGAATCACGTGCCAAAAAAAGCACCATGAAAACAAGTTCATTCGGGTGCATGCCAGCTATTGTTATGTCTCCATGATTTATTTTCATATAAATAAATATAAAAGTACACTATTACACTTAGTTGAAACAATTCCCATCTGACCAAACAAACATAGTGAAGTTGCCACCCTATCTATTGACAGCTTCAGCCTTTAACATAAAAGTTAGATCCATGCTAACTGGAATCCACTTGATATACAACACCCTCTAATCAATGGCCTACCATTTAAACTGATAAATTGAGATATATCTAGTTATTTCTTGAATTGGACTCGTAGGAAATCCTAGATAGTCAATTTCTTGAAGAATCACATACTACATCACTAAGGAGGTCTATAAAGCAGCATGGACTCTTGCCTTTGTCAATTAACATGAACACTTGTCTGCAAGTAGCCACACGCTTGTTGAAGGACTAACAACTAAGTACACATGTTCACAAGATTCAAGAATGACAGGAACGTCAAAAAATTTACAACTGGCATTCTAAAATAGGACAATGTCATAGACTCATAATATGGTGCAAAGTGTAATATCAATATCTTTACCGGCATGGTTCAAAATCTTAAAGGGTTAATTAAATTCATGAAAACATTATTCAAGCCAAGTAGATATATATATAAAATATTCGTCACTTACGGGACGCTCAAAAGCTGCATTATGGATCATATAATCCACACCAGAGCCGGGAAAAAATGACTCTGCTAACTCTACCGCTTCTTTCAACTTATTTTCCCCAGATGCCAAATCTAAGGGTAAAACTTTCACTTCATTAGGTGCAAATTTACCTGTGACAGATCAAAAGCTGTATTAGAGAAAGAAAAAATTATCGAGACTAGTGCAAATTTTTATGAAAATTTGCAAACCAGAGAGCTCGCTCTTCACTCTCTCTAACCCAGCTTCATCCCGTGCAGAAATAATAAGCTTAGCTCCCAAAGCAGCAAGTTGTTTTGCAAGAACCTCCCCTACATTCAACAAAAAAGTTTAAAATATAAGAAAAATGTCAAATAAAGGAAATAACAGTAATCTTATAACTGAGTGTAAAAGACAGACAAATTAGCAGAAAGATTATTGATCTATTAAAGCCCAATATAGTAGAAATAATTAAAGAACTAAAAATATTAAGCAGAATACCAATTCCTCGGCTAGCACCAGTAATCCAAATGACCTGATGCGGCATAGTTGGATTAACATCAGAAAGGAGTGATGATTAGTGTGATGAAGAACACTAGAACTTGAAGAATAGAAAACTCAAAAACCAGCTGACCTTATCTTCAATTTCCTCTCGCTTGACATGGTTCTTGAACATTAAAGTGAAGTCGCCTATGAATTGGAACGGAAAAAATAAGGCAACAAAGACATAAAATCAAATCCTTCGCATTTATATAACTATTAAAATTCAATAGTTGATTGAAATTTGGAAGGATGATTACCATAAGCAGTGGCGAATCTGAAGAACAGAAAGAATGAGAGAAAGAAAATGACGAGAAGTAGCATTCTTCACTTCTCTCGCTTCGTTTCAAATGGAATAAGAGGTTCGGCTTTTTGCATTTGTTCGTTAAATTACAGGAAAATTATACAAATCAGTGTGAAATAAAAACCAGACCAACTCGGATTACTAACTTAGGAGTTGAGTTCAGTTTAATTTTTTTGTTGACTTTGTATTGTGTTGAAGAAAAAAAATCGGGTCTTACGGTATCGGGTTCGGGTTGACCCGGTTCAACCCAATTATATTTATTGGTGATTTGTGAAATGAGACATTGAATGATAAGATATTGGCAAGAAACACCCTTGGAATGATAAAATCTTGGCAAGAAACACCTTTGGAATGATAAGATCTTGGCAAGAAACACTCTTGAAATGATAAGATCTTACCGAGAAACACTCTTTTCCATCTTTTATCTAATTAACTACTAGAAAGCCTGGTAGAAAAATAAACGATTAAAATTCTGATTCATAATTTTTAATTAGTTTAGGAATTACTTCTTCTGTCTAATTAACTACTAGGAATCATTGTAGAAAGATAAACGATTAAGATTTTGATTCATAATTTTTTAATTTTCTTTTGGATTTTACAACAATTTGAATAAATTGCTTTGTAAAACCATAGTAAGCCTTCCCTAGAATAATTCCTAAACATTTCTTTACAAATCCAAAATATCGTGATTTTGCCCAAGAATCAATACATTGTATAGGAACTAAAGATTGACCAATTTTAGTAGTTCTAGTTCATCACTAAGGAGTTAGAGTGATAGTTAAAAAGAAGTCTTCAGTTCTTGTTTGCTAATGGGAGTATTGTTTCTAAAAAAATAATTGTTTAACTATCAACTAATTTTCTTCAAAACACGTATTCACCACAATTTAACATTGCAATCAAACAAAAATCTTGCAAGTCAAATTCAATAGTGTTACCTTCAAGGTTGAAAAGAATAGCATTGTTGTCCGTCGAGACACACTGTCTTATCATCAAATGTGAAAGTAGTTGTGAATGAATTTTGGTCATTTTCATATTTAATGTGTCCACATTGTCCTTATTAAACAAATGTAGACAATTAGGTGATAAACTTTCAATAATATGGTCTAAGACTTCTACATTTCTTTCGAAATAATTAATTGTTTTACGAAACATAGTAATATATATAATAGGATACTTTTTTTTTTCTTCATGACCCTTCATGTTTTAAGACTCTCTTTGCCCATTTTTCATTTGATTCCCATTCCAAAATGATTTTTTTCTTATCCATTTGATAAAATTAGAATAAACATATTTAAACCAACCAACCAAACATTAACAATTAATTAATGATAAAAACATATCACTTATAGAAACAAGTTAAACATCATCCGAATCTACTAGTGATAGAAACATATGCCCTGATAGACTCTAAGCCACATCACTTAAAAAATGCACATTAAATCAGAGCTTTTACTAATTTTCCAAGTCAAACAAGGGAAACATCCTTCAAGTCTATCGATGATTGAAACATATCACTATATCCCTAAGCAATTACAGATGAAAGATGCACCAATAAACTAAAATATCTAATAACAATCCAACACGAACAAGTTAAACACCCTCAAGTTGATAGAAACATATCACTGATAAACCTTAAACAACAACACATAAAAATTTATGTTACGCTAAATTATTAAGTAAGATCTCAGTGCAAACAAACTAAACATTCTTCAAGTCTATCAATAATATATAAACATATCACTGACAAACCTTAACCCTAAGTAACAACACACAAACTGAAAAAAAGAGGCTAACTAAACAGAAAACGAAGAAATTTATTTCAAACAAATAGAAAAAGAAAAAATATATTTTAAACATATTACGACTAAACAGAAAGCACAGGCACGAGCTATTTCAAACGAAAAGCAAAGAAGTTTGTAGATGATAAAAATGGAGAAATCGAAACAACTTAGACGATGAAATGAAGGCATCAGAAGACCAAATGAAAAATGAAGAAATGAGAAGAAAGTGGAAGACGAAAAGAAAACCAAGTGAAGGAATTGCGTTTGAAATTGAAATACAAAGCAACGGAAGCGTGAAGTGTACTTGTTGTAGGGGCGTTTTCGTCTTTTACTTTGGGTAGTAGTCCAAATCTGCCATATTCACAAATTTTTTAAAACTTTTGTTGTATCCTTGATTAATTTGAACTCAAATGCTATATTTGCTAGCAACCCTTAATTTTTTTTCATAAAATTACGAGAGTTTTCCTATTTATAATCAAATACAATCATGTTTGATTCTCAAATATCCTATTTTGAAATAATATATTTTATCATAATTCTCAATATGTATAAACCAAATGAGTGTATCAAACGTAAGAGCTCCTTGCAAATAATATCTTTTTATCATAATATCCTATTTTTAAAAGACGGTAAAAATTGCAAAAAGAAAAAGGGCTCCTTGCGTATGTAGCAAAATAAAGCTAAAATATTGAAAAAATAGCCAAATTTAAAATTAATTGCAAATATAACAAAGTTTACCTTACGTCCATGTAAAATTCCAAAAAACCCATTAGGAAGTGTTTGGGCCATAGGTTTGAAATTATGGGAGTTTGACGTTTAAAATCAAATTCATGATTGAACACTTGGAATAAAATTCATAGAAAGAAAAAATCAAACTCATGGATTTGGAATATGTTTTTTTTTTTTAATTGAATGTCATATATTTTAGAAAAAATGTCACTTCAACCTCTTATCAATGATCATTAACAACAAACGTTTAGCCAACTTTATGATCAACCATGATAATCGATCGATGATCACAACATCAATCGTCTTAACTGTTGGCTATAAATCATATTGATTGTCGCCTCTGGATCGTCTTAACCATTGATTATCGATCATCAGTGACTATTTGTTTTATTTTCCTACCAACAATGAACTTTGGACGTTACTATAGTTTGGTGGACATCTCGATTGATGGCGACCAATCGTTATCTTTAACTATTTATGTCATGCTTATTGACAAATGATCGTAGTGATGGCCAATGACCAATAGTCATGACCCTTGGTGAATGGTTGTCATGATGATCATGGCAACTAATCGCTTTAAACATTGGAGATCGTTGGCGATCTTTACAATTGATCAACGATCGTCTTCACCAAAGCTTCCTATACTCTTTCATATTGATTTGAATAGAAAACATTATTCAAGTCCATGGATTACATTTTTTTTTTCTAATTCAATCTAGTAAATTTGTTGGCCAACTCTAAATACCACCTTCGGTGATCATTGTCGGTCAACCATTGGGTATCAAACCCATGAGTTCAAATGGACTAGACCAGACCGTTGCTTCACTTTTATTTTTATGATTTTAAAATGTTTATGAACTCTTGGGTAGAGTGACTTTTTGAGTTTTAAACACGTATTTTTCCTTTATGATTTTTTTATTATGGACCTTGAGTTAAATTATTTATTTATTTAAACATTTTCTATCAGAGGTTGTTTCCTATGATTTTGTTTTAATCAAACAATCTTAAAGTTGAATATAGTCTTGGTTGTTTCTGTTTAAAGTTTGAGTTTTTATGTAATGTGGGTTTACTTCGAATTAAATTGAAAGTTTGGGTTGAGATTGTTGGATTTAAGTGCAACCCAATAGTATCTCTAAAATATAGGTGTTACTCTAATACTATGAAGGAGTAGCCCACTTCATGTTTTGCTAACGAGTTAGTGTAACCCTAAAATTAGGATCAAGACCAGGACTATTATACTCCTTAATTTCTCATCTATTACTATTTTTCACTCCCTCATTTCTCACTGTTCCTCACTCCTCCAAGAGTTATTATATATTTACAAATTTTAATTATGCCACAAGAAAAATCATCTAATGAACTTTGTTCATATATAGATTTAGTTTAATTAAAAAATTAGATGAAATTTTGTGTCATTAAAAAATTAAAAAATTGTAATATCATTTATCAATGTTAACATGACTATGGATACTTAACTCTCTCTTTACCACCCTATCAATTTCCATCTTTTAATTTGAAACAATTTTAAAGTAAAATTATATTTTTCTATAACAAATTCAAAAGTTTAGAAAGAAAATAACAATTTTGCAAAGTTTTAAAGAAGGTTAATAATATTACTATCCTATTAGAATCAAAATTATTAACTTAAATAACCAAAACTTGAGAAGTTTTAAGCATAAATTTTGAAAACCTAAATAGTATAAATAAATATGTGAACTTAATTAATTAAAATAGCATTTAAAAAATTATTTGTCCCAATTTCACTTTTTATCTTTACCACATTGCAGGGGGTGAGCATATGCTCACCGAGCGGTCGTAAATTGTCATTAACCCAATACTCTTATGACATATCGTGATTAAATTCCTTGACAATTTTTGTATCAATAGTTATTGTTTTTCATAAAATAACAAATATTTGAGTTATTTATTTTAGCATTTATGTTTGTTGACCATTCATCTGTCCATTTTTGGTTGTACTAGCACCAATTAGCCGTTCATGGTAATGAAAAATTAGTTTGAAGCTAAATTTATTAAACGAACATCCTAATTAACCAAATTTGATCAAATCAATTGAATAAAAATGTGTATTTTAGGTACAATATACATGTATGCCAAAAATAGTAGTGAAAAACCAAAATTATGATAGTTTACACCTCAAACACGTATTATAATAACACAATATATAATGTACACCTCAAACACCAATTATAATAACACAAATTATAATAGTCTGCACCCTAAATATATAATATAATACTTTACACCCATAACGTAAACTATTAGTTGGAAAACTATTATAATCCCAACACTATTATAATATATTATTTGCTCCAAGTGGCACCATTGTATTTTGATTGATTTAGTTTTTTTTTTTATTTTTTTTATTTTTATCTTTTATCATTTTAGGGCTAATTGAGATATTTGGTAATTAATATTTTCATTTAATATAAGTTTGAAAACTTCTTACTATTTTTTCAAATGAAAACTTGAAAAAAGTTGAGAAATTATTTTAGATACACACATTTTTAAGGTTTAAAATGGCAAATAATCCACTTTTTTTTCTTCTTATAATATCAAATGCTCTTTTGCTAATCATACTACCTAAAATTACTCTATTGCCCCCCTCCCCCCATTTTTATTGACTTAGGATTTTTCATCTTTCCTTCCAGTGTTGTTTCTTTGAGTTTGAATCTCGTCCATCTTCTCGATATTTGGTCTTACCCATATTCTTCGACACGATCATCTTCTCTAGTGTCCATGGACGAGAAGCTTCTCTCATATTTTTTTTCATGGGACTAAGAGATGGGTGACAAAAAGAGTAGGACGAGATCGAGAAAATGAGAGTGTAGAAAGCAAGATCGCAAGATGGTCGAGACTGTGGGTGATTTTGAGAGAGTGAAAGGACAAAGAGCCTAACTAACAAGACAAACGAGAACAACACCGATTTTGAACGAGATAAGTGAGAGCGAGACTGCTTTTTTATGTGCGGCAAATTTTTTGTAATTTCACTCGATGTTAGCAAATGATCATTCAAAATTTTTTAAAAAAATTGGATCATTTGACATTTTCTTCCCAATATTTTGGTCATTCATGTGGCAGTCTAAAAAAGTTTGCTATTTGTGAACTCAACAATATATCAAATATTAGGAAAAATATCAACTTAAACCCTAAAATCTGAAAATGTATCAATCTAAACCATATAGTAATAATTGTATCAATTTAAACTCTAAGCTAATAATTATATCAAATTATACTATGAAGTTTCATAAATGTATCTATCTAAAACTTTAGCTCTCACAATTGTATCAATTTAAATCCTCTATTATATTTTATTTGGATACAGTTAAGAAAGCCGACAGATTCTAACATTAAAAAAATTTATGATTTAATTAATATAGTTATTAGTTTGAGATTTAAATTCAACAACGTGGATACCATTGTTATTTTAGTGTTAACTTAATTAACATTTGTCCAAAATATTAAACACAGTGTTATGGAAAATGCCACATTTTTTAATTCTTATTTAAACAATAGTATTATGGTAAATACGAGCTTCACCATGAAAGTTAAAATAAGATTTTAATTGGTTGAGTAAAGAATATAGAAATATAACAAAAGTCTGAAAAAGAAAAAAAGAAAGTGAGGCATAACCATTAAACCCTACACCGAGACGGTTTGTTCGCCTCAAATCTCCAAACAAAGCAAAGCAAAGCAAAGCAACATCTTTCACTCTCAGCTTCCAAGCCCCCGCCCTAAAATCTCTCTTCCATTTCTCGCCTTCAACCTCACTCTCCAGATTCGATTATCATTCTCTCTCTCCCGCACTCCGCATTCAAGGTTTGTTCTCCATTCATTATTTCTTTTTACTTTTTGCTTAAACTCCATCACCCTCTTACTCATGTTTCACAACCATTCACAATGTGAAATATCATACTGTAATTGTGTTATCAATGTTTCATTTCTCCTACTCGAAATCCAAATCTCTGTAATTTTTTCGACTCTCTATTTCTTTGTTCCATTTATGATGATACAATCTTCTAACTTCTGAGGCAGTAACCATCTACGTGTACATCATGAAGGTTATGGAGTATTAGCTTCTCCTTCACTTTCTCTATCTTATTTTATTCTTAAAAAACATTCATAGCATTATTTCTCAGCTTTTCTCAACTGATTGAGCGTTCTTTAGTGTATACTTTGTTTCAACCTCAAGAGGACACTAAGCCATGTCAATTGCTTCACAAACCCCTGATATATTGGGTGAGCGCCAATCTGGTCAGGATGTTCGTACTCAAAATGGTAAATCTTAAACCTTTTCACCCCCTTTCTTTCTTCTTCTTACTTCTTATTAGTCACACCTTTTTTTAAAAAAAATTATACATGTGTGTTCTTTATTTATCTTAAACTATTAATAAACAATGTGTATTACTCATTTGAGTTATTTGGTGGGTTCAGTTGTAGCGTGCCAAGCAGTTGCCAACATTGTGAAATCCTCGCTTGGACCTGTAGGCCTTGATAAGGTATTGTGTCACTTACTACGAGGTTGCAAATTAACATACTGATTGTCTGCTAGTTGAGAAGCTTTCGGCTTAGAGGAGCAGTATTTACAATATTTGAAGCTTTTAGGAAACTATTTTGTATAATTAACGAATGGGATTGAAACAATGGTTCTTGCTAACCTTACCCATCTCTCATATAGAAACCTTCTTATAATCTCACTTAATGGGTTTAAAGCGTCTAATGAGTCTAATCTAAACTATTAATTTGCTTTAAAAATATGTATCAGATGCTTGTGGATGATTATGGGGACGTTACCATCACTAATGATGGTGCAACAATTCTTAAGATGTTAGAAGTGGAGCACCCTGCTGCAAAAGTGGGTAAACAGCCTTGTTGTTTACATATATATGTGTACACTCTTATATGTTTAATGTTGATTTTATGCATTTTTAGGTGCTTGTGGAGTTGGCTGAACTCCAAGATCGTGAAGTTGGTGATGGCACAACTTCAGTAGTCATTGTAGCAGCTGAGTTGCTCAAGGTAAGTGTATTTAATATGCTTCATATTGAGAAAGTATCATTTATTATCAGGAACATTTAGAACATCGTTTTCCCCTTCTAACTCTTCAGAGAGCTAATGATTTGGTGAGAAACAAGATTCATCCAACGTCTATAATTAGTGGGTACAGGGTAAGCAAGTTTCTTTCTTTTACTCCAGCCTAGTGGAAGTTTGTTCATTTTTATAAAATTTTAAAGAGATGTCTGTAGCACTCATTTTCTATTGGTTTTTAGTTGTATTTTTTGATGTTGTGATTTTCATATTTGTATGCTTTAATATTTTTTTATGTTGAAAGCTTGCCATGAGAGAAGCATGCAAATATGTCGAGGAAAAGTTGGCTGTAAAGGTGAGTTATTTCTAGTAAAATATCTTTGCATTATTGTTGAAATTTATCTATATTTATATTTTTAGATATGTTATGTAAATCATATGCATTCAACCTCCGATGACATTACATGGACTTGGGTGCAATGTTGTTCACCGGCTTTTCTTTGTGGGTTAAGAAATCTTTCCACAAGGAGGTGCAAACATTGATTTAAATGCAAAAATTACAATCGTATAAATGTCCAATCATGTAAATGTGTTGTCGAGTACTATTACTTCTTACCAAAGTCATGGCTAACTCCTTGTTGCCTTTTCTTAAAGAGGTTTTATAAAGTTCTTAACATTGCTGCTAATAATAAGGATTAACTCATCCATCTTTTGTCTTTGACATTTCTATAGTTTAGGGTTTATTTAGTTCTACTTTCTAAGAGTAATTGGGTTGAGTTGGTGGACAATTTTTTTTTTTTAGTTTAACTTCTGTATTCTCTCTGCATCTTTATTAAGGATTTTTCCAATTAACACCAATTTGATCAAGTATTTTCTTTAAGCTCTCTTGGTTGTGGAGTGGTCTCAAACCCTTTTTGTATATATTTCTTTTGTACTTTATACTTACATAGATTAGTTAACAGTATCGTCAAAGGGTTTTTCTAACATCACTTGATGTGGATGGTCAGGTTGAAAAGTTGGGAAAGGACTCGCTTATTAATTGTGCTAAGACAAGCATGTCTTCTAAGTTGATTACAAGTGATAGCGACTTCTTTGCAAATTTGGTAAGTTCTTGGGCCCTTTTGTTGTACTAAGTTTAAGTACTTTATTCAAGGTTCAACGTCATCTTTTTATAATTTTATGTGATTATCTTGGTGACTTTTATGTAAAATAATGTTGCCTGTGGTTCATTTACCTTATACTTGCTAAGATAATGGAATAATGACAATATCTTCTGATCTTCATTTGATTGCTCAAGTCTTGTGTATATCTTTTGGTCCGTAGGTTGTAGATGCAGTGCAAGCAGTCAAGATGACCAATGCAAGGGGAGAAATTAAATACCCAATTAAGGTTTGCGACTTTCTGGTTTATTTTTCCAACCTGGCTTTTGGAATTCCAACGTTTACTTATTTCCTTCCTAGATTGTTCTTTAAGTTTAAGTTAGGCAACAAAGTTTTAGAATTGGCTCTATATGTGTGGTGTTTCTGGTCCGCATACAAATGTTTATTAGTTATGTCTTCCAACTTACTTTTGGATCCTTACCAATTTGAGCATAGCCTAACTAGTTAAAACACATACTCTCAACCAAGAGATCAAATGTTCGAATCTCCTCAAGTCAACATTTCTTTTCGCTCCAAGAAAAAATAATTACATTTGATCCTTTAGAGAGAAGGCTGTTGAGACTTGGAATCATTCACACGTTTTCTCTTCTTTTGAGGATTTTTAGGTTCATGTTCACATGGAACGTTCTTCCTCAATGCTTTCTCTTCATGTCTTCTTTATGACTTAGAAAGTCAATTCAAACGGATTTTTTAATTTATTTGTTTTTGAAAGCATATATTGTGATGATCTTTGAATTCATGTACTCTAATGCAGTGGTGACCATTACACCGTTTTTAGACTTCCTTTCTCCCAATTATCCGGGTTTTGTTCATCAACTCCTTCTTAATCCCATGTCTTCTCCTTTATGGCAAGAGCGATGTGAATCTGTAGAAAGAGATAGTCGGATATTTATTTAAAAATACTCTAGTTTGAAGTGCATGTTCTCATGGAGTAAAGCTAGATTTCATGAAAAAAAAGTAGAAGTTAAGATAAGGATTTTTTTGGACTAGAGTTTAGCCTTTTTTTGTGTGTGTTTCAGGGAATCAACATTTTGAAAGCTCATGGAAAGAGTGCAAAAGATAGCTTTCTGTTGAATGGTTATGCTTTAAACACTGGCCGAGCAGCTCAAGGGATGCCAGTAAGAGTTGCACCAGCAAGGATTGCTTGCCTTGACTTCAATCTTCAAAAGACAAAAATGCAGCTGGGTGTGCAAGTTCTTGTCACTGACCCTCGGGAACTTGAGAAAATTCGTCAGAGGTAATGAATCACACACAAATTTCTTTTTAGCTTGATGCATCCAAACAATCTGTTGAGTTGAGTTATGGTTAATTCCTAAAGTTTCTCTTCACTGCCATTACAATTTGAAAATTTCACACGCACTTCAAAATTTCACATCTTTTCTTTGAGGAAAACTTTTATGTAATTGTTTCTTGATTGATCAAAATGTAGATTTCTTGTATTGTATTGTTTAACCTTCTTATTTGGCAATTATTGCACATCTTGTTCATAGGGAGTCTGATATGATGAAAGAACGTATTGAGAAGCTTTTGAAAGCGGGGGCAAATGTTGTTCTCACCACGAAAGGGATTGATGACATGGCACTCAAGGCAAGCTTCTTTAGTTTTTGTTCTCATTTAGCTGCTCTCTGCTATACCTTAATAATTAGTGTGTTCTAATTTTCTGATGTTTGCTATGTTAGCTGACATGTGTTTAAATTTAGTGCATCTCATTTATTTTCTTGATTAAAAACCTACTCCCATCAAGATAAATGAAATGCATCCCCGCATATCTAGTGTAAATATTTTTACCCATTTTGCTTTTCTGATTGTATGAGGATCATGTTTACTGTTGTATTTGTATATAATTTTGTTGATGTCTAGATTTTTTTTTTAATTGCCGATATATTTTGTAATTTTCTCTAATATGTTATTTTCTAATCGTTTTTTTTTCTCTACTGTCAGTATTTTGTAGAAGCAGGTGCTATTGCTGTTAGGCGAGTCAAAAAGGAGGACATGCGCCATGTCGCCAAGGCTACTGGGGCAACCATGGTATGCTAACATCTAACTTTCTCTCTGTATATCTCTCCATTTTCATCTAACCTGTCAGTCTGTTTTATTGTAGATGGTTTTCCTGAATATTGGTTGATTATCTTCACTGTTATATGGGAAGCACATTGTTATGGTTGCTTGTTCTTTGAGCAAATTTCTAAATAGAAGATTAAAGTTTTTACAGTGTTCTCTTTGCTGCTGAGATCTCTTTTTGTTCACTGGGAGGGAGAGAGGTCCCTTTGTTCTTGTTCCCTGGTGTTCCATTTTTCTACGCTTAAAAATCACATGGTGGCCGATTTACTTGTGCGGTCTGGGAGCCATTGTTCCTTTTCTGTCATGTTCTTTCTAATAGGGAAGAGATGAAGGTGGCGACTCTTCTTTCTCTCCTTGAGGGTTTCTCTTTTAGAAGTTGGAGAAGGGATGTGAGGATCTGGAGCCTGGCTCCTTAGAAGAGTTCTCATGTAACCCTTTCTTTTGATTTTTGGTTGACCCTTCTTTGGATCTATTGGTCTTTTTGGTAATTTGGAAGATTTAGATTCCTAGGAAAGTGGGGTTCTGTACCTGACAAGTTTTACACAGTCGTGGGTAGTTTTTGCTGTGTACTTTGTCGGAAGGCAACGGTAGACCAGGACCATACCTTTGGTGTTGTGATTTTGCCAATTTTGTTTGTGATTCTTTCTCTCAATCATTTGGCTTTGTGGTTGCCCGACGAGATGTTTGTGCTTTGATCGAGGAGTCTCTTCTCAACCCGTCCTGTGGGGAGAAGGGCCACATTCTGTGTTTTGTTGGGGTCTGCTATTTTATGGGTCCGTTTATATGTTTCTTTTGTAGGCTTCAATTTCAAAGGCTTTTTGTAATCTCTTTAGGTGCTATTTTTCCTAGTTGGAGCCCCTTCTTGTAGAGGGTGCTCCTGTTCTTTCATTTTTTTACTCAACTAAAGGGGTTTTAAAAATCTCACTTTTTTTTTGTCTATTGTGCTTTTAGTGTTTTGGGAAAGGTGTTATTATCATTTTGGATTGTTTTAGGCAGTTGCACATTCAATGAATGTTGTAGCCCTCAATTCTTGTCTTTGCGAGGAAGATTAGAATCATATGGGCGGTATAGAGCGTTTGGAATATTTCAGAGATTTGGATTGAGACTTTAAAAAGGTTTGGGTAAGGCGTTTCTTTTGATTTTACCTCATTTTCCAAATTCTAACACCACAGATTATATTTACACCCATTTTTTAATTTACACCAACTGGATAATTTTTTTCTTTTTGTAATTACAGTTGCTATGTAGGTGTTAGGATTCTTCCACGTGAAACTCAGAAAATCCCAACAAAATAGAGAAACAGATACGGTACTCTGTTACGATTTATCGAATGGAAGCCAACAAGAGTTTCTCACACAAATATCAAACCGAGAACAAGGAAAAAGGAAATAACAAGCAACAACAAAGAAATGTAAAAGATATAGGCTCCAGCTCCTTTGAGAAGGCTGGTTTCTTCTCCCTCAAAAGCTCACAGCAGCTTTCTCCCAAATAAAACCTTCATTTGGCAATCCCAAAGCTTTCTTTAAATCCTCACACCTCAAATGATGGGCCCCTTAACCGATATTCACCTCTCTAATAATACCCCTAGGTACTGACTTTTATGCATTGCCAATTTACCCTTGTGTTTGTGGGTATGGATGATCGGAGGACTAACAGTAGGATATGTTAAATAAATAATACACTTCATTGTGTATCAGAATATATATTTTTTTGAAGAGGAAACAAGTCTCTTTTATTAATAAATTTAATAAAGAGACAAAAGCTCATGGTACAGGATTATGCCATGAGCGGAAAGAGATGGATCAGCAAGCGCATCTGGACATCTCAACTGGGTTGACAGCTACACTTCATTGTGTATTGGAGTATTATTGCTTCTTACCTTGAAAAAACTGTGTGGGAATTTCCTGACACCATTTATGTTATTGTATTGTATCTCATGCGATCCCTTTTGGTTTGGCTTTCTTTTTAGTCTAGTTGGAACCTCATCTTCTCCCTGGTGGTGAGGTCTTTATCTACATTTTTCTGGCCCCATCGAGGCATTTTGATAAGTTGACTCATTATATAATTTAATGTTGCATTTAAGTCTGGTTTTGCTGGGTGTTTTAAGTTCAATCTAAAATCACCATTTTTATTATTTTGGAAATAGGTCATATTGGCTTTGTCAATTGGTTTGATTTAGTTTTGTTCGACCAACCAGCCGAACTGGCAGCCTTATATATATTATTTGGACTATGAATCAAACCAATTGTTAAAGGACTTAACTGAACCAAAGTGGCTTTAATCATGCTGGATGCTGGTTACTGGACTGGGGGTGAGTGACATCTGTGGCATGAGCAGATGAGTAGCAAGATTGAGAGTAAAATGCTCTGGTTTCGAGCACAACATCAAGCAATGATGAAATTGGGAAGAAGAAAATTGGTTGGAGGGTCTGTCCACGTGATGAGGCAGACTGATGAAGGATTTCATTTTGTCCATAGTTAGTGACTAGGGTTTTGTGATGAGAGAAAAGGAAGATAGAATACATCATTTAAGGGGCAAATGCAAATATAGCAATCTGGCTCTTAATATAGCAAATGTAGTACAATGCGAAAGGAGTATTCCTAATATATTTTGCTATATTTGTAATTTTTAAAAACGATGCTAAAACATTTCATCCAAAACTAAAGTCACTTGCGTCTTCTGTGTGAACTTCATTTCAGTAAAATGAAGCTCCTGAGGTTCTTTTGTCTGAGCTACTGCTCCTAATGTTTTCAGACTTCTGCGTCACTTTTGTTGTACAGTGTCTAATAGCTTATGTTTGTAGCTTATGATAATATCTTATGTTTGGAGTGATAAATCTACAATATTATTGTTATTATTATTATTAGTTATTATCCTTTCTGTTCATTGACCTGGGACTGCAGGTTTCAACATTTGCTGACATGGAGGGGGAGGAAACTTTTGAGCCATCACTTCTTGGATATGCTGATGAGGTCGTAGAAGAAAGAATTGCTGATGATGATGTCGTTATGATAAAGGGTTCTAAAACTACTAGTGCGGTGAGTGACTTCGTCCTAGCTTAAACTGCTGTGAAGCCAAATTCTGGCCTAATGTTTTAGATTACAAATTCCGGTGTTGTTGAGTAGCAGCCAGGCGCTTGCCTGAGGCGAGAGGCAAGGTGAGGCGAGACCTTAACGCCTTGCAACCCAAGGCAGGCACCACTCGCCTTTTGTTCCTTTCAGTCGCCTAGAACATACATTCAAGGCGACCAGGCCCTCACCTGGTTCAATTCCCTAACTTTTTTAGAAAAAAATAAACATTCTTCTCCAATAGGATTAAAAGGAAGTACCAAAGTTTGTAAAGGTAGAATCAAAGAAAGAAAGAAAAATTGAAGAAGAAAAAGAGTCAAAGTAGGAACAAAATCATTTTTATTTCTGTATCTTTTCTCAAAATTTTTTTCCTCGATTGTGAGTTAATTTATTTCTAATGTATGCACTTTTTATTTTTATTGTTAATATCTATTATTTTGTTAACTGTGCCTTGCTTCAATCATGTGACACCTTGTTATCGCCTCTCTCCTTGATGCGATTTAAAAAGTTTGGCCTTAGAGTACACCTTGTGCTTTGAAAACACCGACTAATTCTTAGGGTAGATGGTATTTAACTGTTGGGTATTAGTTCTGATATTATACATTATTCACATTACCTGTGGTTTAAAAGTATCTAACTCGAAATAGGTTTTGAAACTAGATAAATTTTGCATGATTGCTGAACAATGGGAAATATTTGTTGTGAATATTATTGTTTCTTCAAAAAATAATAATAATTTGTTTCTTAAAAAGTTTACATGGTGATGTTTTTTAATTTTTGAAAAATTTTATTCTCTAGGTCTCCTTGATCCTTAGAGGTGCCAATGACTATATGCTTGACGAGATGGAGAGGGCTTTGCATGATGCGTTATCTATCGTCAAGAGGACTCTTGAGTCCAATACGGTAATATGTTATGTGCTGTTTTTGTTTCAATTTCTACCAACCAGTAGTAGCAGATACCACTTCATTTCTGACACATTTAAATTTAGCATAGATAAGTGGGCGATAGGAATTGGCAACAAGAACCAGAAACTTATATTTGTGATGAGTCAGTTCTCCAATATTTATCATTAAAATGTGTTGATCACGCAGGTGGTAGCAGGTGGTGGTGCAGTTGAATCTGCATTGTCGGTGTATTTAGAATACCTTGCAACCACTCTAGGCTCCCGTGAGCAGTTAGCAATTGCTGAGTTTGCCGAATCTTTATTAATTATTCCAAAGGTATAGTGATAATGGTGTAAAATTTGGAAATGTTTTGGGATGTCCTCAATGTCACTTGCATGTTCTTTGTGTAGGTACTTGCAGTTAATGCTGCTAAGGATGCTACTGAGTTAGTTGCCAAACTACGAGCTTATCACCACACAGCACAAACGAAGGCAGATAAGAAGCATCTCTCTAGGTACTATAATTATTGGATTAGTATACTTAACTTGTCCAGTTTATTTTCTTACATTGGGAGGATATTTTTTATCTTGCACCTTCAATAGGCATCATATTGTTTTTATTCATTATTTATCGAGGCTAAGAAGCATGAATACAAATGTGTTGTTGCAGTTACTGTGAATCTGTGACACGTCACCTTCTGAAAAAGTAGGTCATAGAATTGTTAGAGACTTTTTCTCTCTTCCTCTGATGCGTGAGTTTGAGAGAGATTCAATTGACTGGTTTTGACAATTGAAGTCCTAAAACCTGGTTCTGAAATATTACAACACATCTTACATTACATTATATTACACCGTCCTCAATTTTTAAATGTGTAAGTATTTGTTAAAAAAATGTGTATTGATACATTCAAAATACTTCAAATCAGCCATGTCAGCAGAGCCCCAGCTATTGAAAACAGAACCATGCGGTCATTCGAGAGGACTACAATTTTGGTGTCCAAATTATCTCACCTCCACAACAAACTTGGATTTTGGATAGTGCAATAGACTAAATGAAACCAGTCTGCTTTCTTCCCAATAATTATAGTACCTAGACAGATGAGATAATTTTGGACACCAAAATTGTAGTCCCCTCTTGAATGGTCGTGTGATTCTGTTTTCAACAGCTGGGATTCTGCAGAGAGGAGGCGTATAAAGGGATTTGGGAAACTTGGCGTGCAAGTTTTCTGAATTGTTCTTTTTCCGAATTAACATACATTTTTTTGTTTCTTGGTGGAGGCATTACTAAAAAAGTAGACATTTTATATTGATTTATAGTGCACTGTCACTTACACAATGAGTCTGTAAATGAAGACATTAGGTCAAGTTTTATTTAACTAAAGATAAAACTGCCACCAAAGAAGTTAGATTTACAACTATTAAGCATCTCTCCTTTTGGTTCTGTTTGAGTTGGGATTACACTGGTTTGTTTTTGCTTTAACCTGTTTGAATTATGTTTAATACCTTCCATTATTCAAACAGCATGGGACTCGATCTAACCAATGGATCCATTCGCAATAACTTGGAAGCTGGTGTTATTGAACCCGCTATGAGCAAAGTAAAGATAATTCAGGTAAACTTCTAAATTTGCTCTAATGTATGTTTTTATTTCAACCTTATTCGTAATTCATTTTCCTCTCCCAGTTTGCAACTGAAGCAGCAATTACAATTCTTCGTATCGATGATATGATCAAACTTTACAAGGATGAAACACAAAATGAAGAATAGGTTGGTTTTTCACGATTCTGGATAGAGGATTACCTACATTGATATTCTTCATAGTTAGCGAGCCTGCTTATTAGTGGCTTTAAGTTTATTATAAGGTAGATTTGTATCCAGGTGGTGAAGTGTGCATTTCTATCTACTGTGTTATTATGTTGACAATGATGAGAGCTATGATCCGATCGGCTGCACCTTCTGATGTCAGCGGGTCTTTTTTGGAGAAATTTTGGCTGGCATGGTTTGAGATACGATTCTTATTTGATAATCTCACCTTATTTAGATATCTGTTTTCTTGTAATCTTTAGCACTGGTTTTTGGACTTAGGAGCCTGTGTTAGTATAATATGTTTTGATTGTCATTATGGGAATGTTTTAGAATAGTGTATTTGATTCATTACCATTTGAGCATATTTTGATATGTTTTCATCTTGAACATATGATGAGGGACAATAGCAGGTTGAGAACTATTTTGATCCATATTGTTCATTCACCTCCCATCCTTTGCAATCACGAGTCATTCTTTCCTTGCAAAAATTTATGCTCAAAGTCTTTAAGAGAAGTTCTCTTAGCAATTGAATCATATGAATATTGGTTCAACATTTTATCCTTAATTTCTACACCATAGATGTCTAGTTTACCTTTACATTTAGGCCGGTCATCAAGTTCAACTAAAAAGTACATTTGAGAGTACCATTTCAACTTTAACTATTTTTGTTTTGTTTGTTTTGTCTTGGTTTTATTTTTAAACTAAGCTTATTGCCTTTCATTTTTCATTCTACAATGGTTTGTGTTTGCATGTTTCTTAAGTAATAGGGTTAGAATGAGTATCATCTACAAGCTTAATTTTCACGAATTATGGTTACCATATCGAGCTTTAATAAGTGGTGAATCTCTTTTCATATACATGGGTTATTTAGTTCACTAAACATGAGTCGAGTCGAGTAGGTATATTAGCCCACCAATTTTAAATGTTAGTGAAGAGTAGTTTACTAACTCACCCAAATCCTCCTCCATTCTTTGACATCGTCAACAAGTGTCGTTGTACTTTGTGAACCAACCTCAATGATGATTTTCACGTGTCCAACTCTGGTGACTGACTCTAGGCTTTGATGACAACTACTACAATCACTTCGATCGCAACTCTAATGATCAATCTTGACCACCAATTTTAGGCTTTGACATCACTTTGTTTACAAATGAAACTTTGATGACTAATTTTGGACTTTGACAATCTCTTCCATTACAAACTCCAATGATCAATTTCAATAATAAATTCTAAGCTCAAATAACCTCTGCAACTTTGATGGCTACTTTTGTACCGCCAATGTAGATGATAAATTACAAGCATCACCTCCATGTAACCAACTCAATGACCAATTACAGTCTCCATTTTTTGTGTACATTTAATTCATGTGTTTTATGCAGATTAAAGTGTATTGTAGGATGATTGGTTGTATAAATAATTGTATTTTGTCTGTTTTAAGAGCAATAGTTAACGTAAAAAAATTCACATAATTATACGTAAAAAGAATTCACATATCGAATGAGTTAAAGAATTTGAAAAAGTACTACTTTTGGAGAATGGTGGAAGAAAAAGTTAAAAGAAAAAACAAATAAAAACAAAAACTCAAAACAATAATAACAAATAACAAAAAGAATCATATACTAAAGGATCTCTTTTCTGGATTATGTTTTAGCTAAAAATGATGAAAAAACGGTGATTTGTTCTTTGATAATCATTTAAATTTTGAAAGAGTTGGTGATATTTTATTGGATGAAAAGATGTGGGGGAGATTTCATTAAAAAATAAGTACTGATAGAGTTAAAATATAGAGCATCTAACATGAAGAAGAAAAGAACAGAAGAAGAATATGATGAGGAAATTCATGGAGAAAAAAATTGAATTAAAAGTTCTGATGATTTCCCTCTAGTTTAACTATATTCTCGTAGAAAAATTCTATTGGGTAATTATTGTTCTTATTCATTGAAAAAATATTTCAAAACAATAGATTATGAATAGTTCAAAAAATAACACAACATGCCCTTCACACATGAACTCAACCATGTATTTCAAATACAAAGATATGAATCCAAAGAAAGAACTATGCTCCTCCAAACGCATATATATACGAACTCTCCAGACGTGTGAGTAAAGACACTTTGATATTTTTAAACGTGCTTCTCATTATAATTAGACTTACTTGGTTTGTCGTTGACAGTACTTCGTAGAAATAGAAATTTAATTTCTACACTTTAGATTTTAGATTGTATCAACTAAAACCTTAACTATTTTATTATATCTTTCACAAACCGATCCATTTGGATCTTTCTATTATAATTTTATTTTAAAACTCTTTATCAGTAACTTTTATGTGTGTGATTTATTTAACTTTTTAAAATCTAAAGATCAATGGAATTAGAGTGAAATGTGAGAATCAAATTGATAGAAGATGTTTCTCCCTGAACTTGAGTGATTAATTATCCACTCATCTTCTCTATTTACTTGTTTAAAAGGAATCATGGGATAGCTTTTCTTGTTACTTTGGAGAGATTAGGAGAAATATAATGAGTAGAAAAAAATAGGATGGAAAACATGTAATAAAATTAATATTAATATCTATTGCTACCATGTTTGAAAATGTATCTTTTTTTTTTCTTCTAAACATATAATTTATTGATTTTTAACCTCATATTCATTATAATTATTTATCTTCTATAATTGAGCTTCAATTTCCAAATATCTTTTTGGAACCCTTGATTGAAAAATGTCTACATAAACATTAAGTTCGAGTATGGTTCTTGTAACAAAGGACTTAATCCTTGATCGACTCACTAAATCATTGTCATTGGCTCCTTAGTTTTTTCTTTCAACAACTTTACTCCTAAGATTTGTATTGGGTAGCCTCTCCATCATTTTTTCTTTAATTACTAATAGAAAGGTGATGTGACGCTAATTTTTAATTTAAAAAATTTATGTTTTCGATGTTAGAATAAGTGTCACAAATTTGTTGCGTCGTGGAAGAATCACTATCCTAAAAACAATTACGATGCGACTTTGGTGATAATATGAGGAGTGCACTCACTGAGAGTAGATTGGAATGAAAAGAAAAGCTTAGAACTTATCAATGAAAAAAAGTGAAACAAGAATCAAATTGAATACAAAATACATTTGCAGGTTGTGTATATGAAGAAGGAAAAATGAAATGACTGCTAGGGTTAAAATACGAGGAAAAACATTCAACGCAAAAAGATTAACATGTTTTAAGGAAAATTGAATGAATAAGTAGTAAAAGGTTCTTTTTTTGTGCAAGTGCAATTACTTGAACCCCTTCGACCAGATGGACAGCAGTGGTCAGAAGCGTGTGGTGAAAGAGTTATACTTCCACGACCACTACACTTTGTAATCACCTCTATCATGTCTTGGTATTTATACATTTGAGGCATTCCTTAATTTTCCATGTTGGACAACTTTTCTCCGTTTCTTTTAATTTTGCTATGAGCCTAAGTCGAAAGTCATTCCCAATATTCTCCCACAAATGACTGGTATAGTAAAAAATAACAGAAGTAAATGAAGATATTGTTATGAATAAAGTTAGAAGATTAAACTTTAACATCAATATCTAATGATTTGAATTGATGCATAGTGAAGTAGGTAACAAGTTCATTAGAGAAAGTGAGTTACATCTTGAACTTTCGAAAACGATTGTTAAGACCTCCACAAGATGCTGTTATTTAAGGCCATGCACATAAACAACCTTAGATCACTGTGAAAGATTTAGAAAGAGATCCTTAAAACTCTTTCGTAGAAAGCAGTCATGCATTCACAATCACGTAAAATGCTTCATCAAGTTTGTCAAAGACAAACCACTAAAATCTAAGCTACAAAGACTTCATCATCTAGTTCGCAGTAGGACAAACTTCATTAAGCTTGTAAAAAACAAACTACTAAAATACTAAGCTATGAAGCTTTCATCACGTCAAGTCGATGTCACGACTGCCCCAAAGAAAAAGTTATATAGATCATTTAAAGGTTTCAGTTCTATCTATCAAGTTCATACTAGATCACCCAAATAAAGAGCTATAAAGCTTTTACAGGTCTAAGTCCCATGTTCAGTGATGATTCTAAAATTAATTTTCTTGTTAGATCTTTCGTTATAAGATTAACCAAAATTCTCTCATACCTCACATACTCCAAGGATATAACTCCCCCTTTCAATAATTATCTCACAACTTCATGTTTGAGACATATATGCCTCTTTTTTGCCATTATATACATTATTATTGGAAATTCCTATCGTAACTTCTAAACCATAATTCAAAGAGATTAGTATTGATGCCCCACAATGGTACACCTCCTAGTAGACTTTTATACCACTAAAGCTCTTGTTTTTTTTAATTCTAAGGCAATAAATTCAGATCCCATGGTGGATCTAGATATGTATGTCATCTTTGTAGATTTTCATGAAATAGCTCCTTTTCCATGTAAGAACACTTGGGTGTTAGCGAACTAAAAGCTAACTTAGTTGAGCAAGAGATGCACGCCATGAAGGTTAGTGAACTAAAAGCTCGCCTTGACAACACTCAACAATTAATTGAAGAACAAAAAAAAAAAAAAAAATATTGGAGTTGCATGCCCAACAAATGGAAGAAATGGGGAAGATGGTCGAGGAAATGAGTTGGACACATAGAGGACCTTGAACAGTTGGGGTACATATTTTTCAACTTTTAAGTTGTTTAATTTGTCATCGGTGATGTATACATCTAAAATTTACTTTTATGTCAGTGTAGGTTTGGAATTCTTTGAATTTGGCATTCACAACAATAATTGGGAGATAATATAGTTTTTTTTTTTCCTTTTTCATGTAACTATTTTGAAGAATGTAAACAATTTGTAATTTTCTTTATACATTCAGATATAGTATTTAATTTTATAAATTAATTTTTTTTAATAAAATTTTAAACAATTTTGTGTTTATTGTCTTTCATAATTTTATTGAAATCCAAAAGAGTATCTCACAATAACAAAAAACAAAAAATAATAATAAAGTAAATATATTTTTCTCTTGACGCACGTAAGGCGTCAAGCATAATTCCATTTTCTCGACGTCATGAAGAAGGTGTCAGAAAAAGTTCATTTGACATCGTGTTGGGAGAACAATACGCTTGACGCATGGTGCATACGTCAGGAGTACACCAATGTCAATGTCCACCATACGTCGACATTTATTGTGTCGATTTCCAACGCCATCTCGTTAGCACGTTAGAAATTACTCCCCCAACGCACTACGCTTGACAATCTTCTCGATGGCGCTTTTGACGTTGCGAGAAGTTGTCCCAACACTCGGTGGCATCGAGAGTTCTCCAATTCCTTTTAGTGACATACCCACTAGTGAAACTAACTTCATCATTGCTAGTTACTCAATTTGCACCATGATATCCATTTGATACAATAGGGAACATATTAAAATGAAAACAATACTATGTTGTGTTCTTAAGATATATTAATAAATGAGGATGAGTACCCCAGTGTTCTTTATCATAATTGTGTGTATATCTACTCAATCGACTCATAACATATATGATATTAAGTCTAATATAGTTTAATAAAAATACAACACTACCTATGATCTTTGCATATTCAAATTGAGGCACGCTATTTTCCTTATTTTTCTTAAGAGTTATACTAGCATCCTAAGAAGTTCTTATAAAAGTATCATCAAAATAATCGAAACTCTTTAACAATTTTTCAATATAGTGTGATTGGCACAAAGAGAAATTGTTTTCAGTTTTTCTTATTTTGACATCAAGTATTACGTCTGCTTCTCCTAAACCTTTCATTTCAATATACGATGATATAATTTGGTATTTTTTTTTATTACTTCTATGTTTTGTTTCAAAGATGAGCATGTAATCAACATACAAACATATAATCACACACTCAACTATAAACAATTATGAATAGACACACATTGCAGAGGAATTCACCTTGAATCTATTGTTTATTAAAGTGTCATTGGATTTTTCATACTGTTGTTTGGGAACTTGCTTAAGACCATAGTGATTTTTTAAGTTTACACACTTTGTTTTTCTGACTAGCAATTGTGGAGCCTTGAAATTGTACCATATATATTTCTTCTTCTAGATCTCCATTAAGAAAGATTGTTTTTTCATCAATTTGGTGGATATGAACCATGGATGTCAGGGCAATCAAGGCTCTAATTGTAGCTATCTCAGTTATTGGAGAATATCTATCAAAGTAGTAAATACGTTGTTTTTTAGTATGCAACTACTAATTTAGCCTTGTATCTTTAAGTTAAGCCATCAAGTCTAATTTTCTCTTTGAAAATTCATTTACATCTAATTGGTTTGCTTCCCTTGGGGAGATCTCCTATGTCTCAAGTTTGATTACATTTAGAGAGTCTAGTTCACTCTTAATAGCTTATTTTCATAAGTTAGCATCTATTGAACTTGAGGCCTCTTTGTAACTTTTGGGATCCTCGTCTATGGAAAACATATATTTAAATTGATCGTCTTTATATCATCTGACCTTTCAACTAAAAAGGTAGTTGATACATACCATGAAATTGTAAGACTCACGTTTTGAACACAAGTATTTTTTAAGAAGGTGTTTTGAAGCGTAAAACGCATTGAAGCTAGGCGATGCGATGAAGAAGTACGCCTTCAAACTCATGAAGCAAGGAAGAAGACATTTTGGTGTTACCACGCGAGAAGAGTAGGCAAAAAGAGTTAGAAAAATTCAGGAAAATTTATTAAGTATGATTAGTTAGTGGGCTACGTGTTGGGTTAAAGCTAAGGGTGGTCTGGAAAGATGTTAAACCTGCATATGTAACATTTCAAGTAGAAGTCAACGAACTAAGGGAGCTTAAGAAGTGACTAATCCAATTTTGGTCTAGTATAAATAGGAGAAGAGGGCAGAAGAAAGGAAGAATCATTCTGCTGAAAGAGGTCACTAGGTGAGAAGAAGGGAATTAGGCTAGGCGTTTAGAAGAAGGAAACTTAGTTTATGAGTGATTTTCTAAAAGGAAAAACGAAGGTTTGAAAGTCTTCTTTCAGAGTCTTGTATTGTTATATTATGCTATGCACGCATGTTTAAACTTGTTAATATTTATGAGAAAGCATGTTTGTTGAAAAAATGAGTTTCTAAGTTAAATTTTTCATGTTTCGATGAATGTATGAGTTTCATGTATGCAAGTAAACCATTAAGTTTATTCCTATCATAAGCTAGCTATTATGTGCACATAATGAGTCAAGGCAACCATGAGATGAAAATGCCACATGACGGTAAAAAGTTGGCCAATGCTTTGAAAGGAGCATATCGAGTTAACATCCTGAGCAACAGAAAATTAATCAACAAATTTTCTAGAGGATATTGATTATGATGCAATCATCACAGTACTTTATGTGTGAGAATGATTCATGTTCTTAGCGAAAAAAATAAGAAAAGACTAGTTTGTGTTTTATGTTTTGAATAAGGCATTGTGAGCCTATTTATGAAAATGATTCTACTAGATTGAATTGTAAGCCCCAATAAGGATTTCTAAAATCTCACTCACTGGTATTTGACTTACGTCGTAAATTTCTCTTCCCTAGGTATCAAGGCATTGAGGCCAAATTGAAAAGGGTAAGGCAAGTAGCTACTCATTTATGTGTTAGCCAAACATTCTAAGTTTAAGTTAGAAGAAGTTGTGCTAGGCGTTGAAGGCCTGAAGTCTTTGTTGTAAAAAGATCAAGTAATATGTACTTGAAACGCTTGTTGTTAAGTAATAAAAAGGAAGTTTTTATTTATTTATTAACATACGTTTTGGATTTTGTTAGTACCATTTAGGTTAAGTCTCAAGATATGTGTTAAGATTCAGATTTAAGGTTTAACGCTAATCATTCTGGTGTTTCACTCAGAGGCATTGGAATGCTCAGGTCGCGTTAGCGTGTCACAACAGGAGGGACAAGACGCATTTGCAGGGCGGGACATGACAAAAATGCATGTTTTTTGGGCCTTTATTTGTGCACTTTTACTTTGAAAAGTGAATTCATGGATGAGTTTTCATCTAAATTTAGTTATAGTCTGTTAAACCAAGCTTACTAGGGGTAATTTTGCTTAAATGTTACTATTTCCTGTCTTAGAGTTGATTTGGTGAATTTTGACATGTTTTTTTTATGATTTCTACAATTCTCTATCTGACGCACATGCATAAGTAAATCCTAAATTTTCAGAATTCGAAGTAGTTAAAGATGTTGCGATTTTCATGTTTATTAAGCTGGGTAACTTCAGTTTCATTCGGGAACATTCAGAACTTGAATTTCAACCCATCCCAACCACTTTGATGCCTATAAAAGAGATGGAGCCCTTCATTTCATGATGAACAACTCCCTAGCTACTATCTATTGCCGACTCCATCATCATCATTCACAATTTCTATCATTTCACAACAACTCTTTGGATTTCTTCTCATTATTTCAAGTTTGTAGCCACAAGAATGAAGGCTCTTTTGAGGTGTAACAGCTCTGAGGTATCTCTCCACATAAGTGTGATTGAGGAACAAGTTCATCTTGAAAATGAGGAATCATCATATGAAAAAACTTAGAACTTGTGGGTTTATCTAAAGCTTTTTTAGTTGTCTTTTCGAACATTTCTTTTCATTTTATTTTTGTTATTTGATTTTTCTTCTTTCTACCAGTTGAACAACAATATAGCCATGATTCTTGGTTTCATAAAGATGTTTATTTTGTCATTTATCATGAGCTAAATTTTTCTACGGGTTTGATAATGTGGGGTCTTTATGACTTAAGCAACATTGCACTTCAGATAAACTTAATTTAGGCAATATCTTTGTTGAATTTAAAGACTATTGATAAATTAAATTGAACTCTTAATTTAGCATATATACGGTGGAGTTTTAATGTTGAGAAGGCTAGGGTGCAATGGATGTCACAAAAGGATATGTGACTAAGAGCCTAAGCATAGATGAATCATGTCACCTTAGGAATAAGGGACATCATAGGGTAAGAAACTAAACTTTAAGTAATCTATGATTCATTTACCCGTGGAAACATTAGGGTAGTAATTGCTTAGAATTCCTAAAGAAAGTTGACACAAAACCCAATAAGTAGAAGATGGTATCCCCAACTACCCAATGGGCCAAGCCTTAGAGAGAGGTGAAAAAGAGAAGAGCCCTTCCACTGCCGGTAAAATACTTCTTCTTCTTCTCCTGTTAGTCTGTAAGTGAGAGCTTAGAGTTCTAGCAGAGAAGAACTTATTTCCCATTTCTCTTAACTTGTACTCATTTTCATTCACTTTTCCTTCCATTTTTGTGTAATATATGTTTTTCATATTGTACAATGGCCTAAGGCCTACATTCTTTAATATATTACTTGTTTGTACCTTTTCAATCCATCACATCTTTACCATTCATCTGTCAATGTGTTATTTGTTGTTTAAGTTTGTGATAGATTCTTGATAGGAAACTTAGCTTATAACTCTTATCGCGTTAGTTGAGCTATGTTTATCATTTGGCCAGTGCTTATCCCAACTACTAGAGAGGGCATGTAGCAATGATATGACTAAAACTAGCAAGGAAGACTTTGGAGACAAACTCCATCTTGGCGAGATAATTTTCATCATTTTTATTTCGAAAAGGAGAAGAAGTGAGAAGCTCGATAGGTTTTAAAAGTGAAATATTTTAGATATAATGTCACTTAACCAAGCTTAGTCATTTGACTCCTGAGAGGCGAGCAAGTGTGCGTTTAAAGACATCGAGAGGTGCTCGCCTTAATTATAAGTTTGTTATTTGGGCTGTATCACATAACTTAATCACCTAATAGTGCAAAGACCTTCATTCATCCCTTTCTTATATACAAGTTAGTTCAAAATTCTATCTCACCTCCATTCTAATTCCACTTTACAGATTCTCTAGTGTAGATATAGTTTAAACTTAAACTCTATCATACTGTATAGATTATTCCTTTATACCGCATGAATGAGGAGTAAGCCCTAGAACTAAACTTTGATATCAATTCCTTGTGTTTGACCCTGGATTACCTAGAAAAACCTATTGTTTTGCTTACACTTGAGCAAACAATAGAAAAACTTATACTCAACGAGGACTTAGTAATTACATGATAAATAGATACATATTGAGCATCTAGTATGCAATGATCATGATCAATGACTTATCATGTAGAATTCGATTTATATATACTTATAACATTACCCTCTAAGTTCGAATCTTTCAAAGCAGTGTATTACTTTAAGTAGGAGATGATGAGATTATGAAAATTTAAGGATGACTAACCAATTTAAAATTAGTATAAATAGGAAAGAAGAGTTAGTAGTAAAAAAGATTATGCTGAAATACTCTACTAAAAGGAAGACTCACTAGGTGAGAAAAAGGTCTTTGGAGGAACTAGGCGATATGAAGAAAGAAGTTGTGTAGTGAGTGATTTTACCAAAATATTTAAAGATTTAAAATTTTCTTCTTAAGTTCTTATTGATTTGTAATATTATTCGTACATTTACGTTTATAGAAAGAATGATTTCGAAAGAAAGTTGTGTTATGTTTCAAGTAAATTTTAATGTTTGTTGAATAAATACTATGTTTCTTTGTAAACCATTAGTCTTATTTCTATCAATGAAACTGACTATTATGTGCACATAAGGAGTAAAGATAGTCATGTAAAAAAGTGTATGCTGGAGTGAAGCTGGTGAGTGCGTAAAAGGAGCGTATTGAGCTTGACGACCTAAGCAATGAGAACTTGAACTAAAAAATTCTCCAAGGGATGTTGTTGATGAAAAGGACATCACAGTAGTTTATGCGTGAGAATGATTCATGTTTTTTGAAGAAAGTAATACAAAAGGTCAATGAGTGATTTATGTTTTATGAAAAGAGACGATGAAAGCCATGTTTTTTAAATGATTTCATATGTTGTATTTCAAAAAGGTTTTTAAAACTATAGCTCAATAAGCTTTGACTTATGTTTCAAGTTTTTCCTCCCTAGGTTTTCGGGCGTTAAAGCCAAGTTTGGATAAGGAAGACGAGCTACTACGTGTGAAAGGTTAGCAAAGAGTTCTAAGATTTATTTAATAGTTTATGTATTTAAGGAAGTGTATAACATGTATATTTGGATCACATACTGTTAAGGAATAAAAGAAATTGTTGTTATCATATTCTTGCATCATTTATTCTCTTTTCGCCTTACGACTAAGTTAATTAAATTGGAACTAGGCAATTAAGCTAAGTTCAAGATTTTAAGTTGAGTATTCTGGTGTTTCACCTGAGACGTTAAGATGACTCAAGTTGCGTCGCGTGTCACATTGCGAGATTTGGGATGTGTGCATGGTGGGGTGTGACATGTTAGTCTTGTGGGTTGGATACTTGGAATACACTAAGAATACTTCTTCGATAGTGTATACTTGCAGTTAGACCTAGCTTATCTTTATCATTATCATTGGTGCTAACTATTATATTATCCATATTGGTCACATGAGATACATGCTAAAAGAATCTCTATACTTAAATATTGATTTATCATTTAAATACATGAATCTATATGTGTGACACATGACATAATTCTTAACCGATGCATTATTCACATCACATAATTTACCATGCCACATATTAAGTGACTCAACTATGTAAGCAAAATTAAAAAGCACTTGCATTCATTGTATTCGCAACATGAATAATGTTTAAGAAAATTACCATTAGCTAGCTACTTCTTACCGATAAAGTCTCCATTTTTTGTGTGGATAACCTTGTTAGCATCTAGTACAAACTTAGGCCTGCATGATTCAATAAACTTCTAGACACTAGGCTCCTACGTAATGCTACATACTTAAGGATAACATTTTTCTAAAGGTTAGTTTTTTTTTTAAAAAATCTTCCCTTTTCCAAGTACTCTTGTCGTGTCAACGTTACCCATGAATACACACTCTTTATTAGTAGTGTCCTAGTATTTAGGAAAGTGCTTTCAGTTTTAGAAGAAGTGTCCTACAGCTATGGTGTAAAAAATCTAGCAACTTTGTTTCCACCAGGTTGGCTTCCTCAACGGCAACTATTATGCCATCCTGTTTAGTAAAATTGGCTTGTCCGGTTACTAATGTAGCCTTCCTTTTCTTTGATTTCATTGGTAGGATTTATGCTTAGACTTCCTATATACATAGCAAATTAATTTATTCTTTTCAATCTTTCCATAAACAACTTTGTGACTTCCCTTCCTTTGAGTGTAATGATTCTTACTAGGTTTTTATTGTGATTTTTGAACATGTCTTTGTTAACAATATAAGATTCAACCAAGTTATCATTAACTAAATTTAGATTTATTAGAAATTAGCTTATTTTTAGCCTATTAGCTTCTTTCCTCCTTATGTGAGTGATCGACACCTAATGGGTCAAATTCTTTTGTTTATGTTTCATATGGTTTTGTAGTCGCTCTAAGAAAAAAGGAAAACTCCACAAACAACACATTTGCTGGAAGACTTTTCTACGTCTTCACGCCTTCAAACAAAATGTTTGCTAACAAGTTTTTCATACTCATGGGTTTAATCAACATTGGTTTCTCTTCGGTCATATGAAATTTTAATAATTTTCTGTCGATGTATTTTCCATACTAGGAATCTAGCGTGTTCCATATTTTCCTAATTGATTTTTTGGAGCATAAACAATTTTTTTAGACCATGAATGTTATACAAAAAGAGTTCTATGTTCAATTTCCTCTTACAAAAATTATCTATTTTTTCTAAGATTTTGGTTCCCACAAACCAAATCTCAAAATTGCTCATAAACATACAAAGATTTCCTTTTTGGTTGCGTGCCGTAAAACTTTCACAATACATGTGTGTGTTTCTTTTCTTCCCTTTAAATTATAATTAATTTCAAAGCATGTTTAATCTTTAATTAATATAGTAGTTTCTCTATGTTTATTTTTGTCAATATACTGGTATTTTCAACTACCATTTAAATTTGAGTATTGATTTCTGGAAAATTATTATGGCTCTAATCCCTTGAAATGATATTAAAGTCATCTAAAATTTCAATTGAAAATTTTGCAATTTGCATTTATTTGGTGGGTCTATTGCATTAGGAATGTGTGGATTGCAATTTAGATGTTTACGGTAAATTATGGCCATAGATTTTTAATTTTTGATTTGATCAAATGTAAAGGCCTTTACATTATTGGACATTTTTTAAAATGATAAATCATGTGTTTGTAAGTCTGTATATTAATTCGAGGTGTGTTTTTAAGAATTTAGACAATTGGAGGCCAATAAATTGAGATTTTTTAAGGATTGAATGACACTACACAGAAACCGAGGCAAAAAGTTAGGGAAACAAAATGCAGTGTGTCTAAAAGGTTGAAAAAAAGCTAACATAAGTTGTCAGACACTCTCTCAGATCACCTACTATTGATTCGAGAGAACCCTTAACTTTTACCCTTAAACAATTTGTAATTGAAAGCAAAAACAGTCATGTTTACCAAAACTGAGATGCAACCTATTTAATAAAACGATTTTTATAATCATAATAATTTTACTAAAGAAAAAAACATTTAATAACTAGATTTTTATGAAAACCTTAAAATTACCCACATTTTCTTCCAACTATGGCAAAGTGACTCATTTTATCTTAACAATTCTTTTTCACCTTTAAATTCTGATTGACTTGGTAGAAGTAAGTCCAATACATTGAGCTACACAATTTGTACCTATAAAGAGAGAAAACATTTTAGGAAAGGGTAACTTAAAAGACTTAGTGAGTTATAGTTTCATTAAACATGTTTTCATAAACAATTTAACCTAAATCTTTGGGTTTAGGAATTAATTAGCGATAGGAAAATCATTTCATAACATTTCATTTGTAAACATTTACTATTGATAACATTTTTTAGATATTTTGTAAGACATGGTCCATAGCCTTAGACAATATTTAAACCTCTTCGTTACATTCTTAGACGGAACAGTTAGTAGAATACAATATTCACTGTTATCCTCCTCTTTTAAAGCATAACCAAGTATGTCCGTCCTGATGGCCCTTAGTAAAATAGGTTTGTCAACCGATCAGTACAAAGTTAACTACAAACATATTTGAAAACCTTGAAATATTCTTTTGCTTTCATAACTCGTAATCATAACATTCAATTGGACATAACATAGTCTTGGAAAATGAGCTTACGCAACATTTTTCTTGAAACATGCTTTAAACATAGTTCATAAATCATGCTTTGTGAAATGTTATAGAAATCATTTTAGTACTTACAACACTTGGTTTTAGCTTTTGGTATGGAATTTCCTCCAAATTTTCTTTGACCTAAATTTTTTTATATTTAAGTCTTACTTAATCCCTTGATCAAGAAAATAACTAAGAATTGCTAAAAAATACCCAAGTTAGTGAGATAACCTAAAAATAGCCCAAAAATGGCATGTTGGCGTGTAGGGGTGTAAACGGGTTGGGAGACATTCTCAACCCAACCCATGTTTTTCGAGTTGGTTGGGTTGGGCTGTCAAGTTGTATTGTTTTTTTCATTTCCAACCCATGATCGTACACTCTTACGCGATGGTTTAACTTTCTACCTCCAAAAAATCATTTACTATTTACACGATCGCCTAGATTTCCATATGATCATTTAACTTCATACGCGACTGTTTAACAAAATAATCCTAACTTTACTTTTATTAACCCGAAACCCAACTCAACCCGAAAAAACTAAAATTTTCAACCTAACTTAACTCATATAATATGGGTTGGGTAGTTTAGTTGTCGGGCTATTCATATTGGACTTACACCCCTATTGGTGTGTAGTGACACAATGCCAGAGACTTGACACGTGCACATGGCTTGAGTTGGCCTGGCCACATTCTAACCTTGCAATGAGGTGTCATGCGCTTCTTGGCTGTGAACACCTTAAGTGCATCTTGGCCGCGTGCCTTGCTAGCGTTTTCCTACGAGTGCTAACCTCTGTGTGTATGGCCATGGCTGTAACTTGATGGTGTCCCAACCGCTCGATTGTGCCATGGCCATGGCATGTTTCCTTCAAAACATAAAATAACCTCTATACCTTTCTTGCACGCGTAAGCTCAGTCGTCGATGCTCGACCACTCAACCCTTGACCGAAAACTGTGAAATTTCCAAAGTTCAACGATAAACTTTCAACACTTATAACTTTTGATCCAAACCTCAAAATGGAAAACGTCCTTCTACAAACTTGCTTATAATTGTCTTAACGTTATTTCCTTTGGTTGAATATAATTCTCCTTGCATTCAACCTAACCGACAACCCTAGTCTAGAAATGAGACTCAATTTATGAACTTTTGAAAGTAATTTGAGATAAATGACACAAATGGATTGTGAGAAACCCTTGTCTGAAGTTGTCAATTTATAGTAAGTCCTTGCTTAAAACTTAATTAACACCTTCAAATTCCTTAATCCACCTCCACAAAATGCATGAAACATGCCGAGACACCTAAAATTCCCTCAAACCAACTTGTTTTAGTCAGCCACCTTACTTAATTAAACGCGTTGCTAACCACCATGGTCGCAAGCCTCTTCCTCGCATGCAAACATTCCTCACCCAATGTTAGTTCACCTAACCATCTCGTCCACTATCCTCTTAGCCCATAATCTCGCCTACAACACTTGTTCGCCCATGACGTCTCTTTAGAGGTTATTCCTCATGATGTATGTAGCCGCTCAACCTTGTCTTTTGGCTATCACCCAATTTATCTTACTTTCATAAATATATCAAATTAAACTCTTAGCTTTCATAAATATATTCAAATAAATATGATAGATGATTTAAATAATTAAATTTAGTATTCCTATTAATAAGAAATTTAAATTGATATAACTTCAAGAGGTGGAGAAGTGAATGTTTAAATTGATATTTTTCATAAAAAAAGAACAATAAGAATAAACTTGCGATTGCACCCAACATCGAAGTAAACACATCCATTTCCACCCGATTTTGACCCGGAAACCCATACCCCAATTCAAATCAAATCAAATCAAATCCAACCCTAATTTTGTATTTGCGTCCGATAGCTTCGCTTTAGAGAGTAGAGACAGGACACCCTTCGGTGAGAAGGTTTCCTAGAGAGAGATAGAGAGAGAGCTCCGGAGAGTCGGCCATGGATGCTTTTAGAAGGCAACTGGACCAGCTAATGGGTGCCAATCGAAATGGCGACGTCCAGGAAGTTAGTCGCAAGTACTACGACCGCGATGTGTGCCGCATGTTCTTAGTTGGGCTCTGTCCCCATGAGCTCTTCCAACTCACGGTTAGATCAATTCAATATTTCCTTTATTTCCCACCCTTTCTTTTGTTTAGGGACTGTTCTGGAGCTTTTCTTTGCTGGTTCCTTAGTTTTTTTCTTTGGAATAAATCTGGGTGATCTCTGAAAATGGAAGAGTAGAAGGGAAAATGTGGAGGATAATTTGTTTTTTTAGTTTTTGTTGTGGGAAATAAATTTCAGCCAGTAACGATTTGGGTTTTTTGTTTCCATCCTTCTCTTGATATATTAATTTCTTTTTACGAAGTTTTAATTAAATTCACGTTCTTTTTCAGAAAATGGATATGGGTCCATGTCCGAAGATCCACTCCTTGCAACTCAGGAAAGAGTATCCTTGACACTGTTAGAAACCACTGTGCTTGTTTTGAATAGCATTGTTCAAATTACTAAGTCATATTTCTTTTATGCTACCCAACTATCCTGCTAGAGCAATAGAGGTGGTTAATTTGCTATCCTAATTTGGTTTCAAATTGGAATTTTAGTTCTGTGCTGGTAGATTAAAAAGTTTCTAGGAGGAGCCCTATTCTATTCAGTCAACTGTATACTCTATTTTTCTTTCCTGTAATGATTTGTGACTTTCCATTGATTCTAATCTATTACCCAATTTTGCTTCATTCAACCTACTAACAATATGAGTAATTAAGACACGCCTTGCCCACAGCTTATGGATGCTACTTCATGGAAATTTCTAAATTTTTTTCTTCTTTTAATTGAAACAATGCCTATCATTGATATAATGAAAAGAGTATGATGAAAAGAGATTCATAACTACGACCGTGACTTGGAAGATTTCCACAAATGTTCTTTTTAACTCTTTTTAGATATGAAGAAGGAAAGGCTAAAGGGATTCATAACTATGACCGAGACTTGGAGGATGTTATAGATCGTCTCATTATTGAATGTGATAGAAAAATTGCTAGAGCCTTAAAGCGACTTGAGGAGGAAGATGCAAAGGCAGCTATTGCAATTTCTGTCTCTGAAGTAACCCAGGCATGTGTTAAAGCATATGGTGAAGATATGATTTTTTTTATGGTAATTCATATATATTTTTTGTTTATTTGTTTAATTGATTGTTCTCACAGATACCCGAGGTACTTGAGTTGTCAAAAGAAATTAAAGAGAAGTTGAAAGAAGCCGACCAATATGGTATTTGCATTTCATTTGGTGAAAAATCTAGTTTTTCTTAAATACTAAGACCTATTTATTTTCTTTCCATATTGAGATGACATACTTTATTGGAAACAATAAGAGTTGTGTCAAAATGTCAATGATCTCCAATCTTTCATTTCCCTATTACAAGTGATGGATTGTGTTTTCCTTTTTCAATTAGGACTAGTGGACTACATGTAAAAACACAGAGAGGTTGATGCGTTTGAGTTTTGGAATTGTATATATCTTTTTCACCTTTCCATCTAAGGGGATATAGATCTAGTTGGTCAATGCTAGTAAACATGAACGTTTTGTTTATAGGCTTATAGCCATATGTCCATATTTGACATGGAAAGATGAAGAAATGAAACATCCCAACAATAATCATAACGGTAGAGAGAGAGAGAAAATGAGAAGACCAAGAGAGAAGGGAGAAGAAGAAAAAGAGAGCTTACGGAAGAAGAAAGAACACCCACAAAGAAAGAGCTTACTAACCATTTGGGCTGCAACAAGGGTGAGGTGGCAGCGAATTGGCGAACAATAGAAGAAGACTAAAGAAGAGCAAAATAGAATTTACAAAAGGAGAAGTGATAACTTCTACGAATTTAGAGTGGATTACAAGAAATTCTTCCAAATAGCTATATGATTACTTCATAGATAAAAACCCCTGCGCATTGAAATATGTCATATGCATCCTTATTTGCACACCTACACATAAGAATTTGAGGTTGAGGAACACATCAAGAAAATGTCGAACATTGATATTATTTGGCTGTGTTAGTAAATACTGCGTTGATTACTCAGCTCTAAATGCAGCAATGATCCTAGAAAAGTCCCTGTTTTGATAGAATTTGATGAATTGCTTTGAGATTGCCTCTCTTTCCCATGCTTAGCTTGAAGTTGGGAAACCTAGAGGGAGAGAGAAACATGTATGGCAGACACCATTGTAGATGGTCATCAGTGTTTGTGGCACCGAGGCTTAGTTCCCATAAGAAGATTTTGATCTTTTTAGGGTAAGAGCCTTACAAAACGGTGTGATAAAGCTTTTTTTTTTTTATTGGGGGTCATTTGAGCTCGTGTAATTAACCATAAGAGATTTTATTGTATAGCTGTTAGAGGGATCTAAAGGCTAGGTCCATACATCTTGACAGGGATGGAGACTGACAGTAGATATAAGATTTGATGACGAAGCCCATTCAACAATCTTCAACTTGTGAAGGTTACGACGGTCCCACGATTCAGTTTCAACAACCCATACATAAAAAATTATGCTATTTGGGTGAAGGGCAAGGTGAAAGAGCCAAGGATAACTGAAGGATAGAATGTTGCAACCGAAAATCACCTCCTAACCTTGCCACAACATCTAGCTCTTGCCTTATTCATGTCTAAAGACACCATTGGAGAGATCGTAGACCGAAGTAAGCCAAAAGGAGAAACCATCTGCCAAAGAAAGATGAACAGAAACAGTAAAAAGGCCATGAATGACCTCCAAGTTTGTAAAGTCATGCTAGCTCCACATAATGAGAATTTTGCCAGAAGAGTCAATTGCATCAATAGCTGTCCAACCAATAAAGAAGGAACTTTAGATAGATTTAATGTGAAAGTAGTCAACCTGTGGAAGCTTGGTTTTTTGAAGAAGAAAAATACCAGGGCATGTTGAAGGATCAATCTTTTAACTAGAGCTCTTTTTCTCTAGGAGCATAATCTGCGGACATTTTAAGAGAAATTTCATTTATTATTCTGTTGTTCCTCCATAATGGTTAACATGACAGGTTTATCATAGTGGATGGTAGATTGTAAATTTTGTAGTTCTCTCTATAGTTCGGGTTTTTCGCTGTTAATGTGAGGGGGGCTGGATGGTGTAGCCATGATGCAAAGGCCAATAGGTTTGATGATTGCAACTAATTCGCTTAAGGTAAGAGTTTGAAAGGATTTTGAGGAGGATGAGGCTTGGGTCTGAGTTGGTGAAAATGGTATCGCTGGGTTGGTTAGGAGGTAAGTAGAAAAAGGATTTTCGGTTGGGTGGCTCTAGTATGGTGGATGGAAATGGGATGGGTTGTGTATGGTAGGTGGAAGGATGGAGAGAGGTTGTTGTTGGACACCATCACCTTGGTTGTGGGCCGGACTAGATAAATAGCCTTCAGTGTTGGAGCCCATAAAGGTTGTGGATTGGGCATGTTCAGTAGTGGAATGATATTCTTTCAAATTGAGGGTGGTAATGGGGCTTGCATTAAGAGTGATGGCAGAGGATGGATCCAATGAGGAAGGGGAAAGGGATGGAGAGGGGTTGGGACATGGGTTGTGTCGGAGGAGAGGTATGGTGAAAATTTGTTTAGTTGTAGAAGGAGGTGTTCCAGTGGTAGGGTAAATCGGGGTGTGTAAATGGGAAGATGGCGAGAAGACTGCGACAGTGGGTGGAGGGGCATAAGTGGGAAGAGGGAGGGTGTGGGGTGGTGGGGTAGGAGTTTGAAAAAGAGTATTGGTAGTGGAATGTGAAGAATTGGTGGTATGTGGAATAATAGAAATGGAAGGAGAGTGGGTGGAGGATGGTGGGGTAGGAGTTGGAAATTTTTTATTGGTAGTGAGTGTGAAGGTATATTGGAATTACTTGGGGATTCAGTGGTTGGGCTGAATGGTAGGTAAACTAAAATGAATTTTTTAGTCAAGGGAGAAAAGGATAGGTGAATTAATGGAGGAACAATATGCATACCTTGTAAACTGGGTAAGTTGGTTTCTGCTGGAATTTGTTCAGTGTCCGTGTTGTTGGCCATAGTAGTATGTTGGGTGTTTTGACGTAATAGTGGGCCCCGGTCTGTTGTAGAGCGCTGGCAAACAATTTGGATAGTGAGAGGGAATCAAGCTACCTCCGGTGGGATAAGTAAAGAGGCTGAAATGAATCCCACGAGATTTGGTTTGATTTTCATTCAAGCGGCCATAAGTTTTAGACCTCTATCAGTTTGGTTTGCCGTTGTAAGGAAACCTCCAAAATAATTGCCAATAAATCTGCAATTTTATCATTCCAATGGGTAGGAGGGAGGTCAGCGATCTCAGTCCATCCTCCATAAGAGGTAGTGACTCGGCGTTGAAAGGCTGATTGGTCATTTGTGGGCTGAAATATTAATCAGAAGGAGCCATAGAGAGCCCAGTCGGTTCGTTGCTCAAATTTGTAGCTAAGGTTGCATCAAATAGGTGAAGAAGGGCTTTGACGAGTTGGATAGATTTAATGATACAATTCTGGGAGACTGAGCATGGATATTCTTTCTGATTTCGGTTCAAGAGTCATGTAGATGGTAGTGTTTGTCGATGACCATGGATGCCCAACATGTTGTGGAGACAAAGTCGATCGGGTAGGGATGAGGGCTTCTGTTGTGTTTGGCTGTCTGTGCGACTGTTCTTTAGTAACCACAGCATATGATTTTGACTTCTGCTTTTGTTGGGTAGGTTCACCATGAAAATCGGACAGTAGTGAGAAGAAGAAGAACCAGCCTTGTTTCTTTTCCTCCGATGGTATGAAAAATTTGGTTGTGAGTCCTGATTGGTGAAGATGAGAGATTTTTACAAAAAAGCCCTTTTTATTTCCTTTTTTATCCCACCCAAATGGTAGAGTTTTCTTCGGCCAGCTTTTGAAAAAAGGCGTGGTTGCTTGGATCATTGTACAGTGCATTGAAAACATTAGATAGCCAATTCAGGGCCGCCCAGGAGAGATAAATAGAATAGATACAGTTCTTACCTTGTTCGGAGATCTTTGCTACAGATCCCTTTGATTCATTGAGTGTGGTGGAGAAGATTTTTTGATCAATGTGTATTGACTGGGTGATGGTAGAGCTTAAGGTTGTTGGGCAAGGGAGGAGGCCTGGTGGTCTGAGCTAATTATGGGAAGGCGGCGGATGTGTGGGGTTTTTGAGTATTATGGGCTAATTTTGACAATTCGTGGAAAGTTATGGAGCCCTGGCAGCGCCATTAAAAAAGTGACTTAAAAGACTTTTCTACAAGGTTTCTTTGAGCTTCAGTGGTAATTTAAAGACTCCTATTCTGATTATGTTCACTAGGAGGGTTAAAATGGGAAATTGGGTGACTGAGCTAGTCAGTTGTGCATGTTCCTTATATGAGTAAAAGAGACACGTGATGGTGGGTAAGGTATTGGTTATTTTGGAAAGGACAAGCATATGAAGACGTTCAAGACCCTCTCGAAAAATTATGGGTGATCTTTCCCAATTTTTCTTAATCAGTGTAAAAAGCATTCTCCAATGCCTGGCATTATATAGGTTAAGACTTACATTTGAGGATATTGTGTGTTTTTGTTACATACATCAATGCGTAATATTGTGCTGCATGGACACATGCAGAACTTGTAAAATGACTGCTGAAATTTCTCTCCCCCCTTTACTCTTTTTGGGTGTTTCTTTAGGTATTTGAGATTCTAAAGTTGTTTGTTTATTAATTTAATTTAATTTAATTAATTGCTTTGAATTTTATGTCCTTATTTATGCAAGTTCTATTAAGAAGTTGAAGCATCAAATATTGCAGATCTTGAGGGCAAAACAGACCTTAAAATTCGGGTTTTGGAGGTTGTAGAAGAATTGAGGACCAGACGAGCTGACAAACAGGTACATCATATGATAATTTTGGATTGAAGCAGTTGAAACTTTTTGTATCTATGTTTATAATTTTAACCATGGTATATGTTTTTTTTTTTTTTTTTTCCCGTTTTGTTAACATTCAATGTGAACTATCTAACACTTGAATTTATTTTTTAACAGTCCATGCTTCTTTTAGATGCTTTCAACAAAGATAGGGCATCTTTGCCTCAACCTCTGCCAAACCCACCACCTTTGGCTCCTCTACCTGTTGTAGCTCCTGATCCTCGTACGCAAGAGATGATAAATGAGAAGTTGAAAAAGGCTGAGGAACTCGGTAAGTCTTGTTCAACAAACACTAGGTTGTGTTGTGAATTTACTTCTCGAGTAATAAAGTATAAATTGTTTTTATTGGGTTCTATTTATCTTATCATGTTCTTTTGGTGAAAGGATGGATAATTATTGAAATGTAATTGTGAGGAGTTGAATAGTTTGTTGGGGTGTTTTTTCAGTTTGTTTCTTTGCAAAGGGATTGGAAGTTCATTTTTTTGTAGTTCTGGTAATTAGAGGTGTTGATTCATATTGTTCTCTCCTGCAGGTGAGCAAGGAATGATTGACGAGGCTCAAAAAGCACTGGAGGAAGCTGAAGCACTCAAGAAGGTTAGTCCCTGACCCTGATTCCCTTAGCAGTGATAACAGAAATCAATGTTTTTTACTTATATGGATGTATTTTTTAAGGATCTTATTTCTAATCGTACTTCTGGAATAAACTGTTGGTTATGGTGTTTTAACTTTGTTCAATTTTGATTAGCTGCCTGCTAGGCAGGAGCCAGTGGTGGATTCATCCAAATATACAGCTGCTGATGTGCGAATTGTGAGTCAACTTTTTCTCTCGAATCCTCCTCATCTCTCTGGCAAAACATGATATCTTTATTTTGTATTTAAAATCTAATTTAGTACTTACAATATGAAATGCAAAAGAACAAATATTTATGCATGCCATGGTGGAACTATGCAATTTCATTTTAGGTGTGATTCATGTCCCAATGCGGATGCGCCAGATTAGTGGTAGTAGGATGAAACTTCTTGCGTTGATATGGCTTTTCGTGTCATCAATGCAGTGGTTTCTTATATATAAGTATATATATCATAAATGGTCATGGAGTCCATGCAAGAGGGATACTAAATTCTTTTTGTGGGAAGGGTTGATATGGGGAAAGATGACCCTCTTGTGAGTGTGGAGGTGGTGGGAAAGTCAGTGAATACTGAGAGTTCAGAATTAGGAAATTTAAGGGCTTATAGCAAAGTCTTTTTGGCTGAATGGCTTTGGTGATTCCTATTGAGTTTGTTTATCTTTTGGTATATGATTATAACAAGCAAGTACGACTCATCCTTTTGAGCGGATGTTGGGTGGGGTCAGAGGCACCTACAAAAACCTACGAACAATGTCTAATGAACTTCCATTCTCTCCACATATGGTTCATTGTTCTTGAGGTGACGGGATGGAAACATATTTGGGAGGATAACTGGGTAGACTAGTCCAATTTGGTTTACATTTCTTCGTTCACATTGCTTGAGCACTTTGAGAAATCGCATGGTAGGTGATTCTTTTGCTCTTTTCAAGAGCTCTCCCTCTTCATCACTTGGATTTTGTAGCTTTCATAGTTGGTAGGGGAGTGTAAGATTAGATTGTGGAGCCTTGACCCTATAGGGGCTTTTATTATAGCTCATTCCTTCATGTTTTGTTGATATCATGTGCTTTCTGTGCATTCGTGTTGTCCTCTTTTTGGAATGTGGAAATTTCAAAGAAGGTTAGTTCTTTGTTTGGCATACTACCCATTGAAGGTTAGTTCTTTGTCTGGCATACTACCCATCAAAAAGTAAGCACTTCAGATGGGAGTTGTGCACCTTGATAGGGTCGTTTTGTTGAATTCTTTATTGACAAGCAAGGAAAACCTAGATCATGTTCTCTGGAGCTGTACTTTTCCTCCGTTTCTTTGGAAATATGTTTTTACTGAGTTTGACTTCTAGGTTGATATATAGTAGGTACAAAGATTACAGGGAGATGATCAAGGAGTTTATCTGCTATTCTCCAGTTCAAGATTATAGGAGGTTTTTGGGGTAAGCAGGGGTTTGTGCGACCTTGTGGGGTTTATTGGGGAGAAACAATAATTTTTGTGGCATTGAAAGGGGGTCCATGTGTCATTTGGTCCTTGTTAAGTTATTTCTTTTTGGGCGTCATTGACACAATCTTTTTGTAGTTATATGTTAGCACTTGTATATTCTTATAACAAGTATGTTAGCTCTTATATTACTTGACCAAAGTCCCTCTTAAGCGGGAACTCCTCTTGTGGGCTTTTTCTTGGATGCCCTTTGTACAAAGTTTGGTTCTTTATTAGGAAAAAAAGCTCTCCTGATTTTGAAGAGCCACATTATAAGAGATAAAATAAGCAGATGATTTACACTTAGACCAAGTAAAGCAACAAAAGTAATCCAAGAAAACTTCCCAATTATGCTTCTTTTTTACAAGTATTCTTTGGTTTCTTTCATTCTGAAGGTCCAAAATAAAAGCCCACACAATGTGCAGCCACGTGATATGATTCATCTCTCAGAGGAGAAACTTGACTACTTTTGGATAATGGTCCTTCCATGTAGCCTTTGCAAGGATAAGATCACATAAGTCTTCCTCTTTGGGCATATTAAGGAGGAGATTTTATGGAGAAAGCACCATTATTTTCAGCCACCCTCACCCATTTTTCCTCTTGGGATGTGAGTTTTGATCTGACCAAACGATGATTTTTCAAGATGAAAATTTCCATGTTTCATTTAAAAAGAAGACAGTTTCAATAATGACTAAGAGATCAAAAGTTCAATCATGGAGCCTTGAATTATAGCCTTGTACCCAAACGCTCGTAAGCTGGCTCGGACAGTCACGAATATAAAAAAAATCCATGGTCCATTGGCAGAATTGAAGAGGATCTTCCGGGATAAGCATAGAACTGATGTCTATAACATCAATATGTTTTCCCCAAAAAAAAACATTCTTTTCATTGTCATACTGCAAAATCCATTTGGTGAAGAGAGCTCCATTTCCACCATCAAATGTGAATGCCAATACCTTCATTGTCCAGGGAAGGATGGCATTTTCCTAATTTACAATTTGGAGGCTAGACACATCTTTATCACCCCTCCAAAGAAAGTTTCTAAAATTGTTGGAGCAGCTTTGTTTGGCATCAGGAAAAAGGAGAAGTAATGAGTAGGGAGGTTTTTGATAGGGTAGCTCAGAGGAGAGTAACTCCTGACTTTGGAATGGAGAATGAGGATCAAGGTGATATTTTTTTCTCTTTTGTTTTTTTTCTTTTTCTCCCAAAATTTTCGATGATTGGGACTAAAAGAAGTGAACTGATGAGGCTTGTTTAGAGGAGATCTAAATAAGTGTCTGGCCACTTTTCAACCTGCAACCGAGCCTCTGAGCAACGGATTCAAGCATAGAAGGCTTCAAATTCACCTCAATAACCTCTAATTTTTTCCAATTTAAGTTCAAACCGAAGTTCTCCAAAATTATGGAAAACATCAAACAATTTTTTGAGAGCCCCAAACTCGTGAGATTAAAAAAGAATCATGTTGTCTATTAAATGAAGGTGACAAATGAAAATGGACCTTCACCCTTCACCATAGCCTAATTAAACCACCTCTTCTGCTTGAACATAAGCCTACTAAACCAGTTCACATCAATATTGAAAAGAAAAGGGGGAATGGGTTACCTCAGATTCTGTCCTACCCTGAGGCCTTCCGTGGATAACAATAGAAATTTTTGTTAAATGAGATTCAGCCCTTACCCATATAATCCTAGTGGTGCCTTTTTCTGTCTCCTTGTTCCAAAACCATTTGTCATTAAGATCACTTTGCATAAGGGAAGCGTTGAGGATTTGTTGCCCTTTAATCAATGCTAATTGGAAAATTCATATTAGTGTAGGGTGGATTTTTAAGTTTTTCAATCATTTTTGATTGTATATGAGATTTATAATATAGGTTGAAGTCTATTTTAAATTTCAAAGCATTTAAATTTATTTATACCCTACGTAATGTAATTTCATTTGTTTTGTATCTACCCAGACGGATCAAAAGCTGCGTGTGTGCGACATCTGTGGGGCATTTTTAAGTGTTTATGACAGGTAAATCTGACTCTATAAAGTGTGCATGTTCTTTTGATGATCAAGCCTTTCTAAGGAAAATGTAAAGTTAGTCTTTGGGGTTTCCAAGTGCTCAGTTTTGACCCGACAATTATACCTCCTTTTCCCCAGCAGGCTCTTGGGCCCAGTTTTACGAGGATAACTTTTCCAGCTAAAGACTGTGCGTTATTTCTGTTTATATTTGTGGATATGCTATTGTTCCTGAGAATCTTATGGGGAACCATGCATTACATTGTTTTTTCTAATTTTCAGAATGAAAGTAAATTCATGATTTTTTGTTTTGAGTGTTAGACCATTTTAATTTCTTTTTCTTTCAGTGATCGTCGTTTGGCAGATCATTTTGGAGGAAAACTTCATCTCGGCTACATGCAAATACGTGAAAAGTTAGCAGAGCTTCAGGTTAGATGATTTTATTTGTGTTCATGTTATTACCCATTTTTGGTTGTATATATACATCATTCAAGGGGGAAACAAAGTAGAAAAAAAAGATTGCCTTTATTTTAATCATTTGTCCAGAAAATGTGTTAATGGTTAGTTCCGTTGGGTCTGTTTTTGGAGTTGTGTATTTAAGTTGGTACTGTGAATGGGTTCAGGTGCTGCTATATGTTTCAAATTCTACCATAGAGATTCTGAGTTATTACTTTATCTGTGAGTTTTCCTTTCCTTAAGAGACAAATGGGTTTTTCTTTTGTGACACATTTTTGTGAAGGATATGGCAACCTCTTTGAGGACGCCTTCAGAGGATAGCTTGGATATTATTTTACAGTTTACTTGATGTGACTAGTTCCCCTGGTGTCTATTTCTTGAATGGCATTGGTGGAGTGCCCAAACCACAGAGTAAGTGCAAGTTTCTGATTGCTAGTGTTTTCTCAGTATTAGCAAGAGGGCAGTGGCTAAGCCTGTGTTAAAGGCAGAAATTGTGAACCCCTGGAGCCAATAAAAGTAGAACTAGTCTTCGAGAAATGTATTTTTTTTCCACAAGAAATAATTTCATTAAGAAATCTTTATCAGAATTCTGTAAAATGTTGCAAGATAAAATTCTCTGTTTTTTCTTTAGAAAAAGAATACTAGAAAAATTACCTACAATGTAGTACCTCTAACTTAATATGAGCTGTTAGTAAAACTGAGGATACAATTCATGTTAACCTAGAATCATCCTAGTTATTACTCCAGCTTTGAAAAGAACTTGCTCAGGTAACGAAACCTTCCTGGCAGGAGGTACGCTTAATACAATTTGTAGTTTTGGATTTACTTGTAATACAACCATTAGTTTCAGGGATTCAAAGCCTTTCTCTAGTTATTCTATTCCAGACATTTGTTTGAATTGGAATGCTTTCATATTTCCTGCTTAATTTAGTTTATATCTTTTAGTTGAACATTTATTTTAGTTTCTATATTATTATATTTTGAGCGTTAGATTCCTTTCATAATAACAATGAAAGGTTTTGTTTCCTTCTTAAAAAAGCAAAAAAAAAAAAAAAAAAAAAAATGTAAGTATGCAATTTTCAATTGGCTATTAGAGCCTCAGTGGAGTTGTAATGGAGTTTTCTTTCTTTCTTTTTTCTTTTATAATATATGCATATTTATTAAATCCTATAAGAAGCCAAGCCTTCTATTGAGAATCAGAATGATACAAGGGAAATGATGTTATTTGCCATTGAATTACCATGATGTGTGGTTTCAGTTGTATTTCTTGTCACTTTGTTAGGAAGAAAGAAACAAAAGCCGCAAGGTTGATCGACATGATGATCGACGGTAAATGTTCTTATTCTTGAATCTTTTTAAATGTTAAGATACCATATTGGTCTCCATGGTTTTGATTTCATTCTCTTTTGGTCCCTAAATCTTCAAATGTTCACTTTTAGTCTCTTCCTTTCTACAAATTCTAAAATTAATTCATGCTGTTAGTTTATTGTTAATTTTTTGTCAAAAAACAAAAAATAGTCTATGTTAGAATTTTTTTTTCTTTTGGAAAAAGAAACAAAACTTTTTATCAAGAAAATGAGTGATGCTCGGGGATACATAAAGAGAATGCAAAAAGAAACAAAAATACTGCATACAAAAAACATTAGATAGCTAAACAACATGACAAAGTTAATTGCTGAAAGCCAAAGCTTAATGGTGTTCTTAAAAACAGTCCAACAGCTATTAATATCTTGAATTGAGACTCCTTTGAAGGATATGGTGAGATGTCATCAAGAAGAAGCTCTAAATTGGCCTTAAAAATATATTTACATAGCATCTATTCTTGCATGAAAATTATTGTTATTATTTAATAAATTTTAATAAAATTTAACTTTGGAGGACTAAATTTAAAATTTATTGGAAGTATTAGGACTAACTTAAAGATGTATTGAAAATACAAAGACCAAAGTTGGACAATTGATTATTATAGAGACCAAAATGGTATTAACTTTTTTTAATAATTTTTTTAAAGGTGGTACGTTGTTCATTATCTAAATTCTTTTCTTTCAGATCAAAGGAGCGTAGCAGAGAACCTGATAGAGAACCTAGTAGAGATCGTGACCGTGGTGATAGTCGTGACCGTGGAAGGGATAATGACCGTAGGAGCAGGGATCGTGATAGGTATCACGATCGGGATCGTTATGATCGAGAGCGCAACAGAGACCCAGATCGCTCTTATGATTCTAGAAGTCGTCGCCGTTCACGCTCACGATCAACAGACCGGGAACGTGCAAGGGACTATGATCGCCACAAGTACTGTTTAGTGACCATATCAACTTGTGCTGTGTATCGTTTGCTTTCGTTGGTCATCGTTCATATTTCACACCTTGCGCAAAATATGTGTTTTTTCTCTTTTGAAACGATACAAAACTATCTTGTTGAATTAATAAAATGAGTCTAATGCCCAAAATACAAAGAAACAAACAAGGAGAACAAATACAATCGAAAACTGAAAAGACAAACAAACGACTGGATTTGACCCCTGAAAACAACTGGAACAAGCAAAGCAAAATGTCTCCTTGGGTTCAAATTATTTTTATCACATCTACCAAGTATTGATAATCAACGTTGTAAGGTCAAATAACTCTGTGATAGTTGATGTGCATGTCAGTTGACTTGAATATTCATAGTTGAAGATAGTGATTTAGAATCTTTAGATTTCATCAATACATATTATGCATCTTCTCTCCCGTGAGTTATACTAAGGATTGGTAAGTTGCAAGTACTTTGCATTTGTCTTAAAAAATCTTCTGCATTTTTTAGAGGTACTATTTTATATTTTGTTCTCACTGCTTCTGGGGATATTTAGGAATTAGGACCTTGGATGCTTTTCACTACCTGCTTAGTTCATTAGTTCATTGCCTGCTGCATACATATGTGGTTTGAAGCCATTTTAATATTAGGTTAGATACTCAATATTTATTTTTTCTTATTAAATTTTTTATACCACATGGAGGTCATGAGTTTTTTTGTATATAATCAGTCTGTCCCTTTTCCCCTGATACCATTTCCCTCCCTCGGTTCTTATGCATTTTAACTTTTTGTGCAGGCGCCGTGACCGGTACTAAACAGTTGCTGATCTAACGGACGTGAAAGTACAGGTTCATGGCCTGTTTTTCTTACTCTATTTTGAGTGCAGTTGGCTGTATCCTCTCTAATGATTTTATATCGACCGTCAGAAGGTTATGTTGACAGTACTTTTGAGAGGTATGGCTGTACTGATTACTGGAATTTGATATGTAGCTGTTAGTAGAGTAGTTTTTTTGAGGTTTACTTTTCACATATAATCAAAGGTTATGGGATACATCAATTTTTCATATGATCATTTTGTAGACTTCATAACAGGATGTAAGTTGGTAAGATTTGACATATAACCATCTGTTTCATGTATTAAGAACCTATAGGCAGGCCTGATAAACGATACTTTTCTAATTTATTGTTCTTCATTTTGCATTCATGTTTATCTGCAGTAAATGTAATATACATATTTATTGTTTCCAAATGGTATCTAACTCATAATTTGAAGAATTGTTAGGAAATTACTGCCACATGCTCTGGAACATAGTTTTGGAATAAATTTGTTTTGAAACGGTATCTGACGCGCATTACAAGTTCAACACTAGAATATTGTCTAGAAAATGGATAACTAGAAAGAAAGAGAAAATTGATTGGAAGGTGTGGTACAGTTTAAGTTTGAGTTTTTGAAGTAATGTGCAGTAAGCATGGAAGTGAAAGGTACAGATTGAGTTGCAATAAAAGAAACAGGTATGTTGACGTTGGTTGCTGGAAAGTTAGCCACACGGTTGCTGTAAGTATCCGTTTCCAAGTTTTAATTTTGCGAAAACAGATCTTCAAATATAAGATATGCTTCACTTGAAACAATTTTGAAACCAGTAGATTGTTGTAGCAAAAGCCACAGTAACCACATTTTTGTGTCATTGAATACTATTTACACGAGGAATGGGTTCTGTTTTTTTCTTTCCCTTCACCAGTGGCTCCAAATTGTGTTTCTTTTTCACTTTTGAATGAAATGCTGTGTCATTTCAAGTTTGCTGTTGAGTGAACATATGGGATCAACATGGTGAGCCATTCTTGGTTAAAGGGTAAATGAAATTTGGATACTCATAAAAAACTACATTAAAGAAAAAAAAAAGGATATGTAGAAGACTTTTACCTGTAAGGAAGATCTGATACTTAGATTCTGGTTGTTTAGATTGACTTTATGTCTAAAAATACTATTTCCTAGCATTTAACAAAGTACATAGAAAGTCGGTTTAAATATAGTGCTGAGTAGAGGAATTAGTAAACCATAAATTTAATAAATGTCAGTTCATATTTTGATAATATTTTGATAAGTAGCAACATGGTTGTAAATGTCATTAATGCCCTCAGTTCAAATTGATTAAATTCTTTTTCTAATTAAAAATTGCAATTATTTTTTATTTGGAACAGAAAAAAAGAAAGATTGTTTCAAGTTGAGTGGCAACAAGTAGAAAAATAGTTAATTCCAATATAATTGAAAAAGAAAGAAAAATTTAGAAGTAAAGTATGATTTGTTCTGAAAAGAAGTGTGGGATTCCGTATGTGTTAGTAATTGAAGAACAATCAAAGTAAGGGAAATTAGATGGAAGGATTTGATAGAAAATATAGAAAGTAATTCATGTTTACACATACGTGCACTCAAAATTGATATGGAATTGGAGTAAAATAGCAAATTTGGACGTCTCTTTGATTTTTGGCAAAAGAAAAAAAAAAAACTTTAATTCTCGGAAAAGATCAAAAGATTTTTTTCATAAACAGAAGAAAAAAGGTTGATTAACCAATTTTTAAGAAATAGTGGAGATTTTGTTTATGTTGAATTATTAGAAATATGAATTGATTTTATTTGTTTTAATTTACTAAAAAATTCAATAGTTCTTTTCATTAGTTTAAAATTATTTATTTTCCGAAAAGGAAGATAGATTGAAGTGTGTGTGTTTGAAAGATTTGTCTCCATTTACTTTGAAATTTGAATCTTTTATATTAGATTTGATTTAATTTTACCGAAAGGATTTGATCTTTTATTTTAAAAATATCAAAATATTCGTTTCTATTCAAAGATTAAAAGATTTTTTAGAATATGGTAAAGATTTGGTTCAATTGTTTCTATTCGAATTAGATTTGATTTAACCACAAAAATTAATTAATAAACTTCAGAAGATAGTAAAGATTAATGTTTTCCATTATACAATGTAGAGTTTGAAAATTTCCGTATTTGTTATGAGTGCAAAGTAAGGATGATATTTTGTAGTACATGAAATGAAAGTTCAGATATCAGGGGACGATGAGTGGCAACTTACGTATTCTAGTTTGAGAGCCACTGCATTGATTGAGCAAGTTAAGGCTTCTTTTTTGGCTGGAATAGCTTGAATGTGGAGAGAGAGAGAGAGAGTGTTTGGACTGTGTATCAGAATTGCAATACTCATTCAAAAGTAATTGCCTTGAGTGGGGTTCTTCTAATTGTCGAGAGGGTCTCAAGTGGGGGTTACTTTTCATTTCTTATTTTTTACATTTGTATAATTAGTTTTTTAAATCTAGAAAATATTATTTAAATCTATCTTAGAGTATAATTCAACAAAATAAAAATAAAAATTGAAGTCAGAAGTTGAAAAGACCTTTCATAATTATAAAGGTCAAACATAGTTAAATGTATGTTGGAGAGTCCATAATTATAAAGTATGATTGATTGACAAAGAAAAAAAAGAAAAGAAACAAAACGTTAGTTATGGTCTAACTCTTTATAAACAAAAGTGGTCTTTCGAAAAAGAGTTAATGAAAGTTAATTGTGTTGTAATTTCTTCAAATACTCTCATTCGACTTCTAAAAAAGAAATCCATAATTATAAAACAAGATTGGTTGGTAAGGAAAATAGATGGTAAAAAAGTTAGTTAATTTATGTATTTCTTCTTTATAAGATTATTTTTTTCCCCAAAACTTTAGCATTGAAGTTAATTATTCCATGACCGTGTTGGCGCGGGAAGAAATAAGGAAAACTATGAGATAAGTGATATGCTAGGGGTGTAAAAGAGTTGGGTTGGGAGGTGTTCTCAATCCAATTCATATTTTTGGGTTGGTTGGGTTACCGATCCAAATAATCCGAATTAAGTTTTCAATTCAATCCATAAAATATGAGTTATTATTATTATTATTTTTGTTTATAAATTTTTAATGTTTGTAAATGAAAATCATCGAGCATAAATCAAATATGTTTTCGATCAAGTTAAGAAAAAAAAAAACTCTCGAAACTCATAAGATTGTTTGGGTTGAGTTAACTCGGAATTTTCAACCTGAGACCTAATCCCAAAAAGAAAAAAAAATTCAATTCAACTCAACTCATATCATATAGGTTGGCTAGTCCGGGTTTAAGGTTATTCTTACACCCCTAATTGATGTTGGGATAACTTTTTAGTTAAACAAAGACGTGGAAATGTGACAAATTCTTTGGTCTCCCGTTGTTTGTTTAGAAAAATCGGTTGTTTTTGCTTCTCCCATAGTCTTTTTTTCCAAAGCTTTCCTCACCTAAAATGTGTCTTTGTCGCTTAACCTCTTGTCTTTAGAGGTTTTCTTGACATGGTTGGTCATCCAACCATACTCTACGCTTAACACTTGTGGCATACATTTAGCCTCTTTCCACACATTGCTAACTTCTCTTTGGCCGCCTAACACCAATACTTAGTCAAAATTCTTTCTTCAAGGCCACCTTGGTTATGGTGACACACAAACCATGATACTTGGGTAACAACCAACTTTTAATAAGATTTTCTTTTCATCTTTTCTACTAAACTCGAAACAAACATCAACTTTCACTTCCTCCACCATAGTTCTTGAAAGACTTAGGGGTACTTAGGTCCAATGTTTACACAACATGAGCAAATACAATCCAAGAGATAGAAAACAAAGAAGCAAAAGTCAAAGAGAAAGTAAAACAAACCATAAGACAACCAACAAAAGACATCAAACTCCCCCTTTGGCTTTGAAAAAAACAAACTAAGTAGAAGCATCAACGAGTTCTTCTTCATCATCACCAAATCAAAGTAAGATAGACCAACAATTTGGAGACTTCATGTGCTCAGAAGCACGATCAATAATGTTAGTAAGAGATTGAAGTTCTTTCAAGAGATAATGTAAAAGATGACAACTAAACTAGGGAGTAGTGAAGTCTTGGTTGGGGGCTTTAACAGAAGTGCTAGAAGATGGTTGTACAATGTCTATAACACGATGCCCTTCAAACAATTTGTAACTGATATACAACAAGCCAGGATTAAATCAAACATGCTCATTAGGAGATAAGAGATCATGTTTCTAAGATAGAAGAGTGCCACATATCAGTTTGGGATAAGTAATAGAAAGATGCAAAGAAAAAGAACCATTGTGCCTCTTTAGCTGATTGGTTACAAAGCTTCTATCGTCGAAGGTGGAACATCTGCCAATCTGATAGATCGTAGTAGACAGAGAAAGAGATACCCTTGTTATGGTGAGATGATGTGCACCAATTTGTCACACCAATGCAAAACAAGATAGCATATTTGGCACTTAAATCAACAAACGCAAGTAAATCCAGATTTTTGCCAATTTTTTCGTAGACAGCCTGTCAATTCAAACATAAGATCCTTCACTGAGGATATGAACTCATGCATTCTCTGAGGCACACTTTTATTTAGAAATTGGTTGATGATAGTAGTTGTAAAAACAAAGCAATGACCACAAACATGGACCCTTCGATAATCAAGAGAGTTGATATCATCAAAGAATGAAGACGAATTAATTGCAAACTCTCTTACAAGCGTAGGATAGAAAGGACCAAGGTTAGTGACAGTCCTAACTATATTAGTTTTCACAAGAAGCTCCACGATCTCCAAGTAGACTTGAGCTTTTTCAAACAGTTCTTTCTTTGGAAATATTTTTCTCTTCACTACATACTTCCAGAGGGTTGTACTTTTTATAGAATGGAAAAGAAACTCCATCCAAAATAACATATGGAATTGACTTAGTAGGTAGTTTCTTCTTGCAAGTCGTAGTAGCAACACAGGTGGAAGGACCTTGAACACTCTGACCTTCTTCATTAGATTCTTCAACAAAACCCCACTCTTTTTCCTGTTCACTAGATTCATTCTCATCTTGATCATGCATAAGTTATTTTTTATTATTTTCACGCTCATCCATGGAAGTATCAATAGTTAAATTATCAGTATTACAATGAACAAACTTCTCATCTCTTTTCCTCAAAAGTATCAAAGGACGTAACAACATCATGAAAGATACTCTCCTTTTTGGATATCTGATCTTGAAGAGGAACATCATCATCATATGGCTCATCATTCTAACTCAATTCTTTAGGACCAAAACATCATTGATGAAAATGGTCAAAGCTGTAAAAAGTTAAAATGTTGACTTTTGACTTTGAAAAGTACTTTGTCTGGGTTTATATTCAAATGTGATTTGAATTTTTTGGAGAAATGAATGCGGATTCATGCTTGGAAGATCTCGTATTTTGAGCTTCTGAATATGAATCCACGTTCATATTTTAAATATTTAAATTACATTTAAACATAAAACTCTATGTCAAACTGGTAATCGACAACTATATCACATATATTCGTCGATTTCTCTCTCTTTACCTAATTCGAACAATTCAAATTATACCATCATATTGTTATAAGTTAATTCCATATGAGTGAGTAGGGGAATCTAATGGGCTTATAGATCATGGGCTCCAATGATCCGACTGGCTAACCCTTTTAAACTAAACTAATCAACATTCGATAACCAACAGGTCATTCTACTAAAGTCTCGTAGTTGCACTCCCCTCACTATAGATATGATTGTGTCTATCTGATATAACTATGATCAGTAAGTTAATCCCTCACATGTTGTTCGTAACCTAGGCTAGGTCAAGATACCATTTTACCATCGAGATTACTTCTTGTTCCTTAAATCCTAATGATCCACTATTGAACAATTGGTTTTAGGTCCAACTATAAACCGAATCCTTATCGAACCAATGAGAGGGTGAGGCTCCTTGTTCAAGACTTGGATTCAGTTCTTAAAGGAACAACCTATCCACTAACGACCCTAGAACAGGTAGGAGTGAATTTCATATTGCACCGCCCTATGTCTCTAGCTATCCATCCGATCTTATTCTTAAAATGAGAGGTTTATTGGGTGGTCCTCACCTATGCAGATCTAAGGATAACTTCGTTTAAATAGAAGTTCATAGTTAGCTTAGAAATAAGATTAAGTTACCTAGGTCATGAATAATCGAAATAATCAGTTTTATGCAGTCAACAATGTTATAACTTAAAAGTGACTATTTCATGGTCCCAGTTTTACGTAAACACTTTTCATAGGATGTCTCCACTTCCATGTCTTTACATAAATTATTCACGATTTCATTGTTTGTACTAATAATAAGAGTTTTGTGAACATTCACTAACATCATCACAAACAAATTAAAGGGCAATCTATTTATTCTTTTTATTCTACTTTTCCTCAAATGACAATTCAAAAGTGAAGAGCGAAGTGACTATTTCATGGTTCCAGTTTTATGTAAACTCTTTTCATAGGATGCCTCCACTTCCATACCTCTACGTATATGATTCAAGATCTTATCGTTTGTACTAATAATCAAAGTTTTGTGAACATTCACTAACATCATCACAAACAAATTAGAGGGCAATCTATTTATTCTTTTTATTCTACTTTCCCTCAAATGGCAATTCAAAAGTGAAGAGTGACCTAATTAGCTCATCCACATTCATAAATGAGATGTCTTGAGTTTCCTTAATTGCAGTGACTTTCACGTTAAAACGTTTTGGCAGGAAGTACAAAACTTTTCTAACAAGCTTTTTCAGGCATGTTTTCTCCAATAAAAAAATGAGATATCTTGAGTTTCTTGAATCGACAAAGAAGAAAAAAAAAAAAAGAAAAAGGAACATGTAGGACTAATTTGCAGAATCTTGGAAATAATTAATTTGCAGACTCAACAACATTTGAGACATTAGCGGAGACAAGCACACTCTAATACAACTTATGAGACAATTACAGAACAACTCAAGAAGAACAACTCAAGAAGAACAACAAGGAAACATAAAAAGTATATTAGCCCATAGAAAAGGCACTAACACTCTTCTTCTCTCCGCATTCTCAGCTGGGGAAAGTATCTTTTCACAAACTTTTCAACCATCTGGTCTCAGGTGGTAACATCTTCTACATTCAATTTATTTGCTTATTTCTTGGTATCTTCTTTTAAGGTGAATGGAAACAATGGGAGTCTAATTTCATCCTGAGTAACGTTAGGAAAAGAAAAGATATTGCATATATTAATTAAGGAAGAACAAGTTCTTCAAATGCTTCTGAGTATTTTAATTTCTCCATTAAAACCTCCAAATTGGCCTATGATTTGAATCATCTCAAGCATTAATGGGTTCATTCAAATTAGACTCTTGCATGGTTGGTCACATAATGCTTGGAGCAAAGTCATTTAGATTGGAAGAAGGATAATCTATGATAGGTGTATTTCTATCATGAGCGATGAATATTGGATTCTCAAGCCTCTCCTGACACAATTAAAGACAAATACAAACCAAATTGTTTAACATGACTAAAACACCGAGAGCAACGTAAGTCAACCACATGTCAATAACTTTTAAGTAAGAAGACAAACTTCAAGAGTAGTTAGAAAATAAAAACTAAAACACCAAGAGTTATAGGGAAATTTGAACTACAAGATTAAATCAAGAAAATAAGCTTGTCAGTTCAGATTCCATGCATGTTTATATTAGGACATCGTCAGTGTATGTTATAAGGTTTTATAGACCTAGTCCACAAAGATACCGCAAATATCACAAAAGCTGCTGCTTCAAATAATACAAATACCACAAAAATAAGGGTTACAAATTCCACAAAAATACCCCCAAGAGCTCTTGAAATACAATGAACAGAATCGAACGAAAACCAAAATAATTTCGAAACACCAGTATATTTCACAAACACGTCTAGATCTACAATGGAAAATCTCATAAGTTACTGAAATACCGAACGAAACCCAAATAACAGACCTAAAAAACCAGGAAGACGTGTAGATTGCAATCAAAACTGAGTAGATCAGGTCACTAGATCTTTGCAGATTTTTCTTTGTAAATGGAGTACATATAAAATATTTGTTATACCCCATTTGAAAAAAAATGCGTTCGATTTTATTTATGTCATTCAATCTTCCTTCATTTGATCATTTTGGAATGTTCTAATACTGTTGAACATGCAGAAAATAGGGAGACTAGGATAAAAGTTCATATATGTGATTATGTTAAGAAAACTAAATATTTGAACGCCATAACAAAGCAACCAAATATAATTCTCTAACTCTATAATACATTGCACAAAAACATGTATCTAAAAGGGAAGTTGCCAAAAAGGTCACCACATGATGACACAAAATATATTATCGTCGACTTAGATACACGATTAGTTTTTAAAAAAATGTTTTGGTAGGATATCATTACAAAATATGGTTTCATGAAGAGAAGTATTGATCAAACATGTTTTAGATAAAGAATTTGAAATACTAAAATAAGTTGTTATATCATATGGATGGAATTAAAATGTATATAGATCGGTGTAAAAGATTTTTTTGAGAGATTATAGATTTAGTTAAAGTGTATAAAAAATGGGTGTAAAGATTCTTTCAGAAATTCTTAATCTCATTTTAGAGTTGAATTGTATGAAAACTTTTTTTATTTTATTGCATTTACACAGTTTTCTTGATTTAGACCTTGATGAGACCCATTTCCATATTAGAGCACGTTTGTTTGACAAGAAAAAAAGTGTTTCTTTTAGAAAACTCATATCCATTTAATTTCTGTTAAAAATACTCATTTGTTTGGTTTACTGTACACTCAAAATGTTTCTATAATTAATTAGTGTCAAAGTGCTTTAAAATAAGATTATTAAATATTATAACTATTCTCCGGAGTAATCATCAAAATTGGTCGTTAGAGATAGTCACAAAGGTGGTTGTTTGAGTTAGTCATCAACGACAATCATTAGAAATGTTAGAGAAAAAAAGAAATGGGGTTACAATTTTAACCATTAATAGGTGGGGATGAAGATTATGCTAACTATTGTTGGGCTAAATTTACCCTCACATGATATTAGTTATTTATCAAGTCACATTCTTTTTTTTTTTAAGAAACTAGCTATTATATTTTTGTGGGTTTTGTTTTTTAAAATATAACAATCCGACAACATATTTTCACTGTAAAGAACAATGTTGAAAACGAAAAAAAGTCTACAAGCTCACAATGAAAAATACAAAAAATGTCTAAGTCCACACACGATTAATCGAACACGCGTGCGTCTAATTCTTATTCTAAACCATCAGATACGCGATTGTGTAGGAAATGATACACGATTACGTAGTTCATGATGCACGATTATTAGTTCATGATAAACGATGATTTAAAAAAAAATACCTAGTAAACGATCAGGTAGGTGATGATACATGATTGTGTATAGTTTATGATCCACGAGCATATAATTCATGATACAAGATCAAGTAGTTCATAATAAACAATGGTTTTGAAAAGCCCTAGTAAATAATCGAGTAGATCATGAATACACGACCGTGTAGTTCATGATACACGATTGAAAAATCCTATGATAAGCGATCATGTTGTTCAACATCCACAATAATTTCAAAAAGTAAAACAAAATTAATGATTAATTGAAAATAAAGATAATAATAGCGAAATATAATGAGAAAAAGAGTAATAATAATTGTACAAAAATAATCCTAATTTAAAAATATATATAAAAGAAAAATTGCAGAAGAAGTTACATTTATCAAAATTAATCAATATTTATAATGTTTATGATGCTCATCTTAACCAATCATTTATCTTTATAATATTTTAGATTGAAAATTTGCTTGTAGCATAGTTTTAATAAGTGAGATTTAAATATTTCTACCTGCAATTGTTGAAATAAATAAATAATAATAATCTACCGTATTATAAAATTAAATATTTATATAATAATAGTTGTTAATGATATATAATTTTTTTTTTACGTTGATTGACTCTTTTTAAATGTTCACCTCTTCGGATAAAGAGAGTAATTTTCCTTTAATTAATAGCTTAAGTTTTGGTGACTTAGAATATCAATCAATCAACATGAGACAATTATATCTTTATGAGTTAAATATCGAGAAGTGTGTAGTTCAAACTAAACCACTCGGCTTTTAATACTACGAACGAGTGAAATCTCCAAAAAGAAAAGGAATTAGTCAAACGTGCATGGTTTATTTATTGAACAAATTATTTTCTTTTTAGAAAAGCAAGAGGTTTGAAAAAAAAAAAGAAAGCTTAATATCGACCGCCGCCCTCGTGATTTTGATGGGTAATTAATAATTAATAATCTATGATTGTTTGAGTGATTAATTAATTTGTTTTAAGAAGATATAGAAAGTGCAGCTAAATTTTTTATTGGTCTCTTAGTTAAAGTATTATTTTTATGACTTAAAATTATATGTTGACTCTTCAAAGGATAGTATTTTGAGTGAGTTCTTTTTATTGGTAAATGATGTATTTTCGTTTAAACATTTTTCTTAAATTTTTTTAAAATAAAAACATATATTTGTTTGACAACCTTTTCTTTTTTAAATGTTTTTAAGCTACAAATTTGTTTGATTTGTTATATACTAAAAATGTTTTTATAATGGAGTATTTTTAAAAATAGAATAAATCTGCAAAATATTTAATAATTTCGAAAACGGAAAAAGTTCAAAGGCTTGCAATGAAATTTTTTCAAAGTGTCATGATTAATTGACATCTGGCGCGGGAAACTATTGTTTAGTATTTAGGAAACTATCGTTTAAGATTTGATCGTTTAGATTAATTGGCTTCCCAAATCTAGGTTAAATCTCAACGATTTTTTTCAAGATTTTTTGGGAAACGATAATTTATATTTGGTACACAATCGTTTAGATTTGACCGATTAAATTTAGGTAACCAAATCTAAATGATTTTTTTTAAAGATTCTTTGGTTTTAAATTTGGCTATTTTTGTACACAGTCATTTGGATTTGATTATTTAAATTTGAAATTTAAGAAGCCAAATCTAAACGATTTTTTTAAAAGATTCTTTGGTGTTTAAATTTGGCTATAGTAACGAAATCTAAACGATTTTTTTAAAGATTATTTGTACACGATAGTTTAGATTTGACTATTCTTTGTTATACGATCATTTGGATTTGGATTTGGATAATCATTTATAAACGATTATTTTTCTAGATTTTGTGGTACACTATCGTTTAGATTTAGCTATAAGATCGTAGATTTGGTTACCAAAATCTTAAAAAATAATCAATCAATAAAACGTTCGACTTTTGCTCAAGATCGTGTACCAAGTTCTTTTATGCCGCCTAGGCCCTCAACGCATACTATACCACGTGGTGAATGCCAAACGCCCAGTAAGCGAAATATTTTCTCAAGGCAAAAAAATTAAAACGTAGGGCTTAATGCCTAGCTTCCCAACACAACATAGCAGAAAATCTCAACTTAACCTTTTTTTCAGTCGTAATGCTTAGTTCGCTTATACACTTTCACCACATAATAACACAACAATATGAGTGCAAACTTCACTCTCAATGATATCACTTGCAGCTTTCTTTCGTTTCATCTCTTTTTTTTGCCTTAACCACCTAATAATCCAACTCAAAGATATCACTTGCAGCTTTCTTTAGCCGACTCAGTCTTTTGGCTCTCTCACCTCTCAGGCTGGGCCTTACCACCCTTACTATTTCTCTCACCTTCCTTCGAAATTGAGCTTACTGTGCTAAGGAGCAGTCCGCTTGCCAATCGATTCCTTAAATGTGAGATAAGATGACACAACTACCATGTCGCATAAGGCTACAAAACCATTCTACTTTCCCTTCTTAACTTGACTTTCACGCCTAGGAACCATCTTTTACTTGGCTTCAACGCCTAACAACCTTGAGATGAGAAACTTAAAACGTAAGTCAAAGACTTAGTGAGTGAGAGTTTGGAAATACCTTTTTGGGGAATACAAGAAGCCACATAAAGCACTTTTTAATTTCATAAAGACAGGCCCTCAACGCTTCCTTTCACAAGTCACCGAGAACACACATTAACCCTCTTATTCTTCTTATTCCAGTTCAGGAATCATTTTCTTGTCCAAGACTACTGAGATTCACTCTCACCAGCATCTTGTGTTCAGACTACTGTGATGTTCACTCCATCCACAACATCTAGGGCTTTCTTGATTTCTTTCATGTTACATTAGACGTTCGTACGATGCTTTCACACATTATGTGCACACCACATAATAGCAATTCACCAATAGAAATAAGGCCAATGGTTTTACTCGTACATAAGCATCACAATCAACACATAGGAATCAATCAATTTCTCTTTTCAAATTACACAAAAACATCAACAAAACCATAATGTATACAAATACACATGACAGGCTATGCATAAATACAAACTCAAAAGGAATGCTTTTCAAAACATAATTTCATTTATGCAAATATTTTTTTCACTCATAAAAGTTACTCACAAGGCATTCTTTTTACGAGAGAACACTCACACAAAACATCTTTTAAATATAGAAATCATTTACACAAAAGTCACTCACACAAAACACTTAGCCTTAGCTCTTCCTCTTCTGCTTTAGGGTTTTCCCTCTTGCCCAAATTGCTTCCACAACCAGCCTCTCAAAACTTAGAGCTTCTTCTTGATATCTTTATCAGAGTTTTTAACATTTTCTGAACTCCTTTCTACGTTAATCTTTGGTTCTATTTATAGTGACCTTTCACTTCTATGGGTCATTTTCATCCTTTACACGTGTTGTCTTACCAATTCGTCAAACCATGTGACCAATCCAAAATCGACAGGTAAGCCATCGGGCAATTCAAGATTAAACATTTCTCTTGAAATGCTAACCTTATCCCCTTGGAAGACCAAACCCTTTAAATCACTTGACTTCATTTATCTTCTCTAGATGCAACGAACAACAGGTTCTACTCAATGCAACTTTCTTCGTGTAACACCTTCTCTCTACGTTTAACCATTCTCATCGCGTCACTTACTTTCCAACGATAGATCTTTGACTTCAGCATTTCTTATTCGTCCTTTCTTTTTTCATGCTCCTTTCCATAAAATTCCTCTCACTTTTACTTGTATGAATTGGTTCTCCCGACAATGGTTACTTCTCTAGATCAGGACCTCATAAATTGTTTATGACACATATTATTGAAAGATGAAATTATTGTTCGTTTAAATCCACAATCATAATACATGCATAAAATATAACACACACAATCAAGCATGATGCATCCACTCATGAAGACACAAATAATAACCCTTTATTCTAATACTTAATACACCAAAAACCAACCAAAACATGAAAAGAAAAGAAAACAAACAAGCCACCCGAACAAAACTCAGATAACAAAGAAGAAAGAGAAACAGAGTAGATAAGGCGTTTGAGTACTTGAACTGTTTTTTCCTTGAAAAAACTACCATGATTAGCCATAAATAACAAGAAACAATTATTATTTTCGAAATGGACTAAAACATCATTTTAAGAGTTAGTGTTGAGAAAGCAATTGACTAGAAAACACTTGTAAAAAAGAATATTCTTAGCCAAATCACTTTGTAATGTTGTGCAAACTAAACATAATTATTTTATAATTGTTCCAAGACAAACAATACAACATCCTCAATAAACAACTGAAAGATTGATCCATTAGAAAGTATGAAGAGATATACTCAAATCCACCGCACTTATGGACATCAATTATTTTTCATAAATATACATTAAAATATACATAGATTAAATATGATTTCATATTTGTATTGATACACATATTTTACACATTTGGTCCTCGATCTAAAAATTATTTTTAAAAATAAAGAGTTTAGTAGAAAATAAAAACAAAGTCTTATTTTTTTTATTGTATTTGATAACATGTTTGATTCCAATCTAAAATCTTAAAATTTTATATTTATGAGTTGTAAATTTGAAAATTCAATCATACAGATAGAAGAAAAAGAAAAAAGTGCTCTTTTAGTTCTAGAGTTTTGATTGGTAGGTGTGTTTGGTCCATGAGTTTTAAAAAGGATTCGTAAAACTTGAAATTATGAATATGGACGGTGATTGAAGTTAAAAATGAAATAAGATTTGGATTGGTACTTGATTATTAATGTGGAGAGAGCTAATAAAGAGATTGTTGAAAACTGAAGTAGTAGCAGGGGCCTTATTTAAATATAGAGGCAAAATAGATGTAATGATAAAAGTGGTAGAGTAAAAGGATATTTTTCTAAAAAGGATAAAAGAAAAGAAAAGAGGTGTGGAAATATGTGGAGGGAGAAATTGTGTCGTAGGTGAGAGATTTGTGAGAGTGATAGACAAAGCTTGAAATCAATCCTTTCTCTCTCTCCTCTTTTATTTAACATCATCTTCTTGGTGGTTCCTATTTTTTCTCTACATTCAACCCTTCTCTTCTCCTTCTCCTTCTCCTTCTCCATCTCCATCTCCATCTCCATCTCCTTCTCCTTCTCCTTCTCCTTCTCCTTCTCCTTCTTATTCACCCACATGTTTCTATTCCCTCTTCTCTAATCCATTCTATCCCCATTTTCATGCAAACCCAGATCCCATCTCCACTTTTTTACACAATTCCCCTTTCCGTTCTCCTTTACCCCATCAAGAAAGCTGAAATACACAGTTTTTCTCATTTCTTCAAAGACCCAATTTCCCGATTCCCCAATTTCGAACAGGATCTGATGATTATGGTGATCGGGATGTGGGATTGAAACCCGCTCTGTTGAAATTCGGTGGGAGTGTCCCGAAACGGGAGGGGCAGTTAAAGGCTTTTCTGACGGATCGCTATACAGAAAGTGGTGAGCATCGGGGTTTGAATCGGGCGGGTGGCCTGGAGTGCATTCTTAGCATTGTTAGGGCACTTCGGATGGGGTCCTGCTTATCTGCGGAGAGCAGGAGCCCCATTCCTGGTTCCCCAACTTCTCCGGCTAAGCATCATCGGAGTAAGAACAGTTCCAAGAGGCGAAATTGTTCGAGAAATTCCTCATTTGGGGATCTCCCACTTCATCGGATCCCTGGTAGGCTCTTCGCTAATGGCTTCACTGATATGGCGTCTCTGTTCACGCAGCAGGGCAAGAAAGGAACCAATCAGGATGCCATGATTGTTTGGGAGGTTTGTTCTTCTTTCTCAGAACTTATTTCTTTTTCCTAACACCTCTGATCTTAGATCCAAATCCTACAGATGCTGGAATATGAATATATATGTTCATAAGTTTGATTGAATTGCTTGCTTTCTTGGTTCTTACTTTGAGTCTGTTTTATTAATTAGTTATCTGATCCAACATAGATTGCATCACTTGGGTTGCTTCTTCTTTACTCAACTTTTTTTTGTGTGTGTGTGTGTGTGTGTTTTATTTTTTTGTTCCTCTCTCTATTATGTGGTTGAAAAGTTATAGAAAACTTTAGTTTCTTTCCTTTTCAAATTTCCAATATCCACTAAGCCTGGGAGGCCACACAAGTTTTTGAGCTATTAAGTTTTCATAAAGGATTTGAATCAGGGATCTTGGTGGGTATCTTTGTTACCACCTGGAAAGTGGGCACCCTCTGGGGTCTGTCTGTTGTGCTTTTGTTAACTCTCTTTTTTTCTTCATGGCTTCTTGGGGTGGGGTCAACATTTAGGCTATTTTCTTAATCTTTTTGTCCATTTTTCATACGATAATGATACTACATGGCATGATCTATTACTTTCTGAAAATCCTAACATCTCAACATGCATCTGATTGACTCTGATTTCAACTTGGGTTTCAGAATTTTGGCTCTAGGACCGATACGATCTTCTGTGGGGTTTTTGATGGCCATGGTCCCTATGGTCATATGGTTGCGAAGAAAGTGAGGGATTCTCTTCCTCTGAGGTTGAGTGCACATTGGGAGGTTAACTTGACCACTGATGATGTTCATAGAGAGATCAGTCTTAATAATACAGGAAGTATGAACTCGGATGAAGCTACCTCGTTTTTATCTGCTAACGAAGAGTTTAGGGCCTCCATTGATGTTGATGGAACAGAAAAGCAACCTGAAATTTTCCATACTTTGAAGGAGTCTTTTCTTAAGGCTTTTAGAGTTATGGATTGGGAACTCAGAATGCACCAAACTATAGACAGCTTCTGTAGTGGTACTACAGCAGTGACTATTGTTAAACAGGTGCTGTTTCATATTAGAAAGGAAATGATTCCTATTTAATTTCAAATAAGATTTGCTATGTGTGCTCTTTCTTTGCTCATAAAATAGTTCCTTATTTTTTTTCAGGGTCAAGATCTTGTCATTGGAAATGTTGGGGACTCCCGAGCTGTTTTGGGTATGAGAGATAAAGATGACTCTCTTGTTCCCATTCAATTGACTGTGGATCTGAAGCCAAATCTTCCAGGTTTTTGCTTTATCCTTTCAACGTACTCTATGCAGAATTTTGTTTTGTTATAGGGCATCTACATTGTTCTTAAAACATTGTTGATACGGCTGAAAGTGAATGGAAGCTGTAGGATAAAAAGTCTTCATACAATCAGATTGTATTTGAAATTTACTCTTCTATTTCTTTCTCTGATTTGGTTTTTTGAAATCACTTCCCATGCTTTCCAAATTTTTAAAAAACATAGAAAACACATTTTTTATGCTTTTAAAAAATGAGCATCTTGAATTTTGATCAGTCTTGAACTTTCTTGGAAAAAAGTGGTGTACTTTTCCATATTGTTTTTAATGTTCCAAGTTTTCTTGAGTCTAATTGTCTAAATACCTGTAATCTTACTCTATAAGGAAGTTCTGGGCAATGGATTATATTTCTTGAATCATAGATTCATAGTGAGCCATCTCGGCTGGAATTGTTTAAGGCCAGTAGCATGGACTGTATTCTTATTATCTTATCACCCAAAATGTCAAGTTTTTTTTAGAGAGATCCAAATGCTAATTTAGTTTGAAATTTATTTGACTATAGTCAACTGCTTTCCCTTCATCTCTGTCATTTTGCTGACGGATTTCTTATGCATTCTTTTCCCCAACAGCTGAAGCAGAGAGAATCCGCAAGTGTAGAGGTCGTGTCTTTGCTCTTCAAGATGAACCTGATGTAGCTCGAGTTTGGCTTCCAAACAGCAACTCTCCTGGACTCGCCATGGCACGGGCATTTGGAGATTTCTGCCTCAAAGACTTTGGTCTTATCTCTGTACCTGAAATATCATATAGACGGCTCACTGAAAAAGACGAATTCGTTGTTCTGGCTACAGATGGCGTATGATTGCAATTTTATGTACCATTTGCTTTAAAAGGTGGATCCTCCTGCTGTTTTTCTCATGTTTGGTGCTCGGCTTGTGTTTCGTTTTGCAGATATGGGATGTGCTGTCAAACAAAGAGGTTGTAGATATTGTTGCATCAGCTTCAAAACGCTCTTCCGCAGCTCGCACTCTAGTAGAAACTGCAGTTAAAGCATGGAAACATAAATACCCAACTTCCAAGATTGATGACTGTGCTGTTGTTTGCCTCTTCCTTGACTCAAACTCTGGCAACCTATCATCTGCTTCCAATACCAAACCAGAAGAGCAACAAATTTTAGCAGATCATCTCAGCACTCCAGTCGAGAATGAAGATTTCTCTGGCCCAAATGGTCTGAATCGTTCAGGAACTGTCCGAACAAGCAAGGAAATTTTGCAGGATGGAAGCGAAGAAGATGAAATGAAGGAGGAAGAACATTCAGAAACGGGAATAGAATGGTCTGCCCTGGAAGGAGTGTCGCGCGTAAACACTTTGGTAACCCTGCCGAGATTCAATCCTGATAAAGAAGATAAGAAAGGCCGGAAGTGAATGAGAAGTACAAAAAGATTCGTCAGTGCCTTTTTGTTTTGGTAAAATGTTATTAATCTTTCCTTTTTCTTGCTTGTGTTATTCTTTCTGTAGGAGAAGAAAAGTTATAAAAATTGCACTTGGAAGAGAGGTCGACCCAGCCTTATTAGTGCGTCTGGGGAATTGTCGATACTCTCATATCGATAGAAATTGAGTTTTGTAGAATCTGATCGGGACTGACATGGCGTCCTTTTATTGTTATGATAAATTTTTGTTGTATGAATGGTTTGTTATTGATAAGGTTGATAATAAATTTTGTGATTGTAAAGCCCTTCTAGATTCACACATGTTTGAGTCCCTGCTTTGATGTAGACTGCACCGCAGACTGAATGAATTTTGTTCCACTTGGTAAAAGGCGAAAGATGATTGTTTTAGTATGGTGTTGCCCTTTTTGGACCTAAAAAAGTAGAGGGGTGGGTGGGTGGATCCTTGTCTGTTTGTTGATAATTTGACAAATATGTTAGGTACGTCCTTTTCTCATCCACAATCACATTTCTTTTGAAGGTGTGTTTAATTGTCAACCCCTCTTTTTTCTGGAGGATGCCAACCCCTCCCTCCTACTTTCCAATGAAGTTTCCCTTCCACTTTCATACGGAGGTTCAGAATAAAATCAGTTGGATTTCAATGACAATATTATTCGCCTTTTTGTTTATTCGTCGGCTTTGTTTGAAGTTCGATATAATTATTAAAAGTCTTCGTTTTTTCTTTTTCTTTTTTGACAATTTGATTTTTGTATGAAAATTGTTTTGTGATTACGTAATCCAAATAGTGTTTGTATTATGATTCTAAATTTTGAACTTTTAAGTGCCAAATTATATTAAATAAAAATAGAATTGCTTTCATGTATTATAAATTATATAATGTTACAAAATAACAGTCATACAAATATTTTAACATAAAATATGATCACGTATTAGTTAATAATTGTTTAGTTGATGACTACGACAACTTAACTGTTTAAACTAAAATCAATTTATTAAAAAATTAGACTTAAAATCAATTTATTAAAAAATTAGACTTAACCTTCCAACGCAAAAAAAATAAATTACTTTAGTTTTCAAATTTGATTTAATTTTTAAAAACATGTGTAAAAAAAGATATGAACTTAATTTTCAAAAACAAAAAACAAAATAGTTAGTAAATGAGGGCTTTTTATTTACTCTCATATTTTTATAAGTTTATATAATATAATTATTAAGACGTTAATGTAGAAAGTTGATAACAAAATTTTGACCCTTATGGGCATAATTAGTTTTTAAAATTTAATTTTTACATACCAACCAGTTTCCAATATCATTTTTATATTTTAACTAATTAAAATGCATTACTAAATAATTTGTGATTAAGTAATAATTATGAGTAGGAAAAATAATAGGCTATTTCTAAATATTGCCATGATTTTGTAGATTTGTCCCAAAACTACCCCTCTCTGCTCAATTGTAAAAATTGTTTTGTAAATGTTAAAATTACTCGTTTGTAGATTTTTACCCTCAAAACTTCTAATGATAAAAACTAAACCATAATCAAGTTTATTTTATTGTTAAAATTGGGTCACCAAATTTAAATATGTTAGGAAATATTGTAGATAAAGACATAAGAGAACAAAAGACAACCAAAGGAAGCAAACAAGGAAAGTGACAACTTTTTGTGTTTAATATGTTTTGGACAGAAATTGATAGGATGAACAATAAGATAAAAGATATTAACATAATGAAAAATAAGATAAAAAGAAAAAAACAAATCTATATTTGATCTACAGCTTAGGCTGTGATGCCAAAATAATACACATCATGAGAAAAAGAAAAAAAGAAAAAAAAGACATGGTTGAAAAAAAGTGGATCTCTCAACGCTCGTCGTTATTCATTGGAATAAGAAACAACTCCCGATGTCAAACAACAGCGTCAAGGATTTAGTTTGATAAAATCGGTTTGAAGGGATATCTCCCACTGCCATTCTTAACGGTGTCGAGAGATCTTAAACATCTTTTTCTCTTACCATAATTGTCACACTTTTTCTCCCGTCACCTTCCTTCTCTCTCACCTTAGTCAATCCAACAACGACTGCCACCACAATCGCCTCCACCTCCACCGCCGCGACTCCATCGACATCGATTCCCGAACCTTTCTCTTTTATCACTTCCTCCTGTTTTTCAATGATAATCACATGATCATATATTGAAAAAAAGGATGGCCATGGAATCTGATGGGATGAAGCTTCAGTACTTGCAAGCCTTCACAATAATAAGCTTCTTCTTGTTGCTTTTCATAAACTTGCCGATACCTACACTCTACTTCAAAACAGAATAGACAATTCTTTCAAAATATGGTAAAATTCCCAATTCTTTTTTCTCTTACTCTTATTTTCTATATTATCCTTCCATCTTTGAAAGTATTTTCTTTAATATTTTTCAATCATTTGTTGTATATAAAGAAATCATAAATAGACTAAAATGCAACCCCATTTGATTTTTTTTTTCTTTCCATTTTGTCCCTTTTTATCTCAAACTTCTAAGGGTTGTCATTCTGGCTCAAACTAGATTGTTCCTGTACTTTTGTTATTTTCTTCCTCAAGTTTCTAATATGACATGACCATGGTTTTCAATAAGAATGCAATTTTGTATAATTCTATGTTGAAAATTAGAGTTTATATGAATTGAAAATTTAAATTACAAAGTAAGCATGATTCTGATCTCTCTCTAGTACAACATCTTTGGTTTGTCGTCGAATATGTCTTTGATCCGTGTTCAAAACATTGAGCCGTCTTGTTTGTTGAATAATATATTCTATATTTACCAAGGTTTGATCACACAATGAACTCAAATTTTATAATTTGTATTCCACTAAATAATTGTGTACTTTTTGGACAAAATTATTTTGAACAATTTAATAGCATTAAATAATGTGTATCATATTAAAATTCTTATTATGTAATAATAATAAGCACCAACAGGTGTGATAAATCTCTTGTACCAAGAAAAATAGTCATATGATATAGTTGAGGTATGTATTGCTTCTCCTTATGCACAACGATCATGACGTGTATGTCACATCATAATATATTTGTCATGGATCTTATGTCAATCTTGATTGTATTTACCTTTTAAATCAATTTGGTGTAGTGTTAGGTCTCTGAAGCACAAACGGTATAATTTGCAGCATACGGAGTTGTCACAACACACGATCTGGTAAATGTCACTCTATGATATGGAAACATATAAGAGGGCCCAAAGAAGTCCAAACTTCTTCACCATTGTGACATAAATAGTTCAAATATCTAATTACTCGAGTTATAGGGTTTAATAAATTTATAAATAAAATAATACATGGAACTTAGTGGACGATCAACTAGGATTTGTAATGCAATGACTTGTAGTGTTACAATAGTAAATCTATCCTATGTCCATACTTGTAACAACATTAGTAGCCCAACTATTTTCAAGGATTGTGCATTACTAGCTCGACACAATTCTCTAGAAAGTCAAAGTTGTCTAAAAGTTGAAGAAACATACAATTTACTAAGGTGTGTTTTGACTTGTCGGCAAACAAAAAAACTCCAATGAGTTACATTATGTGTGCATGAGCATTGCTTCAGACGCTCACGATGTTAAAATCAAGCGCCAATTTTGTGAATTGTTCAGTCAACCATGGAAGGCTTAATCTTTGACCTTTTCCTATAATGGTAGAACTCCCAAGAATTTTTCACATACTTGTTTCCAATTATACACCAACGAACCCATAACATGTTCCCCGTCTACTGGTTCCTCCAACTAGATTCAACATCCAAAACGATGGTGCATTCCCTACAAGGCATATGAAATTTTGTGGGTCCCAAGTTTCCAATGCTCCACTAAAATAGTAATGAGGTGTCAGTCCAATAATTTGGATGGTGCATTAAATTGATTTGATCTTCATAACAACGGTCAAAGTTGGACAATAGGTAGCATTTATCAACATATATCATATAAATATATCCTTATTTTATCCGTTGTTCACAAATAAATATATCAGATGATACCAATTCATTCTCATGCTTTATATTTCCTTCATTTTCAAATAATTCATCAACTTCACTATCAACATCATTACCAAGTTCAAGAATAACTAGTTATTCAGGTCGTATCGACATATTTAATCAACGGTTAAAGTTGAGAAAATATAAGGACCATAACTCATTCCAACATTACTCTAATCAAACAAAAAAAAAGAAAGAAAAGTTCAATACCCAAGTCGACACTCTACTTACCTAATCAGGCCAAAAAAGATCTGAAAAACAAGGGTCAACCCAACTCATTTTCATTCTACAAATCCCAATTAGCTCAAATCCAAATATAGTCTCTAATAACACTTAAAATACATCTACACCATGTCCAAATTTGCAATCAATCTAGGTTTTTGTTTCAAAATATGTCCAAACATCTATTTTTATTTTAAGAATCCACATATCAATACATCAAGTCCACAGTTTTATAGAATAAAAACCATACAAATAGAATTTTACAATGCATAGAAGACAATCATACCCAATAACACCTAAACAATTCAAACATACAACTCTATAACATTCTATTCCTAATGCAATATATTATTTATTAGAACAAAAAGATACTTGGTATAACCGTTTATCTTTGGAATAGAAGGTTTGAATCCCAACCTAAATGTTGTACTACTACTTAACAAGAAAAAATGAAAAAGAAAAGAATGAAACATATATATATTTCATGACCTACCTTAACATAAGGTCTCAAAACCATACATAATAATTCTCAACATATATAAAATATAATCAATTCACACTTTTTCTTGGGAGTTAACCAATATATATATGCTTATCTTTTTTAACTAGCAATATTAAATGGGCTATTTATAGGCCAATAACATAAGAATTTGGAATTTGACTTGTGAATATGTTTTGATTATGCAATGGCAACCCATAATTGTTTTGGGTAGTCAGAAAAGGAAAAGTGAGAAGTGGTTCTCAGCAGTTGAAAATCAACAAAAGGGAGATGGGAGAAAAGAATGAAAGAAAGTATAGTTGAAAGTTATGTGAGAGACAGAGACTCGTTAAATTCTATTGGGTCAAAATTGGAGAACTCAATATTTTATTAAATGCCTAACTTTTTATTTTTATTGTTATTTGACCAAAAATGGAAGAATAAGAATAAGAACGAGTCAAAGTGAAAGTCAGTATTCAATCATTCAATGGTTTTATTCTCCCAATAATTATTTGGTACAAAGACTATAATGTAAAACAGAATTACATAAAAAGTGAATACTCCACAAATAGGAAGTCAAAATAAGAGATAATTGTAGGGATGATAGAGACGGGAGAGTTGGAATTTTGGCAAAAATCTAAGTGAATAAGATTTTTGGCAAAAGTGTGACATGCATGTGTCAATTCTTTTTAATATTTCCATTTTTGTCCTTCGTATTGGGGTATATCATATTTATCGAGTACAATGTATTTCATGTAACATTTGTTTTAATTCCGTGTATCTTGAGTGCATGGTGGTTGATTCAAATTGTAACTAAGTACACATGGATAAGGTAGCCGAATTATTATTTTTGTTAGTTGCTTACAAAATTAATATCGAATTTTATGTTCTAAAACTCATAGATAGCAAATATAGTTCATTGTACGTTATTAATAAAGTGTTATTATTATAATTTTAATAAGTGCTACTGATTATATTATTAGTTTTTTCTTACTAACCTAAATTCAATAAACTAACATCTTAAGTTGTTCGATGTGTCTTGAACAATATGTAGAGACATACATTGATCAATATTCGAGATACAACTTAAAGAGCCTAGAGTATAAGGATAAAGTTGAGTACCTTATCTTAGTAACATTATAGATATAACTAATTACTTTGTATTTGATACAAACACAATAATCCAACGTGTTCGTGTAGGTGACATGCAAGTGAGGATATCATATACAATGAGTTTGCATAAGACCGGATCACAAAATAGTAACCACTAGATGTAACTCCATTAGCTAGTTAGGTTTTTATTTCTTTAGGATGATCTAAGTAACTTAGTCTTAATCTTGAGTGTATTATGAACTTTTGTTCAAGATGAATTGTCTTTTGATTTATACGAGTGAGAGTGGTCAGATTGCCGACTTAACATACTTATCATTTTGGGAACAAAACCTAGTAGAGAGCTGGGAACATAATCACACAAGATGGAATTCACTCATTTTTAACTTTAGGGTAAGTAGATAAATGTTCTCTTAAATGGTGTCTTCGGGACTTGAACGAAGGACTCTACCCTCTCTATGGCATGAGAGGGGTTTATTTATTTGAATCGTCTAAGGCTGAAACTCTCATTAAAGTAGGATCAACATTTACAAGCAAGTTTTTATTGAAAAAAACTATTTATTTGCTTGTTGTTAATAATATTTTTGAGCTTAGTACGATTAGGTCAAATCGTATGTCGTTTGATATTTGATGTAAGAATTGTCGTGTTCTTGGTATTCACATATTTCAATGTTTAAAAAAAGTGGTATTTGGATAGTTTGTAAATTCACAAATACCCACTAGAGTGTTGTTGACATAGTGAAAGATGATCATGGACAAGCAACATCTTGGATTGTAGCTGAATGACAAAGCTCCATGTTGTCCTTGTGATGTTATTAATTATATGAAAAGGCATCATAGTGCGAATGTAAATTATGACAATGTAAGCATCCTCGAGTACATTGTTTCAAAATAATCTACGTATATGTTTTCATAAATACTGTGTAATTCATGTATAATACATACTAAGTGACCAAAAAACTCATTTTTGGTTTCTTCTTTACAGAAACATATACAACTGAAGAAGCATATGATGATGTATGCATGTTGCTTCAACGATGCATGAAATTATTATTTATCAATAATTTCAGTTGATGGTGCATCTATTGAAAAATAACTACTTGGGTACGTTATGTTTGTCTACACTTTTGATGGTAATTCTCAGATTGTGCCTCTTGCATTGGTTGTGGTTGATTCAGAGAACGATCTGTCATGGTCATGGTTTTTCGTAATCTTAAAGTTGCATTTGGAGAACCTAATGGCATCGTCATTGTGTCTGATGCCCATAAATGTATAGAGAAAGTTTAATTTTGTATACGAATAAGCTAAACATGATTTATATGCATTCCATTTGTATAAGAATCTTAAAAATGAATCATATATCTCTTCCAATTTATTATTCTTTCCATAGTTGTGCTAGAGTATATATATCTTTGGAGTATGAGTACTACATGAGAGCTTGATGATCATTCTCCATCTATTAGGCATGAGTTAGATAAGGTTGGTAGAGTAGGTGGGCTGTGACATTTTTCTAGAAGAAAGAGATACTCGTTGATGATAACCAACATATCTGAAAGTATGAAATATTCAACATTGAAAGAAACATGAAGAATTACATGTCATTTGTCTTCTTGAATCAAAATGTAGTTTGGTTCAAAAATAGTTTGCACTAAATGGAGTAGTTTTTCAGTGTACGAAACTTTCGATCTATGTAGAGGATATGATTCGAATAGCATTAAGGAAGAGTCGTGCAACAAATGTAAGTTTTTGTTTCTTGGAATAATTAAGGTTATCATTATTAAGAGTCTTATTTATATCTACCATTTATTTTAATGTCCTTTTGCACATAAATCTTATGAACCAACGTGAATTTGAAGTTCACCACTTTAGTGAACAATTTATTGTCAATATTCTAGATCATACTTGCTCATGTCGGCAACGAAACCTACATATGATCATGTGTTCTCATGCATGCATTGCATTGTCTGGTAGGAATCTTTATGTGCATATATACACAGATAAATTCTACCATGTTTCAAATGTTTAAATTACAGTGTATTTCTATATGAAATGAGAATTTCACCAATAATTTTATCTAAGGCTGAGAAAATCTCTTCCCATTATTTAAAGATATCCGGATTAATTCGACTGAATACTTATTCACATACAATATACAATTGAAGAGATTTTAACGACCAGTATTTTGTAACACTCATCATTACAATAAAGTAGTACGCTTAAGAGAGTAATCTTTATAGAGATATATTATAATCTTCTAAAAGCAAAAGTTTAAATTTAGATATGTTTTCTGAAAGACAACTGGTATCAAAGTCATGCTTCTAACTTAACCAAACTATGCTAGTATGATGTACAGGTGTCGAACAAAGATGTAGTAGAACCTCGAAAGCCTCAAAAGTAGTCACGATGAGATCCGTAATTGCTATCGGATGGACAGGGTGCTCCGAGAAGAGGAGATAGCTTAGATAAAGCTTGACGGATGGGATGACTATTTAAGGGGAGGAGGTAATTTGTTTGAGGGGAGGATTGTAATATGGAAATTGTTCAAGGGAAGGATTGTGAATCTGACCAAAGTCCCTTATCGGTTATAAGAGAATGATGTTGGGTATATAAGTAAGGACAACTATCTCCATTGGAATGAGGCATTTTGAGATGATACCAAAAGCTTTCTGTGTCCACGAATATAGACCTGTAACATATTTGAGTTCTAGGGATTTCAATTGGTAGAGCATTTGAGGCATTGTTCTATCTATTTTTTGTTTCTGTTAAGCTATTCTAACCATTTAAAAATAATTTTTCTATTTTTCACAACTAACACCATTTTAAATTCTATTGATACAGTACATTAGAAAAATAAAGTATAGCAATGACATACTAGATTTAACAAATATTATAAAAAAATGTAAAAAGATTATTTTAATAAGAAATAGAAAACATAAAGTTACTAAATGAAGGCTGATTTTTTAAAGCACAAGAAAACTAAAGGATCTAGAAGAATTTTTTTTTAAAAAAAAATAATTTTTTATAACTGAAATTACTTCCTAATTTATTAAAACAAATATATTAAATTTATTTATTGGATATACATTAAAAAAATATAACTAGTTAATAAAAAAGTGTTCGTAAGCTAAATTTTTATAAAAGAAACAAAAATAAAAACCAAATGATTATTCGTACGAAACGGTCAAAATATTATACTTTCTGCTTTTTTTTAAAAAATAACCTTATAAAATTAGTTTTCATAAGTTTCTTTTTTTTAAAGTTTAGCGTCCACCTACTACTAATATTTTAAAATACAATATCGAGTTAAAAAAACTAAAACTAAAATTTTAATACTTTTATAAGGAAAAATAAAATTATATATATTTTTTAATCTTTACAAAATTTCACTAATACAAGAATAATAGAGTTGTGAAAATTCGAAAATAAAGACAAAGGAGTGTTATAGGAGATTATGATAACCCTCCCCTAAACAAGAATTGAGGTATTATGATAACTCTAATCCTCCATAAACCTTTCCCAAACATGTCCATCGTTGATAAGCCTACATCTAATAGTAAGTATGGTTGATAGGCCTATGTTTATTAGTGTATTGATAGGCCTATGTCTACGGAGGGTAGACCTATATCTAACGGTTCTTAATAATTAAAATTGTGTCAACAAAATGTTAGCTCAATTGACACCCGTTGACTCCAAGGATGGAGGTTCGTCCTTTCAAATCTCTCATTCTCATTTGTACTAAAAGAAATGGTCACATTTGCAAAATGTTTTTAGTTGTACTAGATTTGTCATTATTTTATTGTATTTAGGTTGCTATATACGTGCGCCATCGTTTTAGGTTGCTTTTTGTCATTTTTAAAAGTCACTCTCAAACATAAGCTAACCCTTGCATCTGCGCGAAACAAGAGCCTCCTAATAAGACAAACATTGGAATAAAGTTTCCATATGATTTTAAATTAAGTCGAGGCCAAAGAACAGCTTGAATATGAAAATTGATCCTTAAACCAAAAACAAATGAGTTATCAAATATCAAAAAGATCAATACAAGTATTTTCAGAAAGCCCAAAGAATCATTCAGCACTGCCAATGGATCTTAAAGAACCAATTGAATAATGTAAAAGAATCATATGGGCAGAGCATATTTACATGAAATAATTATTATACAACATGGTGTATAAATTGATCGAACTTTGTAAACAATCTATTTTAGTTTCTAAAAGAATGAAGTATGGTAAGCAGTAGTATTAACAAGAGCACTGATATTCTTTCAACTCTTAGAGAAGAAGCTGAAGAAAGATCATGAGACCCAACTGTATATATAGCTCCGCTATGTTCATCCCTCACCTTAATGCTTGAAGAACCTGAAATTAGTCATTGAAATAGATTGAGAAAGACAAAAGCCAACCAAATACAGTAAGGCCATGTGGGATTGGGCAAAAATATTCAATTTAAAAGCAACCAGCCACCTAACATCAAACCTTTTTTGTTTTTTTGTCCTACCTGGCCCTTTATCTATAATTTGCCTATCCTTTGTTATGTCACATTGTACCGAATCAATAATCTATTAGTTCAGCCAACATGCCAATAATAGATATTAACAATAGGAACTAATAAATACAAACGGAAGAATTAATAACCAAAGTTTAATAAAGATATTAACAATAGGAACTAATAAGTACAAACAGAAGAAGTAATATAACCAAAGTGAGTTTGGTTTAATAGTGTATTGGCATGACCTCTGTCCTAAGAGGTCAGAGCCCCCACCCTCAAAGAGAAAAGAAAAACAGAGGAAGTAATGAGGAACTTTTCGGAAGTTGGTAGACAAAAAGTTCAATAATGAAATATAATTGTAATGGGAACTTTCGTGCTTTCTGAAAAATTGTATGGTACACTGTCTCCTTTTGTCAAAACTACATCTTTGTAAACCCTAGTTAGAGAAACATTAGGATTATTAGTATGATTATTTGGACATATTAGTAAATCGCTAGTAATTTTGTTCGGGCTTCTAATTATAAATAGAGGGACTCGGTTGGGAGAAAGGGGTGAATTTTGATAGTAATTTTTAGTGGAGAATTTGGTAGGTTATCTTTTTAATTCTTAGTAATATTACTGTATATTTTCATATATTTCTAAATTTGGGTGTTCTTTAGTTTGTTCTCTCTTTTTATGTGTTGTTTTGGTGGTAATCTAACAGATTTTTTCTAGCTTTTCTAACTCGTATTATCAAATTTAGATAGGAGTCCTTTCTTGGATCCCTCTTTGGATTGTTCGGTTCTGTTTTGTGAATCTTAAAATTTTAAAGTGGAGTGTTAGTCTCTTTATCAATACTAATAAATAAATAAATTATTAAAAAAAGGTTCCATAGAAAAACCCTAAAAAATTACTGTTTCCTGACCAGTTAGATAAGTAGAACAAGTCCAAAACTCTTCAACCAATAATCAGAAAGCTGCTATAGGCATCATAGGCATGCAAATTTTTCCAACAGGATGATATCAAATGTGGAAAAAGAGTCAAGAGTACAGAAAAATTTTCTAATGCTAAATAACTCACAATTATACTCTGTCCAACCGATGGTCTGATTTTCCAAGTCGTACATCACGAGTCTATTTTGCAGCACCAAATCTAAAATCGGAAACCAATGGAGAAACTAGTTAACGTTAATGTGCACATCCCAAAATGGAAAATTTAGTTTTAGATCTTGAGTGGTTAGAGTGAATAAATATGGTTGTAGATGGCAAGACGTTTCGGTTGAATAATGCTAGTGTACTAGAAAAATACGATATCTAAATAAACTGACATTCATGAGTCAAGTTTCAAGAATTGGGATCGATAATGAAGTTTCAAATTGAACAGAGCAAAATGCAGCAGCAGAATTTCATAAATAGATTAGAACTAGAAACTAGAATATAATAGAAGGGTTCATTGTCTTTTAACTGACCTCCCAACAGAATCATATCTTTTCCATCCCTAGATTGGGCACCACTGTTCTGCCAACCAACACACCATTTATTACTCTGCAAACGTGATGAGAAAGGTCAACAAAAAAAGTCAGCAAAATTTTAAATACTAGTGAAAATTCTCCAAAAAGCGAACAAGAATTGATAATAACAGGCGTACAGCAAGTGGAAATTCATAAGGACCCATAAATAGATAGAGTTCAACAACATAATTTGTTCAACATGCATTATTGTTGAAGAAATTGATGTATAAGCCACTAGTGACAGGGAATTCCTTTAGTTAATGCTATTAGAAGCAACTTATCAACAAGAAATAAACTTAGACACGTTCTCAAAAATTTCCCTGGGAAGTTTGCGTAAATACCCTTTTTATGCCATCCCAATATCAAAATCACCATTTTCATGTAGACATTTTCAAATTTAACATTCAAGTAATATCAATTTTTAAAAAATGAAGAAAAAAAAGTTAGAATTCCTATCTATTTGAATTAAGAACCAAACGTGGGCTTCAAATTATAAATTTTCATTTTTCAGGTGAGTGACACCAAAACAAGATTAAAGGAGTTCTAATCCAACTTCAAAGTTTGTTTCACTCACATCAATATCAAATAGATACTCATGAGGATAAACTGTCAAAGACAGGGAATCTTCAAAATGAAATGTAACTGTAGGAAATCCATCGTCAACACTGCATAAGAACATAAAAACCAAATGAGAATCTTTCGAAAACAAAAAATGTCCATATAGTGAACAGTAACACTGACACAGATAAGAATATTCCAGCCTTAATATGTGCAAGGACATTTTCATTAGGTAAAGAAAACTATGCAGTATCCTATCCTAAAGCCAACTCTCGTGGATAGTAAAGTTCCAAGTTAAGCTTTCAGCCTAGACTTTAACTCATGATCCTAGAGGGTATCCTAATATCCCAAGCCTTTGCCATTAGAAATGATCCTCTGGAACAACTCTCGATGATTTTGAGAGCTAAAATCCAAAGCTCTCCAATTTAAACACAAAAAGAATAGCATTAGTTATAAAGTGCAAGAAAGAACCCATTTCATTTTTTTTTTTCTTTTTTGTTGGGATAAACAGTTTGCACTATAATTCAGGATATTTCTTTTTCAACATATTAACTGATATGGATATCATTTACCCAAGAACAAAGGAAATACATCTTTGCTCGATGAATGCTCAAATTAAAAAGAAAAGAAAAACACCAAAAGGAATCTAAAAATACTAGCAACACATTTACAATCATGTGAAAGGAGCATCCCTAAACGGACATGAAAGTTAGAACCATAAAATCTCTATTTTATATGTTTAACAAAGACCAATTGAACTAAGCCAGCTAGGTAGACAGCTTACTTTCCATCATATTCAAAGCAGGTAAATTGTTCTTCAACAGTATGCAGCTTTAGTGTACTCTGCCTCGCAAAAATCTGGCAAAGAAAATACCTTTTCAGTTCTGAGGCACAAACTTCTAAAATTGTTTTTTTGATAGGAAACAATAAACAACAAACAATAACGAATATTTTTATAGTGTACCTTCGAAATTAATGGTTCATAAATCACATCTGGAAAATACGCCAACGTTGTGCCACTGTCAATAATTGTTCCTTTCCTCAAATCAGTATCAAAAACATCCGTCGGGAGATTCAGCACTTCATTGTCAACCTCAATTGCCTTCATAAACACATTGTAATGTGCCCTAAAATGCATGATAAAATAACTAAGTCCAAGGCTACCACTTAAGAAAAGAAAGATAAATAATTAAAAAAAAGAAACTTCATAAAGCCATATAAAAATCAACATCAAAATACTAATTTATATTATAATTGAAAAGAGAAAAATAAACAACCAAGTAGCCAGATAAGGGGGGTTGTTTGCCTCCAATTCTCTCCTTCCCTATGAGCATCCAAAATCCTTCCCCATGTTTGATAACCAACCAAAACACTATGTCACGCCTTCAGGGTTTCCCTACCAGGACACTCTTATGGTATAATTGTACTGAAGAATGAACAACTAATCATATGGAGACGGACATTTATCAAGAAGGAAATGAAGGAAAATCAATTGCTCTAATTTATATGATTTCTAGTTGTAAAACAGATTGACATTGTCAGCAAAACCCTGTCAAGGACAAAATTTTGAAGAATTAGGATGCAACTTTGGGTCAACTATATGTAACTCAGATTCAGATGGATTGTTGAAGATATCTGGGGGGAATGAGACCTTGGTGGTGATAGACAGCTTAACAGAATCCACTCAATTCATTACTCTGAAGGATTCTTCCTACAATTTCATTTATTGTTCTACACCTTCCTAAGGAGATCATTTGTCTCCATGTTATTCTCCATGAGAGAGATGGCTTTCATGAATTTCTTTTGGCAAAGGACAACAATAGAACAAAATTCACCTTATCTTCCACAAACAGATGGTTAATTGAAAATAGCTGACAATTGAGAACTTAAGCTAAATGGGCATCGCAGGACTTTCCAATAAATTGGTACCACAGTAGAAACTTTTCTTCATTATGCATGGAATATCTAATCGATCCTCTTTCAATTTCCCCCATTAGTCCATTTCCTTTTGAATTTTTCACATAGATATGAAAAAAGGAATCGTACAAAATATGCTATTATCTCAGCATTTGTACTGGTTGACGTAAACCAACATTAACAACTCAAGTTGATAAAAAAAAACTGATGGCAAGGAAGTGTAACATACTGTTGCGGCACTAGTGGAGTGGTGCGAACTTTTGGCTGCACCACTTCCCCAATGGCAAAAATTCCACCTCCATTAATATTGTCCAAGCAATGTGCAAAAACCCTTTTAACTTTTCCTGATGAAGCCAGCTGTGAAATCATCGATGAATTTGCTTGTCCAAAACCAAGTATCCCATCAAGTGCGGCAGATGTTGCACCTAGTTGGCCAGATTGTTGAGCACCGCAACTATCCATCCATCATCAAAGAAACAAAATAAACATGAAAAAATAAAAAATCAGAAAACCAAAATGATTGTTGTGTTTCATAAAGTCATTGAATAGGTGCCAAAAGAAACGTGAAGTGCTTTGAATGATGCATGTTTACAAGAAGTGGTGTGGTGCATTTGTGATTAAAAAAAAAAAAACATTACAATTATATGAGATGGTATGCTGGGATTTACTAACAGCCATGTTGGCTAAATTTGGCCATGCCAATTGTAGCCAATTGAAGAAGGGAAATAGTAACCATCCTTTCTGGTGTAGGTAGCTCATAATCATTAAATTTACAATGTAAATTATGTACTACTTCAAACATCAAACAAAGGACTGAATAGGTCTTATAATATTCACCTAAGAGCATGTCTTTTTTAAGTCATTGTAGATGTATAATGTTTCAAGATGCCATGAATACAATTTCATACAAAAAAACATTGAACCTGTCTATGTAGTTCATACTTCAAAAATATAAGCTTGAATTTACTTGTTCCAGATATATTATAAAAATGTCAACAATCCCAAAATATCTAAAAGGGTATCTCTTATTTTCGTGACGGTCAATGATATCATATCTCTTATCAGAACATCCAAAAAGTTCAATTCCTCAAACTGTGCAAAAATAAAAGATAATACATAAAATGCTAGGCATACCCAAACACTATACTCCCATTTGTAGAAGTAGTTTGAAAATTTCCAGTCACACGGTCAAGTACTACATGATCCCTCACAAAATATCCAGCAGTTGAGCTTCCATCTCCATATGCAACTCTATATTCACAGAGTAGTTCGGGGGTGCAACCAGGAATTGGACCATCATATGTGGAAGTGCAAAAATCTTGATTACAAGTTACCCTGTTTGAAGTACTGGAGCTCGATGGACTGTATAGTGACAGTTCTATCTGTAACCCAATAACCATACAATGAGCAGGTTTTCAATAAATAATCAGTGTATTGCTTGTCCAATTTTGATCCATCCAATTAGATGGCAAGCCATAAATGTTCAAAGTACTTCTGAATATAATGAAGAATTGAAAAAGAATTTGAAGTTTAAAAGACGTACACCAAGATCACTTTTCTTGGGACAGTTTGTACAGCCTGCACAATTCACCCATAAGATGTCACTTCCTGTATCCACCTGTACATAATAGTCCTGTACTGGTGTCCCAAGCCCAATTTTAGCAAAATACAGCCTAATCCAACAGATAGAGAAAAGGAAGCATATAAGTATTTCCAGTTTCCACCATCCAACGTTGAATATGATATAGAAAACTTAGGAGCGAGCATGACAAAAAAGAACGAAAAAGCAAGGAGGAACGACAACCTAATTCCATAAGCAATCAAAAACTTTACCGGTGATTTCACAAAGTCAAAACAAAAAAAGAAAAGATGAAGATTCCAAATTGTATTTACTGAAAAGAGTTAGAAAAAGATCCAATCGCTAAAGTTCTTTTTTCTATTTAAAAAAAAAAGAAAAAGAAAGATCACAATGGAATCTTACCTGAAATATGAAGTAAATTACCGACTAATAAACAATTAGAAATCAAGAGTATCACATAAAAACTACAGAATCTTCAGTATACTAAACAATCACAAGAGAAATCAAAACTAACCCAGATTCAGAAGGGTGCCCGTTGCCACCCAATTGGAGATCAATAGCAGAAAGAAATCTACCACGACGTTGAATATCGTGGGCTTTGAATGCTTCCAAAGACCTCTCCCGACCCTTGAACTTGTGCTGAACCTTCAACACTAAATTGCAATCCCCACTTGAGAAAAACGAAATCACCAAGAAGAAGCTCACTACAGCAAACCTTGCGATCTCCATAATGAAGACCAAACCCCCCAACCCAACTAATAAAACAGAGATTGAAGCAAAACCCAGAACCTAAAATTAAATAAAACGACGCGAAAATGAAATGGGTTATAAAAAAAAAAAAGAAAAAAAATTAAGAATCCAGGAAGATTTGATTAGAGAATAAATTAAAGAAAGTAAAGAAGCAACAGGAAGAATGGAATGAAGGCGTTGAGCAAAAGGAAGAAAGTAATGGGGAAAATGTAGAGTTGAATTAGAATAAAGAAATAGAAAAAACAGTTGGGCCTTGGGATTTGGATTTTGTGGATTTTGGAGTCGTCTTCTTCACGTCTTGTTCATCTCTGAAAGCTGTTAGTGGGTGTATGTGGGTGGATTCAATTCCGAGGCCTTACCGACATCCTTCGATTGTACTGTTTTGACTAGAGAACAGACCCCAATAAAGAACACAAAATTACTGGAAGGAAATTGAAAAATGGAAAAGAGAGAGAGAATTTAGTAAAGTCAATGGGGAAGGGGTTGATTGGGTTTATGCCATTTTGAATGGATTGACGATGAGAGAGATTAAGGTCCAAGTAACCTCCTCTACAGAGATTTTATTGTGGATTATAAATTTCATTTTATTAGGGGTATTGTCACTATCAGTTTTACTACTTTTCTTCTCTTTTTCTTTTATTAATTAAAAAGAAATAAAAAGGTTTGCATTTGTCTATAGGATACCGTTAAAAATTTGTGTGTTCAACTGCTCATCTCACTCATTTTAACTTTATTTATCATTTTCAAACCTTTCTTATTCTTATTTTCAACTTCTTATTTTTTTATTTACTTACAAAACTCAAATGCATCTCACTTTCTTAATATTTAAATTACTGACTTATAATGGTTTGTTTTTGTTCAACCTTTCTTTGGTTTTCAACTGTTTTTTTGAACATTTCTCCATAGAGATCCCACCTTGAGTTGAGTTCAAGTTGGATGTAATATTGTTAATCCTAAACAATTATATGAATTTACATTTTTAGTTAGGTTTTCATTTCAATTATGCTAAAAAAAACATATCTGGCACATCTCTAAAATCCATGTGCTTAGTGAATTTTGAATTCACATGTTAGAAAAAAAAAACAAAAAATCAAGATAAGATCAAATAAAATAAATAAAGATGAATGATGTATTTAATATAAATGGGTCTTTTAAGAATAAAAAAGAAACAGACAACTTACCATTCAATGCAAAAAAAAAACCACTAAATAACAAAGATTTCCCTCAATTTTGTTAAATATTTTGCTAACTTTTCCATTTTTGACAAATCCCATAATATTATAAATTAAAATTTTATTGTAAAAATATCATATCCTAATATGAGTATATTAAATGTATCCTCTAAACATAATTTCAAAAAAGAAGATGGAAGTGATAAATGATTATTAGGATATCACGAGTATTATGATATTTAAACTAGAGGGAGTTAGATTTACATAAACATGCCTTTGTCGATGGCAAATCGCCTAAGCATGCCTTTGTCGATGGCAAATCGCCTAAGCATGCCTTTGTCGATGGCAAAATCGCATAGACAAAGGCAGTCGCAACAATTAAAAAAACTCACTTTGATATCAATATCAAGATTGGATGGAAATAGAGATATTGTAATAAATAGATAAATTACATGAACAAAACTTAAATTTAATATATTTTTAATAAATCTTAAAATTAATTAGTTCATAAGTGGTAACAATTAACTTAGTGAATTTTTTTAAAAAGTTTTTACCAATTTCTCTTTAAAATAAAATGGGAGAACCAAAGTGTAACATTAGATACCAAAATATATTTTTATGGTTAAAATACCAATTTGGTGTATGTAATTTAACTTTTATTTTATTTTAGTCTTTGTAAAATCAAATGTCCATTTTTTGTCCTCTATTTTAAATAATCTTAATTTTAGTCGATAAGGGTTAGTTCATTGTTGATTTTCTAAAAGAAAAAAAAGTACTGATTAACATTTCCATCTAAATTTAAGAAATATATTCAAATAGTATCTCTTTATCCAATCTCGATAAAAACTAAATTTAGAACTAAGTTTAAAATTTCTTGAAAATGGTAGGACTAATTTGATGAATTAAAAGTACATTTGTATTAATTGTTATGGTAACTTCTTGATAAATTTGGCTCGTAGTAAATTTGAGATTTTAAAGAAATTTATGGAAATAAATGGAAACGTCCAAAGTAAAAGTCAAAAGTCATAAAGATTGGGGACGTTTTGTTGAATGCTATTTTGTCATGATAGAGAAGTTAAAATGAGAGTAATTAGCAACCAAAGGTTAGTTTTAAATTTTAATTTTAGGTTAAAATTTTATTTTTGGTCCCAGAACTTTGTATCTTGTTCTATTTTTTAAACCATAAAACTAATCACTCATAAGAATTTCTAAGTCTAAAAGAGGCAAAGGTTAGCGGTAAGTTGATTTTTTTTGTTGCATAAATTGTTTGTTAAAGAGAATGATCGAAGAAAAGTAAGTGTTGAGGCTTAAGGTTGGGCAACCAAGATAAAGAAGGAAGAGTGTTAAGAGGTTATTTTGACAAGGCTAGTGTTTTGGGCATGTTCTAGGCATTTTGGACACCGCTAGGAGGTCAAGAAGTGTTGAGAACCACTAAATTATGTCTAGGCACCAAGACAAGGTTTTTTATATGTCGTGCGTGAGAACCTCTCAAGGCATGTGCTAGGCGGCCAAAGGGGCTAGCATGCTAGGCATTGAGAACCTCCAAAGTGTCAAGCTATGCATCATGGCAAGCCAAGAGCATGTGAGGTGAGCTATCCAGCCAAGGCAAGAGAGACGTTCAAGGGTGGTCGGTTGAGTGGAGAACAAGTGTCCACAACATGCAAGACTCCAAATTTTGGCAAGTAAGAGGTGGCAAGGTTGAGATGCAAAGAACTCTATAAATAGCTCATTTTCAAATAGAAGGTGCTCTCAATTTGCTTGTGCATTTTCTCTCAAACCAGTTGCAAAAGTTCATTAAGGAGTCTAGTAGGTGAAGTAAGGTTGTTGGACAAGGAGGATGCGAAGAAGGTATTCAAGTTCAAGAAAGAAGGAAAGGTTAGTTTTCAAAGGATTTTAAGTATCGTGGACTTTATGAAGGATATAGAACATATCACTCCAAATTTGAAACGGAAATTTGGAGGTAAGCTAGTTAAGACAATTCTAAGCAAGTTTGAAGAATGAATTTTTTTTTTTTCTTTTTGTTGCTAGATTAAAATTTATGGACGCTTGAAGTTGAAAGAAGTATTTTGGAAATTCGTAGTTTTCTGCGTAAGGTTAAAGGTGGCTAAGGGTGTTGTGTTTTAAAGGTAAGAGGTTATCTAGGCTTAGAAGCATTCACATGACTTGGTCAGCGCATAACCAGGCGGTGTGGGACATGCACTTGGGCCATGCGGTAGAGAGGGGTGTTCGGATGCCCACACAAAATGAGGTGCATAGCTATTTCATGCGGTCATGGGCGTGAGACAGGTTGAGCACGAGGCAAGCATGCGACCAGGAACCCTTAGGGCCTATGTACGCGCACATGCTAGTTGTCGCCCATGCTCAGCTGCCAACCATGCCATGTCACCATTGTTTGGGCAGTTTGGGTGTTTTTGAGATTTTTTAGCTAAGTTTTGATGTTTTCTGATTTTAGAGGTTTAAAATGAGTCTAAATTCTCTAATTTCTAGATAAGAGGAGATTGGACAAACTTATAGGTTGAGGAGTTAGCTACCACTTGTTAGTGACAAATGAGTTTCAAAACTTGATTTTAGAACTTGTTTTACTTAGTTTATATTTAAGCATGCTTTAAGTAAAATGTGTTGGAGTTATACTTGATTTATATGAATGTTTTCCAAAGCATGAATCTAAGGTTTAAAAATGTTTGATTAAGTTAAAGTATATTGTTGAGTTTATTAATGAGATTTATAAAGCAAGCATGTTAGCTAGTATTAGAGGATTTGTGATGAGAAATGTTTTAGCAAAGAATGATTGATAAATTTTATAGATTTTGCTTATGGAAAGAGTTATTTAAACATGGTGAGTTTGAGGTTATATGTTTTCAAGTATATGATTTATAAAGCATGCTATATTCTATACCCGAAACATTTATTATAACTCTACAAGGGAGGATATTGTGCACAGAGAATTATTGAGGCAATGGTTTTAGAGGATGGACTAATAGCATTCTATTAGAGCCGGGATTTGGATTGTGGCATTGATTTAGCTTTGTCATTTTTGAGGATTAGGGTTGTGACATAGATTTAGCTCTTTCATTCTCAATTATTGGTTCGGGGTATAAAGAGGAAACGAAAGTTTTTAGAAACCGTTTTATTGCTTGGCTAAAGAGTTTGCAATTTATTGCTAAAAGTTTACTAAAGTGTAAGTTTGCTATTACTCATAATTTATTTAAGCATATATTCGTTAAAAGTTAGTCACTCACTAGGTTTTTTAAAGCTCACTCTTCCCAAAATGTTTTTTTTTTATTTTTTAGGTAAAAAGTGTGGCCCCGACACCTGACTATATCTGCCTATCTGCTAGTGCATTTTAAGTTTCATACTAGTATATATGTTGTTATTGATGAAAAAACATTTTAATAATTAACATGCATTAAATCCCTAATTGAAACCAAGATAGGGTTAATGGAAAAAAAAAAAAAAAAAAACTCACCTTTGAAGCTTTTCTACCCTCATAATAATTTTTGTTTATTTTCTTCTATTTTTTAGAATGATTTTTTTCTTTAGTCTAAAAGTCGAATTCTTATCCAAATTTCAAAAATAAAAAGTAATTTTAAATAACTATAGTTTCTTTGGGTAACAATTTCAATTTTTTTTTAAATTAAACACATTGTTTATTCATTCTTACAACAATTTACATTCTTCCTTAAATACAAAGATTGATTTTTTTTTTAATTAATTTCTTACGCATGGAGATTAAGAAATTGATTGGGAATCAATAAAGACTAGATCATTGTGTATTAAAAGTTGGAACTTAAATTTTGATATTTTTCACAGTAGGATTTAAAAATCGTTACAAATTTTGAAGTACTTAAGGTGAATCGTTACTTATTAAATTTCAAGAATGACTAAACTCAATTACTGATGTCATTTTACGAACATTGGGATCAAAAGATCCATGGATCAAATCCTCTCACTCCAATTATTACTAAAATAGTCAATGACTAAACTAATCATCACAAAACTAAAAGTATAAAAACTAAATCGTCAACCACTCAAAAGTTCAAAGACCAAATTGTTAATTTTAAGAACCAAAAATATCTTTTAATTATCGAGAGAGTTTACACTTTTTTTTGGGTAAAATTTATAGTGCAAAACTTTCATTTTTAAGAAAACCAAAATTTGAAGAAATTATATATAAAAAAAAAACCTATATTTACTTTTAACCTCAATCTAAATTTGAATTGAAATAGTTTTTTTTTTTTCTTTTATAATCTAAAACTTTCATAATTTTCAAATCATTTCACCTAAAAGGTATTCCTAAATTTTATATTATTATACAATGATATTTCTATTTATTCTAAAAAATTATGTTTCAACGTTAACACATAAACTTATAATAGACATCACCATTAAAAATGATCATATGTAGTCTAAGTAATTTATAATCAAAGTTTCGTTAACTAATTGTAACAATTTTCATTAATTTCTATAAATTTAGATAAAATTTTTCGCAACTTCGATTGATATTGATATTTCCATAAAATTTGAACTTTAATATTTCTATCAACATACATATTTTTTCCATTAGCACAATGCTATATTTTTATTAATTTGGAAATGAAGAAGATGGATTTTTTCACAAATATATTATAAAAAAAAAGGAAAAAGGAAAAAGGTAAACAAGTTGTTTCGTATAAAATTAATAATAAAATTAATTGAGAGAGTTGAAAAAAACTTGTCACAATAAATATGGGTCCTTGTTTTAATTAATAACTCGAAAATAAATTCCAATTATGATGAGAGAGTGAAAGTTGAAAACAAAGAACAATTTTATAAAATTCATATCGTGTCAATTAATTGATTGAGAGAGTAATTGGAAGGTTTGTGTAACACTCAACTGAGTTTAAAAGGGATTTTGCAATTAATAGTGGTTTCGTGATTGGATGTTGCTAATCAGTCATCACACGTTGAAGGTAAGTAAATTGGAAGCTCTCATTCACACCTTCTTCTACTATTACAATTTAACTATTTCAATATGTAACACTTAAAAGTTGTAATAGTACAAGTTTCATCTTAATTATCCATTACATGATCATGTCCAAAACCTTGTTACCTTTTTTTTTGTTTTTGGTGATTCATGTCGATTCATGTCTTATACACCATAGTTGATGGAAAGCGATAAACACGTGCGGTAGAATTAGGATCAATCTTACTCTACCTAATTGTATCTAAACCATTTAGAAATTAACATGTGCAACATCTACCCTAATTATGTGAAATTAAGTTTAAGAAAAAAAAAAAGGGACCCTTGTAAAAATAGCAAAAAAAATTATGATAATAGGATGTAATTTAAAAGCCGACAACCCTATGATTTTCATTTGATAACCCTTCGATAGCCTTATGATTACCGTCTAATATCATAATTTTTCTATATTTGTAATATGCAAAAAAAATAAGTGTTATGAACTGTTTTTTCTAAATGTTTTTGTCATTTGATGTCATTTTTCGAAAAAAACTCACGCCTTTCTAGCTTCCTGTTTCTCATAATTTTCTTACAAACTCGAACCCATGACCACTACTTAGTATTGACCTGCTATTCTTTGAGACTTAGAACTAAGTTGTAGGACTCGATAAGTGAAGGAATTGAGAGAGAGATGGATATTGGAAGTGTGACTTAGAGTTGAGATTTGAGAGAGAAAAGTTTTGGTTTTTTTTTTAAGTAAACAACACCAAAATTAAGTTTTATGGCCCATGAAACAAAGTGAGGAAGCCCATTAACCAAGTTATTCTTTTAGAATGTTATAGATTTGTCCTTCTTTCATCTCTTCTTCTTAGGTCATTTTTCTTTCCTTTTTTGTTCAAACTGTTATATAAAAGATCTATTGTTTTTGGAAGTGTTGATTGTTCAAGATCCTTTACCAAATATAAAGGATCTTGAAAAAAACGTAGATCTCGTATAAAAAAAAATACATAAATCTAATTAACATTCGTGTACCGAATAATCTTTAAAAAATCGTTTAGATTTTGGTATCCAAATTTAAACGATCGTGTACCAAAATATAAACGATCATGTACCAAATCTAAACGACCGTGTACAAAAAAAATCTTGAAAAAAATCGTTGAGATTTAACTACCCAAATTTTAACATCGTGTATTAAATATAGACGATGATGTATCAAATATAAACAATCATGTACCAAATAATACTAAAAAAAATAGTTTAGATTTGGCTACCCAAATTTGGACAATTAAATCTAAACGATCGTGTACCAAAAATAGTCAAATCTAACGAGTATACCAAAGAATCTTGAAAAAAAACCATTTAGATTTGGGTAGCCAAATTTAAACGATCGGAAATAATAGACAAATCTAAACGATTATTTTTCAAATATATTATGTTCGCTTGATGCACTTTAATCATGATACATTTTTTATATTTTTCATTGTGAACCTGTGAGTTTTTTTCGTTTTTGAAATTGTTCTATAGATTGTAAATATTTAGCGCTTTGTTGTATTTTTTAAAAGACTTATAAATAATCTAATTACATGGGAAAATGCATGTAATTAGTTCACCAAATCTCAACACCTAACATTTGACTCACAATTAGTGAAGTTCCACTCCAACAATTTTTCCACTAACTTTAGTCCAAACGGGATATGGTCATTTGACAATTCAAGTCAAAGTCAAACTTTGACTTTTTCAAGTAAAAATCAACATTTTGACTTCTTACCACATTCATTTTTTTAAAATTCAAATCATATTTAAATCTATAGCCGCAAAGTCAAAAGTCAATATTTTGACTTTTTTTCAACTTTGACTATTTCCATCATTTTCCAGCTTTTGAATATGAATTTGGATTCATATTTTTTATATTTAAATTACATTTAAACATAAAAGCTCTATCTCAAACTACTAACCAACGATTATATTACGTACATATATTTGTCAATTTCTCTATCTTTACCTATTGAACAATTCAAATTATTCTGTCGTCACACTGTTGTAAGTTTATTCCATATGAATTAGCAATGGAATCTAATGGATCTAGAGAACGATCATGGACTCCAACGATTCAAGACTAATTGGCTAAACATGTTTAGACCAAGCTAATCAAGATTCGTTAACTAATGGGTCATTCCATTAAAGTTTCATAGTTGCATTCCTCACTATTGGTATATTTGTGTCCATCTGATATAACTATAATTAGTAAGTTAATCATTCATACGTTGGTTGTAACCTTGGCTGGATCAAAATATTGTTTCACCTCTACGACTACATTTTGCTCCTTAAGTCCAATTGATCCACTTTTAAACAATTAGTTTTAGGTCCGACCTATCAACTGAATCCCTCTCGGTCCAATGAAAGGGTAGGGCCCATTTTTCAAGACTTGGATTGATCAATTCATAAGGGAACAACCTCTCTATTAACCCTAAAGTAGGTAAGAGTGAATTTCGTTTTACACCCTATGTCTCTAGCTATCCATTCGATCTTACCCCTTAAAATGGAAGACTTATTGGGTCAGCACTATTGAGCTACCCTCACCGATGCAAATCTAAGAATAATTTCCTATGAATAAAAGTTCATAGTTAGCTCAGGATTAAGATTAAGTTACCTAGGTCATCAATAATCAAAATAGTCATTTTAATACATCCAATAGTGTTGTAACGTAAAATTGACTATTTCAGGATTCTAGTCTTATGTAAACTCTTTACATAGGATACCCACACTTTCATGTCCCCACATGAACGATTCATGATCACATTGTGTGTACTAACTACAATGCACGCCAAAACCATAATATCACCAAAATAAGATGTCCAACCTTATTCATATACTATAAACCATTTAGGCTATATATATACTCGAAATTGATCCATATCTATCAAACATAAAGTTCAAGTTTACTCAAAATAGCCTTTGGACCTTAGTTTATTGGATTTAAGATTATAACATTCAATCTTCACTAATAAGTTCTTAATAACCACTTTATTGAAAATAATATAATTTTAAACTAAAAACTATGAGTTTAGACATAAATTTTAACAATAGTTGCACATTAATGATGGTTGGCATAACTAAATGTTGAATGATCTTTATCTCCATTTCCATTCGAGTAAATCATCCTTACAAAATATTGATTCTTTACATTCTGTTTGTAATGTCCATATTGATACATGACATTCTCATTTAGGTCATATTTCTCAATTGAAAAAAAGACTCTTTTAAAAGACCATATTAATTTAGAAAAAAAATACTAACTCATGTCTTATGTATCCCCTTGCCAAACAACATCAATTGTCTTTTAAATCTAATAACACCGTTGCTTCATCGTGCAACAACTTTTCAAATCTAAGCCAAGGTCTTACTTTAAAATAAATAAACTTTTAAAACAAGGAAAAAACCTACCGGCTTTATTAAAGAAAAGTAAAACAAACCTTCTAGAATCAAAAGTTTGGTAAACTCTAGTAAATATAAACCTAATTCGGGCCTAAAGAAAATATGACATAAAAATTATCACCAAGTTCTAAAGAAAGAAAAAAAAGAACACTTAGCAGTCCAATCATGAAGGGGTCTATAGTATAGGAATAAGGTTGGCTACCTTATCTTGGTAACACTATGGATACGACTCACTTTATATTTGATACAAACGCAATGATCCAACGCGTTTGTTTAGGTGACATGTGAGTCAGGGTATTGCAACGAGTTTGCATAAGACTAGACCACAAAATAGTAACACTAGATGTAACTCTGTCAACTAGTTAGGTTTCTATTATAAAATTAATGAATTAGCCCTATAATATGCATACTATCATTCTAATGAAATAGAAACCTAACTAGTTAACGAAGTTACATCTAGTGGTTACTATTTCGTGGTCTTGTCTTATGCAAACTTATTGCATAGGATATCTTCACTCGCATGTCATCTACACGAACGCGTTGGATCATTGCGTTTATATCAAATACAAAGTGAGTCGTATCCATAATGTTATCCGGATAAGGTACCCAACCTTATTCCTATACTATAATCCCTTTAAGCTAATCTCGAACATCGATACCAATATGTCTCTACATACTATTCAAGACTCATCAAACAACTTAGGATGTTATTTTATTGAATTTTGGTTATTAAGATAAAACTAATAATATAATTAATAACATTTATTGAAATTATAATAATAACACTGTATTAATAATGATCAATGAATTATATTAACAATTTACGAGTTTTAGGATATAAATCCTAACACTCGACACTTAAGGAAATTCTCAGAATAACAACACTTCCTTTAAATCCTTCGATCATATTTAAACTAATCTTAAACCAGATTAGTCACCCTTGAGCTATCCTTAACTCGAAAGCTCCTACTTACAACTTTACACATGTCAGCTTATAACTCATTAGATCATGCTTAAGCTTAAACGCAACACATAACCAGTTGTCAAATCAAGATTAGACATTTTCTTGAAATGTTAAAATTAAGCTTCAAATGCCCAACCCTTCTCATGTTACAAGGCTTGAACGTATACTTCTTCTCATCGTGTCACCTTACTTCAACAAGATACATCAGAACGCCAACTCTTCAAACAAACTTTCTCAAAACACATTCTTCAAAATCCTTTTTAATCAAACTCTTACTTCAAAATGCCCATTCTATTATGAACTTGGGCCTCACAAACAGACATCTAGCGAAACTTGTAGTGGATCCCTTGTTGAGTATATGTTTATACTCACTCTTTTTTATGTTTAATATTTCAGACAAAGATAGAGGTAAAAGGAAGCTGGAGAGCCACATGAAGGGTTCATGGCATACTATAAGGGAATTTAGATTTTCTTATGCTTTCCTTTCATATTTCTAGTATTTGACTTTAAACATTTTATTTGAACTCATTAATTTTCTTTAAAAGTAGGACCGAACTAAGATTATGGTACATAGTATTTCTTTTGTTTTTGCCAAATCATGATTTATGAATGTGTGTTTGAAGTCATTTATTAAAAATTTAGTTTTTTCTCTTTTTCTTTTAAATGCAAAATTGTTATTTATTTTAAAGTAATGACCTCAGCTTAATACAAGGAAGTTGGGTCGTTACAATTAATACGTTAACTAACTATATCTTTACGTGTATGAGTGGAATAATCTAACCATAGATGTGAATCATATTTATGTTTAAATAGACAATTACGTCTTTTGTTCTATTACAATTATGACGAAGTGTTGCATCATTGAGTATATGTACAGTGATTTAGAACATAAATATGTAACATTAAAAATATGTACGAACCCAGAGTAACAACATTTATCCTCTAGATTTTAATAAAAGGCCTATTTAGTATCTGTCAACTATTTGGGTCATACCCATGTAATAGATTACTTCATATTCATTAGGTTACTTTTAAATATCCTTTATATTAACTAAAATAAAACTAGAAATTCCACAATGCACATCACCTCTGATTTTGCCCTACTGGATAATGCCCATCTCTCACTAATTTATTCCATGGACTTGTAACAAAATTGCCATATTAAAAAGATAATTAGTTTTTCACACATACAAATTAAAAAAAATAATAATAAAACTATTTATAAAATTCTATTGATTTATGTCATTGAATTTTATCGGTTTCTATCATGATTAGTAAGAAATGTTACAACTTTTGACCCGTTTTTCTATATTTAGAAGTAGCCTTATTAAAAAAATTAAAAATAAGGTAGTAATTGCTATTATACCTAAGATTTTTAATGATAAAAATTGAGCCAACATTATACCCTCAAACTTTATAATAGTAAAAATTGTAACTACCACCTTAGCTCTCGTTGGTTTTTGCAATTTATCAAAATAATAATAACAACAACAATAAAAGAAAATTGATGGAATTTCTCATAAGTGGTGGGAGGAGTACAATTTGGACCATCGAATTTTATATATACTCGAGAATGTTTGAATGGGGTAATTGCACTAGATAACACATAGTTAAATATATAATAACATTTAAAAACAAATATTAGTATAGTATCCCCACAATTTATCTTATATCTGTTTTGAAGTTCAACAATGCCAAACGTATATAAGTAAAGAAAGAGAGTACCTATTTTAGTGTACAAGTTATGAGGTCTAGGTTAGGGTGGGGCAAAACTTAAAATGAAAATTAGGGGTGTTATTTATGGGTTTTCTATATATATATATATCCCTAAATCGGGTTGGGTTGGATGAACCCGACCCTTAATTTTCCAACCTGGTAACCCGATGCATTTTTTTCAATTTTCTAACCTAACCCTTACGGTTTGGGTTGAGTAGTCCATGTTGGTCCTCTCATTATCGAGAACACCCCTACTTGTGTTAAATAACAAACTCCGAAAAGTATCTTTTCAAGGGGTAAAAAATATATACCCATAAAACCAAATGTGGGCTTTGTAAGCCATATCAATTCCCACCCTCTTTACCTACAAATCAAATAGCCCTAAAAGTTTTGTTTAAGGGAAAACCATGAAAATAACACAAACCCGAAAATAATAAGATTTTTAACACTTTTCTTTCTTTTCATTATTTAGAGATTGCCCTTAAGAGTTTCAAATTTGCCTAATGGTTGATTTTTCAACTTAATTTGATTTAAATTTTAAATTTATGTAAATCTTTTTGGTAGCGGATTTCACTTTTTTTTTTTTTATTCCTAGTTTCAATCTCTCCCTTATTTATATATATACAAATGTTTGCATATTTGGTTTTCTAAATCTTTAAAACCTTCTTCTAATTATTTCTAATTATTGAGTACTCTTTTGGTAATTATATTTTTTATTTTCAACTATAAACGAAGTTACAAGAGGAAGAATCTCTTTATGTGTTACCAGATTTGTTAAACAGAACCTAAAATCAAAATGCAAGAAGGAAAGAAAAGTGAAGGAAATGTTAAGAAAAACCATAATTGTGAGATCTTGTAAGCAGCAATATCGAACTCGCGCAATAGCCGAAGTGCATTGAGAAGGGTAATGGAGTATGATGGAAGCAAAGAAGTAGAATTTTTGTATAAAGGGGGGTTTTTAGTCATAATGGCTTTTGGATGAGGTAGAAGACCAAGGACCGTCCTCATTTGTGCTATTCACGCCACTTGTCGAGCTTTTAATTTGTTTAGGGGTTCAACCATGGATTGAGTTTTGGAAGCTTTAATAAGGAATGAAATTTTATTTTCATGTTTGAATTTTATATTTTATATTTTACAATCAAAGTTTTGAATACAAACTATTTATGTTTGGGTTGATTCTATACAAAAAAAATTGATTATCAAATTTAGTTTTTTCTTTTAATTAAATTGTATTTGTGGAATTTTTCTTTTGTTAGATATGATTTTATTCCATAAGTAAATTCAAAGTTAAAATTCTGTAAGTTTGAATAGAATTTTATTTTCATCCTTTGAATTTAAGATTCTTCGAAATTTACTATCTATTTTGGGTTATTTTTGTATTTTGATATTTTCTAATTAATTGGTTTTTATTGTGTAGGGATATTTTCGTACCTAGATAATTGGTAATAATAATAATAATTTTGGCATTTTTCTAATTTAAAATCATTTTTGTTATTTTTAAAAATGGATATTTAAATTTTGTTAGCTCTTTGTTTGATCAATTATTCCAAATTTCTTATTAATTACACGTTCAATCATTAAAAAACAAACATAATTGAGATTTATAATTAATTAAAAGATATTAAACAATGTATAGTTTAAGCAATTAGTGATTATATTTGAATAAATATTCATAAACAAATATAAAAGAAATTGAGAGTGGCATGTGATTTTATTCTAACCATAGTCTATATATTAAAAAAAGAAACTTGATAAGTCCACATGTTTTTAAAGGTAAAAGGAAGTGATAAGAGAATAGAATATAGAATTTGGTTGTTTGTTTTAATTTGAGGCAGCACCCATGAGATGGAAAAGGAACGATGAAAGGGGCAAATTGGGAATATAAGCAAATTGGTATGATGGTGACCATAAGAGAAACAAATGAATGGAAGATTCAAAAGGAAAAGGAAGGCAATGGGAGTTTAGTTTCCATCAAAGTGTTTGAAAATTAAACTCCCTCTTCATTTCCAGCAACACCTAAATTAGTATTACCAAGTCAAACCTTCAACGCCCAATAGCCATCCCCTTCTTCCCCCCATAAAATTCACTTTCTTCTAACTCCATACCTATCACCCCTTGGATCTGATTCTCCAATTACCCATTTCAACTCCACAATGTGTGGGATTTTCGCCTATTTGAATTACAATGTCGACAGAGATAGGCGCTTCATTCTCCAGGTCTTGTTCAATGGCCTCCGCCGTTTGGAGTACAGAGGCTACGATTCCGCTGGGATCTCCATTGATTCTTCCCCTTCTCACTCTCAATTCAATTCGGATCTCACCAATGGCCATTCCCTCCCTCCACTTCCTCTCGTCTTTCGTCAGGCTGGCAATATCGATTCTCTCGTCAAATCTGTTGACCGGGGTATTTCCTTTTTCTTTTTCTCTCTCTGTTCTTTTGTTATTGGGAGGGTTTTTTTCTTTCTTTATTTGTGATCTTCATTCACCCTCTTTAGTTGTTCTAACTACGGAATGTCTAATTACTTGTTAATCATGGATTAGTAGTTATTTCTGAGTTAACGTTCTTAATTGAGTTGGATCATGGCTTTTAATGACAGCATGATCTCACAGGGTTAATTTTGTAATACTGCTTTCACATATACTTCATTTAATTCATACATAAATGTTACTATTATGATCAGACATGAATGAAGCTTGTACGGTACAATATATTTTTTTTTCCTGATCTCTCCTCACAATTGTTGGGAATGGCCATCATTGTACCGTTTTCTAATTGAGACTCTGTTTCCCTAAGGAACAAGGACATTGACAGAGCAAAGTTAACTGTTTGTGCTTTTACTTCTCTCCTGTACCTTTTGTGATTGTTTATTGCTAATACTTGTTTCCTTCATTTGTTTGAAGTTAACAACTCCTTGGTCTTGGGAAATTTTAGACATAGCTAACTGTGGCAATGTAAAATCTTCAGATGTTGAATCAATCAATTTGAATTTGGATGAACATTTCTCTGTACATGCTGGGATTGCACATACCCGTTGGGCAACTCATGGAGAGCCAGCTCCAAGGAATAGTCATCCTCAAACCTCTGGTCCTGAAAATGAATTTTTGGTTGTTCATAATGGAATTATTACTAATTATGAGGTTTGTTGACAGATTTCCATTACTTTTATCTGTTTATATTTTCTTATACAACTAATGCCACGAGTGGAGATTTGAACTTCTAGCCTCAAGTAAATTATTAGATGCTTTAATTGTTCAGCTAAACACATGGTGAACTGCTTGCTGGATCTCAATTCTATATTTTTTATTCTGCTACTATTCATGACTCTCCAATTTATATTTTACTTTTAAAATTCTATTTGCTCCAATATTTGACTTTCTCTTCCCTTATGTCTGACCTTCACTAAAACTCTTATCTTCAGGTCTTAAAGGAAACTCTTGTCCGACATGGTTTTGTTTTTGAATCTGATACCGACACGGAAGTGATTCCCAAGCTGGCAAAATTCGTTTTTGATAATGCAACTGAAGGTATAAAAGACTTTTGGTAAACAATACAGCCAAAATGTTGAATAACAAGACCCAGTGAAACAATAACTGTAGTTCTGTGTGTTTCTCTGGCCTACAGGCTCTTTTGGTATACAAATTACACCAAATTCTTTTGTAATTAGAGCCTCTAATGACTATTAACAATTTGAGGCCTCTTCTTTATTAATTATGTGGGAAGGGGTTTTTTCTACCCCTGCTATACATCTCTGTTTCCAATATATACATATATATATAATTTCCTTGGTTATCTTACTACCATTTACCATGGGTGTCTGGTTTCCTCAGTTTCTATAACATTTTTTTGTAATTAGTATTTGTTCAAGGAAAACAATTCTTCAGTGTTTTTCCTAAGGACTTTCGAGTGCAATTCCTAACAGCTGTTTAGCTTCTTTGTCGAGTAATTAGTATTTTATCTGCTTATGTTTTTTGTAGTAGAAATACCACCTGTCATGAGTTTAAGTTATGAATATGCTCATTTGAATAGTTTTTTAGTGTTTATCAAAAAATCAAATTTCAGTTAATGATGGCTCATGTGAATATGATCTTGTTTTACAGGTGGTCAGGCTGTCACATTTAATCAAGTTGTGCTTGAAGTTATGAGGCATCTGGAAGGAGCTTATGCTCTAATTTTTAAAAGCAGACATTACCCGAATGAATTGATTGCTTGCAAACGTGGTAGTCCATTGATCCTCGGAGTTAAAGTAAGTTAAGACTTAAGAATAATAGTAAAAGATTAATGACTGTATGCTCCTCCAACTTGGCCGGTTTTTTTCAGAAAAAAAAGAAAAATTGGGGTAGTTTGTCTTTTACATCCTTACTTTCTCTTCTTTCCTATTTTGTTTGAAGTTAATCAAAGTCTATTACAATTATGAGGGGTTCATAAACGTAAAAGTTTTCCTGTTATTATTCTGATTTTTGTGATTATTATCCATCATTTCAGCATTTAACATTGATTTTTGTAGGATAACTCTTCACTTTAGGTTTTGTGGAAATTTTGAGGATATCATTGAAGTTGTGATAATTGTTATGGTGTATATATGGTAATTTTGTTCTTCAACAAAAAAGTTGTAAGATTTTGTTGAGGATTGGTCCCTTGGGCATTATACTTGCGATGTAAACATCATTCATGTTTGAATTCTAGTAACCACATTTGATGTTGTGTTTTTCTCCTTTTTTCTTAATGTCTTATCTATCTAGCAAGAGGCTCCATTTAAGTTCAAATTATGTTCTGGTGATATTCAATGAAACTTCTGTATTGTGGCTTTTTACAATACATTATTCAACTTTAACTTCAAATTATGTAAATGTCACTGTACTTATGTCTAACTTCTCTCTTCCTCCTTTTTGTGTTTTTACTTTAATCCCTATGTTAGGATTTAGCTGAAAATACCTGCAATGGATCAGCCTTCAATGATGACAAGTTTCTTTCGAAAAATGGGCACCCAAAAGAACTTTTCTTATCCAGCGATGCTAATGCAGTAGTTGAACATACAAAGAAAGCCTTGGTGATAGAAGATGGTGAAGTTGTTCATATCAAGGTTTATTTTCTTTCATCTCTTCTCTCTTTTTCAACCTTGATTTTTTCTGTGTTGCAACCATAAATTACTGGGTTGTCAACATATTCTTTTGAACTTGCCATTTTGCTTCATTGATTTTGAGCATCTACTTTTCTATAACATTACATGTTGCTTTTGAATGACGAGTAGGTTGGTGTGTGTCTCATTCTTATTGAGAAAAAATTATGAAAGTTTAATCTTTTGTTTCTCCAACTTATCACACCAAAATACGGAGCAACTTATAGAGTTGTTGACTTCTAAAGCTTCGGATGCTATAAACAAGGGACTTTTATGTTGTTTGCTTTAGGATGGAGCTATATCCATATTGAAGTTTGACAAGGAAAAGGGGAAAAGTGGTGGAGCTATTTCTAGACCTGCATCAGTGCAACGTGCACTTTCTGTTCTAGAAATGGAGGTTGAGCAAATAAACAAGGGAAGTTATGAGCACTACATGCAGAAAGAAATTCACGAACAGCCTGAATCTTTAACGACCACAATGAGGGGTAGGCTAATACGTCGAGCTTCTTCCAAAGAGAAAAATGTTCTCTTGGGTGGACTAAAAGATCGCCTTAAAACAATAAGGCGAAGTAGACGTATTGTTTTTGTTGGTTGTGGTACAAGCTATAATGCTGCTTTAGCTGCCAGGCCTATCCTTGAAGAACTATCTGGTACTGACTGTTAGATTATAAGCATATCTTCCAATTGTGAAAACTGGTGGCTACTGAACTCTCTGTATTTCTTTTTCCTTGTCTAATGTAGGTGTTCCCGTTACAATGGAAATTGCTAGTGATCTCTTGGATCGCCAAGGGCCAATATATAGAGAAGATACGGCTGTTTTTGTCAGTCAATCTGGTGAAACTGCAGATACTTTGCATGCCTTGGAATATGCTTTAGAAAACGGAGCATTGTGCGTAGGCATAACAAATACAGTTGGTAGTGCAATAGCTAGGAATACACATTGTGGAATTCATATAAATGCGGGTGCTGAGATTGGTGTTGCAAGTACAAAAGTGAGAATGGATTCACCAAACTTTTTTTTTTTATCCAATTGATATTGATGGCTCTTATTATAACTTGGAAAATTTACAGGCATACACAAGTCAAATAGTTGTGATGGCCATGATGGCTCTGGCAGTTGGTGGTGACTCAATCTCCCATCAAAGAAGAAGAGAGGCTATAATAGATGGCTTATTTGAATTGCCAAGTAAGTCTTGTTTTACTTCATTGATGTTCCTTCTCATTTATTATATGCTTGGTTTAAATCCTGTTTTGGACTCTAAGCTTCCATGTTGATTTCGTTTAATTTGTCTCTGAACTTTTAAATGTTTTGTCTTGGTACTTGAACTTTGCATAAAATATCATTTTGATCTTCCAAAAACACCTGACACAGGCACATTCTTATATTCATTTACTTGATTAATTGATGTTTACATGGTAAGTTTTTGAAGTCATATATGGTCAAGTATCGAATGACCAATGAAAAATCACTGGTATGACTAAAATATATATTTGACATAAACTTAGCGACAGAAATAGAATGTCTTAACTTGACGGACTAAAACAAACCTCTAAAAATTTAGAAACTAAAATAAAACAAGTTTGAAAACTCAAGGTTCTAAACAAGATGAACTACATTTTTCTGAGTGTGCAAAAAGGGTTCGTAACTTAAACTTACTTTGACATTCCTAATTGCAGACAAAGTGAGGGAAGTGCTGAAACTTGATCGGGAAATGAAGGATCTTGCTGAACTACTGATTGCTGAGCAGTCACTTCTCGTCTTTGGGAGAGGATACAACTATGCTACAGCGCTTGAAGGTGCTTTGAAAGTAAAGGAAGTGGCACTAATGCACAGTGAAGGATTGCTTGCTGGGGAAATGAAACACGGTCCTTTAGCATTGGTCGACGAAAATCTCCCAATCGTTGTTATTGCTACACGTGATGCTTGCTTCAGGTTTATTTTTTTGCTGGTGCAGAATTGTATAAATTTTCTAAAACCTTCAATTACTGAGTAATCAATCTGTTAACAGCAAGCAGCAGTCTGTCATCCAACAACTTCATGCTCGCAAAGGTCGCCTCATAGTCATGTGTTCCGAAGGGGATGCTCAAAGCGTGTGTCCTGGAGATTCCTGTAGAGTAATAGAAGTTCCCCAAGTTGAGGATTGCCTTCAACCCGTCGTTAATATTATTCCATTACAGGTATTAATGCTGAGTTTTATTGGGTAATTGATTGACCTGAAACGTCAAAACAAGCAGAATAGTTCATTTATACTAATTAAATATGAGTAGAAGGTTGATGGTTAAATTATAAGGATCAAGTGTTGTCTAATTGGTCCCTAAATTTTCAGTGTGATGTAATAGGGCCCAAGTTCAGTAGTTATTTTTTAAAATTAGAAGTTGAAGTACTCGTTAGACTCTTATTACAATTTAGAGACCAGACATTGCACTGAAATTCAGAGATAAAGTTACAAAATATAACTTAAATACCAATTAAAGCTAAGTTTAAATACCGTAGTGTAACATTGTAAAATACAATAGTTCATTTATAATTATACTAATAAAATTAAGTACTGGTTGGCCCTTGAAAGTTAAAATGTGATGGTAGGCTTCTGATTTACGACTCAATTCTTTAAAATTCGACCTTTTAGTTCTGTTAGCGAGTGTGCATTGAGAATTAGATTACTTTTTCCAAGTTATCGATGAATTTATGTGGCAGTATATTTGTGTTGAATTATGACATTGCCCTGTTGTGGTTGGTGCAGTTATTGGCATATCATCTCACTGTTCTTAGGGGTTACAATTGTGATCAGCCTAGGAACCTTGCCAAGAGTGTGACAACTGAGTAGTGAACTGCCTCCATTGACAATATCTTTCTTCTTCTTTCACTCTTAACACCTCATGAGGATTCGACTTCTTTGCGCAACACTCAGGATCTCCTTGTAGATTGCGACTTCTGATCCTCTGATGATTTGATTTTAACTAGGGTTGTGAGCCTTGTCCTTTGTACATCAGCAGATAATAGTGGCTGCTGGGCTTTCACAATTCTATTCATTTGGAGGATAATGTGTTGAGTTACAATAATTATGATATGTTTATCTATGCTGCCTTCTTATTTGACTAATCTTCGACTGTTGTGAATATCTATCTCAATCTCAACGCTTTCAAGTCTAGATGGAAATATTATAAAAGGGCAGAACAACCAAAGCATATAATTAGTGAGGGCAGCTATGTCAATTAATTATTGTTTTGATAATTAATATCATAGCGCTAAAGATTAGCTTGGTTAAAAGAGTTTGTTCCGTTAATCTTTGATCGCTAGGGCTCATAATTTGTAGGTCCTTCTACTAGCTCACTATGAAATTAAACTTAGAACAAAGTGGTTGAGAAATTTGAATAGTTTGAATTGATGAAATTGTTAATAATATTCTATATAATTAATAATTACGAATTCATCGAGAAATGATATTTAAATATTTGAAATTCAAATAGGATCCAAATTAGGCCAATCAGATTGAGCTGGGTTAAGTGAAATTTAATTAATTATTTGTTTATTTTAAAATTGATTCTTTAAATTAAGAGCAAAAAAGAGAATTATGCTTTTTAGTAAAACATGAAAAGTCACTTTTGACCCTAGAAAGTTAAAGGTTGACTTTGACATTGAATAAGTTGATAATTTCCAAGTATGGTAAATAAGCTATATGCTTATGCTTGGTGTGTTGTTCATCAAACAATTCTTCCATCAAAACCTGAGGATAGAGATATTTGATTGTTAAGTATCAAATTGAATTGCTCATGAGATTTGCATGTCATTTTGTTATATAATTACACAGTTTGATTATGAAAATTAAAGATTCACAAGTGTTCATGACTATTCTCCGACTCAAAATCTCACCAAATCGATAACAAATTTGATCCCATATTCATGTTCTAAGCCTTGACGATGGAGAAATTCCTTTGATGGTCTACTACTTTATTGTGTTCATTTCTATCCACTGTAAAGAGAAAATTTTGAACTACAATGACAAGTATTCATGAAATTTTGTGTGTTTTAATTCGATCCTCCTTTCTTACAAATTAATTTATCCTTCGATAAGTTTATTAGTAGACTAACTTCAAACTTTACTACTTTGTTATCAAAAGATCAATTTGTTATTTAAAAAAAGGTAAATTGGAAATTTAAAACCACGTTGAATTTACTATAAAAGCTTAATTTCAAAACTTCGTAACTTTGCCAGTAAAATCTAATTTTCTTAGATATAGTTTCTAATATAGCGAAATGAGCCCATTTATTCATCAATATAACAAACTTTTACTTTTTTTTTATCTATGACAGACTTTAATAGACTTAGATAAACACCTATCACTTTAACGATAAATACTTATAGATATCTATTAGGTAATTGCAGTATGTATCACTTTTGAGAAAACTAATAAAGGGTATAATATTTTTTAATTTATTTTATTTTTATTCTCAATTAAACCCTCACAATTAGGTAATCTTGCCATTAGTTTTTTTTCTTCTTTTATTTCTCTTCTCTCTTTTCTTCCATTCTTAGGTTTTGAAACTCGAGTGTGAATCATTCCAACATGTTTTTAATTAGTTTTAAGTTTTTATATGTTGTAATGGTTTAGTCTCAAAGAATTTGTGTCTATTTGTTCTATCCTAATCTATAACAAAAGTAAAATTTTGTTATAATGTAAATAATTTCAACACTTTTTCATTTAAAATAATTTTCATCTTTCATATTTCATATATACAATATTTAAGAAATAGGACGATTAACTTTTTCATTAAAAAAATATCATAAAAATTGATTCAAAATGCACTAGAGGTTATAGAATTCACAATACAAATGTTAAGAAATAGGAAGAAAAATGCCACACTCCATTTTAGGTTTTCCCTCCTAACCCTATATCATGAAAACACTTTTTGAAAACAACATTATTCAACTTAAACTTCTATAGAACAAGTAATATAAAATTCTACGAGAATTTCGACAGCATCTCCCCTAAAATATGGGTTAGCCTGAACCCTAAAGAAGATTTTCACTTCTATATATAAAAATTTTTCTTCAAACTCAAAATAGTATCGAGTGTGTCTCATCACACACTCATCCAACTAGTTCAGAGTCCCAATCAGAGTTTATAATCAACTACGAATTAGTTACAAAATAAATACAGTCTAATAAGAGACCTATCAAAACTCAAATCATCATTGTGACTCTCGCTTCTTCTAATCACCCAATGATGCAATACAAAACTTAAGTGTATACATATAAAAAGGATGAGAATATCTACAATCAATGACAGGGAAGCTCAACATATGCTTAGTCCTTGACCTCTACCTAGGGAAGAGAAAACATTGAAACGTGAACTAAAAACTCAGTGAGTGGTAAGTTTTTAGAAGTAAAAGTTTGTAAAACATGCTCTCGAGACTGTGTAAATGTGTGTCGATAATAAAAAAATAATTAAAACATTATCATTGCACATTATGTAAATAACAAGTAATGCCAACAAACGTGTACGATATAAGGGTCTAACATAGCAGAACTTAAATATACGACCAAGAATAGCTCTCACATGATTCAAGGAATCATGCGGCCAAATTGAGCTCACACATACTTAGTACCCGCCACGATGACAACCTCCATCCAATCCGACCATGGTAGAATACTAAATACACGCTTGAGAATAACTCACACATGATCCATATCCACAGAAAACACATGGCGAGACTGAGCTTACACATATTTAGCACATGGCACAGTAACAACCTCCATCTAATCCAACTTTGAGAGAATACTAGTCCAGAATAGCTCACATGTAATCCATATCCACAAGGAAACACGAGACTAGACTAAGCTCACACAAACTTAGCACCTACCACAGTAACAAACTCGATATATGCTTCTATGTATACATAGAGCCACCCACCATGGGTTAAGTTAAGTCCGAAGTCATATCAGAATCCTCCATCCATATCCGCACCTAGGCTCAGGTTAACAAATCTCTGATCATAACCTCTTTCAGCCTTGAAATCTCCTAACTGAAGGGATAAAAGCCCTAGACAGTGGAAGATTTTACCTAACCATTTCTTAACTTAATTTGAAAATCCCAAAATACCAGTATATTGACAATATTTAGAATTAAAATTCTAAATAAAAACCTAAGCATGCTTTTAAATTAAAAAATACAAAGAACTTACTATTGTTGATGTCTCTGAATCTATAATTTATTGAATTGGGACACCACCCGTTGGAGACCTTCCTGTCATCTAGGATGAGATTGGTTTGTGGGAGCTAATTAGAATGAGAAAAGTTTTCGAGAGAAACAATTTTGTATAAAAGCAAAATCATTAGTTCAAGAGAAAACTGTTTTCTACTGCATATTTATAACTTTCTTTCCTTCATGGTTAAGAAAGACCGTATGAGAGAATCATTCGATTATATTAATTTAATAGAAATTTCAAATCAACTAATTAATTAATAATTAATAATTAATTAAATCATATTTAATTAATATTTCATTTAAATCATATTTAATGAATATCTCTCCAATATTTTATAGTTTTAAATTAATTTAATTAAATAAAATTAAAGTAGACTATTAATTAATTCTTCAATTAATTAATATCTAAATTAAATATCTTATATTTAACTTAAATTAAATTTGAATCATATTCAAATATAATTTTGTCTCATAACCAATAATTTTAATATGAATCCAATTTACATTAAATTAATATTTGAACTCATTTAAATATTCTATCTCTCATAAATTAATTTTGAATCATATCCAAAATTAAATTTATATAATAAAGTTTGATAAACTTTATATTATAGTGTATCACTATATATTATACCAATTTCCAAAGTATATTTGAACATTTCAAATTACAACCAATATAAATAAATCACATTACTTTTTAGGAGCTAGGAAGGGGACCCAATGGACCTACAAACAAGAAGCTACAACGATATGAGATTAATTGGTTAAACTCAATCAATATTCGTTAACTGTTTACACTCTACTAAAGACTCACAACTGAACTCTTCTCAATGTAGATATATTTTCGTGTCCATGGATATAGACCAATAACAGTAAATTAGTCCTTCACGAGTGTTCGTAACACCAGCTGGATCAAATTACTATTTTACCATAGGTTACCTTTAGTCCTTAAATACTAGTGCTCCTCTAATGAACAACCTGTTTATGGTTTAACCAATAAATAGAAATCCTTCTGGTGCCATAGAGAGGGTAGGACTCTTTGTTCAAGTCCCGGAGACACCATTTAAGGGAACACTCATCTACTTACTCTATGAGTGAATTTCATCTTATGTAATTATGTTTCTAGCTCTCCACTCAGTCTTGTCCCCAAAATGATAAGCATATGGAGATGATGATCTGACTACTCTTACCTATACAAATTAAAGGACAATCTCTCATGAATATGAGTTCATAATACACCAAAGATTAAGACTAAGTTATCTAGGTCATCCTAAAGAAATAGAAACCTAACTAGTTAACGAAGTTACATCTAGTGGTTACTATTTCGTAGTCCGATCTTATGCAAACTCATTTGAATTATGGATTTTAAGATATAAGTCTCTAAAGTAGATTTATGGTTCTGGCCAAAAAATGAGTTTCTGAACAGTGTGGTGGTTTGTCGAGTATCAAGGGTCACTAGGCGAAATGAGTGTGCAAGTTGGTGAGGAAAGAGGTTAGAGATGAGGTTTTCGTTTGTGTTGGGTCCATAGCATTGGCAAGGTATCTGCGTCAAGCCCTACACTCGAAGAGGATGTGCGCAAGATGCAAGACACATGACATGTCCCCTCTTGTGAGGTTAGCACGCAACACGACCTACCCTAGGGTCCTACGCACGTGTGCCAGCCATTGCTACTCACCCCATGCACGCCACTCATGCCAAATATGTGATTTTGGGCTGCTTTCGGTGTTTTAGAAATTTTTAGGCAAAGTTTTGGTATTTTTATGACTTGAGGAAATTGAATGGAATTATTTTCCATTATTCCAGGTCAATAGGAGATCAGGCAAGTTTACAGGCCGAGGGTTTGAGCTACCATCTGTGAGTGACAAAGTGATCTCTAAATGAAGTTTCAAAGCGTATTTTACAAGCTTACTTATTTAGAAAATGATTCCAAAGCATGAGCCTAGGAATGTTTTAACAAAGCACGAGCTTAGGAATGTTTTAACAAAGCACGTATTTATTAATGAGAATTGCAAGCAATGATTTATGAGTAAGCTTGAGTTTTTGAAATGAAATTGTAATTTACTGACGTTTTAGAAAGATGCTTAAAAAGCATGAGTTTGATGAGAATGGTTTCAAGTAAGAAAGTCATGTTATTCTATATACCGAGTTCTCGACGGTCAATGTGCACAGTCAGAGTATGGGGCTATGTTGACCACTTTAGCCATTACCATCGAGTTTAGGCAATATAGTATGAACAAGACTCTTCTATCTTGACAAAGTTCAAGCATGACATCATCATGACCAAGTGACGAAGTTCAAGCATGACATCGTCATGACCAAGTTCAAGCATGATATAATCATGACTGAGTTATCAAGTATGGTAGGTCGAGCTAGTTGCTATTATGACCAAGTTTCCAGGGTATAGAATAAACAAAGATAAAAGAGAAAGAATTGAATTACTAGTTTAGATTTTATGACCAAGTTTGTAGGTGTCTCAGAGTTTCTTTTTCTTCTCCCGTTTGAATTACTAGTTTAGATTTTATATTTCTAGTGTATATTTTAATAATATGGTAGGTTTCTGAATCTTAAAATTTGTACATAATATCTAATAGCTTTAAATCAGACATCCAATTACTCTATTTGATCTTTCTCTCTCTCTCTCCCTCTTAATCCACTATTGAACAATTGGTTTAAGGTCCAACCTCTAATAACTTGATCATAATAGCAACTACAAATTATGAAAAGGAAGAATAATGAAAAGGAATTGTATTGGCATTATATTCAACTACAAATTCCTTTTCATTATTCTTCTACAAAAATATACATTGATTTGGATATTTTATGGTCTTAATTAAGCTTCATAATAATAACTGTAAATGATTGTTGAGAATAATATGGATCTGACCTACGTATGAAATGAACATATGAGGCTTACAAGTTATATGTAAATTCTCTGTAACTACTAGAAAGTTCACTTTCGCAATGTACAATTTACAAGCCTGAACGTAGGACTAAAATAACAAGACAAAAAAAAAAAAAAAAAAACACTTCTTTACGTGAGTAGCTAAAACCAAACACAGCCAGAAGCAGTAATATACTTCATATAGAGAGAAGAAAAAAGAAAAAAAAAACACTTGCGACAGATGAGACAATCACTAAATTATACTAAACTATTAGATTTTTGAAAGCCGACCCAAGCAACAATCTCCTTGCTTAAATTAGGCTATATTAGTATATAGTTGAGGGATTAGAGGTGAAATATTTTTGTGAACTCTTTATACGAAAAAAAATATGCCTCTTTTACCCCCATCAGATATAACTACAAGGAAACAAAGACTGTACATAACAAAAGCAATCCACAAATAGTAGAAGAAAATCTATGGTTTACTGGACCAGCGAAGCGAGACTCTCTCGAAACAAAATCCACAGCATTTCTTGATTGCTAATCTATGATGATGCCCTTAGTTCACTGACTTCAAGCTGGGGATTATGTCTTTGGTCTTCCTTCTGAAATTATTTGACAACCCAAAAAAGCAACCTCTTATTAAAAAAACATGACTTCCAAAAATGAGTATAGATTATGAAGGAGTCCAATATTATAATATAAAATGCTATCAGATACAAGTCCCAGCCTTGTGACCATAAAATCAAAGAAAAATGCATCGTAAATTTTAAAATACTAATAAAGCCGAAAATTTAAATTTTAATATTCATCCTATTGATATAAGTTCATTCCTAAGGACATGAGAATGTACAAGCCTACAAGGCCTTAATCAGAAAAAAGTATCAAGGAGGTCAACATAATGAAACTAACAATTTTACACAGTTGGATGTGGGAGAGAAACTACAAAATTACTTCAAATATGAACTGTGGATTATTAGGGAATATGCAAATTTTTTTATCTACATCCCACCCTGTGACTCACTTGAAGAACACAATAACATACAATAACAGACATCGCTCACTCGTCTCATTTTCTATGTCTAGAGTTAAGTAGAAATCAATATAGGTGTAAGATTATTCCAAAATTGGGTCAATAGTGATCCTATCTTGAGGCGGACTTGAACTATACACATCGAAAAGTTTTCTACAATCCTCTTAGTAAATGACTAAAAGGTCAAGAAATTCATGGTAATCACCTACCTAGGAATTAATTTCCTAGGAGTTTTAGGTCAGACAGATTGTCTCGTGAGATTAGTTGAGGTGTGCGTAATTTGATCCAAACACTCGTGGATATTAAAAAAAAAACAAAGAGCTTACCGTAATTAATCATCTTTTCAACTTACACTAACCGACATGAAAATATGTCAAAATTCAGAAAGTTAAGCTTAAAGGCCTCCGACTATTCATACATACGAGTGGAGGGGTATAAAGGGACTTGCTCCACCAAACAACAAATGGAGAGAGGAGAAAAGATACATAGGGGTCCCACTATTGGAGAGAGAAGTTGTCTGTCTTCTCGAAGGTTCTGGGTTTTAGTGTCTTGTTGCTTATTTTGCTTGTTTGATTATTACTCTTGGTCTGTTTGTGAACATTATTTTTAAATATCAATATATTGTCACAGAGTGCTGCCTCTGTTTCTATCTTTGTTGGATTTTACCGAGTTTCAGGTGGAAAATCCTAACATAAGCCCAACCATTCACTGACTCGATGAACATAAGCACATGAATACATTAAGATATGGCTCGACCAACAATACAACCTCAATGAACATCGCTATTCTAAAAAGAAGAGAACAACGATAACATATTAACATTGGCTCTCTTCATTTCCATGTCTCTACAGCTTTACATCCTATCACAAATTTTACATCCCTATCCAACGTATTCATCTAAAATCTACATAAGCTAAAACTGCATGTTTCCACCACAAAACATTACTCTAATGCTATATTCATTAGGTACCAAAACAATGAATTAAAAAAGAAGCAATATTATTTAACCATATCATTCTATACAATTTTAGAAAAAATGAATTAACAAACATTCCAGTTCTAGAAATATAAACAAGGAAAATAAGGGCATGGATTTATCAACATGACTGCCTTGCATGAAGTATAATATCAATGCTTCATGGTTCATATTAAACAACAATATTCCCAAAACAACGCAAAAACTTAACCAAAGATATCAAAACCATCATAACTACTTTGAATAAATGATGAAGCAACAAAAACATTAACTCTAACGTACCGTCGAAAGAGGACGATCCATATCAAGAGAGGCAGCATTGAAGGCGATGGATCGATCAACCGGATCAGCCGCCGTGCAATCAATGGGGGACTCAAAGAGGGAAAGAGAGAATTGCTTGTCAACAACGCCGACGTCGAAATGAATTAAACCAGAAGTGGACAAATCTACACGAATTCCCTTAACAGGGAACCAAAGAAAGAGCTCTTGGGAAGAAATTCCAGCCAATTCAGCAATCTGGCCGTAGGAGAGCCTGCCAGAGACGTTGAAATCATAGTGAACCTCATTCTCAAACTTGGCATTACAGGGTTGATCAAGGAAGACCTGAAAACGGCCAGTGGAAGAATCAATTGAAAATTTAGTGATATTCTTTGGAAGGAGGCCGATGGGGAGGCCATAAAGGTGGAGATGGTCGTAAATGGTGGATGGGTCAGAAGCGGTGATGAAAGGGGAAGCAAAGAAGAAGAGAATGATGAAGAAAGGGGAAAAGAGAAAAAGGGTCATGACGGAAAAGAAAAAGGGAGAAGAAAACGGAGAGGAAATGGGGAATTTTGAGGTTGAAGAAGGTAGCATAGAAGAACAACGAGAAGAAGAAGAAGGAATGGGATTTTTTTAGGTTTCCGTTTCACTATTCTTTTCGTGTATTCATTCCTTCTACACGCGCTTTCAGGCAGCGAGTGACTTTTAAATTTAAAAATATTCTCTTTTTTTAAAATAGAAAATAAAATTAGTAAAAGAGAGTTTCGTTTAAACCTAAAACTAATTTTTCTTATTATTTTCCTAAATATATAATGTAATTTGAAATATGAAGACCTAAGAGCTCTCATGATCCAACAACCACAAATCATGATAACTTCGGCCAACTAGAGGAACAAATGAACCATCAATGGTTAACTACATTACTAAGCTTAAACAAAAAGTACTTTTTGAATCATATATAAGTTACTCTTCTTTTTATTTATTATTTTCTTTTTAAAAAATGATCAAACGATATCCCAATTGATGTTTCTTTTTTCTAAACATGGATAAGAAATGAAAAATGAGAAGCTCTTCGAGTTTCCTCTCTGGTCCTTCACTTCATTTGACAACATTTGGTGCATAACATTGCTATTGAAACTAGATCAATGCCTATAAACTACCCAAAAAAACTGTTATCTTGAGTTCCCTTAAATTAAGCTCCTTACATGGCCAGGAAAGGGATTACCCTCGGATATCTTGCATAATTTAGGCGAGAAATTAGCCATTCCTTGTCACATCACATCATCGGAGATCAATGTCATGTTTTATTCGAGAAAAAAGACAATGTTATTGAATGTGATAACATGACAAGTGAAAACCCGTATTTAACTAATCAGATGACAAAGAAATTATAGAAATACAATCTCATCGTCTAATTCATCCTTCGTAAGTTGCATAAATGTTCAATGTGTGCAAAAACTTGGTTGTGGTCTGTGTGTGGACTTGGTAGTTTTGCATTTTCATAGTGCAATCGCAATACGTCACGAAGCAAGTTCATCGCTTGTAAGATGCTCACCATATCTTTATATATTGTGCGATTAATTCTATGTGATAGGTCATGGGTCATGATCATAGCATGCAAAATTCTCACTATGTACCTTTTCATCGCATAATAGCTAAGTCCTTATTGAGTACAAGTTTTTCTATTGCTTGCCCAAGTGCAAGTGAACAGTAGGTTTACTTGAATGATCCAAGGTCGAACATAGGGAATTGTTTCCAGATATTAGTTATAGGGTCGTCTATTTATCGTTTAGGCATTATGACAATTAAGTTAAAAGAATATAAAAAGAACTAAAACTACTTACTTACACCTAGAGACTCATGCATAAAAGAATAAATTATGGCAAGATCGAAGATTGAGCAAACTAACTTGTATGCAGGAGAGAGGTGAAAGAAGGTGTACGCATTATTAGGCAATTAAGCAATGTGAGAGCCTCGATGAGATATAACTTGCATAATCAACTTATGATTAAGGTGACCTTCTCTTGAAGTATTTAGACGCCACACTTGCTCACCTTTCGAGATGCAAATGATTGGGCTTGATTATGCGATGTATCTAGAAGATTTCACTTATAATACTTATAGAACTTCTCGTTTAAGGACAACAACCTCTCAACGGCTAATGTCTGCGCTTGTTCGTCTTTCGAGATACAAATGTTGGAAGTTATCTTGCTAAGGTGGAGTTGTGCACATTAGCCTTATCCTTGCTACTTACCTTCTCGGGTAGTTGGCGATTGACATTGGTCAGGCAATGAATATAGCTCAACTAATACGATAAGACTTATAAGCTAGACTCCTTATCAAGAACTTATCACAACCCTAATTACTAATAACACATTGGAAAATGAGAAGTCAAGAAATGATGGATTGAAAAGGTAGAAACATGTAATATATGTATAAAGAATGTAGGCCTTTAGCCACTGTACAATATGAACAACATATATTACAAAGAAGTGCAAAAATAGAAAGAAAGAAGAATAGAAAAATAATACAAGTTAGGGAGAAACGGAGGATGGACTCTTCTCCTCTCAAACTCCCAGCTTTCGCATTACAATCTGGTCGGAGAAGATGAGAGAGTGTTGTACACATGGGGGTTAGGCTAATCCTTACCATAAACTCTTTAGGTTTTAGCCCACGCGAGCTCCTTCTACCCATATAGGCATCTTTTACCCATATAAGCATCTTTTACCCACTCAGATTTTGCGTCCATTCAGGTTGTCTTTTTTTTTTTTTTTTTATAAAGGAGAAGGCTTTATATAGGCAACTTTTGGGCAAGAAACTCTGTTATTCTAAGCATCTTAGCATCATCCGTCGAAAGGTATTTGTTGCAAGTCACATCATCTCCAACTACCATTCTTGTCCTCTAGTAAACCTTTCTCGTGGAATGACGTGGTCTCTCATATGAAGATATTAATCAACAGATAAGTTTCCATAATGTAGTTCTTGTGCAAGATGTCTTTACTTCACTAGTTTCTTCCTTTCCATTCATATTGCGTTTAGATATGAAAACATGTAAGACAAGCACGCATAATGCCTATGTAAAGTGTATTTCTAAATACTTATATATTTAGTTACACGCTCTAATAATCTTCTTATGCATTTCGACCTCATTATAATAATAAAAAAAGGTTGTAATAGTGGGTATTTATACATGTTATCAGCGGCGAAAGCATCGAAAGATGCTTGCCTTAATTGATGCTTGTAGGGCGTGCATCTTTTATCACATCATCCTAACCTAATCGTCTATTAAGTCGCTCACTTAGAGCCTAACATGACATATCTACGAATGAATGCTTGTATGATAAGCACTAGGCGATCTAAGCTATGCGGTACGTTTTTGATGCAATGTAGATCACTTGATCCTTTAATATTTAAGACAAGCAACCTCTCACATCACACCTATTCTCTTTTCAGGACACAAATGGTAAAGATAAACCAAACGATATACATCTAGGTTTCCTTATTTATATGCATTAGATTTGAGCTTCTATTTAAGATGAGCAACCTCTCGACATCTAAACTCCACTTGTTCTCCTTTTGGGACACAAATGATTCGAGTTTCCAAACTCCCATCTACGCATGTTTAGTTATGTCATTGTTACTTACTCTCTTGAGTAGTTGGCGATCAATGTTAGTCAAGTGATTGAGTTCATCTCAGCTAAACATGATGAGACTTATAACTAAAGAATCCTTACCATGTACATAACATGAACTTAAACTACATAAAACACATCAACAAGATGGAAAGTACAGAAATGAAAGATAGATAGTGCATTGTATTAAAATGTAGGCCTCTCGACCATAAAATGAAAAACATTCATACAATACATCAAAAAGTACAAAAGTGGAAAGAAAAGGAATGTGTCGAGTCGCAGAATGAAATGGTTTGCATTCCTTGGCTCTTTTACAAGTGAGGGGAAATGGGAATGAGATTTTTCTCTCTCTAATCTCTCTCCAAGCTCTCACTCAGACGTTGACTAGGAAATGATGGAGAAAGAACACTACTACAAATAGTGAAGGACTCTAAAACTTATCCTTCATCGACCTCTTTAAGGGATTACCTCCTTTGTATGATTTTAAGGATAGTTGCAAATTTAGCAATTAAATTCAAAATAATTAAGTATATAGCAACATTTTAAAAAAAATTGCAAATATAGCAAAAATTGTCAAATTCTATCAATGATAGAGTCTATCACTGATAGATCATGTTGTAAAAATTGGTCTATCACCGATAGATCATACGAATCTATCAGTGATACAAGTCTATCAGCGATAGTTTTGCTATATTTGCAATTTTTTTTAAATGTTGCTATATCCTTAATTATTATTCCTCAAATGGCCATCCATTACAATTACCCATGATTTTAAGGTGAAGTTGGGCTTTTTTTATAAGCATACTTTAGGCGAGAAATTAAATGCTCATGCTGCACATCCATTCTTGCCTATGCTGCCAATTGTCCTTGCCTACAAGTGTCAGCTTAGAAAGTAGCCACTCCTTGTCACATCATTCCCAACTACCACTCCTGTCTTCTAGCAAATCATCTTGCATAGTGATGTGTTGGCATCTCGTTGAGTTAATGCGCGATCCTCGCTTCATTTCTTCTTAACGTCATCCTGCGTGGAAAAACACTTAAAAGCACAATTATCAAGTGTGAAGACTTATGTAAGGTGCATTATCTTGATATCAATTTTGCACTAAAAGGTACGCGTTTTGATTATTCATCTCACGTTTGACTCTACTGTGTTACTTAAAAGGTTATAAAACTTTTATTTCTACAAGTTATCAAAAATCATGATAAATAATTGCTACCGTTGATGTGAAGCATTGTAAATTCTAGTTTTACAAGTTTTTTTCATTGTATAACACTATTATAAAATATTATGATTATATTAAAATTTTAATATACATCAAATATACAAAATAACAACATTTATTAATTATAACAATTAGAAAAACAACCAACATAACATTAGAACCTACATTCGATGGATGATATAGTTGGGCTCGTGCTGATAACGTGTTGAAAAAATGAGGCACAACTGAAACACAGATATCAAGAAAATATAATATTAAAATAAATAAATAAAAGAAATTATAAAACTCAAAATTTTCAAATTTCTATCCAATGTGTTTATATTACAAATCCACCAATGTCTCTATTCACAGGCAATTTGACAAGCAAGAGATGAATTACATGGCTATTAAGAACGGATATCTTCAAGACATTTGGCAAGGGAGTTGGAGGTATAGGAATCGTGATACATACAGTGGACACTAAGCATAATTATGGACATCTGTATTAATAATATTTATAATATTTTAATTATTATTATAACTTTAAACATTGCTATATGACTGTGGAGTTAACACAAACCGTTCATCAAAGTACCAAAATCAACCATTTCTTAAATGTTGTGGACACATAGCTTTAATTGTTGAATTTTAAAACCCAAATCTAGAAAGTTATTTTGAAACAAACTATAAATTGACGTGACCAAAAGTTTAACCTTAGTTTTAAAAAATACAACATTCTTCTCGTGAACCCATTTTTTAGCCTATATACGTACCTTTCTTTCTTTAATTTAAAAAGAAGTTAGCAAACAAATTTCATAAAACAAGAAGAATTACCACTATATTTAAGTGCATCATAGGTTGCACTCATCTTTAAGCATCTTATTTAGATAATGTCAAATTGTAGTTTAATATATAAGAAACTCTGTTTTCATGGTTAGAAGTGTTTTTTGGATTTTTTGCGTGGGATTACAACGTAAGTGCACAAATATGGGTGGATATATGATTACAATTACCGAAGTGAAAATACACAAAGTTATTATATAGTTTACAGTCTGTGTATTCTATATAGCATAAGAATATATAATTAAGGAGAGAAGAAAAGGCCAGAAAAATTGGAGCAAAGATTTATGCCATAGCCATCCTTGAAACTATAAGCAGAGAAGAATATTCTTGTTTTGAACAAGAAGAGAGAGAGAGAGAGAGAGAGAGGATATATAAAACCAAAGAAAAGGATAGAGAAGAGAGAAATAGATGGATCCAATGATGGGAAAGGGTGTGTTTATTCCAAGTGTGAGACTGATGGAGGGGCAGCAGATGCCAGTCATGGGGATGGGGACAGCGTCGATATCGGCGGAGGAAGTGACGAAGGCAGCGATCTTAGAAGGAATGAAGGTGGGATTTCGACACTTCGACACAGCGTATTCGTACGGGACAGAAAAACCATTGGGAGAGGCGATTAGAGAGGGTATTGAGATGGGAATTGTGAAGAGTAGAGAAGAGTTGTTTATCACTTCCAAGCTTTCCCCTGCGTTTGCTCATCCTTCCCTTGTTCATGATGCCATTCACGCTACTCTCAAGTAATTATTTCAAAATTAACTATTTTTCGTCACTTTGAAAAGAATAAAAAAATAAAAAGAAAGGTAATAATGATCGTAATATTACTAATTAATAATAATTGTATAGAAATTTGAAAATGGAGTACGTAGATATGTACTTGATCCACATTCCATTGAAGACAAAGGGTGAGGTGAGAGGAAGAGCAATTGGAAAGGATGAGATTTCAGAAATGGATGTGAAGGGAGTTTGGGAAATGATGGAGAATTGCAAAAGCCTTGGCCTCACCAAAGCCATTGGAGTTAGTAATTTCTCTATTCAAAAACTCACTCACCTTCTTTCCTTTGCCAATGTCCCACCAGCACTTAATCAAGTAATATATTACAATTCCTTTTTTTATTTTCTTACATATTGATTACAAATATGAAAAACTATAATTAAGGTTAGTTTGGTGTGTACTTGATAAGGTGGAGATGAGCGCAAGTTGGCATCAGAAAAGATTGAGGGAGTTTTGTAAAGAAAAAGGGATTCATGTCACTGCCTATTCTCCTTTAGGTGCAGCTGGGACAAGTTGGGGCCATAATCAAATTGTGGAATCTCAACTTCTTTCTCAAATCGCACACACCAAGGGAAAAACAACTGCACAGGTACGTACAGTGTTTCTTTCACTTCTCAATTTACAATAAAAGAATGAAAAAATTGTGTATTGAAGGTTGCATTGAGATGGGTGTACGAGCAAGAAGTGAGCGTAGTGACAAAGAGCTTCAACAAAGAGAGAATGAGGCAAAACGTTGATATCTTTGATTGGTCATTGAATGAGGATGAATTAGCAAAGATCAACCAACTCCCTCAGCACAGAGCGATTGTTTTTGCCAACATCTTTGGTCACCATGATCTTGTACTTGACCTTGATGCTCAACTCAATCATCCTCACCCTTGAATCACTACTTTTTCCTTCCATTTGTTTTGGTCGGGAGTGATTCTTAAATCGTCATGAAAATTACTTTTGACATTTGAGAATCACTCAACAAAATGCTTTTAGTCATTTAAGATCAATTTTTATCGCATGAAAATTGTGTTTAGTAGTTTTGAATTGATTTTGTATCATCAAATGTGTATTTTTGATTGATTTTAACGATTTCAAAATTACAATCAATCGATTTCAAAATTACTTCCAAACATACTCTGTTAATAAAAACGCAACAATTTGACTCAAAATTACTCCCAAACATACTCTGATAATAAAAACGCAACAATTTGACTCATTTTTAAACAATTTTGTATTGCATATATCATTTGCATTCTCTATATGCTAATATAGAATATTGTTTGCATTCACTTTATGCTAAATCTAATTTTGACGATAGAACTATGGACTAAGGCACGACCTTACTTGAACAGGATCGGTTCCATAGATTGGGGCTGCAGATAAATTGTAAATTTTAAAGAATCAGTCCAAGCTGCCATCAAATCTTCCTATCCAAATTTGTTTTCAGATTTTGGCTTACCACATGCAAATTTTATTTATTTATTTGTATTCCAAACTTAAATACCAACCAAATAGGACATTACAACTACCATGAGTGTCGACATTTTATTTAACAAACAAGGGCGAAGATTTGAACCTCCAAGCTTATCAACAAAAGTAGATGACTTGATTTTAAATGCTATTATTAAATTAGTGTTTATACAACATGTATAATAGTTTGTTCATTGAATACACTATAACCTTGCAAGAAATGCATATTTGAAAAAGATATTGAACAAACAGTTTATATTTGCATATTCCTCTTCTAGTTTTCCCGACAGGAGATTTTGTTGTCGCACACATTTCAGGGGAAGCATTTCATTCTCTGCAGACAACAAAAGATTAGTCAAGCTATAACCATTTTATCTATACAAGGAACCAAGCTTTTAATTGAGCAATATGAAAGAAAATGCTTAAAACAGGTCTAAGTATTCATTGTAGCATAAAACTTGGCTGTTCTTACCTGTCTTTCAATCTCCACAAAAGATGCAGCAAGCCTTCGCTTCAAGGTTGATCTATCCTCTTCACAACTGTCCAAATTGGTATCTGAATGCAAAAGAGACCAAGTGAGTGACGTCGAGGACCTCATAATAAGATTAGGAGTAGGAGAAAAATCCAACAGGAGAATAGTACAAAAGAGAAGGATTAATATTCTCACCATAATAGTATGATGATAGTATTGTTATGCGCTCAGTTGGCTGCAAGAAAACATGATTAATGATCAATTTACAAGAACAGATGATGAGAAAGATGATGGTAGCAATCGATCAAACATTGAACTAGAGAGACTTCTACTGGAGAAAAATATTCAGCGAAATATCAATCATAGCAGAGTAGCAGCAGAGTTTACACATCCAAAAAGACCAAACGACCTAAAGATGAATGGCTAGAGTTCAAATAGTTCTGCTAACAATGGATGTGGTGATCTTTATCCTACGAAAAATAATTGACATAAAAATTAATGACTAATTTTAGGTGTTTCAATTACTCCTGCTACCCATACCTTTTATTCTCATTGTACAGCAACCCCCACCCCCCAACCCCCAATGCCAAGAAATAAAGGGAAATACAAATAAGTTAATAAAAAATATAATCATGTGATCAGGCAAAAATGTTCAGAAGAAATGGAAAAATATAGAAGGAAAAAAAAACTTGAATGCAACATTGATATGTGAACGGCTGAACAAGCCAAGTGGTAAGGAAGTTCCAAAAGATAGGTCGAGTTCTAGCAAACGGCTACGTAAAATTATGTCCACTTAATGAGGTGTGAGCACAAACTTGAACAAATTCTTAAAAGTGACAAGCAAATGATCTCTTATCAAGCCTTCATTATCCAACTGCTGGACTAAAAGAAAAAGCTATGTTTACCATTACAAATATACCCTCACGACGAGTAGGAAGTTCTTCGAGTTTTTTTAATGTATCATCTCCTTTGGTAACTTTTCCAAAGATCGCATACTGAGAAAGTAGATGCAAATATGTTCATTAGCTTCTGTTCCAAATATCTGAACTAAACTGTTTTTTAAGTCTGATGTTTAAAATGGCAATGGCATACTGTTCCATCAAGGTGAGGTGCATCTCCCAGTAGCATAGAAAAAGAGGACTGAGCACTGTCTGGATCATCATATCTACGCAAATCACATGTAAATTTAAAACGATGAACGACCAAACATTTTTTGTACAATAATGAAGACTCCATAGGGAATATAAAAGAAACAAAAATAAAGTCAGTAGTCAGCTACACTACGATGCATCATAGCAGTACAAATGGTGGCATGCTAAACTTCTAATTGACACCATGGTTACATCCTTATTGTAAGAGAAGCCTAGTAGGAGTAACTGTGAGCTCTCAAATTGGTGTGTACGGTAAAACTTAATGATACATTCAACTCGAAAAATGAGAAACATCCTATATGAAGCCATTATAGTTAATGCACTACAGGTAAGAGTATTTTATATGAATATAATTAAATAAATAAACAATAGAAAAATTAAAAGAGCAAGAACATGGTCAGGAAACACGGCCTCCAACTGTGGACACCAAGACTTATGTGAAAAAAAGAGTACGAAAGGAGCCAACAAAAAGAAACAATCTGTACTCTTTTCTTTATTCTTTTTCTTTTTTTCCCATTTGAATTAATATTCTCTAACCTATACCGTGGGCTTATATAAGAAGGAAAAAGGAAGGTAAATTTGGTCTTCAATTTTCTTGTTTTATCCGTGAAAAAAATTGACCACTTGACATTAAGTTTAAACTAGATCATTTAAATATTTAGGCAACACAGCCTATACATATCTGGTACAAATCAAGTTCTTTAACGATAATCTTGTTACCTTGTACAGTTGTTCATAATTCTCTTGGATAAATCTTTCTTTCAACAATATTTTCATCTTTACCTACCACTTTTTTCTTTTTTTATGAAAAAAAACCACTTTCATCAAGAAGAATGAAAGAATACAAGCGCACAAAGAGAAAACCAGCCCACAAAACCACCCTTTTTGAAGGAAGGAGAACCGGCTATAAAATAGTTACAAAAGATCTTCGAAATCGAAGCCCAAAGAGACATGTGATATCTAGCTAACAACCAAATCTCAATATGCCCCCTCTCTCTACCCGTAATCATTCCTCTCACCCCAAATATCCCAACTAATAGCACACCATAAAAAGCCACCCTTTTCACTGAAAAGTGGATGAAAGAGGAACTCCTCAATCATTGCTCTAATGCTCCTCAAGCCAACAAAGATAACACCGAACTCTTGCAGGAAAGGGCACCAGACAGACCTCACAAAATGGTGCTACCAAAAAAGTTGATCAAGATATTCCTTCGCCGTCCAACATAGTAAATAACAAAAAGGCCCAACCAAGCAAGACCTACCAGATAAAGAACCCAACTTTCTTCAAAACCTTGGTCCTCCAAATCACATTAAATACCGACTCCTTAAAGGGAGCGAGATCTACCAACAGCTCAAATAAAGAATTACAAGAAAAACGCCGGCTAGGATTAGGAATCCAAAGACAAACTTCTCTCCTGCCCTCTCTAACAAAGAAGCCCTCAAGTAAGAAAAGAAGAAAGGTCACGACCTTACTTGAATAGGATCTGTTCTATAGGTTGTACATCTGTGTCATTGAGTTTTAAAGAAAAGAAGAAGGCCACATCCGTTGTTTCCTATTGGTCAAGTATGACAAAACCCAAACGAGAAAGACAGAGAATTCTCAGATCTCACCAAAAGCTCCGAGATAGTATAGTTTTTGAACGAGGAAAGATGATAAAAGGGGACCCTCCCCCACCCATCTATCCTCCCAGAAAAAGGTTTCCTTATCATCCCCCACAAAGCAAGAGACAAATTGAGAAAAAGTAGGAAGCTCGATTGACATATCCTTCCAAGGATTTTAGAAGGCGCCTTTAACCCCTCTCATAATCAACTCAAAAGGAAGGGAACCATGCTTGCTCACAAGGATTATATTCCAAAGAGAATCAGGCTCGAGATGGAAGCGCCAAAGTTACTTTGCCAACAATGCTCTGTTATAAATTCTTGATCAAAAGGTAAGTTTGCTCGGCTTGGACAAGAACCCTTTCTTCCACATTGCCAATCTCTTTTTAATTTTCTCACAAATGGGATTCCAAAAAGACACGGCTCTAGAATTACCCCTCAACAGAAGACCAAGGTAGCAAGAAGGGAAAGAGTCAACCTCACAATCAAATGCTTCAGCCCACCTCTGCAACTTGACCTGGTCAGAATTAATGTCGTAGATAGTGCATTTGTTTCTATTAATTTTCAAACCCAACATCTCTTCAAAGAATTCAACCATATGATTTAGGGTTTAGAAAGACTCCTCTTTTCCAAAACAGAAAAGCAAGGTATCATCAGTAAACTGCAAATTGAAGGTGTGATAAGGCAACTTCCTCTCTTCCAAATCTTAAAAGGCTAGATAATGTTGCCTTCAACACCTTTACTTATCAACCGCTTAGTATATCCACAACCAATAAGAACAAAAACGGGAACAATGGACCACCTTGTCTAAGACCCTTGGAAGCATGAATCACCCCTTTTAGTACTTCGTTGATGAGACTAGAATAATTAACATTTCTAACGCACCCCCACATCCACATTCTCCATTTACCAAAGTCTTTCTTCGTCAGCACTCTATCCAGAAAGTCCCCAATCCACTTGATCATCCCTCCAAATTCTTTGACCTATATTCCTCAGTAGCTTCATTAGCAATCAAAGCTTGGTCCAAAATCAATCTTCCAGGCAGAAAGACCCTCTGATAATCAGAGATAGTCAAAGGCAACACTTTCCTTAAACGATTAGCAAGAACTTTAGCCAAAATCTTATAAACACTAGCAATGAGACTAATAGGCTAAAAATCCTTCACCTTGTTCACATTATCCCTTTCAAGAATCAAACAAACAAAGGTTTCAACCACCGATCTATTCAGAATCCCTCTTTCAAAAAAATCCTTAAAGACACTCTCCAAATCTCCTTTGATAAGATCCCAATCATCCTAAAAGAAAGCCATAGAAAACCCATCAGCTCCAAGAGCCTTGTTGCCATCACAATTGAAAACAACCTTCTTAAGTCTTAACCTCCTCAATTGTAAAAGGAACCATAAGCTCCTCATCCTCTCTAGGTGATATAGGCTTCCAATCAATGCCTTCGACAAACGACTTCTCCATAACCTCAGGGCTATAAATAGAGGAGAAAAACTTTAAAATTTCCTCCATCTCTAGTGCAAACCCCAAAATCCAACAACAAATGGCTTATATAATTTTTGTTTCTTCTTCCACTAACCATCCTACGGAAGAAACCTGACCTACAATCACCTTCCTTAGCCACTTAATTTTACACTTTTGAAACCACCTCAGATTCTCCTTTCTAATCACCTCATCAAGACTCCTTTTTAAGCTAAACCTCTCCTCAACAAGGCCGTTTACAAGCGGACCATTCAACTCCAAATTGTCAATATCATGAATCCTAGCAACAATCTCCTTCTCTTTAGCCCAAATATCCCCAAACACCGCTTTGTTCCAAACTCTAAGCTTGCCTTTAATAGATTTCAGCTTCTCCATGAATCTATAACCCTCCCACCTACCTTGGATACTAGTATTCCACCAAGAAGCCAAATTCGCTTTAAATGAGGGATGGTTGTGCCACATATTGTCAAACTTGAAGGGAACCAGACCCCAATTCAACCTACCATTAGTAAAAATAAGGAGCCAATGATCTAAAGTGATTTTGAACCCCCTAACTTGCCTAGGGTTCCCAAACCTCTCAATCCAAGCTTCCAACATTAAAACCCTGTCAATTTTCATGGCAGCCCTGAAGTTGGCCCAGGTAAATTACCCCTGACGAGAGGAGGATCAAATAAACAACTATCATCAATAAATTTGTTAAAACATCTCATAGATCTGGTGATTCTCCCTCCCAAAGCTTTCTCATCAGGAGAATGGACAACGTTAAAATCACCCACCACACACCATCTTGATCTGCAATAGCATAGAGATCTCCCAGCTCCTCCTAGAACAAATTCCTACCAGTAATCCTTGGGGGACCATAGACACCTGTGACCCAAAACTTATCTTTACTTACAGCTTGATATGTGTTTTCCTCATTCTCATTCTATTTGTTGTTCTTTAATCCCACCAAGTTGCCACTACTGCCTTTATTTTGTGTACGAAAGTAATTTTGCTTTTTTTCTTTCTTCTCGGGGATCTCCATGTTAAAAATAAAAGATGCATCGATTTGCACTACATAATGAGAGACCATCTAGGTTCAATCATCCATTAAAAGGGAAGGCATGATCTCCTAATCTTAGAAAACCTTCATGGTTTTTTGGAAACGGAACCAAACCTCTTTATTTGAGACTAATGCTCAAAGTACGAGAGTATTATACTAAGAGAAAAATAAGAAAACGACAAAATCATCCAAACAAACTAAACAAGATGAACCTGGGCAATACAAACGGGAAAACGACCAACAAACGATCACAAAGAAGAAGCAGGGAAAGAACCAAAGCAACAATGAGTTGAAACATTAGTAAAGAGCTTAATACAAAGAAAATATAAACACTTTGATGAAAAGCGTCCACTTCGGACCGAAATTTTTGAATTCCACATTCTTCAATTTGAAAGGAGAAGGGAACACCAAGAATCAACAATGAGTTGAAACATTAGTAAAGAGCTTAATACAAAGAAAATATAAACACTTTGACGAAAAGCGTCCACTTCGGACCGAAATTTTTGAATTCCACATTCTTCCATTTGAAAGGAGAAGGGAACACCAAGAATAATAATTGACTGCTTCAAAACTATCAAACCCAAATAATTTTTTTCCAAGATCTTTGCCCTCCATTGATAATCATGATGACGAAGACAAAACATCCAAAAAGTTAAACTTTTAAGCTAACAGTATCAATCTGAAAATTTTTCTCTTTCTTAAATATGAGAGTACTGGCTCTGAATTAAGTGTTCAACAGACTTGAATCCCAATATCTTTATCTGCAACCTTCAAACCTTACAAAGAACCCAATTATTGGACCAAAAGGTGATGAAATAGATCTCAAACGAAAACTAATTTGCATTTTTCTACTATCGACTTTAAGTAGGCTTGAATTTCACAATGCTTAGGCTGAGACGGGTTTCCAGAGATTTGATTGAGAACCCTCATGGTTAGTATCCATTATATATCTTCATTTATTAACAATTTCTTCCCCGGGCTGGTTTCCTACTTTTTTTATGTATAGAATTACTGTTTCTGGCTTGAACTTGAAATCTTAACCCAAATTTGAGGTTGCTACTTTCACGCTACTTTTCCTCATAGTCTCTAGACCATATGTTCTTGACCAATTTTGGAACCAGGTAAGAGGCTTATCTTCCTAAATCTTCCCTCCCTTAATTGATGAAGTATTAAAGCTGGCAACTTTCCTTCTTTAGTGCTCTTTCTCTTGAAAATTATTGCATAGTATTTCACAATTTGCAAAGTATTCCTTTTTTGTATACCCAAGGTCCCAAGTCCATCATCCTCCAGGTGATTTAGACAGTATTCCATTTAAGGGGATGAAAGCTCTTGTTTCCCTTGCTACCACTCCTCAGGAAGTTTCTATAAAGCGTCTTTAATTGTCTAGCCACTTTTGTGGGAGCCTTTTAAAGATAAAAGTAGTAAATACGGGAGTTCATCAAAGTAGCTCGTCTATGAGTAAGCCAGCAAACCCAAAATAAATGAGATGATTGCCAAATAAAAAGCCGTTTCTTAAGCTTCTCAATAACTGGTTCCTGAAAAGAGGAAATGTTTGGCTAGCCAATAAGAGGCAAATCCAAATAAGTACACAACTAAGCTCCCAATTACAATTATACCAATTTACAAGGTGGGACAACATATGTGAATCAATTGCAATGCCCAAAAATTCAGGTTTTTGGCCAATTATATTGAGCCCCTTGCTTCTTCAAAGTGACTAATAATACTAACAAGGTTGCCAATGTTATGTGGAGAAAAGAATAGTATCCTAGACAAACTGTAAATAAGTGACAGGGATCTCATTGGGCTCCTTACATACTTCGAATTCCTTGATCAAACCCTCCATGGTCAGCCAGAGTAAGGATCCATCTTAAGCAATCAAACACCATAATGAAAAGAAAGGGAGATAAGAAATCGCCTTGTCACATCTCTAGTGGCATGAATAATAACCTAGAGGCTTGTCATCGATGATAATAGAGAAATTTGTTGTCGATACACTCTCCTTGTCCATCTCATCATTTGATCCCATATCCTATGGCTTGAAGAATATTATTAAGAAATCTCAAACAACCATGTCAAAAGCCTTCTCAATATCAAGCTTTAAAACCAACTGTTTCTATTTTTTCCTTTTTTATTAATGTTCATTCGCAACAAGAGAAACATGTAGAATCTGTCTTTTGACACCATGGATTGGAAGGTGGCATTAGTGTTAACTAGCTTAGTTTCCATATAGTTAGTTATCAATCGAGGCCTAAATGTTAAATGTGAAATTAAAGAGAAATCCATTATTTTTCACGAATCACAGGTTAAAAACCTATTAACACATGCAAATTTAGACATTTCTGTCAATTTCCAAACACAAAGCTGTCAGAAAAAATGGGCAGGAGATAGAACTAGAGAGAAATGGGTAGCACCAACAGCTGGAGAACTCATGACATGCCTACTCAATTCAACAGCATTTTACCGGATGCATAAAGAACCGAGTTAACCTCCCAGGATAAGAAACAATGTAACATGCGAGCAGAACGGATTCTGCCTGTGCATTTTACATTTCCTTCCATTTCTATAAATGCAAGGGAGTTTCCATTCAGAGATGGAAAACATCAACGATTCTAAGAATATTCAGACCTAAAATGGCATACTATAGATAGGAAACGAGTTACTGACCACTGTTCTAGACAAAAAGAAAGCAGTAGTAACTTATGCGTGTAGTGTAGAAAGAACTAACCTCCCCATAGAAAGAATACCTCTAACGTGTTTAACATCACTAAATTCACCAACAACAGTCTTCTCAGCCTCCGTTCTTTGTTCCTCGTTCATGGGAGCTAATCTTCCTCCCACTACATCTGCCACTTGCGCCACAAACCCTTTGTCAACCTGACAATATGAACTTATCTCACACACAATATTCCCCCACACAATCACATAAACATACATAAAGAAAAAGATTTGCAGTTGTAATACCCGAAAGAAATGGTTGGTGTTATAACAACCGAGACGAACAAGTTTGAAGATGTGGTCAACGGTTCTGGGAGCAACCTTGGGGAAGAAACCGAATTCAATATCGCCATAGTTCGTCTGGGTATTCGAAAATGTAGTTTGATATATTAGGGAACATTTAAAACTAGAACCAAAGCTCTACGTGGATTAAAATTTTGATTAATAGAGAAGGAAATGAAGAACCTGAAATACTACACGAGCAGATCCGAGATGGGAATCCTGAGCTGAAGTGATGGTGAAAAATGCAAAAAAAAGAAGAAAAGCAAGGATCGGCAGCAGACGAAGTATGTGCATTTTGGAAATGCGACGGTGCAAATTGGCGCTTGATCAGGAAATGAAGCGGCAAGAGTGAAGTTTTAGTTTGTTCCTCGAACCCTGCTCTTTCGGTACACTCATGCGTCCACAGGCGGCTTTCAAATCGCTGCGCTTTTGCACTTCAATTTTGGCAAATGTTCATAAATATTAATAAGGAGGTTTTTGTTTTAAAATCTTATTAGCAAAATAATGCATTTTGAAAACTAATGTATTAAAAAAACAAAAAGGTCCAAGAAATAATAAAGAGGTTTTGCTTTCAACCTTAATTTTGTATCCCTAATTTTTAAAAAATTCTTTAGTAGTTATAGTAAAAGTATACGGCTCTCAAATTTGGTATTAAATAAGATGTTTCATTCACACTACGTTAAACTGAGACCTTGGTTCGATAAAGTTGTCCCTTTGGTGATGTGATGGTTAAATCGCAGAAAACTTATTGCTATGGGACCTCTAATTGAGCAATTTGAGATGTGGATGTAACTCAAGAATACATCCATTGGTACAAAAATATTATAATACTCTATATCACTCGATCGGGGAGCTCCTATAGATCATCTAATACATATTTAAATATTATCTAATTATTTTTAGTATATATTTATTTTGAATATTTTCTAATTCATTTTAATATTTTCACCTAAATCAAACAACAATAGACTTTGAGATGTTGCAGATGATCCACAACAGGTCCTAGATATATGCAACGATAACAAACAATACATGAAGACACATACACTATATGACGATGTACCTATTGTACTTGCATCAGTTCAAAAAATATGTGCTCGAGTGCAAGAGCTTGATGAATTGAAAGATCAATATGTGGAAGAAGTGTCTCATGTGATACAAACACAGATTGAGACTTGTTATGTAAATATCCATTGAGAATGACATTAATATAAACCGAACAAATTACTAACATAAAATTGCACAATCAAGTAATGAAATTAAATTGCACACTCAATTAATGAAATTTTGGTTAATGGTTGATCAATACAAATCTACCATGTCAAGTAACAAACATAGGAATACATTGAAAAATTAACATAAACATATATTGGAATTTTTTTTTAAGAAAAAGTTGAAATAAACTTCATCAATTTAAAAATACAAATAATACACTTTTTAAAATAAGTTTTAATAACAATAAAATTGAACCAATTTTGGTTTTTTCGTTAGTGAGAGAAATTTATAGGAAAATGAAAAAGAAAAAAAGAAGTAAATGGGCGAGTTTTATGGAAAGAGAAAAAAGAAAAAAAAAAAAAGGAAATGGACGAGCCTTAAAGCCTCTCCCAAGGAGAGATGGTAGCATCTACATCATTTTTCTAAATACTTCTCAAATTGCATTATTTTGATAAATACTTCTCAAAATTGCAATATTTGATATAACTTTTCACATAAATAATCTTTTTCATTTTCATATTACAAAATTAGCACCATTTTCTAAATATGTACGTTTCCCAATATGCTTTTGTGTGTAGCAAATTCATAAAATTGGATTCTAATAATGTTTAAGTATGTTTGATATTATTGTTGGATTTTATATTCTAAAATTGGTAGATAGTAAATATAATTCATTGATCGTTATTAATAAATTAATAAAGCGTTATTATTTCAATAAATGTTATTAATTATATTATTAGTTTTGTCTTAATAACTTAAATCCAATAAACTAACATCTTAAGTTGTATGATGAGTTTTGAATAATATGTAAAGACATACATGGACCAATGTTTGAGATACAGTTAAAAGGGTCTATAGTATAGGGATAAAGTTAGATACCTTATCCTGGTAACACTATAGATACAACTCACTTTGTATTTGATACAAACGTAATGATCCAACATGTTCATGTAGGTGACATGCGAGTGAGGGTATCATATGCAATGAGTTTGCATAAGACCAGACCACGAAATAGTAATCACTAGATGCAACTCTATTAACTAGCTAGGTTTCTATTTTATTATGATGATCTAGATAACTTAGTCTTAATCTTGAGTGTATTATGAACTTCTGTTCGCGGGGGAATGTTCTTTGATTTGTATGGGTGAGAGTGACCATATTGCCGATTCAATAAATTTATCATTTTATGGACAAGACCGAATGAGGAGCTAGGAACATAATCACACAAGATGAAAATCAATATTTTCTGACTTTAGGGTAAGTAGATGAATGTTCCTTTAAATGGTGTCTCTAGGACTTGAACAAAGGGTCCTGCCCTCTCTATGACACGAGAGGAGTTTCTATTTATTACTTGGACAATAAACAGGTTATTCATTAGAGGAGCACTGGTATTTAAGAACTAGAAGTAACCTAGGGGTAAAACGATAATGTGACCTATCTGATGTTACGAGCACACATGAATGACTAACTTACTATTATTGGTCTATATCTTTGGATACAAAACAGTGAGAAGAGTTCAACTGTGAGTCTTTGGTGGTAATGTACATATAGTTAATGAATATTGATTAACATGGTTAATAAGTTTAGCCAATTAATATCATAACGTTGTAGCTTCTAATCTATTGGTCTATTAGAACCCATTACTGGCTCGTAAAGGGTAATGTAATTTATTTGTATTGGTTGTAATTTGAAATGTTCAAATTCCCTTGGGAATTAATATAATGCATGATGATACATTGTAATATACAATTTATATTTTAATTAAACTTTATTATATAAATATAATTTTGGATATGATTCAAAATTAATTTACAAGAGAATAAAATATTTGAATGAGTTCAAATATTAATTTAATGTGAATTAGATTCATATTAAAACTATATGTTAAAATTTAATATGTGTATGATACACGTTAAAACTATATGTTAGGAGAGAAATTTATATTTGAATATGATTCAAATTTGGATTAAATTAAATATAAGATATTTAATTTGAATTAAATTAAATTAAATATAAGATATTTAATTGGGATTAAGTTAAATTTAAGATATTTAATTTAAAAATTAATTAATTAGATAATTAATTAATAATTTAGTTTAATTTTATTTAATTAAATTAAAACTATAGATTATGTGAAATATATTCATTTAAATGAATATTAATTAATTATTAATTTAGTTTAGTTTGATTAATTAATTTAATATTTTTAAATTAATAGGGAACGTGGTTTGTCACGTTCGTATCTTTCTCTCCAACTTCCCTCTTTTTTAGACTAAAGGAGAGGGAGCTATACATACGACATAATAAAAGATTTTTCCATATGTCTTTTTGACCTGCCTATTCTTTTTAGAAACTAAAATCTCGCTAAAAAAATATGAAGGTTTTCAAGTGGTGATGCCACAATTTGGTGATTGGCAGATGCAGAGTCGTCATCGAAGGACATTCTCATCTCTGCATTTATTCTCTTTAACTTTATAAACATGCTTAGCCTTTAGGTTATAGAAATTAGTTTTTGTAATTGTTTCCAATGTACTGGTATTTTTGGTTCTGTAAAATATTCTGCTGCAAATGGCTCTAATCCCTTCAATTAAATGATAAAACAGTGAAAGAATCAGCAACAATGTTTGAGTCGAATTTGCAGTTAACAGCCGATGATACAATACACAGAACAATAAGTAGAGAGAGTAGAAACACTAGACATTGTTAATCCAGTTCGATGACACAACATCTATTTTTAGGAATCCCTTACCCGAGATCAGAGATCTTATTTCTTTGATATATAGATCATAATCAAACTATTATAATTTTCAGTATAGAGTTTAACACGACTATTCTTCACTCAGTACTATCAGTGATACAATAGTACTGAAAGTAACTCTATCACTAAACTATTTCACAGATGAATTGATTAACCAAAATCTTCCCCTTAATCAAGTTTCTCATCAATCAACAAATTAAGTCAATTAACAGATTAAGGTAGTATACAAGAGGAACTCCCCCTGAAACACGTCCTTCATCAAGACGTAAATAAAAGTGATTTATGTCATCATAGAACAAAAGTTTGAACTTCAAATATTATATCTTTGGAACTAATCGTCACTTAAATAAAATAGCAGCTACAAACCATATCCATGAATGAGAACTTACACGCTTCAGGTTCTATTTTTCGAATGATACAATCAAGACGTTGTTCTTCACTTTTCTATCATCGTGCACTTCGACGACGTCTCTCACAACCAACATACTTGATCTGCAAAATCGTAATAATTGGGACAAAAAATATCTACTTAAAAGACAAATCTTCTACTTTTTATGAAAGAATCTTTTATATAATGGACCCAAATAAAATCTCTGTCACAGTAGAATAATCTTTACAAACTTCCATAATCAAACACTTGCACTTTTGAACCAAGTGTATTTGTTCAAATGATGAATGTTTAATGCATAAGCTCGGAAAAGATATTGTATTACATTAGATCTAGTGTGCTAAATCATTAATTGAAATACATGAGAGTGTTATGGAAATTAGCCGAGAGATTGATTTTGGAGAAGCTTAATGCAATAATGTTAATTGATGTAATTATTAGATTAAATCGTCATTGGTTTGCATTAGGAAGGAAGGAGACCTAAGAGGAAAATTCTAAACATTAGAAAACCTCTAGACCTATGTTGTGTATACATTGATCCAAGGTCCAAATCAACTTCATAAGTCTAGAGCAAGTCTTACTTTGAATCTCAATCTTATGTCAAGTAGGACACTTTTATTTTGCTTGCTATGATAGATTTATTGATTTTTCTAGTTTAGATTTATTTATGTATTCTTTATTTGAACTCTTCTAAATTAAAAATAAATGTATGTTTAAATATTTGAACGATAATCAACCCTAATTCTTTGTGTATCAGCCCGTGCATGTCACTTTTACTATGTCTATGTAGGATTAAAGTAAAGTTTCTGAACCAATTGTTTATGAAATGAACGACGCCATAAATAATTGCGGAAAGAGGAGAAGGTGGGGGGTTTTCCCTCCAAGATCCAACAGAAAAAACACATTCAAACACTGAAAGGCGGGTGGTAAGAAGAGTCCACCTCAGCCCATTTGTCTCATTTCCAAGGCGTACAAACAGACGCACAAAAAGGCCTTTGAAATTAAAACATGGGCATTAGTGGTGGTTCATCGAAACTGGGAGCCGGCGAAGGTCTGGCCAAAGGACCAGCCAGCAGGAGCCACATTGTTGGAAATAAGAGTACGGCCGTCGCTAGTAGTGAGCTTGAAAGAGAGGGGCTGGGCATCTAAATAGTTATGGCTTTGCCAGTTCTGACCCCAGTTTCTGGACATTGGCTGCCACCCACTTCTAGGGCCTTTTACGGACACAGCATGAACATCCCCTGCGCCTCCCACATTGGTTATTAACACTAAGTTGAAGTATGAATGGCCCTTTATTGTGAATCTTACTCCTCCCTTCCTCTTACATGGAGCCCTATGACATTAAGACAAAAAGTTCAAACTTAAATCTCCATTTGTGCATGTCATTCTTGCACATGGACCAATCTTCTTTGTATTGTTCCAATTTTATGGAATGCCCTCGAACCGACTCAAACTTAAATCTAAAGTATAAAACACTCATTTCTATACATCATACTCTAAAAAAAATATTCTTAAAACACATGTGGTTTGACACTACGTGTATTTAATTAATGACATTTAATTAGTGTATCAAACTTTTTCCAGTTATTTATGGTTTAAAATTTTTTAAAAAAAATTCGAGGACATTTTAAGATGCATCCATCTCTCGTGCTCATTCATCTTTTCACCACAAAAAATATAGGGCAATCATAATGGATAATGATTAAATATATGACAACATTTTTTAAAAAATTACAAATATAGTAAAGTCTATTAGTGATAATTTTTATAGTTGATAAAGTCTAATGATTTATACCAATATTTGCAACATGATCTATAAGTGATAGAATTCTATCATGGACTTTGACAGATTTTGATATATTTGTATTTTTTTTAAAAAAATGTTGGTATGTACTTAATTATTTAGGGAAATTTTTAAAAATAGTAGATTTTACAAAATAGTTACAATCTATAGCAAATTTTATCACTAATAGTCATTGATATGCTATGGTAATAGAATCCAAAATTTTGCTATAGCTTGTAAATATTTTAATTTATTTTGTTATTTTTAAAATTGCCATAAATTATTTATTATTTTGAATATAATAGCTATATTTGAAACTATTTCATAAATAAAATAACTAATTACTTTTTTAAAAAAATTAATTTAAAAATATAAAATAAAAAACCAAATGTAATTTTAAAGCTTTAATTACACTAAAATAAAATAATTGAAAATTTTACTAAAAATGACAAAATTTAATTATATTTTCTAAACATTTAACGGAAAATCGTCAAAATTAACAAATTTGACAAAATATTTAAAAATTATAGCAAAACTTGAGATTCTCTGAGTAACAATCATTTAATAGTCATTGATATCCTTTTTAGAAGTGACACTAGAAGTCAGTGATAGAAAAATATCGATAGTTAGATATCATTGATATAATAAAAAAAAATTGCTTGTAAATATTTTAATTATTTTGTTATTTTTAAAAATATATCATATTTAATTTTGTAAATATTTTAAAATATAAATAAAAAAATTAAATGTAATTTTAAACCTTAATTTACAATAAAATGAAAGAAAATTATTCTAAATTACAAAATATTCAAAAAAAAAATTACAAAATATAACCCAAAAGAAACTATATTTTATAAATATTCTAGTTAATTTTGCATCTAAAATAACCATGCATGAGGTTGAACTAACATTCAATATCCATTCCAAGGTAAGGTACCTGCGATAGAGGACGGGGACGATACCGGCGTGGTATTGAGCAATACGGAGAAAAACAGACTGGGAGAGGTCAAAGTGATGGAGAGGAGGGTTACACCAACCACCGGCGTTATTAGGAAGAGCATTATTAGGGGGACAGAAGTTAGTGGCAGTGACCAAAACAGAGCCAGGTAGGCACCATTTCGGATCATTAACGCACTTAATCACATAACAACTCCCACAACTCAACCCATCGTTGAAAAGTGCAGTGCTGATTGCCGCAGTGTTGCTCCCGTATCCTTCACTGTAAAGATTTCCATACCCACAAGCTCCACCTGTCATGAATGAATTAATTAAAACCCACTAGCTAGCTAGTTCTTTTATATATAATGTATGTACTTGTTATTTAACTGATTTCTTCAGTTCAAATTAAATTAAATTACTTACCCATTGTGCCGGAAGCATCGCTGCCGCCGTAGAAGGTGGCGTGAGCGTTTATCCAGGCGGCGGCGGAGGAGAGGAGTGAAAGAAAGGGAAGTAAAAACAGAAAATAAAGCATCATTCCTTTTTGTTTTTGGCAAAAGGAGTGATTTAGGATTTAGATTTTAGAGGTAGGCAGGGGAAATGGGAGTCGGAAGCGTAATATATAATGGGGAGACCTCAACGTTTCTAACTTAATAATTAATTCTACTTTACAAGACCCTTCGTATCCACTTTGTTTATTATTTGACAACAAATTTTTTCTAGTTGTTTTTAATTATTCACTACCCATTATTAGATTACAAATTATTTTATTCATTTTCTTTCCGATCGTATCTTCTCACCATGTGTATTTTGAAATTTTATATATTTTTTAAAAACATTATTTATGTATATGGAAGGCACTTTTAATTAGATACACTTAGATCATGTCGAACTTACCTTTGGAGTTTTGTTTTGTTATTAAAAGTGTTGACAGCTAGGATGTCGTTTGCATTGGACTTTACTATGAGTGTGTGCCCATGTTTATCTATTCTAGTCGTGAGATACCTTTGAGTCTAACAATTTTATGACATCTATTGTCTGTCATCTTTTGTTCTAATATTTTCAATTAAAAAATGATTTTAAAAATTGGACTCAAAATATTTTCAGTCATTTCGTTTAACAAAAATCAGATATCAACTAACCTCTCCAAAATCAATTTTAGTTTAACCTAAATACCATCATTTTATCATTTCAAGTCAAAATGATTCTGTCAACAGAATAAATAATTTTGACCATTTCTTTTAAAAAAATCACTCCAAAATGCAATCTTTATCTATATATTATTTTTAAATCCGTAACAATTTATGATAACTTTTAATATACTATGTGTAATTTATAACAGGGTCTTTTAAAAAATATAACAAAACGATAAAATATTATACCGTATAGAATAATTTTGTAAACAAAATAGTTTGCAGGTCTATAATGGAAAATTTTAAAAATGTTTCGATTAATTGACATGCAGTGCGTAATATATTTGGAAAACAATCGTTTACCTATTTGCTATTTGGGATATTCTTTATCGTTTAGATTTAACTATTTTTTCTTACAGATTTGTTGTTTAATTTTGGGTTGAAAAATCTCTTAAAAGATTTTTTTTTATATTTGTTTATATTTGAAAAACGATCGCATACATTTGAAAAACGACCATTTAGATTTGAAAAATGATTGTTTAGATTTGGAACATTTTTTTTTTAATTTTTGGAACAACCAAATAACAATTTAAAAAAAAATTAATATATTTTTTATATTTAGTACACGATATTGAGTCAAATAAAAGTTTAAAAAAATAAAAGAAAACGATAGAATAAGAGAAAAAAACAACTAAAAGAAAAAAAGTAAAATAGGAAGAGAAGAAAAACAAAGAAAGTGAAGGTCAAACCTAAAATATTTTTTAAAAAATGATTAGTTTCGGATTTTTTCATTTTGTTATAACAGTGTAAATATTTTGACGGCCGGTTATATTTATGAAAATTAGTCTTTATAATTTATAACAACCGTAAAACACACTTGCATCATTTAATTAATTTTCTTACCCATGTTCATTAATAAGAATTATTTTTAAAAATAAAGATATTTGCATGATTTAATTAATTTTCTTACCCAGTACGTAATGAGAATTATTTTTAAATATAGTAAAATTAATATAAATATTTACTAAATTTTAAAATTTTAAATTCTCTCGACAATAGATCGACCGGGATTTATAAATATTTTCACCATATTTATCCTTTAAAAGAATTTTTATCCTTTAAAAAAATTTTTTAATTTATCATTATTTATAAAGTTGAAAGATTGAATTGTCATGAGTTGAACCTACCTCGAATAAATCCTTGGTCAACTAAAAAGCTCATTAGACTAAATGATTATTTTTCATGTTTCCCATGTATGTTTCCTTACAAATTCATCCATTTGTGTTTTTCTTTAATTAATTGTTGAAAATATATTTGAGAACTTATTTACCATATTCACATACATAAATTAAACTCAATCTTACTCCTTAGAATACAATGCACAAAGTTAAGTGTATCTTAGAATTCATTTATGTATTACGTTGCTCATACATTTATTAATTAGTCACGAAAGAATTTGTCAAGTTAAGTACAGATTCGAAGTTAAAAAACAAAATCATTGAAATGTATGGCGAAAATGAATAATATTATAACATTGGAGATAGGTAGATGTTTTGTTGTTCTCTTATCATTTTGATCATCTTATTTGTTGTACTAAATATATCATCAAATTAGTCGTATAATATACTATATCCCGTAAATGGTATTAGATTGAATGTAAAACTAATCTAAATTAATTTTTAGCCATCTATAAGCTATAAAGTATGTATGGATATATTTGTAATATATACATTATTGTATGATACAAATTTTAATTGAACAAAAATTGATGAAGTTTATAACATAGACATTCTATACTTAATAATGTTTTTACCTTTTTCTTATTTAATATAAGTTTACATTTTAAAACTTTAATTAAATTCAAAACATAGGTGTAATAAAAATATATAAAAGGAATTATGTAACCAAATAGATATTCGTTTTGGTTGATGAATTTGAAAACATATATATAATAAAATTTGAAATCTGTCAGACCTTTTTTCTCTCATAAAAGTGATGGCTATATACAAATAATAAGAAGAAATATGTGCAAGTATTATCAATTGAGAAATGATTAAAAACGAAATTGACTCATGTGGGTTGGATAATATGTGAGATCATGAAATTGATTATAGAAGGGAGCCAAGAAGATTAGCTGGCAACTTGGTTCAAGTTGCATGGCAATAATTAGAAAATTAATTAAAGTTAAATTTTATATTTAAAAGAAGAATAATAAAAAAAGAAAGATCTTAGTCAGTAAACAACAACAACAATAATAATAATAATACTGATATGCATGCAGAAGATATATATTGAGATTTGGATTCAGAACTCTATATTTAAAAGTTGATTAAAGAAGGATTGTGGAGGGAAACAACAGCGTGATTTTCGAATCTATGTTTCTATTAATTGGCCAAACAGTAAATAGGTGCCTAAGGTTTCAAATATGATCAAAATTTTCTTGGAGGAAAGGAAATTTCGAACCCTTCAAAATCTTGAAATTTCATTGAAAACATTGAACCATATGGTTATAACACAATTTCAATTCTATTGTATTTGGTGTGTCATTTTAAGGAAAATAAAGGGCATAAAAAGTAAAAGAGTGAAAGAAAAAAATGTGGCCTAGCAGAGGATTTGGAGTCGATCCAGTTGTCGTTTCATTAACCATAGGACATACATCTAGAGATCATTTCTCATCCATGTAAATGTTTAGCCTATTAGTCCCATAACGTATTGGATTTGGTGTCTTAAATCTTGTGTTTCTCGTAGTTTCTAATTCGAGAGCACAAAATTTTCATCTAATAAAATAAAAAGTATTTTATTTGAATTTAGACTCTACTAATTCAGTACAATAATAAACTAAGATCCAAAGTTATATGATCTTACTTGACCAGTATATGCATGGTTGACATGCATGTTATTCTTGTTCAAATTATTATAGGAATTGTTGTTCTAAACCTGGTGGTTTGTAGTTTTATTAACATAAGTTATTCAAATAGTTGCAAATATAACAATTATATTCAAAGTGTTAATATATATAGCAAAATTTTTAAAAATATTACACAAATTACACACATTGTAAAAATTATTGGAGTTTATCAATCATTGATCATATTACAAATATTGGTCTATCACTAATAAATCATAAGAATCTATGAGTGATAGAAGTTTATATTTGATTTTTTTTCTCCAAATGTTGCTATACACTTAAGTATTATCTTTGAAATTGCTATCCAATATAATTATTTAATTAATAAAAGTTAAAATTGAATGTATTTTATTTGACATTTAGATAAAATTAATTCAATATATATCCAATAAACTAAGATCCGAGGTTATATGATATTACTTGAATTAGTTGACATACAAGTGGTTCATGTTCATGTTATAACTTAAAAGGTATGTAGATAGAGATTGGGTGTGTTTGTTAAATTTGATAGTATGTGGTTCCATCTCAAAACCAATTAGCAATGAGAGAAGTAACCCATCTATCATATATGGAGTATGAGTCTCCTTGGTTTTTCCAAATGTGAGACTCCCAACTTCTTCAACGGTCTTATCTTAGTAACACTGTAGATATGACCCACTTTGCCATTGTTACATGAAATGTGTTACAAACTAAAAAAAACAACATCAACCGTAATCTTCATGTGAAGACATGTGAGTGAAAATATCTGCTTGTACAAAGAAGTTTATAACTTCGTTACTTGAAGGAACCAATATTTCACTAGAAGACTATACGAGACTTAACCGTAATCTTGAGTGAGTTGCGAACTTAGGTATGATGACAATCCTTTGATCTGAGTGGCCTTGATAGTTGACTCAACATGCCTACCATTTTAGAGATTTGTCTGCGTAAGAAGCTGGGAACACAAAACTACACAAGTTACTTGAGATAGATGATTGCTCCCTTAATAACTGATTTCGAGTTTTGAACAATGAGGCACTAACCTCTCACTAGTTCAAGAGGTGTTAGTTTATATTTGGGCTATAAGCTATTTGATATTTAAAGAATTAGATGTAACTATAGGGTAAATCGATGATTTGACTCGGTTGTAATCATTAAAGGAGTTAGATGTAACCCATTCGCATTTCTTGTCTCTTTAAAGGTGAGGGTTGTACATATCTTTTGAGTGGAAGGTTGACCTTGTGTTTCACTTTTTTCATCATCCTTTACGTGAACTTGAATCTTCGAAGAAAGAGGATCGATATTCATATTTGGCTCTTGAGTGGTGGATGGTAGGACTTTTCCACTTCTAAGCGTTATAGTAGTTACATTGTCGTGCTCTGGTTGAGCGGGAAGTCTGCCTTGATTTTCAAGTTTGCTTACCACTGTCACCAACTATGTAACTTAATTGCCAATGTTTGTGTAACCAATTCTCATCTTATGTTGTAGTGCTTTGGTTTCTTGAATGAATTGAATTAAGTCTTATTGTAATTGGTGAATGTCCTGTTGAAACTTAAGAGAGTTTTCAGCTAAAGTCTCAAGTATAGCGAGCTTAGTTTGGAAGGTCTTTGATCATAGCGAGCTTAGTTTTTCCATTTCATATTAGAATGGTCTTTCCATCCTACATTATCATTGTATTACTATAGGGATCATACTTCTAAATCATGTACCTAAGAATCCTTAAGTCTCTAAGGTACTCAAGAGGAGATTAGTTGGAGAAAAATGGTTTGAGATTGATACTACAAGAAATATTGGAAATGAATTTTATTAAGATTAGGTGGTTAAGTTCAAGTGTTATGGAAGATGCACCATTTTATGTGTTAAGTTAAAATGAAAAAAGGAAAGCGTCACTGTAGCTAAGAAATGTTTAGAATTTAGGTAAGTGTTGGATAAGCATGTTGCATATTTTAAGCGGCTAAGAAAAGGTCATTAGAACCTCTAAAGACACAACTTGAGTGACCAAGAAGGTTAATTTGTTGTGGCTAAGAGGTGTCAAGACAACCTCTATAATGTCTGGGATTTATGTCATAAAACTCATATATTGTAAATATAATTCATTGACCATTATTAATAAAGTGTTATTATTATAATTATTGTTATTTGGTTATATTATTAGTTTTATCTTAATAACCCAAGTTCAACAAACTAACCTTCTAAGTTGTTTAATGAGTCTTGAACAGTATGTAAAGACATACATGGATCAATGTTCAAGATCAACTTAAATGATTTATAGTATAAGGATAAGGTTGGGTACTTTATCCTAGTATCACTATGGATATGACTCGCTTTGTATTTGATACAAACACAATGATCCAACGTGCTAGTGTAGTTGATATGCGAGTGAGGAAATCCTTTGAGATTGCATAAGACCAGACCACAAAATAGTAACCACTAGATGTAACTCCGTTAACTAGTTATGTTTCTATTTCACTAAGATTACCTAGGTAACTTAGTTTCAATCTTGAGTGTATTATGAACTCCTACTCATGAGAGAGTGTCCTTTGATTTGTGAAACAAACACGTATCCATCATTAAAAACAAGTTTTTGACATTTGAAAAATTGGTATCTATCATTAAAAATGGGTTATTGACATTGTAAATGTATCATTACTAATGTTTTGGTGACAAATTTTCAATGTTAAGGTATGTGTTCAATTAACAAAAAAAAAAGTGTCAACTTTTGGGATAATATTTGTTGACAATGTAAATTTGTGATTTATAACAATATACAATGATAGATTTTCAGTGTCAAAAAAATGTTTATCGTTGATTGAAATGAAGTGTTTATCTAACAACTAATTATGACACTTTTTTGACAAGTCATCAATACACTTACCTTATGGTGGATTATATAAGACTAAAAAAATAAACAGTCGTGAAAAGTGACAATGACTTTTTTTATAGCTAGACATGTGTTTTTGTAGTAGTGGAATTACCGATATATCATGGTAGTTACATCTAACTTATTAAATCTCTAATGAACAAATGATTTATACTCTAATTATAAACTAATCGACCAATGAGAGGGTGAAACCTCATTATTCAGAACTCAAAAAAATATTAATTTATCTACTTTCTCAAATAGCAGGAATAAGTGAATTTCATCTTGTGTAGTTGTGTTTTTAACTTCCTACTTGGACAAATCTCCAAAACAATAGACTTATCGAGTTGGCTAAAACGATCACTTTCACTCACGCAGATCAAAAGTTTGTTCTCATATACAAGAGTTTACAATTCACTTAGAATTAAGGTCAAGTCAATGATTAGTGAAATGTTAATTACTTCGTCAAGTAACTGTGTTATATAGCGAAAACTGATCATATATAAAAGCTTTATATAGGTCGATACCCTCACTCATATATCTCCACATGAACAGTATGGATCATATTGTTTGTAACAGTAGTTATAACTCATATAATAATTACAAACCGAGTCGTATCCGCAATATCACCAAGGTAAGACACCAACCCCATCCACGTGTTGCATACCAACTTTTAGGTTTTTACTCAAACATATTTCATATTTTCAAGTTACATTAAACAAAATTTGAATCTTAGTTTATTGAATTGAATAATGCAATCTATATGTCAAATAAAATACTTCTTATTTTATTTAACAAATAATTTGTATTTATAAATTACAAAATGGGCAACATCCATGAGATTTAGGCCATTAAATTCAACAAAATCAGAATGTAAGAGTTTGAAAATAGGGTTTCCTAAGCCAACCTACTCTATTATCATCCTAAATCACCTATATTGATCCAAAAGATTAAGTTAATGGAAGAAAGAAAATTTAATCTCATGTCATGTAACATTGTTTTCTCTTAGAATCATATTATTGAGGTAAAAGAATAAAATTAATTTCAATGTTCATGCTTCATATTTAGGATGGAAATGTGCTTAATCTCACGTTATAACTCTTCTAAACCCTAAACCCTACCTACCATCAAAGATTCATTCTTTTCTTTGATTACACTTCTTGAGATCTTCTTACAAATTAAAAGCTATAGTTGGTTAAAGGTGGAATGTATCTCCAAAGAGAATTAATCGAAACTCAAATTTAACGTAATAGTTCACAACCTCCTATTATTTCAATGATTTTTTTTCCTTCGATAAATAGTTAAACAAATAAAACCATTTATACATACATACACAGAAGCATGCGAGAGTTGATAATTTGTCTAATATTTCTATTAAAATTTGAGAGGAACGTTTCAAAGGTTGAGTTAAAATAAACGAAAAGAGAGTAAAAGTAAAAGTTATTTTAGCGAGAGACAAAGAATAAACACAAGTTTAAACAAAATTAAAGAAATTAAAAGGAGAATAAAGAGGAGTTGGTGTAAAGTAGAATAATGGAATTATTGTTTAGACTTCTCTATTTTCCATTCCTTCTCAATCAAACTTAGCTACTACGTTGATTTCCTTCATGTTTTTTCAGTTTTTATTAGTTATGTTTACATATATTCATAGCTATACCAATGTTATCTTGGATGAAAGGATGAAGCTTTTTGAATGTGTTCTTTTCTTTTCTTTTCTTTCTTTCTTTTTTTTTTTAACTTTTTTTTTTTCAATTTCCAACTTTCTTTTTAATCCAAAAATTTCATTTTCACTCCATTTCACTTCCATGTATTCATAAATTATTTCATATTATTTTATAATTATGTTTTCAATTATTTGTAAATTTGTGCTCTTACATCAATATTTATACAAAAAAGAACTTCATTATATACTTCTAAATGTTGTCTCATTACATAGAAATGATGATTAAGAAAATGACAATTATAGTCTAACTAAGCCAAAAGCAAGTTTTATCAACTATTTATAACATTTTTCATAAAGTAGTTTGATATTATTTTTTTATAAAATTGAAAGCTCATAATTCGAACGATATCAACTTTTTGAACATTGGTCAGGTAATATATATTTGTAGGTGTATTCGCACACTTTATTTTATTAAAAATGTTATAAAAATAAAACATTTAACAAAATATTTATAATTCATACAAAAAAATTAAGTACAACTAATTTTCTCTTTAAGAGGTTTTGTTATATGTAGCGTACATATTTTATCAAAATTTTCTATTTTTGAAAAAGTCCTTATAATTATTTTAAAATTTTGTTTAATTTTAAAATGATTAAAACAGAAGGGCTCTTTTCTTTTAAATTAATGTTAATTAATTAGCAATAAGCCACATGTTTTTTTATTAATTTGTAGTAGTTCCAAACCCTCTCCTCCCACCAACATTTTCTTCCATCAATTTGCACACAAAGCTACTTTTTCACTTCATATATATCTTTATATATATATATATTCTATATTCAACTAAGGCTTCCTTACATATCAATCCAAAGAGGCCTAACATATTTTATTATCAAATAATATGCATGGAAACTAATTAAAATTCAAGTCAATCTAAAAACAAATTTGAGAAGTGTGTTGATTGAAAAATTTAGTAAACCAAAAGAAAATTCAAATATTAAAATAGTAAGATTTTGAAAATAAAAACTGAGAACAGACTTCCAATTTTTTTTATTCAATAGTTAGTTAGTTTCTATTTTAATATATATGTGTGTGTGGCTGTGTGGCGAACGAGATTTGTAAATGTATGTTTTTTTCAAGTGCAGATGATACTCGATAGCGAGATTGTGGAAGAATTAGTAAGCAAAAACTGTCACAATGTGGAATCAATAAGTGAGGAGAGGTTGATGAAGTAAATGGAAAAGATGTTGGAAAAACTGCATCCTCTTCCTGAAGAAAGCAGCATCTTTCAAGTTTCCAAACAACAACGTGAGATGAATACTAAAGCCTATCTCCCTCAAATTTTTTCCATTGGCCCTTTCCACTCTAATACTCAAAAGGATTTGATAGCCAATGAACAATATAAGCTTCAAGCTTTTGTTAATTTTCTATATCATATGATCAATGGAAATGATCATAATATAGTATCGTTGAAGGACATCTTGAAAGCTGGAACATTGAAGTTCGTTGTGCAAAAATCTCATTCTTGGATGGAACAAGTTCGGGATAGCTATGCATCATCCATAAACATGAAAGAGGAGGAGTTCTTTATAATGATGCTGGTGGATATTGCTTGTTTTATAATACAATTTTTTAGGCATCCCAGTTTAACTGGCCCTTTCTTTCTTCTTCAAAGATTGCTTAACTTTTTACCAACTGCAGACCCAGTTTATCTTCTCATGTGTGAACAAGATATTGCTAATTATTCTACGATTTTTTATGGATATACATTTTCTTCTATGGACGGCTCGCGTCATATAGAACCAAAACACCTTGTCGATTATTTAAATTACTACTTCCCCTCACCCTGTTACGATATGACGTACAATAAGCAGTAGGAGGGAAATGGTGAAAAGAAGAAGAGTTGTGTAAGTTTCATCCACACATACTTTTGCCGTCTGAAAAACAAAGAGAAAAAAACGAGGAAAAAGAAGCATATTATTCTTCCTTCCATAACTGGGCTTTGGGAGGCTGGTGTCACCATAAAGAAAGCAGAAAATCCCAAATCTATAACCAGCATAACCTTTAAAAGTGGAGTTTTGGAAATCCCACATTTACCTATTCATGACGGCTTTGAGATCATTATGCGAAACCTAATAGCATTTGAGCAGTTGTCTAAAAAATCCCACAAGAATACATGTGTTATCGAATATATCTCATTTCTGGATCATTTGATAAGTACAAAAAAGATGTGAGTTTACTTGTGAAAGTGGAAGTCATAAATAACTCAATTGGTGGCAGTGACAAAGAAATTTCAGATCTATTTAACAACCTATGTAAATTTGTCACAGTCTCATATCCTTCCCCATACACTAAAATTCGCAACGATTTAAGTGAGCATTGCGATGAATGGTGGAATAGGGCAAAAGCCTCATGCAAACATAACTATTTCAATACACCATGGGCTATAATCTCATTCTTTGGAGCAACACTCCTCCTCATTCTTACCATTCTTCAAACCATTTTCTCTGGCATCTCTGCATTTCCTGCCTAACTCAAACCTACATCCCATGTACTTAGTTGTGTTATATAAGAGTGTGTGTTTCAATAATAATATTATTATTATCATCATTACTATTATGTTTTATATAATTATAAATGTTATGACCTAATTATATTTCACTGATCTTCATTTTCTATTGTCTATAAAATTAAGCTGCTCTTTGGGGTTCATTAGTCTCAGCCTAGAGAGTTATTATTTAAGAATGTTTTCTCTTCTCATGTATTGATAAGAGGTTGGAAACCTTAATTAATACACAATAATCTATTCTCTCTCTTATCTTCTTCACTCTGTTTCTCTCTACAACTTCTCAACTCTTTTCGTCTAGTTGTTAAACCTGAACGCGTAGTATAGTATATTTACTATGATAGATATGGATGGTATATAGTATGTTAAATAAATAGTCATGTTTATTGATTTTCATCATAAAAATTTGACGACTTAAGTTATCACATTTAGTGCCAAGATTCCTTTTATATAATATGCAACCAAAGATATATTACAACATATTTACTCTCTATGGAAACTTTTATATTCAAGTATGACATTTTTCGCATACAATATATTTCTTTATGTATAAGGTTACTATAGTAATGGCTTACAATTTAAGTATATTAAAATACATAAATATTATTTGAATACCTTGAAAGATGTCCGTGAATACTTAGGCACACTCACAATTTACCCTCCGTATATATGATATTTATCATTTTCTAACAATCAATTTGAAATCTAGATTTTTTACTACATAGACAATTTTTGTTATACTTTTACCAGTTGTTTAAACAACCAAGCTAAAATTTGAAAACTAGAAAAAAACTTTTAAATTTTTGCTTTTGTGTTTTGAAATTTGGTTAGAAATTCAACCACTAAACATTATAACAAATGGAGATAAAATATACTGAATTTTAAAAAATAAAAAATAAATGATTATCGAATGAGGACTTACTTTTCCATATTCACTTGGTTGAAAGTAAATGTGTTCTTAAAATTAAGAAGAAAAATAAGAAGTGTTGCTGCAATGAATAATAATACTATTTCATACTCACCAAATACATTGTCTTTTTAATGGTCGGATGCTAAAATTTCTATTGGTACTCCTAGTTATAGGATAATTCATATATTCAAAGTATAGTATATTTTAATGGATCCGAGATGAGGCAGAATATCGCAGATTTCACAAATACGATGTATTTTACTAATAGCCTTCAAAATTGGTAATTGCTAACTAAATCTGCTATTTTGTTGCTAGACAATATCGCAAAACCTCCCCTGTAAGAATGATAAATATATATACAAGATTTTCGAATTTGTTATATTTTAAATAATTTATTGACAATATCGGTAATTATTATTAAATAATACATAATATATATTTTTAATAACAATTTGAAATTATATTTTAGATTAGATTCCTTAATTTCAACGAAAATTACGTTTATTCATATATTATTATTGCTTTTTATTTTTTTAAAAAATATTTTGGTGGCAATGCAAATTACGTTTTGGTGAAGAAGAAGCTACTTGACAAGAAGAAAATCTCTTGCTTTGCGTCAAATGTATGAAAACTTTGAAGAATTTGAAGGTTTTTGAAGATGACGAAACTTTAACATCCAATCTTTTTTGCAACTAATGAAAGACTTGGAAGGGAACACATTAAGGATTTCAATAATTTTTTTCGGTGGAACCTACATAAGTGAAAATTTAAAAATTCAAGTGACATGAGTCTAATTTAATTTTTAAAAAAATTGTAATGATGTGTTTTATGGATATGTTTATGGTCAAAATTAGTTTTACTTAAAATGGCCATGTTTGACATGAACCAAAATTAATTTAATTTGATTTTGGAGGAATTAGTTTGGAGGTGATTTTTGTTTAAGTGATTGATAGAGAATCAGTTCCAAAATAGTATCCAATTCAGCTTTTGTATAAATAAAATATTATTGATTAGCTATTTATGAATTCATTTTTTTAAGGATGATAGACGTTACCTAACATTCAATTGTTAAAAAATATCCAATTAAATTGTTAATATACATTCAAAAATGTCAACCATAATTTAACAATAATAAAATAAATAAAAATAGATATTTACCATAATTATTTCTTAAATAAAAAATAAATTTTGATTAATTTTGGTAACTCTAAATTAACTTTTACAATCAAACATAATAATTAAAAATTAATTTTAAAAATGTGAAAATCAATTCATTTTGCAAAATGAATTGTATCTAAATCTTTTTTATTTTTATATACCACCGTAACTATCACTCTCAAAAACACTAATTAAATATCTAAAACACAATCTACTACTCCAACGATCATCACAAAACTCAAACGTTGTCGAAATTATTAAAGTCAAACGATAAAATAGTAAGGGAAGATATAACTTTTGAGAGTAGTTGATGTAACAATTAGATAAAAAAAGTATTGCTAGATATAACATGATGCAAAATAATTTACAGATACTATAAATTTTAGTTCCAACTTTCGAAACCGATCAATAATAATCATTATCGTTGATAAAAGTCTATCAACAATCAAGTCTATTAAATTTAGTTGTACTTACATTTTTTTTAAAAAAAAGTATTGGAGTTCACTTAATCATTAGTAATATAATTGTTAGCCTAGAGGAGCCATTGTTAAATTCACGCACCCGCAAATTTGTAATTATATTAATATCAGTAGTTAGTTCTGTGGTAAAATCGCCATCTAGCCCTCAGCTTCACTCTTTACAATTTTCTCGAATTGTTTTTACTAAACTACAAACCCTTTGTCAACCAAACTTTTGATTTGCTAATTAATGTTTTTTTGGAAAAGCCATCTAGTTCAAAGACATTGACATTTAATTTATTGATTTATACCATATCAAGGCTTTATTTTGTAATCAACTTACACGCCATTGTTCTTGTACACATGCATCCAAAGGTAACAGTCCCAAAACAGAATGTTATACATCATAGTGCGTGTAATATATATATGCCCAAATTCAATGACTGAATTGAATTAGTCTTATCTCGTTCCCAATGCATGTTTCTTCCAATATTGATATAACCAACCTCATCACATGACCCTTCTGCTCTCAACCACTGCCTCCATCCAACACCAACACAACAAACACTCCTTTTTGCTCCCTTCTTCATTATATCCACATTTATATGTCTTTCTGTCTCCCCCCCCCTCCCCTTTCTGCTTTACTATCCATTCTTTTGTTACCATCGCCATCCACCCTATTCATTGTACTCTCTCACGAGTTTTTGTTTTTTATATAGCTTTTCTTTTTAGTTTTCACCCTAGAGATCTCCCACGTACCTTTGTACAGTGATGTTGTTTCTCACACATATATACATTCATCGTATTTTCTTTTTCTTTTTTTATGGTGATGTAGGTATATCAGTTGGCTTGCAACTCTAAACAATTTTGATTACCCAACACTTCCCTAAACCTTAAACCTTAAAAGCCAATTAATTTCTTTCTCAACTAATTGAATCTCTTAAACTCTTCAAACTTGATGAAGTCTCGTTCAATAACTATTTACTCTTAAACTTTAATAAAGTCTTGTTTAATACTACTATTTGGCTTTTGAAAAATAAAAGCTTATAAACATTAATATTTATGTTGGAATTTATGTTCTAAAACTCAGAATCTGTAGTTTAAAATCACATTCTATTCAATAAAGTTGTTATTGAAAAATTATTGGTGAAATTGAATACTATAATCTTGAATCCAAGTATGTTGACTTTTAACTTTGACTTGAATGATGAAATGATCATTTTACCCTTTAACTAAAGTTAGTGGGAAAATCCAATTTTTTTGTTTGATAATCTCACTAACTTTTAGTTGTAGTGAAGTGTGTGGAGGCTCATGGTGATAACACCAAGCTCACTAACAGAAAGTTTATTGTTGCATAATTCGACTAACTCATTAGTGGGCTTAGTGAAAGCTCATGGTGATGACACCAATCCCACTAAGAGCTAATGAAATGTGAGGTGATGGGCTTTAGTGAGTTTAGACATGTAGTAGTTGCATACATTTTGTCTATTTAAATGGTGGTTATTCAAAGTGCTAACTACAAATACAACAATTAGATTCAAAATAATTAAATATATAAAAATATTTTAAATTTTTTGTAAATATAGAACATTTTGCAAATATTTTTCTATTACCGATAAATCATAAGAGTCTATCAACATTAAAAGTCTATCACCGATGGATTTTGCTATATTTGTAATTTTTTAAATGTTGTTATATACTTAATTATTTTTCTTAAAATTGCCACCAACCATAGTTACCTTCTTTTTAAATGTGTAAAGACTTTTGGAAAATTAGTTTATTTTTGTTTAAAAATAAAAATAAACTGACCAAAGTTCTCCTACCCCTAATCCAATTTCCATCTCTCCCCCTCTCTCAAATCATTCACTTATCGAGTTCCACAATCTATTCTAAATTCGAAGAATAGCATGTCAATTAGGGTAAATTTGATCCAATTTTTGTTGCAAATATCTATCCATCCATCAATATCTATTCCATATCCATATGTTTAGTTCTTTTTTTTTTCTTTTTACTTTCCAACAACAGTTACAAATTTCATTTTTAGATTTAAAAACAAAACAAACTAGCTTTAGAAAACTTGTTTTTTTTTTTCTTTTATGACATTTCGTTTAACAATTAAAACGTTATTTCTTAAAAAATCAACACAATGTAAGTAGAAGAAAAAGAATTAAAAAAACAAAAAATCCAAGCTTATGATGTCAAACTGAGGTATGTTTGTATGGATTTTGAAAGATACACAACCTAACATAAAAAAAAAAAAAAAAAACAACAGCTAAAAGAATATTTAATACACTTTATTTTGTCAAATTTTCTACTTCGACAATTTGGCAGTATCCAAACTTAAATTAGTATTACTCATATAATTTCTTAGTTAAGGGGAGAAAATGATTATTGGAAGCCTTACAAGTAGAGTTAAAGATGGTGAATCCCATGCCTTCTGTTCATCTCTACAATTTTACAACTCAACCCATTCAAAGTTGCTTTTAAATAATACTATAAAATATTGATAGCATATGTGTGATTGCGTCATTATAAGTTCGGGAGAATAAAAAAAGTCTACCGCACCTAAAAATATTTGAAAAAATATCGTTTATATTTGACTTTTCTTTTCTATACAATTGTTTAGATTTGAGTAGCAAATCTAAACGATTTTTTAAAAGATTTTTTTTGTATCCATTGTTTAGATTTAATCGTTTAAATTTGGGCAGACAAATCTCAACGATTTTTTTTCATGATTTTTAATGATTTTTTTAAAGATTATTCGTTTAGATTTGACTATTTTTTATACACGATTATTTAGATTTAGTTATCCAATATTTGAACAATTTTTTTTCACGATATTTTATATTTGGAATAACGAAATAACAGTTTGAATTTTCTTTTAAAAAATAACTCTTTTATATTTGGTGCACGATCTTGAACCAAATAATAATTTGAAAAAAATAAAAGAAAAAGGCGATAGAAAAGAAAAAAATCGCAGAAGAGAAAAAAAAGCCAATTTCATGTGTTTTTTCATTTTGTTAAATATTTGATCATTTTGTTATATTTATAAAAATTAACCTAAACAAAATCTGTTTTATTATATTAATCTAAATACAACAAAATTATGTAAGAAATTGCAAATATTTCAAATATATATTTTGGTTTAGAACTTCTTTCTAAATCCATGAACCGTGTAGATTAGGTTTGATATTCCAATAATTTTTTTCATGAAATCTGAAAAAATTAATAAATATATTAAAATAATATAAAGTTTTATTTTTTCTAATCTTTTTAAAGGACATTTCAAATTCAACAACAACAAAAATTCAAAACAACCTTTTTTGTAATTATGAAAATATAAAAATAAAATCTAAAACCCACTTAAAGTTTAATAAATCAATCAATCTAACATTAATCTAAGTTGAATATACACGATTATACAATTGGAAGTAATCATACCATTGTAGAATTCTATATGAATTATTCATTTTTAATAGAAACTAAAAATTGGACGAGGGATTTATTTGAAATTAAATATTTTGAAAAAAATAATCCAAATTTAATTCTTCAATACAAAATAGTCCAAAATTAATTCTTCATGTTAATATAAGACTTTTTATTAAATAAAATATTAACTATCATATGTAATAAGAACTTTGTTTCCATAAACAAAGAGTAATCAGTAATGTTGAATACTGACCTTTAAAAATGAGATCAAAAATGGAGAGAAAGATAAAAGGAAAGAGGTAGTATGAAGAGCAGTTTTGACCTTTTTTTTTTTAAATTTGGATTTTAAAGATTTTTCTAAAATAGATTATTTTATAAATGAACTTTTAAAAAATACATTACTTTAATTTATGGAATATTACTTTTTGTTGGGCAAAATATAAACACTTTAGGAAGGGAGGGAGATAGAGTAAAAGGATAAGGATTGATTGGTAATGAAGATAAAACTGATGGGAGTAAAGGAGAAATGGGTAGTGGGTCAGAAGAGTTAGCACACGTGGGAATGGACAGGAGAGGGAGAAAAAGCAGTGCACGGGGGCAACCTGATTTAACATCAAAACAAAAACAAAGACATGCATCATCATTCTCTTACACTCCATCTTTTTCTTTTTCTTTTTCTTTCTTTCTTTTTTCTTCAACTTACATCTATTTTTTTTAAATCAATTCAAATTCCCTATCAATCATTTGTTACATACTCCTCAAACTCACTTTAAACCTAAAGCACCAACCAATGAGTAACTTGGTATTCCAGTTTGATGATATACTTCCAAACATAATCCATTAATATCAAAACTTAACTCTTTCCTATATTATTATACTCCATCTTTCTAACCTCTTCTCTTTCTTTACCTATATTAATCGAACTTTTTTATTTGAGTTTTTCTTGTTTACACCATGGAAGATATTGGAAAAAGGTAAATGTTCACACTGAATTAAGAGAAGAACAATTGTTCAAACTAAACTATGTGGATATATATTATATAATAATCTAGGGCATAATAATTGAACTTACAAGTTGTTGCAAAGTATAACTCTTTTATTTCATGTACAGGACGTCTCCGAGATTGTCTACTCCATGCATCAAATATTATACTCTATACATCTTTCACCGCACTTTATGAGATTATTCTATTCCATGTATCAAGTATAATTAAAGTGTAGGGTACGTATGTGGATTAATAATTGAAAGATTTAGAAGTATAAACATAACATATTAAATTCTTTAGGGAATTTTCTCTCTTTTTTTCTTCTTTTATTTCTTCCTTCTTTACCCTTCTTCTTCTTTTTCTTCCCCGTCGGCTGCTCCCTTACCATTGTTGCCACCTGCTGCCCTACTACCGTCAGTTTTCCGCTGCCATCGCTTCGTTGCCGCTCACTAGAACTCTAAGGAGGGTGAGTTGTGTGAGTTTTTGACAAGTTCTTGGTGAATTTTATCGTGCGTTTTTTCACATCCATTAAGGTTTTGAATTAAGATTGATTTTTCTTAGCTTGGTTTTTATGGATTAAATTAAGGTTTAATTTAGAGAACTTCTGGGGTTATAACTTGTGAACATACAACAAGGTCGGGTTTGGAGTTTTGATGTCCATTGAATAAAACCAGTTAAAGTTGAATTGTAATTAATAATTTTGTTGGATAAAATTATTAATTACTCACGTCTATATTGGATTTGAGAATTATTTTGCAACTAATAGTTAAATTGATCTAAGCTTGAGGTAAGTAATACTAGATGCCCTTTCATTTGAGTTGTTTACTCAAAAGTAAATAATTATCTTTTCTAGTTATTGTGCCATATAAGTATGGTATTGTATAATGGATAAGTTTTTATATATATATATGCTATGTATTGTATGCATATATATATATATATATATATATGCTATGTATTGTATGCATATATATATATATATATATATATATATATGCTATGTATTGTATGGATATTATTTACGTTGAGAAACTGTAGACTATGAAATTATGCTAAAGCCTATTGACCGTTGAATGCATGCTAAGATTAGCAGTGATTGTTAACTCTCTTGTCACATGCTTTTGTACACCTTATGTTCTGTGTTTCTTCTGGCCATTACATATGCTATGATTTGTGTTCCCACGAGTTGATTACCTACAACATGTTATTTATACATTATGCGTATGTTGGAGCAAGTTATAAGGTCACCCAAAAGGCTCGAGTAGGGAGATTATTTATAGAGTATTTTTGTACTCATCATTTCTTATTTATTGTTTTTAAGGCATGGCAAGAGCATATTGGCTAACAACGAGTGGGACTTGTGATCGTGCCTTGTGGAATTAGAGGATTACATCCCTTCATATTTGTTTTTAAATTATTTTACTTTCATATTTGTTTTCAAATTATTTTAAAAGTTTTGATAGGATACTTAGTGTTAGGATTATTTTATTATATGCAATACTTTTAGTAGGAGACTCTAAATAAAAGTTCTATTTACTTATTTATTATTTCTTTTAAAATTGTTTTCTTTTGTATGGTAAATCTTTTTTAAAACAAAAATTTCTACTTTAATAGTAAAAGAATTTCGATTTTAATTTTAGAATTTTAAAATAATGACCTTAGTTAGAGATATCAAAAGTTGGATGGTTACGATCGCTAACATAGTCAACGCAATCGTTTAGATTTGAAGCCATTTTTTCATCATTTAAAAAAAACTACACGATCGTGTGGATATGATCTAAACGATCGTTCACCATAGTCAACATGATTATTTAACTTGGGCAACATGATTATTTATATTTGTTGCCATTTTCCCATCGTTTAAAAAGAACTACATGATCGTGTGTATATGATCTAAATAATCACTTACCATAGTCAATACGATCGTTTAGCAATGTCAACACAATCATTTAAATTTGAACCACTCTTTTCATCGTTTAAAAAGAACTACATGATCGTGTTGATATGATCTAAAAGATAGCTTACCATAGTGATCACGATCATTTAGCGTGGTCAACATAATCGGTTAAATTTGAAACATTTTTTTCATCTTTAAAAAAATACATGATCGTGTAGATACTACCTACACAATCGTATATCATTTCCTACACAATAGCATATCATGATTGTTTAGAAGAAGAATTGCGTACCTGTGATCGATTAATCGCGCATTGACTAAGACATTTTTTGTATTTTCCATTGTGGACTTTTATTTTTCAAAATTAGTCTACATAGTGTAAATATTTTGCCGGTCTATTATATATTTTTTTAAAAACTCATTTTTAATAGTATATTTCCCATATGTAACTGTTTTTTATACATTACATTTCCCAAATATATATATAATGTGGTATATTCAAGATTACCTTTTTTAATTACACATAATTTCTAATCTTTAACTTTTTTTCAATATATACTATGTTATATTTGCAATCTTCTTTTTTTAATATTTATATTAAAATATTTCCTCTAATATTTATTATATACTATGGGGAGGGTTTCGTCCCTAGTTTTTAATATATGTTGTGTTATAGTTTTAATATTTATTTTTCAAATATTTTTCTTTTATGGCGTTTCTTTATTTTTTCAATCTTTAAATTATTTTCCGTTATGGTATTTCTTTCATTATTTATTTTTAAAAGCGTAAGATTAAATGTGCAAGGATGTATATGATATTTTGACCCGATTCTTACAAAATATTTTGATCCATTAGGCTATAGGGAAAAAATGGTAACTTTTGGCTATTAATATAATTGAACCTATTTAACTAGGACTAGATAGGGCGAAGATTTCTTGTCCAGGGGCAACATTGTTCATAAGGACTCCATTATTGTTAGAAATTTTGTCTAGTTGTTGTCTCTTCTATCTTCTATTCCTTCTGCTTTGTTGAAAACTTCATTTAATTTTAGGGTCAAGCATGATATCTAGTTGCTCACATTCACTCATAAACTTGTTCACGTGCTCTTCAATTAAGCGATTAAGGCAAAATTGAACTTTCTACATGAGATTAATACACACATTAAATCCACAATATAAAAATTTGTTAATTCCCTAACAATGACGCCAAAAACTTGCTTGTTTTACTTCATGAATACATTCTACTTATGATCTAAGTATGCTACTAGAGTAGACGTCTAGGATAGATTCATGCGATAAAATGTGTTGAATCCTACATATGCGTTGCTAAATTCAAAGATTCATCGTTTACATACAAGTTTTCCTCTCTCTTGTCCTAGTGTAAGAGAAGAGAAAAGGTTTCTCAGGTAAGCCAGGGTCAAACTCAGAGAATTATAGTGCGGTGTCTATATAGTATAATTATATGAACAATATTATCTATTATATGTATTTACACTATGTGCATTGGAGTAGCAAGATGGATGTGATGTTAAGGAGTTATGGATTATGAACTCTAATATATAATTTTGCTACAAAATTTTAGTTAGGAATTATATAGTTAGTAATTAAATATGTGCACAAAAAAGAATTAAATCTGAAAAAAACTTCTGAATTAATCTGATGTTCACATAAAATATATGTGCATAAGCCACATCATTGTGACTTTTCTTAGAAAGGAGATCCGGGAGATCATGACAAAAATGGGAGGAGGGAGATTAGAGTGGGCATAAATATTGATTTAAGTTGTCTTTATTAAAGTTTGAGTAAGCTTGGATTTGAAAGGAAAGAAGTGTTGTTTATAGTAGCCAATTAGGCTTTAGAAAATGACTGTAAATCCCCAAAATTTCTTAAAACCCTTGAAAATTATTAAGTTGGTCAAGGATAGGAGAAAATAAAATTTATAGAAAAAAGAATAAAATACGTGGGAGCTTAAGAATTCAATATCTAAATTTAAGAGGAAGAGAAGGGTTGAAAATTTGGCTAACAGTTGAATATTTTCATTAGAGGTTATTTTGAAATAGTTTGAGCAACGAAAAGAAGGAAAACAACCTCTAAAGAGATTAGTTTGGACTTGTAGAATGCATGCTAGGCGGCAAGAGAGGAGAACATAAAGATTATCTTACGTTTTGATGTGTGGCCGAGAAAATCAAGTAAAACCTCTAAAAATGGGCATTTGGTTGAAGGCTAGGCAAGAAGGATATCTTGAGAGGTTTGCTAGGCCTTTAGGCTTGGCAAGGAGGCTAGCATAGAGGTTAGGTTGGAGATGAGAGGTTAGGCGAGGAAGGCATGACAATGCGTTGAAGGTTTGCGAGAAGGCTAGAGAGGTTAGTTGGCAGTTTGGCTTCGCGTTTGAAGGTTGTCCATGACAGGTTGTCCACGCGAGGAAGGCTTGCTAGGCATTTGGCTAGGCAATTAAGAGGTTACCTAGGCAAGGAAGGCTAAGCGTTAAGAGATTATGTGGCCAAGCTATAGGAGGAAGGCCAATGAGGTTAGCTACGTGTTTGGATCAAGTATGTGGCATGTTCTAAGAAATCGATTAAAAATAAATCCAAGTGTTATAATCATGTCATCATGTATTTTGCGGCCAAGGAGGACATGGAGGAGTTTTTGAGATGTAAGTACATGCTTAAGAGGTGAGTCTAATCAAAGATTAAGTGTCACATTAATCTCATGCAAGGAACTCTATAAATAAGTCAACTTCAGTATTAAATTTCTCACAACTTACTCCTGCAAAATCACTCAAATTAGTCTTAAAAGTTTAGAAATTGGGTCTAGTTTGTGAAAGAGAACTGTTATGTGTTTTGGATTCAATGAGGTTTGCGTTTTAAGCAAGATAAGGTGAGAAGGTCATTTATGAGGTGAATCTGAGTAAGGTTCACTTCAAGAGGGCTACAGGACTTATTACTTAGAAGTTTCATTTGAAAATTTGAGGTAAAACTTTTAAGACAATTTAAAGCAACTTTGTAGAATGAAGTTTGATCAAAAGAGTTACCAATTTTATTTTATAAGTTTTTAAAGATAGGTCATGATTCTAGAAGTTAAACAATGTTTGGGTAGTGGCCGTAAGTCATCCATGTATAGGCGAGATAGGCGTGACTTTTTTGTCATAGAGGTTATTTTGGATTAGGTTGTACGTATATGACAAGTCCATGGCACAAACGAGCAATAAGACTTGTGCTCAAGCTACACGCATAACCTTGCCTTAAGAAGTTAGCGCGACTCATGGTGGGCGGAGCCAATCACGCGAGGGGCACTGGGTAGGTGACAAGCATGCATGCGAAAACCCTTGCAAGGTTAGCATGTCAATGAGCATTGTTGGACTATTTTCGAGTTGTTTTGGGCTGTCTTGATATGTTTGGTAATTTTAAAGGAAATTTTGGATATTTTGATATTCATAAAATTAATTAAGGAAAAAATATGAATTTTTCAAGACAATAAGGATTAGAAGGAATTTTTTATTAAGGATTTGTACAAGTATTGTGAGTAACACCATGATTTCTAACGTATTTACTAAACATGTTTTTAGGCATTACAAGCAATAGTTCGTAAAATGATTTGCTAAACATGATCTCAAGTTCTTATACAAGCTATGCTATTGATAAATGTTTACAAAAATGATATTTCTAGGGTACGTTATGATTTTATGATTCAATGAAATGTTTCAAAACTTTCAAGGAAATATTTCATGTTTTCAAATGTTTTTATACATGCTCGAATATTTCATGAAACCTATTGTATACATGTGGTTAACTTCGTACTGATGGTAGGGTTGACGAGCCTATAGTTTATGGGCCATCAGGAAATGTACATTTTTATGCCTTAAAGGAGAAGGGTTAGCTACCCATCGACTATATTTTGTAAATATTTTTAAAAGTTTTTTCATTTGAAATAATTTTAATAAAAAAATCCATTAAAATATATACTTTTATGTCAAGAATATGTTTTGGGAAAATGGAAAAAATGACACAGTTTAGGTTTTAATTTTCATTTCAAAAGTAACGCACTTAGAAAAAAAACTTATATTTTTTGTTTTTCTCGGACAATCTCGTCGAAATCGACCTCAAGATATAATGTAATTTTGTGTGTCGGAGATATGTGTTAGGCCTAGATCTGAAAGAGTGAGTCCTATTGAAGAAAAGAGGCCTCGAGGAATGGGATGATTCTTCTAAAATGAAAAGATTGGTCATTTTAATTACAAAATTTGAAGGAAAGGAAGTCGAGTTAAGAGAAGGAGATGGCCGAAAAGTTGGCACGGTGAAGAAGTTCTATCGCATGAAGAGTTAGACGATTGGGTGAAGAAAGACAAAAAGAAGTGGGCGGTTCTGGTCTGTCGAAAGGAAGAAGAAAGCGGGAAAAAGTAGTTTAGCTTCCTAAGAAGATAAGACAAGGAAGAGTTTGACTTTCCGAGGTGATGAGGTTTGCATCTCGAGAAATGTAAAATTGGGAGTTGACTATTGGCTTACATGTATTTCTACAAGTTATCACATAACAACGCTTAACCTTCACAAGTTATGTAGACTAACCATTCTCACGAACTAACCTAATTACTAAGTTTTAACGCGTAGTCTTGCTTTATCGCCAAACTCAACTTCTCTTCTTAATTTTTTCGTCCAAAATACCTACTTTTACATTTAACCAAAGTTTTAACTTTCTAATTTAAGTACGAGTCTTACATTTGAGATGGTTTGCTGAACGATCAAGAAGAAGGATAAGAAATGGCTCTTATACTCCTAAACACCTTGACGCAAAGAGTAGAATCGTAGTGGATGAAGGAAGGCCTGAAGCTTTACAATGTCATGGCTAGCACACCATGTAAAACTACAGAAATACTCAGTCTTCCTCCATTAACTTGGATCCACAGCATCATAACTAACATTAGCGTGGCCTCAATGCCTGACAATCCATGAAGAGAAAATACTTAAAAACATAAGTCAAACAGACTTAGTGAGCGATGGGTTTCAAGAAAACCTTTTTGGAAAAACACATAGAATCCACAAATGTTAAAAACATCAATCCGCATCAGATAAAGCACATTGCATCATGAACATTAGTAAAGCATATCGCATCAAGCCACCATCAAGAGTCATCCACATAGCGAGCGCTACAATGCCACACACTGGGATCATTCTGTAACAAGCTCAACTCTGAAACCTGAGAATCTCCCCTCGCTTAGACCTGAGATTCGCTCTCGTCAATATCATGCGAGTTGCCTAGGATAACTAACATCTTCTCGCTACATTCAATTATTCTCAAACCTAGAGTTACACTCCATGAGCGTCTCATCATCAACCTGCTTAGACTTAGGATTCTCCCTTCGCCAATATCTAGAAGTTACACTCCACCAGCATCATGCTAGTTACTTGGAACTTTCATCAGCGTCTAGCCTCACAATCTTATCACAGCTCACCCTGATCTAGGGATTCTCTCCTCGCTTAGATTTGAGATTAACATTTGCAAGTTATGTAGAATTCTATCTAGCATTGTGCACTAGATCAAGCCACATCACAACATACAACCACACAAATACAATAAGGGAGCAATAACATGAAAGCTTACTCATAGTATAAATCAACACAAATTAATAAGGTATTTCATAAACATCATCACAGAGGAAAGAATACTCAACATATAACATTTATAGAATATCACTTTTCAAAATGAGGATCAAAGTTTAGAAATTACTTTCGAAGTTCGATTCATCATTCAAAATTATTAGTAAATCTCGTTTCACCACTTTTAAGAGAATATCCACATCCATTCATAGAAAACATTGAGTCATTTGTAAAACAAATCTTGTTACTTGCATAAACAAAACATATAAAGCGTGTTTGATATTACTTACAACGATAAGGTAATTACCATAGGAAATGTTTATAGATCACGTTATTTACTTTCAAACAATACTTGTAAAACTCTTAATTGTAGAGGCCTTTCACATCCAAGGGTCATTTCTGCGCTTTACACATGTCACCTTACTAACAAGTCATGCCTTGTCTAATCCAAACTCGACACGTAGTTTATCCATCAGCCGTGATTTGACTTTCGCTTGAGACATACACGCTATCTCTTTGGGAAGCAAAATTCTTAATTGTTCGACTGCCCTTTTCTCTTTCCAAAGAAGCCACCGTCGTTTCCTTTCCCACAATGAGTTGTCATGTCGCTTGATAAGACGTTTACTTCCTCACCTCAATTTCTTGAATGCATATACTTCTTCTCATAGTATCCTTCCATCGCCTTCCTTGCTAGCTATTCTTATTCCGTCACTCACCTCCATGCGATAGAACCTTTGGCTTGCGCTTTTCTCTTCAAGTTGTCTTATTTCTTTCTCATCCTTCCTTGCAGAGTATCTCAACCCTTATCTGAAACAACCTTCCAACAAGGGTCTTACTCATCAGGACTTCCTTTTTTAGATTAGAGCCTCACACACTTGTAGTACAAGGCCTAAAATCAGAACATGGCAAGTGCTAATTAAACCCTAAACTCTGAAATAATATGTGGAGGAGAAATAAATCGCAGCGTACCATTTGCGACCCCAACACTGGCAACTGAAGCACCTTCATCCTAGGTGAGTATGTGCAACTCCAACGCATGATGTGTGGTATTGCATTGTACGAAGCCCTATTGGCAACTCACCTACCAATGGATAACACTATCTTGTAGGTCAAAACCTACAAATGCAATGATAATGTTAATACAAACATATAACTATTTAAAAAAAAAAAACATAATAAGCATAGAATTCTAACTTGAAAGGCAAAGAAACCCATTTAGGCTATACGACTCTAGGAACTTTCCTAAGTTTCTTCTTATGAAAGGTAACTTTTTCATTTAGTGTCCTTTTCAAGCTACCTAGGGTTTTAATCCATATCAACTCACTCTAGTCGTAATTGAAAAAGTTCTCCAAATTGTCTATGAGGCCTAACATGGTTAAGTCCATGTGTCACCTCCTCTCCTTCCCCATCATCACCAACTCAATGAAATAAAATAGAGATATTTTCGCTGCATCCTCATTACTCTCGAATGGAATATTTAGATAATTTTTATACAACTCAGCATCGTTCATATTTGTCTTATATCACCCAAATATAACCATCACATTCTAGGGCTTTATCCTATTCAAATTCAACCGCACGTCTCAGCCTATAGCTCAACTTTGTGATAATTCAAAATTTTTCCGCTTGAAGGAGACCTTCTCACCTAGTAATTTAAAGCTAATAACGTCCTCTCATTCCTCCTCAACATCTCTCAACAAGATATAATGACATAGGGGTCAATTGAAAACCAAATTAACATCCAAGAAATGTCCAAACATGGTTTTCCAAAACATATACATTTTCGTAGGTGTTAACTTGTTTTTAATGTTTAAGATGATCTTTGCTAAGTGTGAACAACAGGTCATCTTTGCAAGTAAGAAGTCTGCACTACGGATTTTGGTGACAAGAGGCATCTGTTAAACAGAAAACACACATAACAATATAAAATCACTAATTTGACTTAAAACTCGAGATAATCTCGAGCCAATCTTAGCCGAGAATAACAAGAATTAACAATGGAAACTCATGCCACATTGTCCCAGGATGCCACAAGATTAGGGTCTTACATGCATTTTATGATGTATCTCAGGTTAACCTCGGCTAAAATTGACACCAAGAACCTCTATCATGCAAATGAAACATAGTAAATCTCAAGACTCATTCAACATGTCTCGAGGCAATTTTATCAATCTTGACTGAGATTCATCATCTACATGAGTTCAGATTGATGAAATTGCTTAAATTCGTTGAACAAAACCACCTACATTAATTTAAAACCAAATACAAAAATAATTCTAACATCCTTACATTTCACAAATAACCCATCCGCCTCAAATTTCACAAATAATCTTAAATTCTAAATTTAAAACAAAGCCCTAAACTATCAAATGATTTAAAGTTAATTACATCTGCAGATTTAAGCTTGGGATACACTTTGTAAGGTTTGATGTACAAAAATCAATCAATCTTGAGAGCAAAACGTTTAAACTTGGCTAGAATGAGAAGCTTGTTTGGTAAAAGTAAATATCAAACGTTCACGAAAACAAGCGTATTTTGGTAATTTGAACATATTCTTCCTTTTAAATTTTAAAAACAAACATTATATAAGTATTTTAAAAGTGTTCTGAAACCTAAAATGTGTTGTTTTTGTTATTTTTTTTTTTATTGTCAATGATACTTATAAACTTTTTTTAAGAAAGAGTTTACAAAATTGCTAGTAATTGGTTAAAAAATGTTTTCATTAAAATCCACAAAATTTAAAACAGTTGAGAAATACTTTTATATATATATTAACTGGATGGAAACCATTTACACTTTTTTTCCAAAAATATTTTTGAACTTTAAAAAATTACATTAACATTCCTAACTGTTAAAAAAAGATAGTTATATAGTAGAACAAATTGTATAAATATTCTCTATCACTTTGACGTCATACAGATATTCTCTCTCAATTAATTTCTCTTATCCCTAGAATGCATTTATTACATTAATTTTCTTAACCATTCAATACAGTCACCAAAATTTAAGTTAGAAACATAAAATTGATAAGCTCTCACAAAACTCTAAGATGAAACTCGCTAACACAATAAATAGCGAATTACATAAACAACGTATATGACTATTAACAAGCTCAACCGCTAATGTACAATCTTATTAAAACATTTAAATTATCTACATCATAATAGCTTAAACACGTTATCTTAAGTGTTAGAGCATTATTATGAGGGTTTTGAAGAAGAGATGAAAAATAGAGAAGTGTTAGAGGTAATGAAATTGGAGAGAAGAGAAGAAATTGAAGAGGGAGAGGATGAAGTATGTAGATAAAAACAATAAAAGAAATATGACTTTATTCAAAAGGGGGTAGAGGTAATAATGAAAATTTTGAAAGTATAAGTGTAAAGTGTTATTTTTACATATTTATAACAACTTTAAAACCTTAGAAAGTATGAATAAGATATATTTGGAATTAAAGCAAACATTTAACATTAACAAAATGTATAAAAAAAATGAATGAGAAAAGTTAAACTTTGTAGATGAATAAAAAATAAAAGGATAGTTTGAAAAGAGTAGGTAGTTATGGAGGGTGTTTGGTTAGAAGAGTAGGATAAGGGCATGGTGTTAGGCAATGGGTAGCCCTAGAGAAAGGAAAGAAAAGAAAAGGAGAGATGATGCATTAGAATAGGGATAGGGATAGGGATAGGGATACCTACATATTAGTGTAAGAAAAGAAACAAAGGTCTACACTGTCCACCTAACATTAATAGCTTTGTACACCTGCACACCACCACCCCACCACCCCACCTTTAACCTTTTCCACCCAAACTCTTTTTTCTCAATCTCTACCTCTATTTATTGGTTTATCACCCACTTTCAATTTTTACTCCCACTCTTCCTTTTTATATACCATATCACTTTTCTTTTATGCCAATTACTTCAATTTCTTTTCTTAATTCTTTTGCTTTTCATCTCTCTATACTATTAATATGACTTTCATTTGTAATATCTTTAATTAACTACAAAAAAATGCAAACCATAAAGTAGGAATTTATGAAAAGAAAAACCAAAATGCCTATAAAATTTTAATTATTTAGTACTTGTATATAAAATCTGACACTATATATATAGATAGATAGATCCTTTCTTTCACCAAGTTTTAAATATCTCTCCAATTCCTTTCACACATACCCAATAAAAAAGAAAATCTTGAAAGCATCTAAACTTTTGAAAATGTTGACTCTTCTAAAGCTGGGAGGATATTCTCTTAACCAAATTCATGGGAACCAAATAAAATATCTATTTTTTCAAAAAAGAAATATAATAAATTTTGGCCAAATACAAAAATCAATTTTTGACTTAGGGTGATAGATGCTATTAGGCTCTCAAACTTTCAATAACACATAGATTATAAACATCTAAACTTTTTAACATGTTAAAATTGCTTACAATGGTGGTAAAAATTAAACATTAACTTAATAGGGATATATCGTTCTTTTTCTTTTTTTTTCTATCGTATTATGGCTTATACGCTATAAAGTTTATATAAGCTAATCCATAAACTTTAAAATAGTTAAGAAATATACTCGTATATACAAGTATATGGACGAAAACCATTAATATATATTTTGTAGGTTAAAAAAATATTTATATAGTGAACGAGTTTGTATAAATATTCTCATCTTTTTGTCACGTAGATATTCTCTCATTTAATTTCTCTTGATTGTAATTTTAAACATAAAATCCACAAATCTCTTACAAAACTCCGAAGATCAAAACCATTCCTGAAACCTCACCAAAACAATAAATAGCAAATTACATAAACATCATATATGACTTTTAACAAACTCAACTGCTAATGTAGAATCTTATTAAAACATTTAAATTATGTATGGTTCATTTTGTAGTTTGATTGTTTTTTTTTTTTTTCATCATATCATAGCTTATACATTAAGTACACTTAATTGGGGAGTTTTAGAAGAAAACTCACTTACCAAGAAGGACATTATGTGAGTTTTGAAGAAAGAGAGGAGAAATACAAAAGTGTTAGAGGTTAGAAGAAATTGAAGAGGGAGACCATGAAGTGTAGATAAGAACAATAAAAAGAATTATCTTTTTTTTTTTTTTTTGTAAAAATTGAACAACAAAAAATGATAAAAAATTGAATTCTCCAACTTATATAATTAGTATAATTATTTTTGCATGGTATGAGAGAATTTTAAAATACACTAGAATTTCATCTTTTAAGTTTTTGAAAATTTAAATAATTACAACTATGATCATACTATTTGAGTGCCTTTTGAAATTTTTCATAACATTTTAATATATGATTTTATTTAAAGAAATTTTAGTAAGTGTAGTGTACCATTTGTACTCCATAAATATATTAAATAACATTCTTACAATTAATGTTAATAGTTAGGTTTTTTGAGTAGTGAATTGTGAAAAAAAGGAGTACTCCTTTGAAAGTTCATAGTTAACATATTCCATCATATACACTTTGGTTATCTTTAAATGTTTTCAATCTAAATGAATTTGCATTGTGTTTGAGCCTTTCTATACATTTTAAATTTCTGAATTCAATAAGTTCTATTATGTTTTCTCAAACCTTTAAAATAGATTTGGTTTGCAAATGAACCGGATTTGAAAATGAAGTTGAATGTTTGTTGTGAAATGATATTTGATACCCTACGTGATAAGATACCTCACACTTGCTGTGTGTTCTGATGTGAGATGTCTTATCTTTGCTATGTGATATAAGATAGAATGCACTATTCTTGTTATGTATTATGGAATAGGATGCATTATACTTGTTCTCTGATTTGGTATAAGATGTCCTTTGGTTGTTGTGTGTTCTTGCATTGGAAGATATGTTATGCGTAATGGAATTGGTGGAAAATTTGTTGTCACGTTGAGATTACTTTGAGTAGTCACAATAACTCAACAAAAGATTGTGGTAAACGCTTGAGTTGAGAAGGGTACAAAGATGGAATTTAATACGTGAAGAGATTCTACGTTATGAATTATAAAACACGTTGTGTGATATGATTTATGATGAATGATCTTCAAGAACGAATTTCTATATAATTCATAAATATTTACTAAAGATGTTTGAATGTATGAATCACCTAGCATATTGAAATGTTTTTCTGACTTGAACCCCTATTTCTATTGAAACACATGCTTGTTAATACCACATGGTATCATGAAAAGAATTTGCAATGTAATATGGCGAAAGTGTAAATATCAAATGTATTAGTGAAAAACACCTTCACTAAACAGTTTTGTCTAATTCTTTCAAATGTTTTGTCCTCCTCTCCTCCCCCAGATAGCGGAGGATATTCAGCTTCTAATTTTTTGTCTTGATCACTTGTCATGTCATAATTGTGTCGCATTATCTTGTCAGTAATCAGTGTCAGCTCACATAGCATGTAAAGTTAGGCGAGCAAAGAGAAATGTCGTTTGGCACTTATATAATTATATTTCATTTTGTGGAAAATTCTTGTACTTGTTTAAAATGTACTATTTTTAATATCAAGAAAGTATTTGTTATTCCAAACTAAGTTCTTGTCACACATTAAAGTGGTTGTTGTGTTTAATCTGCTCACTAGGTGTTCAACGTGTTGTCTCACGGGAAGATACACGTTGAGTGTCTATAGACGATTACGCCCCCACATGGTTGCATGCACTAATCTTAGGGTAGGGCGTGACATAGTTCGAATACTTTACTAGTAAACCAACTTATATTTGAACTTACTTAGAAACTCGATATAATATTTATCCATACACATGTAATGAGATATACTTAAATGACACGTAGATTAACACATTTATATACTACGTTAATTACATGGATTAAAAAGTACTATGCTCTAAATCAACATGTCACATGCTACTTGAACACATGCATAACTCCTTAAAACAAGTATAAAAGTGATGTTAAGTTTATATCATTTTTTTATAGCTTTTGGATCATTCTAAAAACTTTGCTGACAATGTAATCTACATTTTTTATTATCAATATAAAAATCTTTCTAAACATATATGGGTAATGTTGAATCATGTATTTAATTTTTTTACGGTAGAAATATATGACAGAAAAATATGTGTTGCAAATTGAAAAATAACGAAGCCAAACAAATGCCGACATATAAGTCTTTATTAAACAAAAACAAGTCGTCGAAGCACATATCTTGACAAGAACTGTGTAACGAAACATTTAAACATGAAAATATATTAATGTCGAGTCATTGATAAAGGTGACACATTTAAAGCGTCAATATAAGGGTATTAATGACAATATATTCATGTCGAGTGGTAGATAATGATGACACATTTAAAGCGTCAATGTAAGAGTAAATGACAATACATTAGTGTCAAGTTATAGATAACGGTAACACATTTAAAGCGTAAGTGTAAGGGTATTAATGACAATATATTGGTGTCGAGGTACATGTAACGGTGACATATTTAAAGCGTCAATGTAAGGGTATTGATGACAATATATTGATGTCAAGTTATAAATAATGGTGACATTTATTGCGACAAGGTAAAAGTATTAATGACATAATCTTGTTGTCATCTAAAGCATATTTAACGACATGTTTTAAGAAGTGTCGTTAAATAGCATTTCTTGATAGGAGATTCAATGACATAAAAATTGTGTCATTGAAACTCTTTATGATGTAAATATTGCGTCATTAAAACCCAAATTTCTACTAGTATCATTTGCAAGATTAATCTAGAACATATTTGAAAGGAAAATTGTTTTGAATGAAAAGTTGTTGAAAATATTTACAAATAATAACAAAAATGGGAAATTGTCAAAAATAGCAAATTTAACAAAATATTTACAACATATAACACAAATTTCAAATTTTATCAATAATAGACATTGATAGACACTTATATGTTTCTATCGGTGACATTGATAGACAGTGATAGAAGTCTGACCCAAAATTTTGTTATAACTTATAAATATTTTGATTTATTTTACTATTTTTAAAAATGGTCCATATTTTTTACCATAAATTTTTTATTTTATTTCTATTTAACTTAATTTTATAGATTTCAATCTAATTTCTAAGGACACGTTTGAGACAAAGGAATTGATTATAATAGTTGTACATTATTATACTTGAGTTATAATAGTTTGTGTTTGTCATGTATATTATTTTAGTATTAGTTATAATAATAGTGTAAACTCTTTTAGTGTAAGAAGTAAATAGTGAACACTTGGTAAATAGTTTAAAAAAATGATAAATAGTAAGAACGACAACAAATGCGAGAGTTTTGAAATTGTGTTAACTATAGCTAATTGAAGACCATAAAATAATATTTACCATAGAAAAATGTACTTATTATAATTTTAAAATAGTATTTTCTTCAAACATCTCTATGATTCAAAATATTATAATTTATTGATAAGATTTGAATTTTGTGTTAAATGGATCCCTCAATTTCAATACACTTTAACTATCGTATTTCCACTTCATATTATTTACCTCCCTTGTGTTAATGTCTATTAATTAATTTAAAATTAAATTAAAACATAAAATTGTAATATTTTAAAATTGAAGAAAAGATATTAAATTGAAACAAAGAACTAAGGGATGTACACAAGCTCTATCATATAGAATAGTGGACAACAATATATTCTAGAACAAGAAGGTAAGGGTAAATTTTAAGCGATCATGTATAAGTATTGCACAATAGTGTACCATTGATACATGATTATGTACCTTTATCCATAATCGTGTATCTTATGGTGAAGGATAGTTTACCTTAAGTAATTATTTTTTAGTTTTAGTTTAAGAATAGCTTTGATAAATAATTAAGATTATCTCATTGCAGACTATTGTTGTATCTATATTGAAGCTATCACCCGAAAAGAAATCTTTTATGGAGAGTTGAATTCGAGGGGATGATAACGTGGATATTGAGGAGGATGAGTCAAGAGTAGATTACAACAGTGACATTGATACTCATGTTGATTATATGAATCAGTCATCTGATCACGATGACTCGGATAATATGGAATCATCCTTATCTCGATCGCTTCATTCTAATCCAAATGTTGTTGAGGGTTACTTTTGATGTGTAACCATCACCACAAAGAAGAGAGGAACAATGAGTGATTGACCAACATGTATCCATACCAAACACCAACAAGAAACGTTTAAGCTCCAATGCCAAGTCAGAACAAAGTCGTTTGAAATCTTATAAATGACTAAACAATGAGTTTAAAGATATGTCCATTAGAATGTGTCGACATTAACTTCCATACTCTGTTAGATGGATGACACAATCAAAAAGCAGACATTAAAGCTATCTGAAATCAAGTAAATGCTCCAAAGTTAGGTTAAGTCTGATTTCAAAAAGTGTTTTGGTTGTTAATTGTTTAGATAAACAATAATGTATGTGAAATAAGTGATCGTTTAGATTTTCTTACATGATCGCTTATCTCATCTAAACGATCGGTTACCAATTATCATCGATCGTTTAGATATTGTAAATATTGTTTCCTTACTTATACATGATAGCTTACGAACATTTGTTTTTTTTCTTTTTCTTTTTCCTTATTTATCATAATCAGAATCAAATGAATGATGATATTCATCACATGCACGATGTTGTTATGATGATTATGATCATGACAATCTAGACAAGGATGATAACCATCACAATAACGAAGATCCTTCGACTAAAACTCAAGAAGAAAATGTGATCATCGTTGAGGATCAATTTGTTCAAGGGTCACATCTTGAAGAACATGCTTTAGAAAATCTACGGTTAGGGCTTAGTTCATTACCTACTGTTTTATTTTGTTTAAAATTTCTTAAGTTCTAAATAAATGACAATTGTGTTTTTTTATTTTTTATTTTTTTAAATTTTTGTAGGGAACTAATAACTTGTAGAGATACAATTTATTATAGCTTTTTAGATAGAATTATGTGACCAAAACGCATACGCATAATAAGTGTGTCAAAACGTGTAGTTCATGTTATAAGATTTTACTCGGAAATACACTCTACATAAGTCTCTATGTCTATTTAATCATGTTTTTAGTGTCTTAACGCAGGATCGTGAATAAAAGAAGAGGCTGGTGAATCGTAGAGGAACTCGTGCAAAGACTACATGAGAAGATCTTGCCTAGCAAGTATAGTTTCTAGAAGACAAAAGTAGTAGAGGGAGTTGATGTGACCTAACAATGGTTGCGTTCAACATTGAGATGTTTAGAAGGATAGAAGTTTTCTATTGAAAGTTGCCTATAAAAGGACTCCATCCCTACCAAGTTGACAAGGCCGACTTCGAGAGAAGTTTGATTTCTGAGTGGACCAATTGTAGGTCTGAATGGGTCACATTTGGTTTGAAGAGGCCAAACCCTAGAGAGTGGTGGAAAGGAGTAGCCTTTCCACTGTCTATTAAAGTCTTTCTTCTTCTTCTCCGATCAGTCTATAGGTGAAATCTTAAAGTATGAGTTGAGAAGTGTCCAATTCTCATTTCCACTAATTTGTAATGTCATTTATGTACTTTCAATTTTTGTATTTCTTTGCAATGCATATTTTTATATTGTACAATGGCCTAAGACCTACATTCGTTAATATATTTCATGTTTATACCTTTTCAATACATCATGTCTTTACTATTCATCTATCAATGTGTTATTCGTAGTTTAGGTATGTGATAAATTCTTGATAAGAAGCTTAACTTAGAATACTTATCATGTTAGTTGAGCTATAGTCATCACTTGGCCAGTGTAAATCATCAACTACTCAAGAGATCAAGTAGCAGGATATGACTAATGCGTGCAAGGAGGAGTTTGGAGACAAACTCCATCTTGGCAAACAAAGAAGTTGGCGCGAAGAAGTAGATGTTAAGTGATTAATTAACTAGCAAACAAAAGAAGTTGGCGGGAATTTCAAAAAGGGACAAGTAGACTAAGTTGCGGAGCAGAGCGACAAATTTTCAAAGTCTTAATGGCGTGCACCAGCATGTCAACATCACTTTCTATATAAACTGATGCACCCTTCCTCAGTGGGTGTGCAAAAAAAAAAAAAAAAAGACAAATGGTCAGACACGCAAAATTCTTACAATCTCCACTTTATCTCGATCATCATACGCTAGGTGAGAGCATGAAGCTTAAGACCAAGGAGAATTTCACAACTCCGTTATTTCTCTCTCCTATCTAAATAACAATCCAACCAAAGAAAATGATTTATCAAACTTGGAGGCGTGACCATTCACTTATGTTTCCATTTATTGACTTTATTATTGTGTTATTTTGTAACCAGAATATTAGGTATTAAAGGCTCAATGTGTTATGTTTGAAGGCAATATATTTCTACTACCATTATGTCATTTCTTTATCCCTTCCATATACATTCATGATTAAATAACTACATATAAATGAGTGTTGTACTTGATATGTAGAAAATCATATTGGGTATAATACTAGTTTTGTTCAGTTGAGAGTATCCTTATTAACCTTGATCCTTTGAAAGAAGAGCAAGAATTGAAATCAAAGTCACTACTTACAAAGAGAACATAAATTACTCTGAACTAGTCAAGTGGCGAGAAGGAATACATTAATGCATTCTCATCACTAAGCTCCCCCTCAACATGCATCTTTGAGAGGATGTTGTGTGTGGTAAAACATGCTGAGAGGCGTGCGCCTTAATCAAGGGGAGGCTACTATTATTACATGCATAATGAGTTGTGATTTAATATCATTTAACTCGTGTATTTACATCCTGAAAGGTGAGTGAGTATGGTGGTGCACTGAGAGGTGTCAGCCTTAATTCATGATTAAAGCAGTTAAATCGCATCGAAGTATCAAGACATCAGTTAGTTTATTTAGTAATTTAATTTTATTTCCTTCCTTATCGTGCCTAAGATGAGAGTACACTTACCCACATTATAACTCCATAGTCACCTTGCACACTATGATCATGACCTATGGAACATCGCTTAGAATGAAAACATGTGATACATAGAGTACAGTAAGCGCATTACGCGCAAGGACCTAACTCGGTGATGTATTGCAGCCGCATTAAACAGAATTGAAGTTATTAAGTCCAAGCAATAAACAGACAACCAACGCCCAACACATGCTTCCTTCTTGCTAGTTATTCTTATCGTTGTTACTTACCTTCACCTGATAGAACCTTTGGACTTACACTTTTCTTTATGCATTGCCCATTCTCCATTCACATCATTTCTCACAAATCATGGTCTCACAAAACATTTCTATCAGCACTAACAAAAAAAAAAAAAAAAAAAAAAGACTGTGATGGATGTTAATATTTATCTATCTAAGATAGATTGTGATATTTGTCTATCCTCATCTATCTACAAATGAGTGTAAATTTGATATAGAAAGCTGATCATACTTGGGTTAGATTCAAAATTTTATCAAAGAAGCTTGAAATCAACGTGTATGATTCTACTGCGTTCCCTTTTAATATCGTTATTGTGTGTTCTTTTGCCCTCCAAACTTTTTGAAAACTTATATGAACTCCAAGATTTGTACGAGCATGATCAATTTTGGAAAGGAATAGTTAGTTGGCATGAACCTAAATTCATCTACTAAACAACTACCAGTTACTGTTGAAGAAGCCTTTCATGTGACAACTTTAGGTCATATTCAGTGAACAATCATGGTTAGAAATGTATCTCTATTGCATCCATAACTCTCTCTTCTTATAACGAGATGCCCTAACATGCCATTTACACCAGTCTTACAAACATATGTATTTAAGAAACCTCAAATTTTGATATTGTAGTTCTAAACTAAAAGTTATTCTTCATTACTATTATGCAAAAACACTTTAATAGCACTTCTTTACTTTTAAATAATTTTTTTCCTTCAAATTACAATATAAGAAATCTCTCTAATAATTTCATCATTTAAACAGAAGAAGAAGAACCTATACATTCAACGACATCTCAATATTGTCGGATACACTACTAGAAGAGACTTTTCCAAAGAGTTAACACTTACATGAGCAACTAATGGATGTCTACTGTTTGCATCTTTAGCAAAAGCTAAATACCAAGTAACATCTTTCTCTTTTTTACTGGCACCATAGTTTGAACGTTGCTTTTACCAAAATCAAGTAAAATAGATAATTCTACCAACTCATCTAATTCAATCTCTTCGCATATTAAACCAACCAAACAATTAAAGCTAATTTGGACAGTTACCAAAATTCAGCCAACTAAGTTATTCTCATAGACAGCATCCATTCCATTGACCTCTATAAAAAACAACTATAGGAATAAACGTTGTATTATGTAAAAAGAAAATACAATTAAGTATTTAATAGTGATAGAAAGAAATAGTTATACATCTATCACTAAATACAAGAATAAAATGTAAAACTAAATAATAATAGTAAACACAATGCAAGAATAGACGATCATGTAATGAAATAATATACATTAATTGATTGTGTTGATAATGATAAACAATCGTTTGGCCAGAGTAAACGATCATATTGAATGTAGTAAACGATCGTGTTGACATAAGTACACGATGGTTTGACCATAGTGAATGTATTAAATATAATAAATAATTGTGTTGATGATGTAGGTTAACGATCGTGTTAATATTGATAAATAATTGTGTAGTTCAATATAAATGATCGTGAAAAACTTCAAACTAACCATCTTCGTGAAGAAATACATAATTCTTATAGTAATATTTAAATCTTCCAAAAATAATAATAAAAAAGTTGAAGTTTTTAGCATAAATTAAAATCCAATTAACTTTAACATAAATTGGTGGAACATTTAGTTTTAGTTATATTAAGAAAAAAATAATGTTTCACGTATAATTATTTGTATGATAAAGAATAATAACGATCTAATAAACCTACATTTAATTTATATATTATTATAATTCATACTACAATGCATAGACTATTATAACATAGACTAAAATAATCAACATCCCAAATACATAATATTATATAAACTTAACTATAAAAGTTTGCATAACACACAAATTATTATATGCTATAGTAACTTACAATGTGCCCAAAACGCTCTCTAAATATGCAAAATATTGAAACCCTATGACTAATAAAATATTTTTTGTTAATATTTACTGTTTCTTACAAATATCACAAAATAAAATTTAAAAATTAGGCATGCATCCTGATCTTATTACATTTGTAAAAATGACAAAAAAAAATGTACAGATACACATAGTATACATGATACACACTTAATAATAATATATTATTGATAATACATTTTAACCGAAAATAAAAAAGAATTTGTGACATACTTATGTATAGATATATATATTTTTCAAAGATGAGTTGGTAGCCTTTGGTTAATATGTAAGTTGAAGAATATAATTTAAAAAATGAAAGGGATTGATAAGTAATATAGTATGATGAAGGGTGGTAGGTAGTGAAACTAAAGGAGTAGAATAGCGGTTGTATGTAAAGGAAAGAATTAAATGGGTGTGTTGGGTTCAGATGTTAAGGTGTGTGTGTGTGGGGGGGGAAGGGGGGGAAGGGGGAGAAGGGTTTGGGTTTGGTTGTATGGCCTCACTTTTTGTTTCTCTATCTATCTATCTATGTAGTACATTCCTGTTAACACTGCCACACAAATTCAATGGAAACGTCTGCCATTGGGTTTCCCAGAAAGTGAAAACACAGACCAACTTTTTTTCTTTTATTTGTTATTTTAAAAATATAAAAATGTTAATGGGTTGATTTGAAAGCGCAGTCCACGCCCCAGGCTCCTTCCTTAAATTAGAAACTTAATTTTGTTTTCCTTTTTCCTTTTCCTTTTCTTTTTTCTTTTTTCACTTCAACACCTCGCTGACAAAAGTTAATGATCCACTTTCAATTTACCTCATACGTTTTAACTCCAGTTAGTTAAAAATCATACCCATTCCCTCTGCCTCTCTCTCTCTCTCTCTCTTCATCTTTTACTCACCTCTACCACTTTCCATCTCATAAATACATACATACACAATATACATTTATATTTTCACTAATCTTCTTCTTTTCATATCCTTTCAATCACCTTCCTCTTCTCTCCCATGTGTTCCACCCATTTCAACTCATTTGAAAATCCATAAGTACATTTACAATCTAAACTACTATTCATTTCAAAATCTTGACCATCTCTACATATTAAATACAAGATTGCATAAATAATAAGAAATAATTATGTTTTTAAATAGGAAGAGATATGATAAAGATTTGGAAATGAATAGTAGTTTACATTATAAATGTACTTATAGTTGAGAGAAGAAGGTGAAGGTAAAATTGGTGTGTTTGACAAGAAAGCTGTCCTTGACCTGCACACCTTCCAGGGCTACCACAGTTCACATTACGAGTCTTTTCTTGTCAATTTTGAGAGGGACACACCACTACAAACCACTACACCCAAAAAACACTCCACATACCCAAACCTTCTTCTCTCTCTTCATTTTTATTTTTTCATATATATATATATATATATATATATATATACTTCTTAACGACTTCCATTTTCATAATTTGATCATTTCAACTATTGTTAGTCATTCTTTTTTCAGAAATTCTCTATCTATTTATTGTAATTGACTTGTTTGTAAAACCTAACTTTAAATGTGACCATAATAGAAGGGTGTAAAGTGATTGGCGAGTAAAAATTTAAGACTTTAATCTACTCAAATTATAAAAAAAAAAAAAAGAATTGCTAACATAACATAATTTAGATATAGCGTTTAGACTTCATTTGTAATAAACTATATAGTTGATAAATTAAACTTTTAGTATGGATAAAGTGTAATACAAATAGATAGTAGATATAGGGATGGAAAGCAATATAATGTAATTATGTTATGGTTAATTGAATTTAGGTATGATAAGGGGAATTTTAGTTAAGAATGGGTAAACAAAGATGGAGAAAGTATTAGTTAAAGCAGGAGGTAAAAGAGAAAAAAAAAGGAGAGAAAAGGTGGGGATGAATAAGGGTATATATATAATATTTGTTGGGGAACTTAAATGCGGGGTCATAAGTCGTAGGCACATACTTATACTCTGTGTCAGGGGTTGTTAACTAGCTCACAAAAACAACCCCCCTGTCCCTCTCATTCACACACATGTACATAATTTCAAATTTTTCAAATTTTTTAAAATTACAAACAAAACAAATAATAATAACATTTAATTTTATCATAATATATATGTCAGAAAAAAAACCCCATCAAAATAAATAAATAAATAAATAAATAAGAAAAAACTCCTTCAATACCATTACCAATAGCATGATGGATGTAACTATGTAAGTAGTACTACAAAGTAGGAAACCCCCCAAAGGCCGGCCTCCCCTTGTTTTTAGTGTAATAAAATCATGGCCGCTTCGAAGTCGAAGGTGTGCGGGAGAGGGCACTGGCGGCCGGCGGAGGACACCAAGCTGAAGGAACTGGTGGGCCTTTACGGACCGCAAAACTGGAACCTGATCGCTGAGAAACTGGAGGGAAGATCTGGAAAGAGTTGTAGATTGAGATGGTTTAACCAACTGGACCCAAGGATCAACAGAAAAGCTTTCACGGAAGAGGAAGAGGAGAGGCTAATGCAAGCTCATGAAATGTATGGTAATAAATGGGCTATGATTGCAAGGCTTTTTCCTGGACGTACAGATAATGGTGTCAAGAATCATTGGCATGTCGTAATGGCTAGAAATTGTAGACAACATTTTAGTTCTTACAGGAGATCGTCAAGGAACCTCACTCACTCACTTTCAATTGCTTCCTCTGCCCTTCCTACGCCCCCTCTTCCTCCCACTCGCTCCCTCTCACGTCCCAATCACTTGCCTTTTCATCTTCTCCCCCGACCTGGTGCGATTATTACTATTTTTCTTTCTGTCTTCTTTTTCTTAATTATCATTTTTATTCACATCATCCTATATCTTCAGATTATTGGGTTCAGACTTATTAATTTATGACTTAACATTCTTTTTGTAGCTCGTGAGAGAGTTGATTATACTTTTAGATTTCAACATGAAAAAGGGTGATTTATTTTCTTTTAACTTTTGTATTATGTTTAAACTCAAAAGGTTTTTTGAGCTATGCTATGCAAACATGTAGTCCTCTAAACTATAGCTTTTGAATTATTGCTCATGCGAAAACTTAATTGTGTTTCAAACTAATGTTTTTTATTATTATTATTATTATTTTTTAATATTTAGTGGTTGAATGTGCTACACTTGTTTTGTGAAGTCTAGTCAGATATTTAATAATTAAAATTTATTCTGTGCAATATAATATTTATTAAATAATTTCATTTATTTTTTAAAATGTTGCATAAGAGGAGTACACTTTAATTAAAATTGGAACAGTCAATTTTTATGATTTTCAGTTTCAGATATGGAGAACATTTGAATGTAAATGGGGTGACTCATCTATTGCGCAACCCAGACAGCATCCATATGCTCCTTTCACAACTTTTGTTTTTTAGTTTAAAGATGGAGTTTTCATTAGATGTTTGATGGAATAGAAACGAAGGGATTTTTTTTTTTTTTTTTTTTTCCTTTTCTCATCTTTTCCTTATAATAAAATAAACTGAATATAGTGACACATGTTTTATTTTAGCTTATTAATATTAATTCTATGGCATGTTTCTCTATTTTGTTATGAAATGGTGAATGGTAATGGACACAGCAAATTATGGACAGATTCTCTTGGAATGAATTGCAGTGACGTATTCAGTTTAGTAAGAGGATTGAACTAAGACATTATTAAAATTGGATTAAATTACTTGTTGTGAGTTTCTAAGAGATATTTTGTGTACATAGGCTCAGAAACAAGCAACGAAATGGAAGTTATATCATCCTACAGCTGCAACAAAACGAGCTCAAACCATGAGAATCAAACTTGCAACAACATTCATTACTGTCCATCATATATCATGACCGAAATGCAACAAAGGAGCAACTACAGTTACAACTCTCATTGCCAGATTCCAAAAGCATGGGATCACCATATTATTGGAAGCGAGGGATCATCATCAGTGAGCGAGGAAAACGGAGTTGGCAATATTTCAGAGGGGATGGTGGTAGTGGAACCGGTGTTTATCGACTTTCTAGGAGTAGGAGGCAGATGAAAGGGTCCAAGGGAAAAAAAAGAAAAGGGTGGCTTCATCTTTATTATCATTATTTTTTTGGTTGCAAATTGCAATCATCAGAAGTGGCCTGAATGCGGGTGTGGTCCAGAGATTTGGAAGAGGCCATAACAAGTAATTGAGAGCAAAAGTAAAGAGGAGATGATTTGAGTTGGACTGTAGGAGTGGTGAAAAGATATGGCAGTCAGTGCCATTGAAAGCGCTTTATGAATATATATATAAATCCCAAAACTCAAACCATCATTTTCTTCTTTTTCTGCACATAATGAATGTGATGGCCAGTGGCTTATATTCCCAAGATTATCCATTTCTTACACTGCTCTTTACTTTTGATATCACCCATTTCACTCCCTTGTTAAAACTCATCTTCATTGTCAGCATTTCTGGTTGAGTTTGAGAATCAACATTACACATCTAAGGATGATTGTTACAGTACATTTATATACATTATAAACATTTTGGCCTTTAGCGAGGCAAACACTAATATAAAGTTGGGCTTAACTATTATATGCCTAATATATGAAGGATAATTGCAATGAGTGGTATGTTTAGGGGTAATAATTAGATGTATAATAAAATTGCAAAATAATGAAAAAAATAGTTGAGAAGAAAAAGGTTGGGCAAAAGCATGTCTGACCCATTAAGCGTGGACTGCCACATGAGAGGAAGTAAATGATAGACCCATGTTTTTCATCAAAGATATATAGATTTTTGTTACCAAATATGCCTTGAAAACATTAGCCAAGTGGTTTTGAGGCATCAATATGGTAATTGTCCAATCATGTCTTTCCATATAATTCCTAAATCAGTTTTTTTTTTTTTTAACTAAATTGTTTCTTTTAGTTGTAATATATAACTTTATATATATATTTTTTTTATTAATTTTCATAAATATAATAAAATACCAAAATATTTACGGCTCATGTAGCAGAATCACAAAGTTCACGAAGTCGACCATTTTTTAAAAAATATTTCAGGTTTTCCTTCCTTTCCCTCTTCATTCTTCTCTTTTGCAAATTTCCTTTTCCTTTCCACTTATCTTTTTTTACAATTCTTCTTTCTTTGATATTTTTTAAAATCATGATCGTCTGGTATTTTTTTTCAAAGTGTTATTTGGTTCAATATCATGTATCAATTAATTGGTACACAATCTAAACAAAAATCATTAGATATTGGTTTAGATTTGGTGTACCAAATCTAACAAATATAAAATATTTTGAAAAAAAATTGTTTGGATATTGGTACACGATCGTGTTGATTTGGGTAGCCAAATTTAAACGATTCTGTACCAAATAATCTTTTTTTAAAAAAATATTGAGATTTGAGTATCTAAACGATCGTGTACCAAAGAAGTCAAATGAAATATAAACAATCTTGGGTACAAGATCGTGTATAAAAAATATTAGGCTCGCAAGTGACCAATTAATCGTGTGTTGACTAAAACATTTTTGGTATTTTTAATTGTGGGTCTGTGCACTTTTTTCGTTTTTAAAATCATTCTATACAATGTAAATATTTTGCCATTTTGATATATCTTCTAAAAATTCTCTAATTTTTAAGTTTAAACAATATGTTTTTAAATGTTTAACAATAATTTTTATAAGAGATTTTGTAATGGTAGCAATTATGAATAAAATATTGTACTTACCACTTAGGGATAGTTGCAAATATAGAAACTAGATTCAAAATATTAGCATATACAACAACATTTTAGAATAATTGCAAAATAGCAAAATCTGCCAAATTTTATCAATAATAGAAGTTTATCACTGATAGACTATGTTGCAAATATGTGATAAACCATAGGAGTCTATCAATCATTAATTTTTCATATTTGTAATTTTTTAAAATGTTGTTATAACTTAATTATTATTCATAAAATTGTTATCCATTATAATTACTCTTTTATATTTCGTAAATATGACGATTTTTAAAAATCCTATTTTAAGTTTGTTTATTATTCCCAAATTGGCCATAATTTAACCCTAATCTTCCTCTCTTTCCTTCTTTAGTTGTCGACTTCGAATCCATGACTCTTTCCTCTTGTATTTCTTCTCATTTGCTAGCCACCTCGGATGATGATAACATAATGCAAACAAATAGTGTCACACCCCTCCCAAAGTCCCTTCTTTAATCTTAACTTGACTTCAAAAGAAGGTGTGGGGGCTGACAATCATCACCATTGTAAGAGCTGAGTCTGAAATAGAAGGGTTGATTTTGGAAAGAAGGCATTATGTAAACAAACATTTTGAAGAACAGATAGTGTTAAGGCTAGACGATGCGATAAGAAAGTATGCATTAGGTTTGTAACATGAGGAAGATTGGCATGTTTTGGTATTTTGATGCGAGAGGAGTAGGCGAAGTGAGTTAGAAAATTTTGGAGAAATCTTCTAATTGTGCTTAATTAGTGGACTATGTATAAGTTAAACATGGTTTGAAAAGCTAATAAGCCTACACGTATAACACACCAAGTAAAAAGTTGTCAAGTTAAGGAGAGCTTATAAGTGACTAATCCAATTGAGAACTAGTATAAATAGGTTGGAAAGGTTTGAAGAAAATGTTGTTATTCTGAATATTTTAACGGTTGTGCTATTGAAGAGCTACTAGGCAAGAAGAAGGGTTTTGGTGTTAGGCATTCAGAAGAAGGGAACATAGTTTGTGAGTGATTTTCTAAAAGGAAGAATAGTGTTTTGAAAGCTTTCTTTCTAAGTTTAGCATTGTTATGCTAATGTTTAACGTATGTACAATCTTGTTGATGTTCATGAGAAAGTGTGAATGTTTGAAAGAAAAAGTTTCTAAGTTAAATTAAGTTTCTATGTTTGTATGTACTTCATGTATGCGAGTAAATCATTAGTTTTATTACTATAATAAGCTAGTTATTAGGTGCATATAATGAGTCCTGACAATCATATGATAAAAGAACCACATGGTGGTAAGAAGTTGGCTAATGTGTTGAAAGGAGTGTATTGAGTTAACAGCCTAAGCAACAGAAAATGACCCGCGAATTCTCTGAGGGATGCTAATGATATGAGAAATCACAGTAGTCTATGTGTGGGAATGATTCATGTTCTTGGTGAAAAGAACAAAAGGAAGCTAATGTGTGTTTTATGTTTTGAATGAGGCGTTGTGAGTTTGTTTATGAAAATGAATTTACTTGATTGAATTATATTCTCCAAAAAGGATTTCTAAAACCTCAATTACTAAATATTCACAGGTTACAAGGCGTTGAGGTCGAGTTAAGAAAGGTAAGGCGAGCTGCTACATGTTAAGACGTTAGCCATGTGTTTTAAGTTTGAACCTGAAGAAGTTGCGCTAGGCGTTAGAGGCATGAAGTCCTTATTTTAAGTCTTTGTTGTAAGAAATCATGTATTATGTACTGAAAATCATGTGGTTAAGTTAATAAAGAAGTTTGTTTGTTATCTCGCGTTGTTAAAGTTGTTTATTGCCTAGTAGTTTGAGGGTGTAAGTTTGAACTAGGCAATTAAGCTAAGGTTCAAGGTTATTAAGATTGAGTGTTCTAGTATTTTATTTAAAGGTGTTAGAGCTGCTCAACTCGTGTTTGCGTCTCGTAACACAAGAGTCAGGACAAATTTTGGGGCGGGACATGACAACCATACTTGATAACGCTCACCAACCATCTAACCAATCTGACTCATCCAACAATTACAACACAAATAATGGAAGCTTAAAAGAATTAACACAAGTTAAATGCTTTTGCAAACGACTCGAATATCTAGCTACACCCTTTGATCAAGTATTAGCTGAAACATAGACTTGATAATATTATTGAAGAAGCTTCACAAGTCATCACATAAACATGTTATTGATGAAGCTTTACCACTTTCATAACCATAATGGCTAATAATATTGTTAGATGACATGGATTGCTCTATACTAATTTAAGGTACATATATATCAAACATTACATATTTGCGTCAACTATTTAGTTTCGATTAGTTTTCGAAAGAAAATTATTTGGGAAGTGCTTGGCCCTTCGGCTTAAATTGCATGGTGTTACATGACTTGACTAAAATAGTGAACATGATTTAAGTTCACATTTATCAAGAATCTTCATATTCTCTTTTCTTTCATATACATTTGAACTTTATCTAACAATTCATCCAAGCACAAACTTTTTAACCTCTAACATATATTGGTCTTCATAACTTCAACTCGGTGTCCAAACATCACTTTGTCATCTTTAAACTCACATTTTAAGTAACATCAATTTAAGTCTTCATCGTGTTGGCTACAAATGACTTTTGACCTTTACTCTTCTCGCATTATTCTTATCTCAAAGCCTTCATCGCATCGACTACATGCGATTGGAGCCTTACACTTGGCTTGTAAACTCGTCAAATTTCCTCTTTGTTTGAAAAAAAAAAGAAGAAAATAAATCCATTTACAATCCTCTTTGATAAAAAAAAAAAAAAAACCAAATTGTTACTCTTACAACTTCCAAAATAGCCAAAATCACCCAACTGAAGCTTGACGCCCTCTTGCTTTGGCTTCCACTATTGCATGCAACTCAAATTCTCACTTGCATGCAACTCTCTCTACTCTACCTCTTTCTTCTACCTTGCTCTTGGAGTGAAAATAGTGACAAATAAGAGAAATGAGAGTCTGCTGACTTTCAAAACACTTTTTTTGTCCAAAAAACACTAACCTTGCGCGATAGAAATTTTTAAAAATTTGTCTGTCGTGAGTCCATTAAGTGATTTCGACCGAGATCGACCTAAATCCTCCAAGATTTTCTCTTCTTAGTCGGATAACCACCAAGATTGCCCGAGAACCTTAAAAATTCCCTTTTTGCTTCCAATCGCGATCGAACACGACACCGAGCTAGATTGCTCAAGTTTCCAACTTCTTAAACTTTTATCCTTCATCTCGATTGAACTATCACTGAGATGGCCCAAACCCATCTCAAACTCTTCTGTTTTTCATCTCAGTTTGCCACAGTCTCGAGATTTGCTCTTTGCTTTTCCATCTCACCCAAGATTACTTAAAGTTGGCTCAGGATTCTCACTTTTGTCTTTCTCTTCCTTTTCTCTCTAACGAACAAGATCAAGTTTGGACACTTCTGCCCCGATATCTATATATAAAAAGCATTTTGTCTTTCCTTAACTTTTCTTCCATCGTCCCATCACAATTCGAACCTCAACTTCTTCAACCTTTCTTAGTTTTCCTTCTTCTCACCTACCATGACATACTTAGAATGACACTACTTGAGTTCTAATTCCCCATCTTAACTTCACTCAAAATCCAACCTTCCAAGCTCTTTAAAACAAACTCAAGCTTCTTTAGGATTTGAGGTTTACAGTCACACCTTACTAAAGACCTAACACATAGGGAGACATTCCTATAGGGATCTTATATGACGTTCTATAGGTCCACAGTGCTTCATCAAGATGATCAACCCAGTCTTTTCGTGAGGTGTTAACAACCATCTACAAAATAGTTTTAATCTCCCTATTTGAAATTTTTGCTTGTCCATTTGTTTGTGGATGATATGCATAGCTACCTTGTGATTCATATTGAATTTAGTTAGTAGCTTATCACCATTATGGTTAATAAAGTGTGTACCTTTGTCACTTGTTAGAGCGTGTAGCGTTCCAAAGTGGGTGAAAGTACTTTCATATTGGTTGCCTTCTATGAAAGAGTTTGAAGGTCTCTTTCTAGAGCTTTCATGATGACCCGAAGTTTATGTGCATGGTCATCATAAGCACACCCTATATAGCAGAATTAAGAAAAGAACCAAGAGTAAAATGTGTTGTAGGGGTCTCAACCAGTATTATGGAAAGTTCAAGAGGTAACTCATTCTCTCTAACAAAGGTTGTCTTACTTCACTACGCATTAATTCAAATCATTAGATATTGGTGGTTAAGCTTGATCTCTTATCTTAGTTTAGAAGATAATTATTAGAACTTTGTTTTCTGGTGTTTATTTGTTAATTTTGTCAAAACAGTCATTTGCTTGGATTGTTGAAAATGACTTATGAACTTAGGCTCTAAGCAAAGGACAATCCTTTTTGTCCTAAATTGGTAAATTTAGCAATGCCTTTCACGAGAAAACAAATTAAGTTTTTATTACTTATCTGTTTAATTTTTGTAACTTTTATTGAAAATTAAACATTTTTGTATTAAATAATTTTTCTGTTTTTCCCCGTGGAAAACCCTAGCCATTTTTTTTCTCCTTTTTAATTATTGTTTTCTTCATCATAAATGATTATAAACAAATTCACATCATCTGCATAATTTATTTATGTTTTGAGCTTCATTTATCTTTATTCTATTCATTTTTCTGACAAATGCACATATGAATCGGGTAGTTGCATTAATTTTGGAGAGCAACCGACATCGCGATTAGCAGCATGGTCATGTCGTAGATACTTTCAGAATAGTGGTTCGTTACGATACAATAATTCTTTTCAACATCAATTTCTAACAAGTATCATTGAAGTTCTAATGTTCTTGTTCAATAACTCTAGACGGTAAGTTCAATCATATGAAATATAGAATATTTTGCAAATGGCACGATGTATCTAATACACTTGGAGCAATATGTCTTTAATTTGTGGACGAATGGAAGTATATTGAGTATAATTAAGTAAGAACTAATTGGCAAAAAGTAATTATAGAAAAGAATCACAAGATCTAGAGTTGTTAGAAAAACCATTATATTTATAGTTTTATTAATTTTAAGCATATCATAGGTTTGGATTTGTATGATAGGAAAATATGTAGTGAAAGATTGGAAGGTAGGTTGAAATTTTCTACAAATAAAGCATATGCTCTGTTGTGACTTCATGCACTAAATTCCACCTGAAAAATAGAGAAAAAAAAATAGATTTAGGAAAGAATTAATATTCAAAGTTGTAGTTTATTTTAAGGGCAATCATTACCAAAAACCAAAAAAAAAAGAAAAAAAGAAAAAAAGTCATTCTAATAGCCCATCCTCATAACCCATTTTAAATTGGGCTATTGAATATATATATATATATATATATATATATATATATATATATATATAAAGGAAAATAGAAAGAGGGATAAGTTGATTTTATAAATTTAATAAATTATGAAGGTAAGTTATCAATATTCATTGTACTATGAAAGTATTATGTGTGTAGATTTAATTAAATTTGATTTCTTCAACTAAAATTTATCTAAAGCTAATTAATTGAAAATTTAATTTTGGAAAAAAAATTACCTCTTTCCTAGTCATAAGTTAAACTTATAGAAAGATTTATATAGATAAAAATGCTATCAAAATGTTATTATAATTATTATAGTAATTGAAAACAATTAAATAACCTCATTATAACTTAATATTTCTACTCTAAGTACTATATTATAGCTTAATTAAGTTATAATATTACAACTAAAAATACTATATTAGCTTAATATTACATCTATAAATACTATATTATAGGTGTAAAAAAAAAAAGGCTATTATAGGTGAAAGATAACATATTATTTAAGCTATATAAACTTATTATAACTCTAAGAAAGAACGCTATCAAATGTTTTAATAGCAACGTATATAAGTTATATCTTTATATATACGATAGCACTCGTTATAGCTTCGACAAAATGCTTTTAATAACATGGGCTGTCAGAACTTTTGAAAAAGACTATAAAAAGTCTATTATAGCATTTTTCGTTAGCTATCATATGTGCTATTTCTTGTAGTGAATTTACATAAATGTAACAAAACCAAAAAATATTTATAGCCCGTGTAACAAAAAATAAAAGCTCATGAAGCCAGTAAAATATTTTTATAATTTTCAGATTTGTCCTTAAATATTGTGAATGATTCATCACTTTTCTTTCTTCTTCTTTGCTATTTATTAGTATTCTCTTCCAAATTTCTTCATCTCCTCTTCAAGATTTTCTTTTTATTTTTAAACGAATTATTGTTATGTTTAAATCTCATATTTCATCTTCACCATTTTTTTTTGCAAGATTATATCATCTTCCTCATATTTAAAAATATCAATATCGTCTAAATATCATTTTGACATGATCTAAAGAATCATTGACAATTTCTAACACGATTGTTTAAATTTGAAGCTGTTCTCCGGTCATCGTTTAAAACAAACTACACAATCGTGTTGGTATGACCTAAACGATCGTTTACCTTAGTTAACACGATTGTTTAGCATGGTCAACATGATCGTTTGATTTGAAGTTTTTAACAATCATTTACATTGGATTATACGATCGCTTATCATATTCAACACGATTATTTTTTCATGATCAACACAATCGTTTGTCATGGTCAACACGATCATTTAGCATAGTCAACATCATTATTTAGATTTAAAGCTTGTTTTCTATCGTTAAAAAGAACCTCACAAATCTTGTATCATGACCTAAACGATAGTAGATCATTCATTTAGACTATAGTACACAATTGTTTAGAAGAAGATTAATCGTGCACGTGTGGTCAATTAATCGCATATTGACTGTGGCATTTTGGTATTTTTCATTGTCGACCTAAGTTTTATACATTTTAAAATTGTTCTATACAGTGTAAACATTCTACCGGCTTGTTCTATTTTTTTAAAAAAACCTCTTATTTTAATTTGTATTTCATTTACTTCTTACTTTTTGTCTCGTATTGTTTATTTTTTTGAATCGATTAACATCTCTTTCACCTATTTCTCTCTAATTTTTAGGAACTACTCTATATCCATAATCCAAGGATCCCCACGGTATATATTTCTATTATTAGTATTTTATTCTATATCCTCTGTCTTCGTTTATTTTCCTCATTCCTTCTTTGTTTATTCTTATCAATTGCATATTGACCATGTTTTTATTTAATTCATATAGAACGAAGTTCCTGCTCTTTTTCTTTTTGTTTTAGTTACAATTTTCCCATTACCAATTTCTCTCTATGCACTTTTGTTATAATGTTTTAAAGAATGTTTGATTTCTATTTATATAGAGATAAATTGTACCTTAATTTACATATATAGAACAAAACGTAAAACTATTTACGATTCGTATAACAAAAAGAAAAAAAAAACCATGAAACTATCATTGTTTTTTCATAAATTTTGGATTTGTCCTTTTGGTTTTGAATTTCTCTAGACAAGTATTGAATTCCTGCACATCTCTTTTTCATATTCTCACTTCTTCTTGTTTGTGATTTATTCATCTCCTCTTTCATAATTTCTTCCTTCTTCGTCTATCTCAAACAGACAGAGACAGATCAATCTCACTATCTATCCCAAATAGATAAGTGATAAATCTAAACGATCGTTTACCAAGATCTAAACGATTATGTACTAATATCTAAACGATCTTGGTACAAGATTGTGTACTAAGATCATTTAAACGATCTTGGTACAAGATTGTGTACTAAGATCATTTAGATTTGGTACAATATCGTGGATCAAGATTGGTTAGATTTTGTACAAGATCGTTTAGACTTGATACAATATCATGCCCCAAAATTGTTTAGATATTGGTATGCTAGCGTACCAAATACCTAAACGATCACTTGTCTAATCCAAATAAATAGAGATAGACCACTATCATTGTCTATCCTAGATAAATAAGCGATATATTGAAATGATCATTTACCAAGATCTAAACGATCGTGTTATCAATACCTAAACGATCTTTTAGACTATATTATACGATCATTTAAACTAGAAAGTTTTTCACGCGCGTGTGGAGTCAATTAATTGCAAGGTAATTTTGTTATTTCACGTGGTGAGCTTGTGAGTTTTTTCCTTTTTCAAAATTGCTATATATTGTGTACATATTTTTTTTTTCTTTTATTCTAATTTTTAAAAAATGGGTCTTGCAAAAATAGCAAAAAAAAAAAAAAAATTATGATAATAGGACTCATGTCACTATATTTCTTAAATTACAAAAGTAGCAAATTTAAAAGTCGATAACTTTATGATTACCGTCTAATAGACCTTCAATAGTTGTATGATGACCATTTCGTAGCTCTCTGATATCACTAATTTTGTCATATTCGCAATATGCAAAAAAAAAAAAAAAAAAAAAAGGCACCACGAGCTATTTTTAAAAAAATATTTTTGTCATTTGATGCAATTTTTCTTTTAGAAAACCGTAAGTTATATTGTTTTTGCACATTTAAGAAGTCAATATTTATTTTATGTTAAAGATTTTTTTTATCAACGATACATTAATGTGAATTATAACCCAATGTTAGTTAATTAATTAATTTTGAATTTTTTTGATCTCTCTACAAATTCTTTGCCTTTGAATTACACACTACATGTCACTTTCATTTTTCTGTTTTTGTTTATGTTTCTCTTTATAGGCCTTGGAGGAGCCATGGACCAACAGAGTTTTCTTCTCCTTAAAGATTGAAGAGAGTTTGGGCAAACAGTGTCAACACTCGCTAGATTTACATTTACATTTACCAATTACAACTCTTCTTGGATTCAGTTTTATTTATTTTGTTGTTGGGTTGTTGTTTATGTTCTTTGAGAAACATGGGTCGTTCTTTATAACGTTTCTGTTTTCTGCTTTTTTCTTTTTATGTTTCTTTTTTACAAAAAAAAGAAAACGAAAATAATTATCATGGTCCCGTTACTTGTTCTCGAAAAAGAAGAAACAAGGAATGAAAAATAGTAAACAGAAAACGAAAACGTTATTAAACGTAACTTATGTAGTTCACATCTAAATTCCAAAGGATTGTAAACAAACACCATATTTGGGAAGGCACACGTAGGGAAAAAATTGTTTCTTCAACAAACAAATCTTATGAATTTGGAACACACATCAAACACATCAATCATAAGGTAAACCTGAAGGTGTTACATTGGTTAGATTGTGTATGCTGTGTTAATTAACTTCGGTAAATATTATTGCTTAGATTTGTATCAGTTGTGTGCCAATTTGATCACCTCATGTCTGCTTATGCCCCATTGCCCTGAGGCATTGTTTGTTCTTTATCAAGTTGTTTTATTTTTTATTTTAAAATTGCTAAAACCTAAGACATTTCAATTACAAACCAGAAACTTTCATTCTGACATTGTCTATTATTACAATGTATTGTGTTCCTTTTCTTGGATGATCATCTCTAAACAATTAGGGTAGAGTCTTTTGTATTTATTTTATTTTGACATATGAAATGACATGTCTTCTCATAAGGGTTCACTCTCTGGTGTTGTCTACTGATACATAGGAAAGAATTTTGTAAATTGTATGGGCAATTGGTCCTTTGTTTCAGATTAATGAATACACTTTGCAATTCCTAGAAAACATTTTTATTTAGTTTTAATATTAAAAATAGTACTTAGACACATACATTTTAGAAAGTTTTGAGGGTATAAGTGTTATTTACACATCTTTTAGAAGGTTTTGAGAGTCAAATAACACTTGGACACTTTTTAGGTTGTTACAAGAGTTAAAGTTTCTCTTATGAACGTTTTAGAAATGTTGTACATGAAAATCACCATTAAAAGATACTTGGAGTTGATTGGGGTTTTCGAAGTTGGCGATAAATGCATACTTTCTTGTTTCTGAAATCATTTCTCAACCTATCTCCTCTGATTATTGCAGCAGATACGTGTGTTACTTTTTTTTTTTCTTCATCATATAGCCTTCCCTTTTCTTCTCTAGTGAACAACAACAGCTATATGGTCGCGCTGAATGATTTTCAACTACCAATCTAAAACTCTCAGATCTAACGACCAAGAACATGTAGAGTTTAGATCTTTGTTTCCATCTGTTCGCCAAGATCTCCCGAATGATTTTTGTTCTTTTTATTTCAAAAACTTAACTAAAGACTTGGAAAGAATAATTGTGTTACAGAAAGGATTAAAGACAAATAACTTTTATATTTTTCATTGATCAATTATAGGCTGTTGATGAAGATTCTATTTGAACTAAGGAGTGAATTAGGACACCAATGGAAGAGTATGAATAGTTCATTATTGGCCAAGATAGTTGATATCTCATGTTTAATATTTCGTTTCCTTTAACTTTGAATTCTTGTTGGCCCAAATTCATGAACTTAGGATTCATATTATAGGGTATAGTTAATTGATTTTGAGACTTCCTAATTATCTTCTGCTATGATAAAGAAATGTTGTGAAGCAACATGAAAGTGATCGGTTGTTCTTAACTCTGCAATCTTAACAAATTATATCAAAAGATCCATAATATTGGTCTCTAACATTGTATTTGGTGACTTTGATGCTCATAAGTTAGTTCTTGAAATGGATGATGCATTTTACTTTGTTTCGTAGAGGAATATTTATTTCAAAGTGAGAGCCTGTGTCGTTTATTTACATTACTGAATTCTCATGCATTCAGAATATGTAAAGAAGTGCAAGAGTTTTTATTATAACATTTTAAAAATACTGCTATGAAAGAAAGTGAAATATATAACCGGAGATTGAGCATTTAAATTTTAGGCCGGAAATGAAAATTTTGAGTGCCAGCTTTAGTTTTTTTTATTTCCCTTTCTTCCCCTCTCTCACTCTCATTTTCAACACAGCCATTTATTCCCCTCTCGTCTCACTCCTCTATAAACAGTGGTGGGGAGGTACAGAGGCAGTCCAAATCTAGCCATGAGTTTAGTTCTTTGATTTTGGTTTCAATCACTTGGATTCTAAATTGGAAATTGGCAAAATTAAAGTGTGACACTCTTAGTTTTTCTAAACTCGTAAAATTGTTTTTTTGGATCAATTCCGTTTTTCTTTTTCACCATTCTTCTCTTCTTCAACCCTAGATTAGTTAAGATTTTGACTGAAAAATGGAACTTAATGGAATCAAAAGAATGTAAAGAGAGAAAGTTTGAGGGAAGCCATGGGTGAACATTGAGGTCAGAAATGAGAGAAATGCAAAATTAAGGAAATGGGATAAAATATCACAAGAGTGGAGGTAGGTGATGATTGAACCATAATGAATGAAACCCAATTCAATCCAATAAAAAAGTTGAATGAATTCTCATTAAACACTAAATAATAAATGTTTATTCTAAAATTTGGTTGAATATATTTTCTTTAAAATGATTTATTTGAGAATCTCATTTTTCTAAAAATTATTTTAAATTACCTTAAATATCTTAAAATGAATTATTTTAAAAATTAAACACTTCAAAAATCCATCCACAACCTATTCTATTACGTAAGATGACTTAGTTAAACTTTGCAAGTTAGTAAATAGTAATTTGAATGTTTTGTTGTTTATAATTATGATTATAGATGTGGATGAAATGTGATTTGGTTACATATAGTATGTGTGCTTGATTTTAAGTGATGTTTTAAACCAATTTTAAAACATTTGTTTTTACTTCTATAGAAATATCAATAACATTTAAATTATGCCATAAAAAATGAAGTATTTATAGTTTATATTATTCGTAAAAAGGTGATATTAAAAAATTCAAAACTTTAAATAACGTGTCAACATATATACGCTAAAGAAAGTTTTAACATTCTCTTGTTAAAACAAGAAATTTTTATAGCATTTTTTTCTAATGCTATTAGACATTCTTATAACATTAAATTTGTTCAATTTGATGTCCTAAAACTTGTAGATAGTAAATATAATTAGTTGATCGTTATAAACAAAGTGTTATTATTATAATTTCAATAAACTAATATCCTAAGTTATTTGATGAGTTTTGAACAACATGTAGAGAAATATAGGAATCAATGTTTGAGATACAACTTAAATGGTCTATAGTATAGGGATAAAACTGGATACATTATCCTTGTAACACTAAGAATATGACTCACTTTATATTTGATACAAACACAATGATCCAACACGTTCGTGTAGCTGATATCTAAGTGAGGGTATCTTATGCAATGAGTTTGCATAAGATCGAACCACAAAATAGTAACCATTAGATGTAACTCAGTTAACGTCTAGTTAGGTTTCTATTTCACTAAAATGTCTATGTAACTTAGTCTTAATCATGAGTGTATTATAAACTTTTGTTTACGAGAGATTATTATTTGATTCGTATGGGTGAGAGTGACCAAATTGTCAACTCAATATGCTTATCATTTTGGGGACAAGCCCGAATGGGAAGTTAAAAATATAATTACACAAGATGAAATTTACTCCTTTTTCGACTTTAGGGTAATAGATGAGTATTTCCTTAAATAATGTCTCTAAGACTTGAACAAAGAGCCCTACCCTCTCTCTGACATGAGAGTGTTTTTGTTTAGTGGTTGGACCATAAACAAGTTGTTCATTAGAAGATAAGTGGTATTTAAGGACTAGAAGTAACGCAGGGGTAAAACGGTAATTTGATCCAACTGGTTTTACGAACATTAATGAAGGACTAACTTACTGTTATTTGTCTATATCCATGGATACATAAATATATTTACAGTGAGAAGAGTTCAACTGTGAGTCTTTAGTGGAGTGTACAGACACTTAATGAATATTGATTAATGTGGTTAATGAGTTTAGTGAATTAATCTCATATTGTTGTAGCTTCTGATCTGTAAATCCATTAGGTCTCTTTCCCAGTTCATAAAAGGTTAATGAGATTTATTTGTATTGGTTGTAATTTGAAATGTTCAAATTTACTTTATAAATTAATATAATGAATGGGATAAATTATAATATGAAGTTTATATTTTAATTAAACTTTATTATATAAATTTAATTTTGGATATGATTCAAAATTAATTCATGTGAGATAAAATTCAAAAGAAGAGAAAAATGAGATGGAAAGAAGAAAAAATCGCATAAAGGAAGAGGAGAAGAAAGACGATGAAAAGGAAAGACAAACCTGGAATATTTTAAAAAATTGTCAGCTTAATGTTTAATTTTGTTACACGAGTCGTAAATATTTCTTTCATTTGTTATATTTATGAAAATTAACCTTAAATTAATAACTCCCTTGAGTAACCGAGTTATGTAGGGAATATGGGTGGTTTTCCCACGTATCCCATAGTCTCTCTAACTCCCTCCTCTTTAGGATGATGAAGAGGGAGGTAAGATATTGGTTACATAAAGGTTCTTGAAAAACTTTGTGTATTGTATTATTCTCTAAGAAAATTTTTTATTCCAAATTTGGTTTTCACCCACCAAAATCTAGTTCAGAGAATAGGGAGGTTTTCAAGTGGCAGTGTCTTCAAATTTGGTGATTTGCAGATCCAGAATCGTCAACGAACGTAAGTTATTCTTCTATGTATTTCTTCTCCCTATTTTTTAAGAAGCATGCTTAGCTTAGAAATTAATTTCTTATTATATTTTTTTGCCAATGTATTTATCATTTTTATGATCCCAATTAAATTGAGTGTATGGTTTTGTAATTCTTGTGATGTGTTTGGACTCTTTATCCCTTCAAAATTAAAGCTATTGTGTCACACTTTGTCCCATAGTCGTCACTCTATGCATCCATGTGGAGGCGTGACCGCCTAGACATTCAATACATCTCTCCACGAGACAACACAATAAATACCTAGTAAGCAGAATAAGACAACAACAATCATGAATTCTAAATGCGAAATGAGATAACTTATTTTGGAATAACAAATACTTTATTGAAATTCAACCCAAGATTTCATTTTAGATAGGTACAAGAGATAAAGAAGACTACATGGTGGGAAAATAGGAAAGAGTGCACTTTGGGGCAAAGCACATCAACACATACCTTGGATGGGATGAAAATGCGACGGGACAAGTCAATTTGAAGAACCCAACGCGAGAGGTCATGAAAGACAAACCGGAAACTATTGCATGGGAAGGAGCAAGCTGGGACATGACACCAACTGGGAAGTACCAACTCTTTCGGCACAATCTCAACACGTAAGCCAATATATGGCTATTTTTCATTAAGAAGAAATTGATGCCAACACGCCATGATAGCACGATCTCTTTAGACAAGGCAATGCTACTATGCTGCATAATGCAAGAGATCCTAGTAAATGTTGGCGAAATAATCTATGAATACATTCATGCATGGGTGAAACATCCACGTAGTGCAAGATTGTTTCATTACCTAATTTAAGAGTTGTGCTTGAAAGTTATCCCAACACTAAAAAATTATATGAAGATGAGTGTGATTGATGTTATTTGCATAATATAATGACAGGTCTCAATCGCATTATCAACCTCCACAAGAACAAAACGAATGAAAAATACATTATGTATAATGAAAAATACATGCAAGTTCTTAATTTATTTTCGAATGTCAAATAGTAGAATTTCTTACCTGAGATTAGCTAAAAAATTTCTTTTGCTGACAGTAAAAATTCTCAATTAATTCAATCTCAATCATAAAAGAAAATTTCATTGTCTTAATTAATAAAATTAAGAATTGACTTTAATTCAAAAATTCTTTCAAATTAATTTACCAAAATTGAAGTTTAAACCAATTCAACCTTAATAGAAATTTTGTATCATTTAAATCTTCAAGGTTTGCGAAAAGGACTTTCCGAAATGCGTGCAAACCAAAATCAATTCCAAGGTGAAGAACCTTTTTCTTTTTCTTTGCTATTTATAGACCCAAATAATAATAATATTTATGATTGTTATCTTTGCTATCTATAGACCCAAATAATAATAATATTTATCATTGTTATATATTTTCCTTTTCCTAATAGGATATATATATATAATACCAATATATACATATATTTTTATTCACATTATATTTTCTTAATAAATTTCTTAAATACACAAAATTTTAGGCATTAATTATTATTGTTGTTATTCTCTCACCAAAATATATAATAAACATATATATTTATTTAAATCATTATTATCTCTTAATTAAATTCATCATTTTTTTCGTCAAATTAAATCAATCATCCCTCTCCTCGTTAATTATCTTATTTTCTTAACAATTATATTTCATCATAAAATTAACTTTACTTTTTCAACAAAATAAAATTATCTTCTTTTTTCTCAATAAATATTCCATCAAATCAACTTTTATCATCGACAAATTTTTATCATTTTCAAATATCAAATCTTCTATATCTTGAGTAAATCTAATCTAATCCAATCATCTTTATTCTTTTACCAAAATAATTATACTTTTACAAATAATTATAATTTTTCAAAATATAATTATTTTCTTTTTCTTTCTAAACAAATATTCTCTCTCCAAATAATTATCCTTCCACAAATAATTTATTTTGTCTTCTCTATAAAATACAATATCTTTCTCTTAAATAATTATATTTTAACAAATATAATTACCTTTTCTCTTTCCATAATTATATATGTATATATATATATATATATATGCATATAATTATCAAATCTTCAACAAAATTTCTACTCTTCAATTTAATTGAATAACATCCAAATTATTTAATTAATTTCAATTTCCACAAAATCAATGAATCTTCAAAATAAACGTTCAATAAATTAAACGTAATGAAACAAAACTAAGATAATTAACTCAAAAAAATTATCTTCATTTTCAAGGCGTTAAAATCATCCCTCCTTTAAGAAACTTTCGTCTTCGAAAGTTCTAATTCTCGAATAACTCGAGATACCAGGCTTTCACGTCATAATTAATAACAGTATCTACTGAATTTCAAAATCTTTAATTAAATATACATTTTCATGTACATATATTTAATTAATGCAACACATTACACAAAATAAATTCGGTAACTTCCAATTTTAAATTAATGTAACACCAATAATAAGTTCCTTAGAATTTTGAGGTGTTACAACTACGCGTTCAATTTTCCTTGTTACAAGCTTGACTCTCCACATTTAAGTATTCCAATTTTTCTTCACATCTCAATGTTAACTTCAACGAGATAATCTATGCACAAGTAAGTTTCATTTGTTGTTTAGGCGTTTTAACTTGTTATGAAAACATATTTAGAAAATATTTCGAGATAGTTCATTAGGCGTAACAAGTTTTACCTCAAACCTCTTTTGTAAGATTTTTCTACGATAAATCTTATCATTATTCTTTTAGTGGTGAGGATATTGTTGCACTATAAATTTAGGGGTATGCGAGGTCCGAGCTAAAACATTTGAAACCTTTTGAAAACCTTAAAAGACATTTAAAATAAGGCATTTTAACATAAGTTAAAACAAAGCAAAAAATATGAAATTCCTTGTGTGTTCGACCATGGCTTACCCAAGAAATCTCTCGCTTCGCATGGACAAGCGTGAGGAAAACTTGTACTAATAGGTAATCATGCATAAAGCAACACATATATCGCATTAGTAGAACCCAACATGATAAATATTTACGAAATAAAAACGAACAACAAGCAAACACTCATTAACTTCTAAACCTTTAGTTATATTTGAACTATTTTAAAGTAAAAAAAAGGAGACTCTTCTAAGATTTGAACCATTTAAAATATTTTGATGAGATCTATTTTTTTTCTAAAAATTTATCAAGAATTCCTTATATCATAAGAATAATTATGTTGCCTTCTATTTTAACATGTACTTTTGCGTTTGTGGTTTGTGTGACATTATTGTATACCTTTTATGACCTCTAACTTTAACACATTATATGGGCAACAAAATTTGGCCCAATTGTTAGGAAAGATTTTAACAGCCGAGTTCATTTTTCAGAAACTTTGAATGGTTTAGGTAGCTAATTAATACATAATTTAGTCTAACATTAGGGTTGCTTGAAATTTTACTTAATGAAAACATGCATTATATACAATAGTACAATACCCCCCATTTACACATTTTACAAGCATTTGCCAACTTTTCTGCTCCAAACTTCACATATTCATCATCTCAAAATAAATTCACCATTCATTCAAAAATCCCCCTTTCTTTAAAGAAACTGAATCAACTTTGATTCAAATCCAATTGCTGTATCATTCAAGTCCATCATTCTTAATTCCTTGTCCTCCTCACAAACAGAGCTACTCTCTTCTTTTTCTTTTCCTTTTCTCTTCTTCGTGATTGGGGCTTCCTCTGAGGTTTCTGAAGATGTTAAAGAGCTTTCAATGGAACACATTCTTCTTCCAACTCTTTCAATCCCTTTAAAATTAAGTTCTGTTGAGTCAGTCAATTCTGATAAACAAGAGCTCTGACAGCCAGAGCTCACCATTGAAGCCAATTGAGAAAGCTCTGCTTTGGCTTCTTCAAGTGCTTCAGAACAACATCCGTACCCTGCAATTGTCTCTTGTGCTTTTCTTAATACTATCTTTAAATACTTCCCTTGTGCTTCGATTTTCAGCTGCAAATGTTTTTGTACCTCTATTTGTTCTTGTAGTCTCTTCTGTACTTGTAATTGCATTTCAAGAGCTTCTGATATCTTCATGTTCCTTTGATTATTAAACCAAACTAGTGAGTATTAAAAAGGTTATTTTCAAAGCCCCATTTTTCTTTTGGGTGAAACGGACAGGAAAGTCTAATGAATTTGAAATGGAAATTTACTCTGTTTTGTTTTGGTTTTGAGTTCTATCCTTGTTTTCCTCACCATCAATATGCCCACCTTTTTTCTGCATCTCTTTGAAGTCAATATCAAAGAAAACAAAACGAAACTCAATAAGAGAGAGATTAATAATCAGAAGGGAAAACTAAAGTACTGTAACGGATTAATTTTATTGGGAATCCTCACCTTCTAGTTTGAGTTGAGCATTGGTTTCGGCTTGCTGGCTTTTCCCCAATCTGTATTTCTGATTCAAAATAAACAACAACAATAGTAATTTGTAAAATGAGGATTTTATATGAAATGGTATTGAATAGAAATTGATTTTGCAATCAAAGAGAATGGAAAAACCTGTAAATGGCTTTTGAGATGGTAAAGACTAAGGCCAGTGATTCCCATAACTCTCATCAAACTCTTAGGTGTAGCTTCTGCAAAAAAAAAAAAAAAAAAAACAATAACAAATATAATTAATTAAAAATAGAGAAAGAAAAATAAAAATGGTGTTAATTAAATAAAAGAGAGAAAAAAAAAAAGAGGAAAACTGAACTATCTGCTCCACCAAGATGATTGACAGCTTCAACAAATCTTTGATGAAGGTCATGAGTCCATTTTAGCCTTGGTTTTGCATCAGTAGACAAAACCAAGTTCATGTGCTGCTGATGATGATTCTGCATAATTGATATTCCTTTTTTATTTGTGTGTGTGTGTGTGTGTGTGTGTGTTAGATAATAGAAGAAGAACAAGCTGGGGATTTTGTGGGTTTTATTTAAAAAAAAGGAAAAAAGAAAAAGAATGATAATAATTAAAATTGAAGATAATTTTGTTTGAATAATTTTGCAAGGAAGGGTGTGGTTGAATTGTAGCAGTCCTCTTTATATGATGATAAAAGCAAAATAAAAAAATAAAAAAAGAAGAAGAAGAAGAAGGAGGTTTTTGGTTGTTGTAATGTCCGATGTTCTCACTCCATATCTGAAGGAAACACAGTGGGGCAATGTTATGTTGGAAGGGAATATATGCTCATGAGCTGTGACACTTTATATTCTATTACTTCCTAATTATATTACGTTCATACCAACTTTTATTTTATTTTTTTCTTCTTTGACTTCAAAGGATGAGAGAATCTCATTAACAAAAGAAAAATAAAAAGATGGAAGAAGAGAAGAGTCTTAAAAGCAGAGCAAAGAAAAAGTGTAAGGTTTGTTTTTATCTTGCTGTTTTCCTCTCCATTGATTCCCATTTGGGCTTTTACTAAGACCCACCATAATAATAATAAACCAAATCATGAAATCACTTTGTTAATGCTCCTTTGAGAGGATGATGAAGCTTTTTTTTTTATATATAAATAATTTGATTTGTCATTATGGTTATTGAAAGGGGAAACCCAAATGTGTCTTTTTCCTTTTCTTTTCTTTCTCTCTCTCTTTTTTTGCTTTCTTGAGTGTATGGTGTGGTTGGCAGATTCTTTTTGTTCTTTCCAAAGGATGAAGGAATCAAAGAATCTAACCCTTAGATTTCAAAAGCCATCCATCTACACTAAAGAGAAACTTATCCTTTTCTTTTCCATATTCAAGCATAAAGAGAAATATACTAACTAATCTATACTCCTTCCTACCAAAATTCAATTTGATTCTCTCCTCCTTTTCTTCATTTTCCTATTATCTTCCTTCCATCTCTTTTATCTTTCTTCATATACTTATAGTATATACTTTACATCAACAGGATTTAAATGTTTGAATCTTTCCATCCTTAAATCTTATATATAAAAGTAGAATTGCAATTAGTTGGTTTCTAAAACTCACCATTATTATGCACATACATACTTCAACTTACAAATCTTTTATTGTTATATGAATAAATTATTTACTTACAAAACAATTCCATGATATCACTACAATATATTTTCTTTTAACCATTATAAAAACCGAGTTAAATCTTATTGAAATATTGGAATTCCTACCTAATTTAAAGTACATTTACATTTTTTTTCCCTCTAGTTCAATGGTAGGATTTTATTGAGTTAAAATAAGAAAGAGGTGTTTCTTTAGCTTTAGGATGTTTGTTTTGGATGACATTAGTAATTTGGAAAGTAAGGAAAAATCAAACCTTTTAATTTGAATGTATCAATTTTTAATTTAAAGCAAACTTTCAGTTTTATTAAATAATTTTATAAAATTATCCATATATATATAAAAAATGTTGAAAAATTTCACCTTAAACTTTAAAAAGTATTGACAATATATATTTATTGTTTAGATTAGTTTGGTCAAAAAGATCGTGAAGAAAAGTATTATGAATGTGGTGAGGGAATTATAAATGTAGAAATAGATATAAAATTGAGTAAAAATAAAGTTAGTGTGGAAATTGATACAGCATTAAGTTACCATTCTAATTTCATATCTTTTAATTTCTTCTTCATAATAAACCATCAATTTTCCCTCTCAATTACATTTTTTGGTTATTTGGCATTCCCACAATATTTGTTATTTGTTGATACTTTTTTAATAGAAAACCAATACGGTATTAAAAATGAAAAACACTATATGGTGATACCATACTAAACCCTAATTAATTAATTAATCTTTTCCTATTTTCTTCATACTTCTACATTTTATTCTTAATTCTTCAACGTTCTCATTTGTTTAAAGCCATAGTTCATCTTTGTATTAAATTATTAATTAAATTAATTAAAGCGGATCTTTACAACCATTGTAACCCTACTGTATATCATATATATATACACACACATTAGAATATATTTGGTCCCTAGTTTAAGTGAAAAAATAAAGTTAAAGATTAGTCTTCATGTTTTTCATCAAACATTTATAAATTTTTTCTAACGATAAGGATTTTTGTACGAAACATTTATCAAACTAACAAACGTGGCAAATCATGTCTTATCAAACCATATAAACTATTCTAAGTTTTGAAACCATAGGAGCGAAATTGATCAAAATAGAATTAAGCTAGTACAATATTGTAGAAAAAATAATTGATCCCTCTACCTCTTAGATGAGTAGTACATGTTAATTACTATTTAGCTAATTAAGCTCCTTCTAATATTAAAAAAACTACTTAACTAAACAGAGCATTTATGAAATGATATAAATTAAATGTTTCTTTATTACGTAATTATTTTCATGGGACAATCGGAGTAAATTTAGAATTTGAAGAAAAGAGAAGAAAAAGGATAGTTTTGTATTGAAAGTTAAGCAACTTGTAAAGAACATGAAGTATGGACAACATATATTAGTACTAATTTCAACTTAAACAGTAAATGGTTTAATGAATTAGAATTAAATTATCACAAAAACAGATTAATGTAACATGTTTTGTTATTTGAAAATTGGAAGTTCTCATTATTAGAGGGAGAAATGAATGAAAAGAAGGGGTGCAAATAATATAGGGAGGGAGGGAGGGAGGAAAGCAATGATGGGGGGCAGAATAAAGAAGTAAAAAGAAAGAAAAAAAAAAAACAAGGAAAAGATTTAGAGAAAGGCGCATGCCAATATTGCAATGCTAAGAAATGAAATATAAAAGTGAAAGACAAAGGAGAATGGGCAAAATCTGAAATCCCAAAAGGAGATTAAAATGAGAGAGATCAAAGTCAGATCCATTCATCACTTGGAATCAAAATCCAATCATTTCATTTTACAAACCAATATTTTGCCTTTTCTTTTTCTTTCTTTCCCCCACCATCTTCAAAACCCCACACTTCTTTTACTTCATTTACATATCCTACCCTATATCAATAATATATCTATATTCTTTCTCTACAAAACATTGTATTAAACTCTATATTCTTATACCCTATTCAATTTAAATTTAATTTACACCTTTTCTTTAATATTACATTCAACTAATGGTATCTATACTTACTCAAATGTTAGATTAATTGACACGATTCCAATCCATGCACCGACAAATTTTCAATATATGATTTGAAGTTTAATTAACAAAATTTTAGGCTTGACATAAATGATTGAATTGGATACAAATTTAAGAGTAGAGCAGTGTAGATAGGGATGATGATACTGTTTTAAAATAAAAATTGATGTAAGAACATGGTTGTTTCACAAGGAAGGAAATGAATATTAATTATTGGGAGGATTTTAATGGGGAAAAAGTAGAGCAATATGTTTGAAAAACAAGTGAAAAAAAGGTAAAAAAAACGAAGAAAAAAAATAGAAGAAAGAGAAGAAAAAGGAAGAAGAGAAAAGATGAGTTGAGTTATTCAAGTACCTTAACTTTCTCTTTAAGAAGAATAGGCTTAATGGTGTACTTTGCTTCAACTTCTCTCTCTCTTCAATCCCATCTTTCACCTTTATCTTTACTTTAATATATTCCATAACAAGTAAAGGAGATTCTAGTATGATGCCAAATGCTCCCACTAATTTTACCCTCATAGTTTTTATATAATAATAAATCAATTAATGTGATTCATTCATCAATTATTATTACTGTTTTGAGAAGATGAGGGGCCCTTGTTTTAGTGGGAGAGAAGTCTTGAAATCTTAAAGTTTAGATGAGGAGAAAGTAGATTTTATATGGTCTCTCTTGGGAATCATGCATAGTGATCACAATCAAAAGAGCAACAAAAATATGTCAAAAAAGCTTACTTATATTATTATTGCTCATCTCAATTTCACATTATTTAAATAAATACTTTTTTTGTTTGTTTATACATGTTCTAAAAGAGATCAGATGATCAAGATTCTTTCAATAAACAAAACAAAAGAAAGATTATTATTTAAAGTTAATGATCATGAAGGAAAGAAGAGTTGTTACAAATAATGACGCAAGCAACTTGTCAGGATGATTAAGAAGATCATCACTTATTCACACCTCAATCAAATGCTTCCCTACACTTTTACATTCAAATTTGGTAAACTCTTTTTTTTTTTATTATTACTACTAAACAACACACAAAATCCCACAACAAAAATTTATAATTTTAACTTAACTCTATCAAATTAGAACAATCATTTCAATATATTTATATTTATATATAAATATGAAAAATGAATTTATTTGATAAAAAGATAATGGTGTCATATTTTAAATGTATCTTTGAATTTGATTTGTTTGCACAATTCAAATTTCATTTCCTAACATCTTGAACTTATAAGTGGAAGATAGAAAGGTGGTTAGTTGTGTAAGTTATATAGCATTATGTAATATCAATTATGGAAGATCGAAAAGTTATATTATGGCCCTAATAACATAGAGCATTTACTAATATCAGTTATGAGATCAAAACTTTTTTCTTAAAAAGAAGATGAAAAGTTAACGAAGTTTAACTTCTACCTTGTTGAATGTGAAAATGACCATAAACATTAAATCTATGTGAATGATAAAATATCCACTAAAGCAAGACTAAAAAAGTTATAATAAAATGGTAAAACATCCACGAGAATCATATTTCTTTTGAAATTATGAAATTATAAATGTGAAATCATAATTTTTTTTAGTGATTTTGTAGGTAAAAAATTAAAGAAAAGACTTTAATATTTCTTGTTTTACACATTTTATTACCTTCATTTATACTTAATAAATTTCAACAATATTTACATTGTTTTAACAAAATCAAAGTGTAAGTCAGTCAATCATTTTATTAATAAAATAGCTTTAGGTAAAAAATGAAACGAAGAAAAAATGAGTAAGATTTCCATAGTTACATTAGAAAAGAATTCACAATATTACATGATTTAAACATAAAAGAGCATAGACATATGTACATATCAACCACGAAGTTGGTGGTTCAAGTTTTTCCAACTTGTATTGTGTATTCGAGAGAAACCTAAAAAAGATAACAAAAAGAAAAAATCATTCTACTCATTTATATAACTAAAAAAATAACAAAAAGAAAAATAGTTTCAAGAAAATATAAAAGTAGATAATATTTACATAGAAACGAAAGAAAATATTTATATATATCTCTAACACTGAAGAAATAAATCTTGTCTTCTTGCATTTTTCTCTCCTTCTAATTGATAATGTTATTTTCTAGATCAACTATTGATCTTTATTTTCTCATCTTTCTTGTCTTCCTGCACTTCCCTCTCCACTTAATAACGATTTGTTACTCATTGAAGCAATGGATACCATACATTTATATTGAATAAATTGGTAGAAAGTATGGATTACATAATTCCAAAAGGATTTCTTTGAATTTATTATCATGCCTATAAAAATTCTTCCACTACCCATAAAGTTAATTAGGGTAATAAATATTTTTGAATCAAATATTGAAATGGTTAGAGAAATGGAAAGGAAGAGTTAAAATTCACTCACTATTCATGCATTGAAGTTAAATGACAAAATTGTCATCAAATGAATAGTAAACATACTTATAATCAAAGGGGTAAAAAATGGACTAAAAAAATTTCTCGATATAGAAGCGCTTTTATATATACTATATATTATTATTAAACTTAATTATTTTGCTTCCTAATAATCTAGAGAGTGGTATTCAAAGCAAAAAAGAAAAAGAAAAAGGAATGAATGAAGAAATTAGGGTTAAATTTTTTGAAGATGAGTTAAAATAAAATTGTTAAAGGCAGTAGGTAAAGAAGGAATTGAAGGTGATTCCACATTCAATCACTTTATACAAAAATTACTTCCTCAGTCATACTTCATTAAATCAGTTTATTATTTTTTACTTTTATAACATGAATGTTCAATTTAAAAAAATAAGTTTATTGGAGTGCATTTCAAATCATTTTTATAAAAAATAAGTTTAAATAAAAATAAGTTTTTTAAAGTAAAATTTACATAAATCTAACCGAATCTATCTAAAAATATTTACGATCCGTATAACAAAAAAAATAAAAAACGAAAGTCCATAAAATCGGTAAAATATTTTCATAATTTCCAAAATTTTCCTTTAACATATATTGCAGATAATTTGTTACTTCTTTTTCTTCGTTTTTGCGATTTATTCATCTTTTCTTTCAAATTTCTTATTGTTTATCATTGTCAACATGGTCGTTTATTATGGTCAACATAATCATTTATATTTAAAGTCTTTTTTCCATTGTTTAAAATGAACTACATGATTGTTTTGACATGATCTAAACGACGACTTACCATATTTAACACCATCATTTTAGCATGGTCAACACGATCGTGTAGCATGGTCTATATGACCGTTTAAATTCAAAACAATTTTCTCCATCATTAAAAAAGGACTGCATGATCGTGTATCATAAACTTAAACGATATATAGTAGATAATTCATTTATCGTTTAAATTGTAGTACTCAATCGTTTAGAAAAAGAGATTGCTTGCACGTGCATGTGGCTTATTAATTGCGTATTGACTTCGAACAATTTTTATTTTTTCTATTATTGTGGACAATATTTACAGGTTTGTTATATTTTTTATTTTTTTTTATTTTTAGATCCAACACAATTATTATTTATTATAGTGAGAAGATTTAGAAAACTTAATTCCACTTTTTCTTTTTCTCACATGTGTGTTTATGTTAGTATAAATATTTTTAAAATTTTAGCTATGTGGTTATTGAATTTTAGTCATTGAAAATTAAAGTATTTAAATATCATTTATATAAATTGTTTTACTTTGTTATTTTCTTTTTGATTATTTTAACGAAACTTTTGCAAAAAAATAGCAAAAAAAAAAAAAATTATGATAATAGGGTCTATCCAACTATGTGTTCTAAATTACAAAAATAGCAAATTTAAAAGCGAATAACCATCTATAACCATCTAATAGCTCTTTGATATATCTATTTACTTATTATATTTGTCATATTTGCAATATGCAAAAAGATGTATTATAAATTGTTTTGTTTTGTTTTTTTTTTTTTTTGTCATTTGACGCAATTCTCTCTATTTTAAAACTACATTCAAGTTTTTTCTTTCTTTGTTTGTTTTTTTAGAGAACCACATTTAAGTCAGTATAATGCTAGTTCTTAGCATCTAAAACTATAACTAATAAATATCTAAACTTATAATTTTAGCTTGAATGAGTCTCATTATATAAACTTTAGACTTTAAACCTTAAACTCTAAAAGTCTCTTAAAATAAATACCTAACAACTAACAGGAATGTTGATTTTATAATTGAACCAAAATAGGAAAACAAAGAAGAAATTGAACCTCAAATTTTCAATTTTATTGTCAAGGTTACATTATTTTTGAAAAAAGTGTTTGATACTATAAATTAAACACACAAATTCGGGAGGTCGGTGATTTAGTTTATATTTCTTTAAAGCTCTAAAAATCTATGACACAAATGTAGATATCTAAAATTCTATTTTTATAAATTAATTAGGCCTTACAAAAATAGCAAAAAAAAAATTTATGATAATAGAGTCTATGTCACTGTATTTTCTAAATTGTAAAAGTAATAAATTTAAAAGCCGATTTAGAGCTATTCTTTCCTGTATGTCGTTTAGATTGGTAGCCAAATCTAAACGATTTTTTCAACATTTTTTGAGTACGCGATAGTTGAGATTTCACACGATCATTTAATTTAATCGTTTAAATTTGATCATTTAAATTTCGGTAGCCAAATCTAAAAGATTATTTTCACGATCTTTTATATTTGGCGCATGATCTTGAACCAAATAACAGTTTGAAAAAAATATAAAAAAAATTGAAAAGAAAAAATTACAGAAGAAAAGAAAAAAGACAATGGGAAGGAAAAGAAAAATTGCAGAAGAAAGAATATGAAAAGGTAGGGCAAATGGAAATATTTAGAAAAATTGCATTAGAAGAAAAAAAGCGATGGAAAGAAAAACTATGGCAGAAGAGGGAAAAAAATCATAGAAGAGAAGAGAAGAAAGATGATGTTAATGAAGGGCAAACCTGATTTTTTTTTAAATGGTAAATTTCACGGGCTTTTTCAATTTATGATGTAGGCCATAAATATTTATCTGTTTGTTTTGTTTATGAAAGTTAACCATGAATTAAGGGGTTCTTTAAAAACTATAATAAACCGACAAAATATTTACACTATATATAACAATTTTGAAAATTGATTAAAACTCACAGGCCTACAATAGAAAATACACAAAATGTCTCAATCAACCTACGATGAATCACCCACACCGCACACGTAATTTTACTTTTGAACTATTGTGTAGGAAATTATACACGATCGTGTAGGTAGTATCAACATCATTGTGTAGTTTTCTCTAACGATGGGAAAAATGTTTCAAATCTAAATTATTGTGTTGACTGTGTTAATTGATCGTTTAGACCATATCCATACAATTGTGTAATTCTTTTTAAACAATGGAAAAAGAGTTTCAAATCTAAACGATCGTGTTGACTATACCTAAATAATTGTGTTGACTAGGTAAACAATCGTTTAGATCATATCCACACGATCATGTAGTTCTTTTTAAACAATGGAAAAATGACTTCAAATCTAAATGATCGTGTTGATTAGGTAAGCAATCATTTAGATAAATCAAAGTTAATTTCAACAATCTTGATATTATAGAAGAAGAGTTGGAAGAAAGAAATAAAAAAAATATGGAATAGGAGGTGAAGAAATCTAGAAGAGAAAATCAACAAATCGCAAAGACAAATAGGAAAGGGAAGTGACGAATCAATTTATATTAAGATCAAATCTGAAATTTTTGAGGATATTTTATTGATTTCATGGACTTTTTATTTTTATTACGCAAATCATAAATATTTGGGTGTTTTGTTACATTTATGAAAATTGATCATTAACTAATCGAGCATTTTTTCTTTTAAAAAAAACAGATATGAACTAAACCAAACTAATTAAATTCAAATTGAACAGAGCTTAATTAATTCAAATTAATTTTTTTTCAAAAAAGGAAAAAAAAAAACTTTACATTTATTTGTGTGGTTAGGTAAAGAGAATTTGTTGAATTGATATTGAGGTTTTAGAGATGTGATGTGGGAATTCAATATAATGGAAAAAGAGAGAGGAAAGCAGAGTACTCCATATTTCCTTACTTTCGTTTTTCTTTCACCTTTTGTGTTCAAAATTTACAATTAAAGGGTTGTAAGAAAAAGAGAACATAGGTAAGATAGTCAAAGAGAAAGATGAGGAAAAAAGGGTATGAGTGTACAGAAAGTTTAAATTGGACTCTCTAAAGAATGGAATATTATTGTTAGTCACTCAATGATTTTGTTATAGAGAAATGATCACAATAAAGGGTGTTTGGTGCAAAACTAGTTCACACTATAAGAAATTACACTTTTCTTTTAAAGCTAAAAACCCCTAAAAAAATGTTCAAATAAAAAACCTCACCTCACTTCAAATTGATATATATGGTATTCACATTTAGTTCCAAAAGTTATATATTATGTAACTTCTTTTTTAGACGCTATACCATTTAGCTTTGAGAATGAATTTTAAATTTGTTGCTAAAAGCTAATTTATAGGGTAAAAAATATGTCCCAAAATATTATTGTTATCATGGCATCTCTAACAAGTGGTGCAAAAAAATTTGTAGCACCTCACCAAGTGCCACTAATTAAGCATGAAAATAGGTTTAACAAACAAATTAAGATGTTCCTAAAATATATGATCAAATTCTTTCTCCCCAACTTTCCCACCCCCTAAATTTCACTTTCCCTCTTACATTTCTCATGAAAAAAAGTAATTTGCTTTTAGTTTCTCTTTCCCCTTTTACTTTTCGATCTTTCCCTCCAGGCTCCATGAACTCCCCAGACGAAACCCCCCCGCTCTGAAATTTTGAAACGTCGGTGACTGGATGACTCCCTGCTCGAAAATTTTGGAACGTCGGCTGCTCCCAACGTCAGTCTCTGCTCCGACGCCGGCGACTCCACTGCTCAACCTTGCTCCTACTCGCGTACCTCTACTCCCAACGCCGGCCACCCCACTGCTTCAGTACGATTTCACTGACCTGAACGCTTATTTCACTACTGATTAAGAATAATGCCTGCTTCACTTTTAGGTGTCAACCCCTACCCCTTTTAAAGGTATTAATTTTACCCAATCGCTGTATATTTACTTTCCACTTGTTAGTTCTCAATAAACAGATCGCAGTTAGAGTACTCTTAGGTGTAGTTTTAGTAACGCACACGCGTCCCTAAAAGTGAGGTTTTAGTCTTGCATGTAGAATGTTACTATAACTATTCACGACCAAGATTTTATGGCCGATCAACTTAAAAGTGGTTTTTCTAGTAGTCTAACCGTACTCACATGATATAACAAAATTTCAAATTTAAACCGTGATACACACGAATAGACTTAATGCTATACTGTGTCATCTATAATCTATAGAATGTAGAACTTTATTATATATATTTTTAAAATAATTTAATTCATTTTATTATATTTAAAAATATCTCTTTAATTTATTTCAATATAACAAAAAATAATAATAAAGTAAAATAACAAAAGCTACTTAAAACATATATCAAGTTAAATTAAAATTACATAATATCCATAAAAACAAGGAAATAACTAAATAAAGTACAACCAACGACTTGAACATCACTAAATTCATCTCCGTTTGAACTTAGAAGTAATATACTACATGTTACGGAATCAACAATTAAACAATAGAAGAATGTAAAGATCGATGTACATATATGTGTCTCAGTAATAATGTGTTAGCTACATCTACTAAATATTATCAAAGAGAATGTTTCTTTAATACAATACAATGCCACTAAATTTGAAAATTTATATATGAACTTCTCTAAACTCTAGAGTCAAAATCGTAAATAACTACATATGCACAATAATACAGTGCTAGCGAGACTCTTGTATTGGGTTGTTCATAGTGCCACATAATGAATTCAAGGCGTTCCAACAAATCTCCACCTTGACTTTAATTTTCTCCCAAATAATAGTTGTACCAAATTGTACTAGAAAGTACTAAATGCAACATTAACCATATTTATGTAGACTTCTTCCTCATGCCTCATAAGTGTCCCATAAGGGGCCACTAACAATTCAAAACAAGCAAGTCCAGACAATGTTAGAACTTACCTTGTAGAATGGATTTTGTGAACATATCAGTAGGATTATTATCACCAATACCAATTTTCGTCACCTTTACTCTTTGTTCACCTCTTAAAAAGTGATATCTCACGTCAATGTATTTAGTTCTCTCATGATGAACTTGATTCTTGGCAAGACATATTGCACTCAAACTATCATAATATACTATAGCTTGATCATGATGCAAACCAAGGTCATCAAATAGCTCTCTTAGAGATATTCCTTCTTTAGCAACTTTTGTCAAGGCCATGTACTCTTCTTCAATAGTAGATAACGTAGCTATAGGCTGTAAGGTTGGCTTCCAACTAACAACAAAACCACCCATTGTGAATACATATCCAGTCATAGACCTCCTACTATCAACATGTTCAGAATAGTTAGAATCAGAATAACTGGTCACAAGACATTTTATGTCATTCTCATAAACTAGACCAACATCATATTTTTCTCTAAGATAACAAAAGTTTCTCTTCACAACTTGTCAATGCTCCTTCCCATGTTGACACATGGACCTATAAACAACACTAATAACATGGGTAAGATCAGGCCTAATACAAACCTTAACATACATCCAACATCCTACTACACTGGCATAAGGAACTCGAGACATATACTCCTCAACTTCGGCTGAGGAGAAAACACTAATGAAAAACAACCATTTGCAACACTGGAAGTATCTATAGGCTTAGCTAATAACATACCAAACCTAGACAATATTTTCTAAATATTGCTTTTGTAAACTCGAGCTTTGTTTTCATTTTACATAGTGGTAAATTGTTTGATTATTCATTTAAGTTAAATCTAACTTAAAGTTGGCAAGCAAAATAAAATTTAATTTTAATTTAGACTCTGAAAGGCGATCAATTATGGCAAAAGTACGAGAGGTTGCTTGCCTTAAATCTGAAGTTAACAAATGCTTGTATCACCTTAATGCATTAGTTGCCCTTACTTTACACCTACTTATTTAGATATTCGTGCACTACCATCATCAATATATACTAGAGTTCATAATCCATAACTCCTTAACATCACATCCATCTTGCTACTCCAACGCACATAGTGTAAATACATATAATAGATAATATTGTTCATATAATTATACTATATAGACACCGCGCGATTTTAAAACACATGATGAATTCCTTAAGATTATTAATTCCCTGAGTTCGACCTTGGTTTATCTGAGAAACCTTTCTCTTCTCTTACACTTGGACAAGAGAGAGGAAAACTTGTATGTAAACGATGAACCTTTGAATTTAACAACGCATATGTAGGATTGAACACATTTTATCGCATGAATCTATCCCAGACGTCTACTTTAGTAGCATACTTAGATCCTAAGTAGAATGCATTCACGAAGTAAAACAAGCAAGTTTTTGACGTCATTGTCGGAGAATTAGTTGATTTTTATATTGTGGATTTAATATGTGTACTAATCTCATGCAGAAAGTTCAATTTTGCCTTAATCGCTTAATTGAAGAGCACTGAACAAGTTTATGAGTGAATATGAGCAACCAAAATTCATACTTGACCCTAAAATTGAATGAAGTTTTCAAAAAAGCAGAAGGAATAGAAGATAGAGGAGACAATAACTAGACATAATGTCTAACAAGAATAAAGTCCTTCTAAACAATGTTGCCCCTGGACAAGAAATCTTCGCCCTAATAGTCCATGACCTAAATAGACCCATTAAGGTTTATGCTTCACCAAACTTATATGACTTTGACTCTAGTATCGTCTATCATGTATTTGGTGAAAATGCACAATTTGAGATTAAGCTAGTCAGATAACAGATCCAGAACACTGGCCAATTTGATGGATACCCAGGCAAAGACCCGACGAGTACATCAAAAGCTTCTACTCTATATGTGATTAATTTCACATACCAGGCAAATCGCAAGAACAACTTTACCCTCTTTCCATTGACTATGAGGGATGAGGCAAAGATATGGGCTAACTCCTTGGAAACTAGAGAGGTGAGAACTTGGGAACAACTGATTGAGAAATTTATGAAAAAGTTCTTCCAACTTCACGAGAATTCAAGGCGAATGAGGGACATCATGAACTTCCAATAGACGAATAAGAGAACCTGCACGATGCATGGAGTAGGTATAAGAGATTGGTGAGAGCATGCCCCCATCATGGCATACTTGAATGCATATTGATGGAGGTCTTTTATGTTTGGTTGCACAAGGCAACATAGCAAACCATTGACTCTATTACTACTACAAAATTAACAATACTTGACGCTTGTAAATTTGAAATATTTGACACTTCTAATAAAAACTGTCACGTAACATAAAAAACGTCAATAATAAAAAAGAGTGAAAAAAGACATTTTTTATTTTTTATTTTAAATACATGACAGGTTAACGCCAAGATTAGTTGTAATTACTTGACATTTTTTAAATGTCAACTAATATATATTTTCACTATTTTCTAAGAAAAAAATTCCCACTTTTGATTTTCCAAAATTTTCCTTTTCCCCTCAGTTTCTAAAAAAACCTTAAGTTTTTCCCTAAATTTTTCCTCTTCTCCGATTTTCTCCCATCACCCAACGCCAGGTTCGTGCATACGTTCGTCTTCCTCATTTTTCAGCGTTCATTCGTGTGCCACCACCTCCCCATTCGTCAGCGTCTAATCTTCAATTTGGCTTAAACTCAGTTCGTTAGTTCGTCAACGTCCAATCAGTTTACTTCATCGTCCAATTATTAGTTCGGCTTCCATTCATCAACATTCATTCGTGCATCCTATCTTCCTCGATTTCAGACATACGACAACCATTTGTTTCCTCTACAAACACCGCACATAGCTAAGGACAACCATCGTCTCATGCACATGCAACGCTTCAATCAAAAGTGTTATGGCTGTGATGAGATCTATCTCCGCGATTGCTCTTTGTGCCCTTAAGAGGTTCTCTTCCAGAAGATCAGTTTCATCTCCAATTAATCAGGCATAGGAACTACCCACCTCCATTTCTGGCAAGTCCCTCTTCCCATTTATATTACTTTCTTTGTCCTTTCATTTTAAGTTCTAAGATTTTCCTATGGTTGGAATGTTTTATGAAACTCGAAAATTTTGATCATCTTTGGAAGTTGTTAATGTTTTGTTTAGGAAAAGAGAAAATGAGATTTAAGGGAATAAGGAAGTTAAAATCTTGGAAAGATCAAAGTTTAAGTTTAAGTCAAGGTTAAGAAAAATTGGAAAAAAGATTGGCTAAAGTGTCAAAGAATGACACATTGGGCGTTTAGAGATTACCATTGGACGGCCAAGGAAAGGAAAGAACCTTTAAAGAGGTTATTTGGCGTCTTGGAGGTGTGTCTAGGACTTTTGGGATGAAATGACTTTAGAGGTTATCATGCATTTGGAGGTTATTTTTGGCTTGTGGCTAGGTGAGAAGGATCTCCAAGCGGGTGTCATTGGGCGAGAAGGGTGTTATGCAAGAAAGACATAGATGTTAGTAAGAGGTTTTGGGCATTTAAGGTTAGCAAGAAAGAAGGATCATAAATGTTAGGTGTTTTAGCTAGGCGACAAGGAAGGGCTATGCGAGATGACCATGAAGGTTGGCATGCGTTTTGGACATGTATGTGGCATGTTTTAAACAATCAATTTAAGGAATAATCCAAGTGTCTTAACCATGTTAACATGCATTTTAAGATGGAAAGGAAGTTTGAGGTGTCTTAAGGAGGTTTAAGGGTGGATTAAGCAAGGTCGAGGTGTCAAGATAACTTCATGCAAGGACTTCTACAAATAGACCAACTTCAATATTGGTCAAAATTTTAAGTTATAATTTTTCAAACATGGGTCATGATTCTAGAAGTAAAACAATGTCTAGGTAATAGTTGTGAGTCATTAATGTACATGCGAGATGGGCGTGCATTTTGGTCATTAAAGATTATTTTGTGTTAGGTTACACGCACTCAAGTTGCGCGCATATGACCCTGCTTTAAGAGGTTAGCGCGACACATGGTGTGCGCGAAGCACCACGCGCCCCATGCATGTGAAGGGCATTGGGTAGGCGGCAAGCACGTGCAGGGAACCTCCCTTGCAAGGTTAGCACGTGGCACGTGTCTCACCTCAATGAGGTTAGCACGTGCAAGGCCTCTAGGCCATGCGCGCGCGGCCAACCCCTTTGCTATGTCAATGAGCTCTGATGGGCTGTTTTGGGCTGTCTTGATATTTTTTGAAATTTTAAAGAAACTTTTGGATATTTTCATGTTCAAGGAATTAATTAAGGATAAAATATAAAATTTTCACAACAAGGAGGATTAGGAGGAATTTCCGAGACCAAGGCTATATTCAAGTGATAGTGAGTAACAAAATGTTTTAAATGTTGTTTATTAAACTTGTTTTCAAGCTCTATAAGCAATAGCTTATAAATAACACCATGATTTCTAAATGATTTATTAAACATGTTTTCAAGTTTTACAAGCAGTAGCTTGTGAAATGATTTACTTAGCATGATTTCAAGTGAATATTTCAAGTTATGTTTTATGATAAAATGTTTATAACCGTTTTAAATTGATACCATGTTTGAATGATTTCATGATCAAGGAAATATTTCAATGTTTTCAAATGTTTTTATCCACGCCCGAATATAACATGAGATCTATTGTATACATGTGGTTAACTTCACACTGATGGTACAGTTGATGAACCTATTTTTAAGTATGGGTCATCAGGAAGGTATATTATTATGCCTTAAAGGAGGACGGTTAGCTATCCATCGGCTGTCCCGTCTTTGGATGAAGGGGTACATATTGCCCGTGGTTATGGAGGATTGTTTTCGAAAATACAAAAGATTTAAATGTTTCCATTGTTTCATGTTATTACTATTTACTATAAATGTATTTAAGCTTCGATTTTATACTAAAATGTTTATGCAAACCTATTTTATAAAACTTTTGCTCACTAAGTCTTTCGTCTTACTGTTTCAAAAATGTTTTTCCTCCATTTAAGTACAGATTGTGGATACCCGCGTGCTGAACATACTACTGTCAGGCCAACTTAGTTTTCATTATACAATGATGTTGTTGTTTTATAATAGTGATGAGATTGTTCATATACTTATATCTGCATGTATGTTCATTTTCCATAATATATTTTATAAAGATTCAAATGGGTCACACTACGGTTTAAAGTATTTCAAATTAAAAAACTTTCGTTGTTGATCGTTTCACGATTCTATGTCATGTGTCAAAGGTTGTTCCGGAGGCAAACGACCTCGACTGACATCACGCCACATCTTGGAACGAGCAAACACGTGCTTAGAGCGGGTGTGACATGTTTCTCTCCTCTAGTGTATTGCTTTTGCTTACTTATTCTAGTCTTTCATTTTTTTTTGTATTTACAACTTTCTTAGTAACTGTTCGTCTTCAAGGGGGTTTTATTGATTGATTGATTGGTTCTCATCCTTCGGTGATATTTGTTGATTTATAACATCAATGGAGATTGAATGCTTTCTTTTTCTTGTTTGGATTTGATTGTTTTTTACCTTGGGAGAAAATTTGAAGCTTTTGATTGTGATATTAGGAAAGAGATTTTAGATTTTTTCATATGCTGGGGAAGGAACAACCCCATATGGTAACTTGGCTATGATAAAGAAAAAGAAAAATAGAAAATTCTCTCTTATTAATTGAAAATTTTCAACAAAAAGAAAAGGTACAAACTTCCCAGAAGGAGAAAAGTACAAACCAATCTAGAGTCAAAAACCTACAATAAAAACTCATAACCCATTTTGCCAGAACTATTGAGATCAATATAAGTCAAACAAACCAGGAAAAGGATGGCCTGCCACTCATAGAGCATTGTACAAAGCTCAACCATCGTACTCTTGCTTCACTAAAAAAGAAAAAATTTGCCAAAGTTAATTGTTAATCTTTTCTCTTCTTCATTAACGAATAATGACAATCTTCATTTTCTATATCTATGTCTTCTAACTGAACTGCAAAAAAGATTGAAAGTTGAGACACTTTCTACCTGAGGTTGTGGCCTCATAGGTAAAGTCATTACAAACAACTGTAAAGCTGCTCCTTTAATCTGCAACTTCTCTCTTCTTATAAATCAACTATCCTGAATAAATAAATCGCTTGTTCTAAAATAAGACTGATGTTATTTGGGTCAACTTAATTTGAGACTTTCTTTGGTGCATTTGGATTGAAAGAAACCAAAGATTTCTTTTCTGAAAAGTCATATATTTCTCTTCTTTTGTGGACAATGCATGTCCCTTGGTGTAGGCTTAAAAATCTCTTGTAACTATTCCTTTTAACTATAGTGTTGGGTTCTTTCCCCTCTGTTTTTTTATATTTCATTGTTATTAGAATGCATACCCCAATCATAAGCCTTAAACACTTGAGAACTAAGACCAGATATATTTCCTTTGTAAAAATAAATAAAATATTCTTGTATTGTGACAATCTCGACCCAAAGCTTGAAGAGGATCATCAATTTAAGAAAAAAAATTGATTACATTAGTATTGTAGAATGGAAATGGACTTGAAGGAGAACACAAAAAAAGAAGCACAACTCTTTGTAAAGTCCCATCTAACACTCCGTTTCAAGCTCTTTTTCTGTTTTATTCAAAGATTCTCTCGTTCCTTTTAGACCCAATACTTCAAAGAATACTTTGATTACATTTATTCATCGTAGTTCAACTTTTTTCTTCAACATTAACTTCAAAATTTTGGATTTTATATTAGATTGATACAAGGAGTTCATATAGTTAATTCGAGTTGGATGAAATGCGAATGGAGATTGATGATTTTTTGGGTGGCCACATGCATGTGATTATGGTGATTATATTTTGGGTTAGATAGACAAGTTTTGTTGATATTTTGTTGACACTGGATATAGGTGAACTAGTTTTGTTGATATTTTGTTGATACTAGAAAGACAAGTTTTGATATGGTACACCTTTAAGCTACACATAGATGGAAAGTTTAGCTACACCTTTAGGGTACACATAGATGAAAAGTTTAGGCTACACATAGATGAAAAGTTTAGGCTTTTGTTAGAAGTTTGGGCTAACTATATGTACGGTTCATTGATATATATATACAATTTGTTAAAATATATTATTACTTATTTGATGGAAAGTTTGAATTGATTGAATTGTTCAATTAATGTGTTGTTTAGCACATTTTTTACTCTCTTGCTTTACTTATGTTCGTCATTGTTGAGCTTCAAAACAAGTGCATGATAAATTATATGGATGTTTTAAAATATATAATTTTTCATTTGAGAAAAAAAAAAAACTTGACATGCAAAACGGATCAAGAATTTTTTTACTTGACACGTAAAAACTGTCAAACAAAAAACCATCTTATTCTTGACACTAGATTACTTGATGTGTAAAAAGTGTCAAATAATCTTCTTTTATTCTTGACACTAGATTATTTTAAACATTTTGCATTTTTTAAAAAAATATAAAAGACTATTAAACATTATGAACTAAAAAAAGATATACATTTTTTTAGTTCGACTCATGAACAACTGGATTACACTTTCTACTTGTGAAATTTATTCCCACAACATTTGCAGAGCCTAATAAATGTCACACTTCAGCATAGAAAACCTCATTAGAAGAACAAACATAAAAGACTATTAAACATTATGAACTAAAAAAATACACTTTTTCCATTTTTTAAATATATATTTTAAAATTATTTGCACGTTATCTTAAAATTACTAATTTTTTAGTTACTTGAAATTATTGAAGTTTAAACTAAACCTTAATTTCAGCTTTTTGATTTTTTGTTTTTTGGACAATTCAATTTTAGAAGCACAAATATCGTGAAATGTAAATACATAACCATAAAAATAATATAATTGATTTTTAACAACAAAATATTAATAATACCAATAATTTTTCTAAGACAATATAATATCAACTAGACAAAAAGGTGTGTAATTCGATCACGTTCTTCATTCATCTTCATTTCACGAACTAAACGATCATGTTCTTCATTGACGTTCTCATGATTTTTTTCACAGATGTTAAGACATAGTAAATTTAGCTAGACGAAGAACATTTTGTATCATTGATCATACATCAACTCTAGTTAGTTATCCTTTTGTATCATTGATCGTCCAAATCGGCTTATATACATTTTCACTAATCTAACAGGTCAAATCGTTTAACACTGTTATGTTTAAATATTAAAAAAACTCATAGAATATTAGTTTTAAGTAGGTGTGTATATAGATCTAACTCATACTCGAATACTCCCATGGCTTTTTATCAAACCAAACTATTTATTTATCGGTAAATCAATGTAGGATAGTTATAATCATCTACTTTTTTAATAAAAATTTCTTGCCAAACAACTCATTAGATGGTTACAACTATTAATTCATGAATTAAACTAATAGAACATCAAAATATTAGGAACATATATTAAAACCACTAAATTCTTGCCTAATTCTTTTTAATAAGTTTTGTAATTTTAATTAATATCAAGAAAAATTATCAGTAGTCAAAATATCCAATTAATTTCGCCTTTTTAATGGTTTTTTCTACAAAATTTAAATAGTTTTTTTATATTATTATTATTATTATTTTAAAAATCCTTAATATAATATTTCCACAAAAATACATATAACATCGTCATTAATTATTCACTAACTATGGTATTTACAAAATCAAGCATCCATTATAAACCGCCAATAAAAATAAAAACTTAATTAAACTATCATTGGTATAGGTCGAGGATCAAAATATTCCACTTTCAATTTATATTGAAAGAAATGCTTGAGATCAAATGGTTCAATCATGAGATTATAGTTTTCTATTTATTTTATATCTTACATAACATTTAATTGCCCTAAGAAAATGTGTATTATAGCAAAAGAAACCATTATAGATTTCTAACTTTATGCCAAGGGTGGAGAGTGAAATTGTAGAAATCGAATCGATTGCCAAAATGGAATCGAACTCATTTAGGTGCAAAATTCAAAAACGTTTACAATAAACAAGATTATATAATTTTATTTATTAAAAGTATATTATAGGTTAGGGGTTTGTTGCTTCTATTTTTGTTTACCCATTAGCAGCCGCTTCCCCCTCCCTCCATCCCTCGCAAATTCCTCCTATCTTCTTTCAAAGCACCATCTCGGACCTCTTCTTCCATCTCTCTTCATCTTCTTTCTTTCCGTCTCCATTGGAACTCTGACATGCCTCCATCTCTCTTGATCTTCAACCATCAAAATCAATTTTGAAATCCAAAGGTTCCATTTGGTTTGGTTCAGTTTTGTATACATATTTATTTTAAAAAATCGGTTTGGTCCAAAGTTCGCCCCTATTTATGCTCCAACATGAACGCATTCATTTGTCATGCAATCCGATTATAGCATTCATTTCACCAAAAGCCAATAATATTAAATTAAATTAAATAACTAGAAATAATTTCGAATCAATCTTAACATGAATTTATGTGCATCCACGTTTATTGACCATTTTTATCAATGCTAATTTCTCCTGCATACATGCATTTCAATTATAATATTAATATATCAACATCCATTTTAACTTCACCAGCAATGTGTTGATGAACTCTAGAAAAATTAAGCTCTAAAAGAAAACTCATACTACTTTTTTATTTAACATTTTATACCCAAAGTCATAAGATCGTCAACAAATTGCACAAGAAACAGGAAATCCCCTACTTTTCCTTGTAAATATCTTCGTTGTTTACCATATTAAAACAAAATGTACATAATTCAAGGCACTGAGGTTTTCTGCGTAGCTCCTAAGAAAGTACCGAATAGGTTTAATAGAATATGAACAAGATAGATTCGCCGCAAAGCAGAAAGAATTGACGAGAGTTTGTTAGTGAGGGTACCTGGTTTATGGAAGACGGAAAACAATCCCCAGATAACAGCAGCAAAAAATCTGGTCAGATTTGGCAATCACAGCGAAAAATGAGTGCAAAGTAGAAAGGTTTTTTCATGTTTGAAATTATAGTATTATTACATGATTGGTTAAGGTTCAAACTGCAGTGTGAGGGGGAGGGGGAGGGTGAGGGTGAGGGTGAGGGTGAGAATGAGGATGAGGATGAGGGGTGAGGGGCGGCGGTCCTGTTGATGCAATTGCAAATTGTAAACCTCTATGCTGTCCATGTTGTAGTACAAACGCCACTTGTGTTGCAGCCAATGCTGCTGCCTCCTGTTGGGTTCACACAACCACACAATTCAATTCAAAACTGTTTACTTAATAACATTCTATAAACTTCATTATGTTCCAACTCTCTCTTATAGCTGCTACTACCCAACCTACACAAAGATCCTTGATTTCGACAACATATGCCAAAATATCATTCTATACTTAAGAATAAAGAATTTCATAACATTATGTTTTCTTTAACAAAACAATTTCAACGTATACCTATAGGGCATGTCTCTGTTGTAAACTACTTTAAGAGTTGACTTCAGAGACGGTGTTGTTCTTTAAATATTGAAAATTGACAATTTTCTTGTGGAAATAACACATTCCAGTTTCCGTCATTCTTAACTTATAAAATCTAGTCAGCAAAACAGTTCTTAAGAGCAAAATTTTAAAAAAACACCAAAAGTACTTGACCACCAACCTGTCTTTGTCTTCGACGTTGCAAGATACTAATGGCCCAGGCCATGATGTAGCAAGGTAAGAGAAAACCAGCAGCACGAAGCATAAAAATCTGTCAAAGGCGCATCCAGATTATAAATCCATCTGATCATACACATTATTTAGCCTTTCAAATTTAAGAAAACAAATTTCAACTCTGCTTACAGAGAAAAAGGCAGATGCATCATCATCACCGTCAGGATCTGTTATGGTCAATGCATGGCGAAGAAGGAGAAGGGCTAATAGCTGGCCACGTCAAATCAAATATTTCATCAATGATCATATAGTTTCATGGAAAATAAAAGACTGGAAAGTGCAAGATCATTCCATCGTCTAAGGGGAGAAAAGAGTTCTCTACGAACTAAAATTAGGAAACCTACAATAAGAGCAGCTGATCGACAAAATGCAGCTCCACTGTCATTTGAAGCAGCATAATCATCATAATCAGCTTCCAAGAAATGTCGTTCTGCCTCTGCAATGGCCAATAGCCGAGTATCTCTCAGGTCTAATGGATTACCAGCAATTGTCCATCTTCCCCTGTGCATATCCACATCCAAATCAACTTTTCAAATGCAAGTCCAGATCATACATGAAAATAAAATGCTTGTGGGTGTGCAAAGACATGATTACTGATAAAACCATCAGCATTCAAATTGAAAATAGCCAAAAGGTTAAACTTACTCCATATCAATAGCAGTTTCTTCAGAACGAGGTGGTGCAGTATATCCAGGTTGATAAGGCTGGCAATAGAATAAAACATACCGGCGTCATTGAAGAATCAAAACAAGAAAAATATCATCAGAAAAGAATCTGTAAATAAAAAACTCATGATACCATTCAACATGACATGAAACACATCCAGACCAAAAGAGCAAGTCATTTTATTCAGAAAAAAAGTCAATACCCCAAGAATACAGCAGATAAATATTTTCCAATTGTATTTCTTTAGAGGAAAGAAGGCATTACAATCATAGACAATGCACTGTGTGAAATAAAGAAGGCATCCAACCAGAACTAGGAAGGCGGGAAGCCCAACAAACATCCAATCCCAAAAAGTTCCAGACTTCACAAGGAATGAGCTACAGGATCAAGGTTACAATAACAAGAATAAAATAGAAAGAATTATACGTGAGGGGAGAAGAGTCCAACATCCTAACCAAAAGTCCCATGCTAAAAGATAGGTAAGATTAATTCATTGAACCAACGTTTCACCAACGCCTGAAGTCTGAGCAAACATAGCTACTAATGTCCTAAGACTGAAGTCTGAGCATACACCAACGCCTCTCTAGCTACTAATGCCTCATCCACCATCACAGTCACATTAAAGAACCTGCATCTTCATAGCAGCCACCCCTTACGTCCACCAAGTCTAACAATAATCCCAAACAAGCTTGCACCAAACATAGCACATTCAAACCAGTATCCCATATTTACTTCTGGTTAAAGCATTTGGAGGGAGGAATGCACCTCTGCACGTGCTGCTCATCTTTTTCTCCTCCCAGTGTTGTAACAATCTTCTGTGATGATACACTCAAACTATCGAAAAAAGAATGCACCCCATTGACCAAAAAAAACAGATCATTGTGTGAGCTATTATACTAAACCACTGTTATGGTTTTCTCAGAGATGAATGTATCAAAGAAAGCAGGGCTTGGAGAGCTTAGACAAAAGAGATTGGTCCAGAGTAGAGACAAATTTACAGAGAAGAAAAAGGGCAAAAGTCTCTTCATCCTTGGGGTTTCTAGAGTAGCAAATTCTCTTTCTCGACTTTTATAGTTTTCCCCTACACCAGCAAGTCAGCAACCAAAACAAATTATGAAGCATATGGTTTTCTCCCTTTCGTTTTCAAGTGCCCAACATGAATGATACATTTCCAATATACAATATGACGAAATTGGGAGGCATACACTATACATCTCATTTATGATTAAAAATAAAACCCCATCAGGTGCATGCCTTTTAGAGGTAGAAGAGATGCCCCTCTTAAGCATCCACGCACTTTTATGCATGTAACCAAGAATAATGAAAATTTTGAATTCCCAATGTAAAACCTACATTTTTCAAAACTCAAGGAGCTATGAGTTCCAAAAGAGGATACTAACAGGGTAACTTGCACGCAAGCTAAAGTATAAAGATTATATTATACATTTATTTGAAATTCAAAAATTGCAAAAATTTTAAAATTAATAATATTGTAGTCGACATATCAAATCAAAAGCATCATACATACCTGATGACATATCTCACAAGTTATGTCTCCTTTCTCATTGCACCAATGTTGAACGCATTTTCTATGAGCGTACTGAACACAAAGCATTCATCAGACACGTAAGATTAATAAACAAAGAAGCCCGTTAAAAGTTTCACCAGAGGTTTCATATTGATCAATTCAAAGGACGTAGATGTATTCTGGCGAGGAAAAATACGATGACAGCAAGATTAATAACCAAACTCCTAGTCAAGTTTTATCAAGCCAGTTTATAACTCAGATACACTACACACGTACTGGCTTATAAAATTTCCCATCGATCATAGAAATTGATACAAACAAAAACTTAGTTGAAGGAACTATTCTTATCACCAAACATTGGACGGGAGATAACACTAAAAGGTCACAAACAAAGCATTGGGAACAATTTTATATAGATCGATAAGCAAGTAACCAAATTATGTATAAAAGGAGAGCACCAATGAAGCAAGTTATTTCGTGCACTTCATCCTAGTCCTCGCTACGTTAATGATATAAATCTTCTCCAGATATAAGCACATCTTTTTTCAACAGGCACTATAAAATTCATACGGAACTCTGATCCATCAAAGATTTCGAAAATACTAAATAACTTCATAATTTGATATCCTTTCGCATCTTGCTTCCACGAAAACAAAACCACTTTGGAAGTAACAAAAGAATTTAAAAGAAGAAAACAAATACAAGCAATAAAAATATAATTAAACACATCCCCAGAAAAAAGCAGAAAGTTGCTAAACCCCGTTGAACTATATCCAAAGTTTCAAATTCAGTAGCAACAGCATACATAAATCCAAAGCAGAGAAAAGGAGAAGGCCAAATCAATGAAGAACAACCAAAAAGGGTGTCCTGTTTATTCACATTAAAAAAAAAGAAGAAGAAGAAGAAGTTAAGAACGGGTAGAAAGGGAGGGTAAAGCGTGAAATACCTTAAGACTACCACTACAAGCACAGGGAGTTTCTAAATTATTGAGACTGTCTTCTTCCTGACAAATACGGCACTCAGCCACCTGAATGAGAGGGTCATCCTCATTGGGAGCATCCGTCTCAACCGTCCGATCATGAGCGGTTGCAGTAGAACAGGAAGGACCAGGCGCAGGCGCAGGCGCAGGGGAGTCCGGAAGAGCCTCAGAGGGTTGAGGATGAAGGAGGTCGGATGCAGGTTGAAGTGGAGGAGCTGGTGGAATCAAATTATCAACGTAAAGGACGAGGTGATCGCTCATTGTCCTCAAAACCCAAGAGAGGCGGTGAAATCAAGAAAAGAAAGAAACCCTAGAAAGAGGGAGCGGGTGAATTAGAGGATGATAGAGATTTGAGAAGATGGAAATTGAAGGGTGGGGGGGGAGAGAGAGGGGAAAACAAACCTGGAAGAAGAGAAAGAGAAAGCGCGTTTGAGAGTAGAAGAGATGGGAAATGGGAAAATGGAAGAGATGGGGGTGGTGGTCAATGTAGAAGAAGAATGCACAAAAAAGAGATGGGGAAAATGGAGGAGCAGAGTGGAGTTTTCTTCGCTCGAAACTTCCACGTCTTTGCGTCCAATCCAATCCAATCCAACCACCTCCACCCTATTTTCGTAAATTCCTTTCTCTTTCCGCGTCAACTCAATATCTACGCCTGACGTTACCAATTTTTAACTTCATTAATTCCCCTACACAATTGTGTATTTGTTTAAGAAAACTCATTCTTTTTTTCATAAATTTTAGATCTTTTTTTAACGTCGTCCAGATCATTCTTCACTTCATTTATTTTTCTTCTTCTTTACGATTTATTATTCACCTTTTCATATTATTACTTCTTCTTCTCATATTCTCATTTCTTATTGTTTTCAATTTCTTCATTTTCTCTTCCAAAATTTATTTCTTATTCTTCATCTTTCATTTTTTTTTCTTGATACAAGATCTAAACAATATTGCTACAGGATCTAAACGATCGTGTAACAATATTTAAACGATCACTTGTCTATTTGAGGTAGACACACATAGATCACTATCATGAATAAATCGTTTAGGTTTGGTATAAAATCGTTCAAAAGGGGTACAAGATCATTTAAACTAGGTACGAGATTGTTTAGACGAGATACAAAGATACAAGATCGCTTAGACTAGTACAAGGGTATAAGATCGTGTAGTAAGATTGTGTAGACTAGGTACAAGATCGTTTAGACTAAGTATAAGGTTACAAGATTGTTTAGATTTGGTACAAAGGTACAAGATCGTTTAAACTAGATATAAAATCGTTTTTACCACTTTCAACTTTCATGTTTTAAATTAGTTGCAAAAAAAAAGAAACTTACAATTTAAAAAGAGAGATAATAAAAAATATATTATCAAGTACTCTTTAACACGTTTCGTGGAGATATGGACATATCACCGTTTTTCTATCTCCTTTTTTATTAAATGAATCAATGAGTATAAGAAGGGACTTCCACACTCAAAGTTAATCAACTTGGAAATGCATTTGAAAATAAAATAATAATTTGTTTTTGTTTTTACAAATTTTTCATCCAATAATCTCCCCACCTCTAAATCTTTTACTATCAATATCTCTTAATACACTTAATACACCAATGATCTGTCTGTCCCCTGAACAAACAAAATTAAAGAAAAATAAATAAACAAACGGATGAAATTGCTTATAATTATATCAAATGACAAAAAAAAAAAAAAAAAAACCCAATATTGAGACTTTACTAATAGAGTCTTAATGAAATTCAGGTTTGAGATCAATGAACAATAATTTGTAGTCAGCTTCCGATCATGTCAATATATACACTCATCCCCATACTCCTAACCTTCTTCAAGCTTTCTCCCTGATTCTTTGCCTTGTCAAACCCCAACGCCAGAAGATGACAACTATCTACACTTTGACCAAGTTCGTTCAATCTAAAATAAAAGAACTCATTGGCTATGGAAATGGATCTGTCTGCATATAGGGCCAAATCCCCTCGGGAAGGGGGGGTTGATATGTGGAGATCAACCCATTTTTGTGCCAAGGGTGAGGTTTTGCAAACTCGGACAATTAAATATGGGAACATAGAAGGAAGATTAAGAGTATGGGTGTAAATAAGTTGGGTTGTCGGGTTGTATTGTTTTTCTTTTAAAACAACGACTTTCAAAGTTAAACGATCGTGTAGATTATAATACAGGTTTTAATTGCACCGAAATGTCCTAGGATGAAAGAATTCTTCCCTTAGTTATTGGATTTCGAGCTTTAGTGGCACCAATATGGTTCGGAGTGAAAAAATAATGTCTTTATTTTATTCGATCTTAGACATACATTGCCCCACAAGATGTCTCGATAGTGAAAGACAATCCGTAGTTATTCAATCTTAGGTCTTAATTTCACGAGATACCCATGATTAATAAATTGCTAAGAAGATATAAATTTCACATATATATATTATATCTATTATTAATTCGAGTTTGAGTTGGGTTTGGGTTGAACCGAATTTTTCAACCTCCAACCCGAGACCCAACCCAACCCAAAAAAAACCAAAATTTTTAACCTAACTCAACCCAATCCATAAAATATGGGTTGGGTAGTTGTTGTCGGGTTATTTGGGTTATTCTTACCATCTAATTAAGAGCGTGAATGTATAGAACATGACTTACGGAATTTTTCATATTTACAAAAATTTGAAAATTTGAGCTGTGTTTGCTAAACCCTAATCTTAATGTACCATAAAATACAATTTCTTTTTTCCTTACTCTTTAAATCATGTATTTCAATGAATGATCGTATACCCAAAGTCTAAATTATTATTGTTCACAAGATCGTGTACCAAGATCTTTTATATTTGGTACATGATCTTGAGCCAAAATTATGAGAGATGATGAAGATCATTTACTTATGTATAAAGGAGATGTAAGTTTTAAAAAGAAATTATGTTGTTTTATGACACGTATAAATGTAAATTTAAAGCATTGTAATAAGTATATATTTGAAATACAGATTTAATCACATTTAATCATTGATTTAGTCACAAATGACTAAATTAAATAAATTTATTTATTATGATGTGATCCCAAATCAAAGGAATTATCTAACGTCATAAAGCCTTTTTCTTTTCTTTTTCTTTTTCTTTTTTTTCTTTTCTTTGTTTAAGTAGATAAAGTCTTTCTTTCAAAGTAAGAATCCATATTGTAATCTTTGGGCGAAAAAAAACTCATCGAGTAATTTAAAACTTACTACGCTAAATTACTTGCCCTATTAAATGACTTGAGTAATTTAAAACAAGTGAAAAAACATGAGAAGCATTCATTAAACAGACTTTATTACATAACCTTAAAAGAAGTCATGACTAAAGGTCGTTGATTTTACAGACTATTCTTTTTAAATCAAACAGAAACTATAACTGAAATCGACTATCTTAACCTTAAGCAAAACTATGTACTAAAGTGATAAAAGCCCTTCACAGCAGACTATTTTTACAGGACCTTTAAACTCAACTTAATTGGATCTTTAAAATACCAAATACATTGCCAAAATTAATTAAGAAACTAAATTCTAGGTTAAGCATGCTTCTTAAAAGTTAGAGAGAAGAAATATATAGAAGAAGAACTTACGTTCGTTATCGGCTCTATATCTACTAAAAACTCTAATTTTTTTAGACACCACCACTTTTGGAGACATTCTTTTGCATTGAGATGAAACTTTGGTCGGTAGTTCGTGGAAACCAATTTGAGAAGGGAAGTTTTTTAGAGAGAGTTTGAGAGAATGGATTCTCATTATGCTAAAAAAAAATGGTCATAATTGTTGTGTCACTTACCTACCTTACCTCCCTATTCTTCATCGTAAAGAAGAGAGAGTTCGAGAGATTCTGGAATACGTACGAAAACCACCCACGTACCTTGAGTTATTAATTAAATTAATTAATTTAAATGAATATCTCTCACATAATCTATAGTTTTAATTTAATTAAATCAAATTAAATCAAACTATTAATTGATTCTTTAATTAATTAATTTCTAAATTAAATATCTTATATTTAATTAAATCCAAATTTGAATCATATTCAAATATAAATTTCGCTCCTAACATATATTTTTAATGTGTACCATATCCATATTAAATTTTAACCTACAGATTTACTATAAATTTATTTCACATTAAATTAATATATTAAGATCTTATTTTGTATCTATATATGTAAAAGAGAAATATTATAGTATCTAAAAAAATATTAAATTTATTTATTTGTTGGCGTAAGAAAAAATATTTATCTGCACGGTCACATAATGTATGTTTTTAACTATTTGGCGTCATAGAAAAATAGGCAATAATGCAATAATTTAATAAAAATAAATTTGTAAAAATGGACTAAAAAATCGACATTGTTGACCTTTTTAATGTCGGTTTTAAATGACATCAAAGTCCACCAAACATTAAAAGCCTTTAATAACACTATTAAAGATGTCATTAAAAAATGAGGACTTATAATGTCGTTTTTAAATCGACATTAATGAGCCCTTTAATGTCGCTTTTAAACCGACATCAAAGCAAAAACAACATTAAAGACCTTCAATAACGCTACCATAGACACTAAAGGCCATTAATGTTGGTTTTAACCTGACATTAAAGGTCAAATTTCTTGTAGTGATATTTAAACTCCTTCAAATATTTTATCTTTCATAATTAATTTTGAATCATATTCAAAATTAAATTTATATATAATAAAGTTTAATTCAAATCAACTTTTATATTATAATGTATCACCATACATTATATTGATACATTATCTTTATTTCCAAAATAAAATTGAACATTTAAAATTACAACCGATATAAATAAATCTCATTATCAAATTTGAAAATTTCAAATTACAACCGATATAAATAAATCTCATTACTCTTTACGAGCTAGAAAGGGGACCTAATGGACCTGCATATCAAAAGCTACAACGATATGAGATTAATTGGCTAAACTCATTAATCAATATATTCATTAAATGTGTGTACACTCCACTAAAAACTCACAGTTAAACTCTTCTCACTGTAGATATATTTTTGTGTCCATGAATCACCAATGATAGTTAGTTAGTCATTCACAAGTGTTTGTAACATCATCTAGGTCAAATTACCGTTTTACCCCTAGGTTACTTCTAGTCTTTAAATATCAGTGTTCCTTTAATGAACAACTTGTTTATGGTACAACCATTAAACAGAAACCCCACTCATGTCATAGAGAGGGTAGGGCTCTTTGTTCAAGTCCCAAAGACACCATTTAAGGAAACTCACATCTACTTACCCTAAAGTTGGGATGAGTGAATTCCATCTTGTGTGATTATGTTTTCAGCTCCCCACTCGGTCTTGTCTCCAAAATGATAAACATATTGAGTTGAAAATTTTTCCACTCTCACTGGTACAAATCAAATGACAATCCCTCGTAAATAAGAGTTCATAATACACTCAAGATTATTAAGACTAAGTTACATAGGTCATCCTAATGAAATATAAACCTAACTAGTTAACGGAGTTACATTAGTGGTTACTATTTTGTGGTTCGATCCTATGCAAACTCATTGCATAGGATACCCTCACTCACATGTCACCTACACAAATGTGTTGAATCATTGCGTTTGTATCAAATACAAAGTGAGTCGTATCTATAATGTTACTAGAATAAAATACCTAATTTTATCCATATACTATAAATCATTTAAGTTGTATCTTGAACATTAATCCTTGTATGTCTCTACATACTATTCAAGACACATCAAACAACTTATAATGTTAGTTTATTAGATTTAGGTTATTAAGACAAAACTAATAATATAATCAATAACATTTATTGAAATTATAATAACACTTTATTAATAACGATCAATGGATTATATTTACTATCTACGAGTTTTATGACATAAAACTCAACATGTATATGATAAGGATTACACAAAAACTGACCCTTCACAACAAGACTATATCTATAACCTTACACAGCAAACTCGCTAACAACGGTTGAGATTTTGAATCACAACCTCTATCTAAAAAGTGGAAAAACATTTGGAAAAAAAACGTGAGCTAAATAGCCCAATGAGTGACGATTTTGTTTAAAACATACTTTAAAACATATATATACTTTAATTTTCTTTATAAATCAATTGATAACTTAATAAAAGCATAAAAACTTTAAACTCAACTTTTTTTGTCTTTTAAATATTCTTTTATCTTTTTACATCCTATACCCAGGAAACTCAGACTAGATAGCATAGCACCTTCAGTCTTAATATTTTGTCATACCTCGAACAAACTAGCAGAGTACCTTTGATCATGTTATTCATAATAATCTCAGTCAAGATAGAATAGCACATTTGGTCTTACTATCCTGTCAGGACTTGATGGTATAGTTGGCGAAGTGGTCAACAAAGCCTCATACCCCTGATTGTGCATATTGAACATCGAGAATTCGATATATAGAATACTAACATTTTCTCTTTAAAACCATTCTTATTAAACTCATGTTTACTCATAATTAACCATTGCTTGCAAATCTCATATATAAATACTTGCTTCGATAGAACATTTCTAATTAAGCATACTCAAGTATTTTTCATTAGCATACTTGCATATCAAGATATCAGAATCAGTATAGCTTAATAATCATTTCAAAGAATATTTAAATGGTAGCTTGTAAATTATAATTAGAATAGTCATTTAGAAATCATTTTGTCACTTACGAATAATAGCTTAGACCCCCGATCTGTAAATTTGCATGATATCCTCTTGACTTGAAATAATGAGAAATAATTCAATTTCATTCTCTTTAATCATAAAAACATCAAACTTTGCTTAAAATTTCTCAAAATATCAAAAACAACCCAAAACATTCTTTTTGGCATGGCTAGCGCGCAAGGAGTGGGCGGCAGAGGTTGTGCACGTGTGTGGCCTGGGCAGGCTAGCTGTGTGCTAAACTCGCAAGGGGGCCTTACCCACGCGCACCTCACGCATCTCGCATGACCATTTCGTACGTGTTCAATGCATCTCGCATAGCCTTCGCGCATGCGCAGGGCTTGTTGTGCGCTTGCCTGGCCACGCGCCTATGCGCATGGCTTGCCTTGCGTGCAGGTTGTGCATCCGACGCATGATCCACTGCCCTCGCTAACCTTTTTCAACCACAAATCATGTTCATCTCACCCAACAACTCATGACATTCGACCAACCACCCACACTACCCAGAAATCACTTTTTTCAGCTAGAACCTCACCTCCATTTTAAAACATAATATCTTAAAATTCAAAAGTGAAATGAAAATACTTTCTTCTACAAATTTGCTGGAAATTAACCTAACGTTCTTACCTCAAAATTTCAGCCAAAAACTTCTCAAAGTTATGTAACTTCATTGAAGTGAAGATTGCTCAGATTTCTCCCAAGAATGATCTTTTTCTTTTCTTTCAACTCAAACTCAAACTTCCCTCTCTCAAATTCGTCTGATAGCCCCAACTTAGAAAATAGACTCAATTTGTGAATTTTTTAGACCAACTTTAGCAAAAACACGAGTACTTTGGGAGAAATTGCAATATGAAATAACCTATTTATACTGAAGCTTGAATGAATCTTTATTGACACCTCCTACAACCGAAATCTAATCTATGCATGCACATGACACCTAGAATCCACTTAACCGACTCCACATCTTCATCATCTCGCCTAACCTTACTCAAGACGCTCAACCAAAACGCCTTATGTCCTTGGAAATGCCTTACTAACCTCTCTTGGCCTAGTCGCGAGCTTCCAAACACATGCCTATGCCAAACTAACCTCTAATGACCTCTTTCTCACCTAGCCCACAACAAAAACGCCCAAACTAACCTCTAATGACCTCCTTCTTGCCTAGCCCACGACCAAAACAACAAGCATACTTTAGAGATTATTTTATCCTGCTCAGCCACACACACACAAGTTGCTTGTCACGTAGCCTATCCAAAACGCCAAGATAACCTATTTAGAGGTTATTTTTTCCTCCTTTAGCAACCCATCAACTCCAAAACGCCAAACCCATGGACTTGGCCAAAATTTTCCTTTTTAACTTAACCTCTCTCTAACTGTTAAACAATTCCACCATCACTTTTCTTCTTTCTACCTACCATAACACTTCTCAAGCTTTCTTCCTTCACTTAAAACTAATCCTTTCAAACTCTTGAGAAGATCCAAGTTTCTTAAGGTTTGGGATTTATAGATCATATACCAATATCTAAACGACCAGTTGTCTATTCTAGATAGACAGAGATAGACCACTACCACTAACTAATAAATTGTTTAGATTTAGCACAAGATCATTTATACTAGATACAAAAGTACAATATCATATAGCAAGATCGTTTAGATTTGGTACAAGATCGTTTGTACTGAATAAAACAACATTTAGGCTGGGTTTAATGGTACAAGATTGTGTGCTAAGATCGTTTAGATTTGGTATAAGATTATTTAGAGTAGGTACAAAATCATTTTTCACGCATGACTGATTAATCACAAGATATTTGTTAACTTTTTTTTAAAAAAAATTATTCTATAGAACGTAAATATTTTTTCACATTGTTCTATTTTTGTCAAGTCTTTTGGCCAACTTTATTTTCTCCTTTGCAAACTTCTTTCGAAAAAATTTCCTTCATGTTACCTTTTGACCAAATAAAAGAAAAACAATGTTCGACGTCTATGACCTTGTTTAAAACTCAAAACCAATTAGTATTCTTCTTTATTTTTTAATAAAAAGTTCACAAATTAAATAAACAACCATAGTTGGCGCAAATTATAATCTGTATACGTTAAATCAATTATTACCTATGAAAAAAAAAAAGAGATGTATTATCATTGATTTAAACAACAATAACCTTTGACGTTAATGAAGTTAAAATTAAGAGTATGGCAAAGTTTCATTCTGTTTCAATTACAAATTATATAGCTTAAAAGATCCATTTTTTTAGCTTAAAAGATCCATTTTTTTTTCTTCAATTCAACGATAAATGATACGACTTCTTTATCTGAATGTTAGGGGTCTTATCATCTCTAAAAATTGCCGTACTAAAAAAACATAAGAGTGCCCTTTCCAAACCATGAAATCATCTCTTCCTCTAAACAAAAATGCACACATCTAACAGACACCAAGACTTGACACATGAAGCACATTTAATTTTATCATAAAATCGGTCAATACATTTTAGAGGAAAAAATTTTCTAATGTAAGTCCTACACATTTCACCCTAAGCCGGCACTGGCGATGGGAATGGGAACGGTGATGTAACTGACAATGGGAACGTCGGCCTGTTCTCCTGCTAAGCTAAAAGGGAGGCTTTTTCTACAACAGTTGTCGTCTACTTGAGATGTGAATGAAAATCACAGAATATACAATCTCATCAAACATCTTGGACTTGAAGAATTGGTCTATGGGACACTATGGAGGCTGAATTGTATAATAATTTTATGTAGTGTAGTGTAGTTGTGTTCTTTCCTTGTGCAATCAAACGATCCAGGGAAATTTTAACTAGTAAGCTAGTTTTTATCAGGATTTAGTCACACGGGTCACTATGTACCGTCCCTTCTCTAGATCGTAAATCGTCTTTAACTGAGGTTTCCTCCACTTTGATACAGACCATGCTATAAACAACAACAGAATTGATACCGCAACAAGTGAGAACTTAGAGGGCAACTCATAGCCGAAGATTGCCACAATCCAATCCCACTGCTCTGGTTCTGCTTCTATTGCAGCCGTGCTTTGCAAGATGAAAGCTCCCAATGCCCAATCGAGAGGAATGTTTTGTACTTGAGTTGCAGCAGTGATGCTAATCACAAAGAAGCTCTCAACTGGTAAGAAACACCGACTAATTGCGAATGCTTAATATGTACTTGCATATAACTAGTATGAGACGAGAAGCATACCTCTGATCCTCTAATTCAATTCCAAGACTGTCATGAAGTAGGGCCACAATATATGCAGATGAGAAGCAATAACGCAGCAAATCCTCTTCTTCAAGTAGCTTGTATCTTTCTTTCAACTTCAACCAGTCCTGACCACAGAACTCCTCTCCAGCCACCATCAGATCTGAAAGAAAAGCTCTCGATCCAAGACCAAAGAACTAACAAGAGAAAAGAAAAATGTCCATATAAAACATGAATGATATAAGACCACGTGCCTGTATATTTCATCAGGAAGAACAGAGAGCAAAAGAATAAAAAAGTAGAGAGCACATTGACTAAGAAACATACTAATTGTAATAAGGAAAGACAAACATACAAACATACTTTTGATGTGTAGAAGAAATTCTCCGTAGCCAAAAACTTCCCTCTAAGTTTTGGGGTGTAAATGGATCCTACAGAGCAGTTTCTATTGGTGCATTTCTCTGCAGGGGCAGAACAAAGGAACAAAGAAAAGGAAAGTGTTATGCATTTCTAAAAGAAAAATCAGCTATCAGACGGGCTTTAAGAAGTTAACCATATGAAGATTTGTACAACCTTTTCCTTTTTGCAGCAGCATTAAGGCAACAGATCTGCACTCAGAGAAGTTTCCCTTAGAATGGAAAGTTGATAAATATCTATTCCTTTCCACCATATAACCTGGAGATAGTGCTTCCGACTCCAAAATATGAGAGTACCCATTGGGAGTACAAGGATCCACGGACAATCCGTTTTGAAGAGTTTTAGCTGCATGAACAAATAGGAATGAAAACTTAATAATACTAGAGAAACAAGCAAATTTGAATGAATAATCTCCCAAAGAACGTCAGTCTCCATGCAGAAAGAAAGAATTTTTTCAATCCCTAAAAGTGATAGTCCTACTCCCAAATGAAAGGAAAGGCAGGCAGCACAACACTACACAATTGCCAGACAGGGAGAGACGAAAGAGAACTAAAAACTTGAGAATGCCCACAATGAATTACTTATCATGCTTTGCATCCAATCAAATGTAGACACATCATCGCCAGCCCAACCCAAAGAAGTACATCAAAAAGGGTACCTTAGGCTCAGACCTAACTGGTTATGACTATTTTAGCCTCAGAGTGAGAGCCAAGGTGGTTCAACCTCCAAATATCTAGGACTGAGCTTGGCTCCTTGGATCAAACCTTGAGTTGGATTGGGTTAACTCATTGGATTAACCATTTAGATAATTAGTTATTTCGATATTTTTAATAAACTATTTTATAAATTTTCTAAACCAAAATTTATTACTCATTAGACTAATATTTTCTATTAAATTTTCTCTTGAAAGTTGAAAGTAACGGAATTTTTTGTTAATATTATGAGATTTATAACTTTTTTTGTTTTTTTTTTAAAGGGTCAACCAGCATGATCCTACAACATTTGGGTTTCAAGAAAACTCGTATAAAATTAATTCCTAGGTAGATGACCACCATATATTGTACTCATAATCTCTTAGTTGATTATTAAAATTGTTCTCCTTTTATACCACTAGGTCAACCCATGATGGTTTTAAGATTTATGTATTATAAAGTCTTTTTCTTTTAGAAACTTTTTGTTAGTTTCTTATACTTATTACTATAAACTATGATATAAAGTACAGAAATGTATTTTCAAAAAATATTTAGATTTGACTTAATGAGAGAGAGAGAGAGAGAGAGAGAGAGAGTGATTGATTGATTGATAATATACAATATGAAGTACAAACCCTCACAAGGGTTGGCGATTAGATGGTCAGGCTATCAAGATTTGACTTTGGGATAGGCTTGGCCGTTAGGGTCAAACCTAGGCAGGGTTTGAGCTGCCCTTTGATGAGGCTGCTTAGATCTATGTAAAAAGAAGAGAGAAAACCCATTTTTCTCAATCCCTCAGCGTGATAGCAAATCACCAAATGAAGGCAAAGGAGGCAGAAACCATGAAAAAATATCAGAGGGTGGAAAAAATTCAAGTGGCCAAATAGAACCATAATATACTAGATGAATGAAATTGGAAATTCAAGAATTAAAATCCATCAGTCTAGTGTGCAGGTGATTTACCAACCATCATTTTTAAACTACAACCTACAAGTTCTGAAGGAACTTTTTGAGGTTTTAGACTTGGAAGTTCTTCAGAATATGAAAGATAGGTAACATTGACAACAAAGACTAAGAACATATGAAGGATCACGCAATTACTAAGTAAATAATTCAAAGATGTTATTACTTAATGGAAATTATAGTTCCTTACAAAAGTACCATGCAATCCAGATCCTGACATCAAACTTGGCAGTAAACAGAGACGACTGTATAGACAAACTGAAAATGTCATTTCCAATCTAAAACAGCACATTTACCTCCTGAGTTGAACTCTCCTGTAATAAGTCCTTCTCTTAAGGAATCATGAGCAGCGTTCTGCAAGGCAAGGCCAATCACATTTCTGAAGGGTTTTAAACATTACAAATCAAGAAAGTTCACATAAGTGAAACTCTAGAAACATGGCGAAAAAGAAAAGGCACTTCATGTTCAAGATGAGAAAACAAAAAGAAGTAAAATTAAAAAGGCAGATCTATAACTAGAAACAGACCAGTCGGAAAAGTCGCAATTCTATAACTGAACTTCTTAAGCACTTAAAAACTCTAAAAAGTGGTTGTCATTATCTAGAACCACTCGTTTGTTGCTGGATTGATGGTCAGCAGGAGACAATGGTGCGGTCAGTTCACTTAAATTTCAAAAACAAACGAACGGACACTATTGTGACAACAAAGCATTTCAACCTACTCTTGCATTTGAGAAGCCTGGTTCACTCAAGACAAGAGGACTCTTTCCTCTAGACCACACATTTACTGAGCTTCTCAGTTACACGACTACCCATATATAATCCTAACTTCTAACAGACCTTTAATTTGTCATTATGACCAAATGGCCTTTTAGTCCATACCATGTCCCCCAAATATGCCCTAACCTTCCTCCGTCCAAACATGGAGGCTTGCGCACCCATATTTTCGCCTTGTCCTCGAGGAGGAAGCCAAAGGACTAGTTTACCAGTAAGCTAGAAGTCTCCATGGTGGCTTTTTAATCATTACCATCCCGTCGAGTGAAAATTTAATAATTAATCCAGAGTGTGGCACAAAGTGTCCAAGTTCCACACCCCATCCCACAACATCTAAACCTAAGATTCTCTTATTCCTAAAAACAAAATACAACACAAAATGGCAAACATAAGAAAATAAATAATACTAATAATAATAAAAATTAAAAAAAAAGAATAATAAAAGAAACTGGCTTTCCATACAATTAAGTGAGGCAAATCCCAAAGAATATTCACTGTAGAATTCCATAATTGCTAGCAAATATTAGGTATTTGTCAACAAGCAAGATACAGCAAAAGGTCCCAAGACATAGCAGTCAACAGTCATAGTCAGGCCTGTGGTCCTACAACCTATATTTAGAAAATGTATCGCAATCTAAAACTTCGAATTTCCATCAAGGATATAATAATGAATGCCCCTCACTCTTAAAGTTTGCAGCAATATCACACCGCATTTGAGAAGATATTTGAGTTAGTCTCATCAGAAGCCACAAGCTTCTCTCTTGTAAGTCCTCCAATTACATAGAGGTATTATCACAATGGAACAGCTAAGGTTGAAGGAATTTATGCTCATCATGAACATTGCAGAGTAGTTTAAGTACCATTTTCAAAAGATGAGACTAATAACAGAGTGCATACAAGATAATGGTAGTGCTCTTCAAACCCCAAGGGTCTGTTGAATTCAAAATCCCACAGTTATTTGCCCCATACTCCGTCCATAAGATTTATGTTTTGTTAAATAAAAAACAATTCTGCCATGATGATGGATAAAAGTACAAATATTGGCTGCTAAAGCACTTTGGAAAGATCTAATCAAGAACCACACAGAAACGCCATCGATAAGCACGCACCTCCAAAAACCCTGACCTTCTACTAGAAACCAAGAAGAAAGTAATTATTGAGAGAAAAAAGAAACAAATAAGACTACCAGCAGTTATGGCCGTTCGTACATAGAAGGCATGAAATCCATGATCCATGGTGACTTATAAAAATCAGCTGTAGGCAAACAATTTAATCTAGAAGTTGAATTAAAGGATAGGAGGAAAAAAGGACAGACATCTGAAAATCCCATTAGAGCAGTGTATAGGAAATGAAAGGGAGATGAGTTTCTTTTTTCTTCTTTTGAGAAGGAAAAAATAATTGAAATAAAAATGAAATATAATTTGATTACATAACAAGGACCAGAAGGGTTTTATAGTAACATGAATTCCGAACTTTATATGAACAAGTACAACCCAACTACAGGAGAGAATAGCTCATGATCCATAAAAAGGATTACCTGCCCGAAGTGTAGGAAGCTGTGAGAGTAAAGAGTGTATGTCATATTGCCAAATTTAACTGTACGTGAGAATTCAGATGGTATTGGTTCGCTTGAAACAAAAGTAACCTGAAATGGAGAAAATCAAACATTAAGACAAAAGTAACCTTGACACCCAAATGTTGTAGGGACGTGGGTTGTCCCGTGAGATTAGTCGAGGTGCGGCCTGGACACTCATAGATATAAAAGAATATATGTATAATAATCCTATACCTTGTTCGTTTTCTGTTCTCCTTTTTCTTATATCATAAGTTTGATACACAATAATTTGTTCCCTTTTTTCCTCCTCTTTTTAAATTCTTTTCTTTTTCATTTTTATTTTCTGGCCAAGGTCAACAATGTTAGTTGTGCACTCATCATTATTCAATTAGATTTCATATTCTTTGTCTAACTTCTGCAGCCAACATTTATTGGTGCTGCAGAGATCATATTCCTACTTCTTAAATTGGGTATTTATTACCTCTTGACACACACCATACAAGAAAGTCAGAAAACTATTATTATCTTTTATACTCTATTTGAAACCTCGAGATTTTGAGGGATTTCAACTCATAATGGATTTCAAATGAATTCCATTGTTTGTACAGCAGGAAAGAGAATGGTTTTAAAATCCGACATAATTTTAAATCATATTTTTACTTAAATACTTCCCTGACCAAAATGCTTGAATTTCGCAGGTATTTCATAGGACTCAAAAGTAAATTACACAATTGACCTTGTCATTCTCTAATTTTCAATTAACACATTCATAGATAAAGGCCTATATTAGTAAATTCTTAACTTTCATTTCCTTTTCAATTACCATTCAAACATGAATTTTAAATACATTCATTTCAAATCTTTCTCGTTTCAAACAAAGTAATTAATTTAAAATCATTTCTCAGATTTCAAATCACAAGATTCAAAATCATTTCTTCAATTTTCTTGAATCCAGACGGAGAGTTAGGTTCAATTTAAATTTTATGAAGACAGTTGTTTGTGGCCTATAACCTTAGAGAGAAAACCTCTTGGTTTCTCAAAACGTTTTATAATCAAAAGAACTTTACAAAAACTGCTAATAAATCTGGAAAAAAGAACAAGAATTTCAAAATGTGTAATCTAATCCAATTAGTAATTAGGGAACAGTTCTTTCCCACACCTTGCAAATTATGAACAAAAAGGGCAAAGAGCAGAAACACCAAAAGCAAAAAGACAAAGCTGAAAAGAAAAATCCTGAGATCTATCTTCTTCACAAGTATATATGACCTATAAGAGCAAGAAAGTAACTGGAAACCTGTCCTTTTTGTTTTTTTTTTTGCTAGCCTTTGGCTGTCAAGAACAAGTCCAGATTATGAAACAATCTGAAAACAATTAGGGGTTTTCATGAAGATGCAAATTTGACATTTCTAGAGGAATTTTTGTTGCTATTGGAAGATTGTACAGCACACCACCTCCTTGAGGATAAACCCCCTTTTTTAATAAGAGACCCAAACAAATTTTATTAGGAAACTGCAAATTTTACCTATTGGCCATTTATTCATCATGCAGCAAGACGACCCTTGTCCTCATAACTAAGGACGCCATTTTACAACTTACAAACAGATTATAAGACAATCCCTAATCTATACTAGATAAACATGAGATTTCATCTTTCAACCAATTGACAACGAGAGGAGTAACCCGTGTATCCAACATGAGGTCTTGTCATCTTTTCAATGTCAGATCCTCAAAATGCCCCCTCAAAATAGTATCTCCTTGGGGATGATGAATTAGATCCCAATTTTGGACCTAATATCCATTTGGGCTTCTTGGACTTTGGTGCCATATTAGATAAACATGAGGTTTCATGTCAAAAGCAATGGAGAATGAGTAATTCATGTATTTTATAAACATAGGAAGGTCTCTTTATCTTTTAGATGTAGGATCCTCAACAATCTACAATCTCCAACCACTATCAAAGCCTTTTTTATCTTTACAATATGGCCAAAAAGTTTTGATCCTCCTTATCATATGGCTTCTTGAAGTCAATCTTCATAATGTTTCTCACCTTGGTTTGGATTAGATGGTCATGAATAGATTCAATTGCAAGAAAAATGGCATCTAGATTTTGCCTCCTTTCCACAAATGCTATTTACAATTGAATAATCAGATAATGGTCTACTTCTTCACATTCATCATGCAATAATTGTCGGTCATGGTATTGCCCAATCATACTAAATCTTGTTGCAACTTGATCAACGTGTTATTGTTTTCAAACACCAAAGCATATAATTCATCTACTTCTCACGTTCCATGAATAGCCTAGAGATTTATCCAGAAATATTGGATCTTTTGGGGCACTTATAGATCCTACAAAGTAATTCTAATTGGTAAATAAATTTCTATAACATGAGCCTCGTTAATTTGCTTTACAATTGTGGGCCCCTCCCCTTCACCTACTGTTTTAAAAAGTCCTCCCGGCCGAGCGCCTAGGCTTACGGTGCAAGGTTTACAAAATAAGGCCCGCCTTTTGTAAAGCTCCAAGTTCATAACTAAGAAATTAATAATTAGGGTTTTTTCTTCTTTAATAACTAAAAAAGGTAAATTTTACTAAGCCTAAATGCAAAATTTCTTGTGCTTGCTTTGGGGTCCTTTTTTCATATTTCCATGTTAACATTGTCTTCTCTTCTTTATGTAGTACTTCGATATATAGTGCACCTCACAAAAAAAGAAAAAAGGAAAAAAAGTCAGCACTTTTTTACACCTTGCCCTCATGCCCAGAAGGCTATTGTGCTTTGTTGTGCTTTTAGGTTTAAAAAACACTGCCTTCGCCCAAGACTGCTTGCTTTATCAGAAAAAGTCTCTTCTCTTGGTGACTTACGGTTTTCTACTTTATTCTTTTCTTTTTCTTTGATCAAGCAAAGATTTCTTTCGTGACTCTTCCATTTTTTAAGATTTCAATAGATAAAATGAAGTTTGAAATCTTGCCTCGATCAATCGTACATCATCCTTTCTTTTTTCTCATGTTCTTCAAAGAAACACCAGCAGCTTCAAACAAACTATTAGTAATCCCTCCATGGATATCGATTCTTCTTCCTTCAAGCAAAGAAGGATCTTCAAAAGTTACCACTCGAACAATCATGAGAGGACCTTCATGCTGATTTATCACAAATTCAGCTCAGTTAAAAGACCACACAAGTTCCCTTTAACATTACTACATCAGTGACAATTATCATACGCATTGAATAATACTTTCCACTGCAATGAATATACCCCCACAAACGTCTTCTATTGCTTGGGAGGTGGCCAAACATTTTAGGATAGTCTTGTTCAAATTAGAAGGATTAATAATCAAAACCCTTTGAAAAGTATTGCATGAAGTCTAATAGATTTTAGTCCAATTGTTGGGGGAGTATCTCCTACGATTAATAACATTTTTTCCCACAGAATCTTCCCACATTCTTATGGCCAATAACTGAGACTCTTCCTTCTTCTCCAAACTCCTTTCCCAATGTCTTGACAACCCTTGTTTTCATTTTTTACCCTCGCATATTTAACTCCTCCAAATAAGATTTAGTTCGTTTCAGAATTCTTTCAATTTCTGCCCAACGTCTATTTTCCTTTGCACCATTGAAAAGGTTGTTTGTTAGGTACTTAAGCACCTTGGAGAACCACACCCCAAAAGCCAAGTATTGGGGTGGAAGAGTCGAGCAACGTAAGTATCACAATGGTCATCTCATTCAAACCAACATGGGACAAAGGCATTCCATACTACCTTGGTTCCTAACATTGTTTACATGTTTAAAAACTTCCTCCATTGAGACGAAACATCTCATTAAATTTTCTTTCAATCGAGAATAAAATATCTTGGATATCCATACGAAACCATCCTCTTTTGTTCGAACTTTTGGGTTCCAAATGAATCCATTTTCACAATGAATCTTACTAGAGAACTTATTAAGAGACGTATGAGTAAGTCTTCCAAAGTATCAGTCATCCAAATGACAGACCTTGATTCAAGAGCTATCTCAAAGGATGGAGTTAATTCTTTCTGCATTAACATAAAAAATCCTTTTTTCCTACACTTACTTTCGAACTGACTTAGTTTGATTACATTTCACTATCACAGTTTCACGGATAGACTCAGGACTTCCATCCTGAGCATCTAACATTTAGCCAAAGGCCTAAATAAAGGTTCCTTGTGCCAAAAAAACTACATAGAAACTTTTCTACATCCCCTTTTAATGTTACTTTGAAATTGGGTAATTTACTTCCCAAGAGCTTAGGAGGAGGAGATGCCACATTCCATCTTTTTATTATAAAATATAAAGTATTCAAGTGACTAGGCCTAATCAAATCATCATATTAAGAACCACTAAATTTTCATTAGGTCATAGAATTGTAAATAAATTTCGTTATTTTAGGTTGAAATCCTATCATGTAGTTCTTTGACTCCTTATCCCGCGAAAAAGAGTCAAATCATGAACATGAACCGCTAAATTCAGCATCCCTCTTTTAGTGCAGACGTTAACATATCATTTCTGCTTAGCTTTGAAGTTCTAACGCTTTAAGAAAGCTAGTCATAGGTTAGACTTCTCCCTCTGTATGAAAAAGAACGATAAAATACTCTAGGCTTGGCCTGAAAGACCCTAGACAGATAGAATATATCTGATTACAAGTAAATAAGATCAGTGCAAACCTGAGCTGAAGCCCCACCAAGTTCGATAATTCCAGTTGTCTCAAGGGGATCGCCTCCAAGAGTGCCCAATGCAAAGTTAGCCGCAACCCACGCATACGTCCCTTCATCAGAGCCTAAAACACCCATTACTTACATCACATCAGCAGATATGTATTTCAAACAAATTCAGAAGCTACTACTTAATGCCTTGGAAAAAAACAGTAACGCGTCAACAAACAACGGTGCAGAGGAGGAGAAGATAAGTTGAAACCTGTGATGACCGACGCCCATTCATCATGGAACTTAAACCCAGAAGACCGAAGCACCTGCCGGCAAGACTCTAGTATGCGGTTCTGTACATCCAATTCCAGCAATCTTAGCCCAGCTGTTGCCATTAACCGAATTTCAGTGAATTCCCATTGATCCCTTGGAACCCGACTCTTGGCATACTCCAATAGTTTAACCAAAGACTTCCCAGCTCCATCAGGATCTCGTGCATAGGCCGACAGCCCAGGATTCACCTTCATAGACGCCAATCCCTCTTCCCCAAAATCAAAAACCCCATAACCAGACTCGACTCTATACCCAAAGACGTGGATTCGAGACCCGGTGCTACCTCCATCAATAACGATTCCATACCTTCTCTTCAAAGAGCTCCTTAAATTCCTTGCAAAAACGAAGAGAGAAAAGAGAAAGAAAACAAACGCAATTAGGGCTGCAAGAGAAACCCAGAATTTGGATTTGGAGTTCTTGGAGTTGGCCCTGGCGAACAAATTGGGTCTGGTGCTGGGTCGAAGGTGCAGCTTGGTCGGATCCATATTGGTAATTTTAGAATCGTCCCTTTTACGGGCATTCAACCGTCGCATCAAATACAGGGGATTAACGGAAAGAGAAATGGAAGGAAATACATCACAAGAAATCAAAGATTAAGCAACGGAAAAAGAAGGAAGATTAATTGTATTGTGATTATTAAGGGTTGATCGAGACGGAGAGGGCAATCGGTGAAAAATATCGCCCTTTCTGTCTCGGTCTTGCTCTCTTCTCCGGCAATGCTCTGTCACGAAGACGAGGAACAAGATCTCTTTATTTAAAAAAAAATATATATCTATTATTAATTAAAAATAAAAAGTGATTGTGTTTCCACTTTTTTACATATAAATAGGCACTCGAATTCCCCACTCACCATTCCGCGATGCGCGTAAAATCTGCTCGCTCGCTCTCACCCGCCCCTTCCATCTCACTTACCCATTAAATTTATTTGACCTAAATAAAAAACTTTCATTACAACAACTCATCTGCAAATATGGACCAAATCTAAACCATAATGGTATGTTTCGAAAGGAAATGATTATGATAATATGTATTTGGAGTTAGAGTTATTATTGATAGTGTTATGTTAATATGGATTTGGGAGAAGAAATATAGGAAAGATTCTTGTTGTAATATTATGATAATATGCGTTTGAAACAAATGTTATAATTGTGGTGTTATTATAACATGTGTTTGGGGTAAGAGTTATTAATGTAATATTATGATAGGAAAATTTGCACGGTTGTGAAAAGATGAAGTATGATAGTTTGTAGGGTTATTTAACCCTAATCCTCAAAAATGGAAACCCTTGGCCCAAACAAAATCCTTTCCCTAATCCCCTAAATCTCCACCCCAAACACACCCTAAATCTATTCATCAAAAGTTCTTTTTTGTACCAACTATCCTTTTTTTTCTTTTTTTGAGTCTACTTCTTAAAGAAAACAAAACAATGAAATTAAATATAAAAAAATTATCAATTTGCAATATGATATTATAGCGGTCGTAATTACACTCTCAAACTTTTGATGGTAAAAATTAACCCTACAAACTTATACAACGGTTAAAATTTGACCATCAAACTTACAAAAGAGGTAGAAATTGGACCCATAAACATTTAACAGTAGTAATGGTTAAATTATCTTTAAAATTGGTGCAGTGGAAAACAATCAAAATGAGAAATTGTAAAAAATAATAAATCTAACAAAATATTTACATATAGTAAAATTTCAAATTTTATCAATAATAGACATTGATAGATATTGATAGTCATGGATATGCTTCTATTAGTGGCATTGATAAACAGCGCAGTGATAGAAGTTTATCACTTTCTATCATTGATAGAATCTAAAATTTTGCTATAGTTTGTAAATATTTTAGTTTATTTTACTATATTTGAAAATGTCTTATGAAAAATGATCCATTTATAAAAAAATTTTCTAGTTATATAAAAGAATAAAATAAATTCTAACTCAAACAAAATATTTATTGAAAAAAGTGCGGCTCATTTAAACAATTATGACAATAAATAAAAGTTTAAGTTTATAATTGCAAGGTTTAAGACCTATTTTAATAATTGTATATGTCTGAGTGCCCTAAATTTTTTTTTATCTCTTCATTACGATTATATATCTTAATCAATTAAGATCGGCACAAATTAGAAAATAAATCTGGTTTATTTATGTAGTTAACAAAATGTGTTATAGCTACCAAATTTTGAACAATAGTGCACCTAATCTTCACTTAACACTAGCAATAAATTTGTTTGAAAAGAAGAAGAATGTGACACATTGAAAGCTCTTCAAAAGTGATTCTTTCTCAACCTAACCTATAATAGTTCTATGGTATTTAACATTTATTCAAGTTTCTAAAAGAGAAGAGGAGAAAGACTTGATGTCATGCCTCGTCCCAAATGTCACACCACACGATCAAGTGGAGGGCGTGCCGCCTAGACATCCATTGCGTATCTCTCCACGAGATGGCACGTCGAACATCTAGTAAGTGAAACTACTCTTCTTCTTGTCTCTTCACAAAGCTCTTCCATTGAACCTTAGAGATTTTCACAACGTTTGCAGCGGAAAAACAACTTTTCATCTTAGCTTCATTGCATAACACTTTTACAAGGACAATTTAACCTCAACTTTTAGGTGACAACTCAAGGAAATACAATAAAACAGCGAAATAACTTAACTTCTTCTCTTATTAACTTAACAATTATAGAGTACAAATTACAATTTTCAACTCTTGAACTTTTCTTTGCTTAAAATAAAACCAAGTTTGATTTTCACTCCTTCCTTCTTCCATCAGGGTGCTGCAGACCTTCCTTCATCCACCGCCTCATGCTGCTCTCTGTAGCAGTGCTTAGGAGTATTAGTCCCTGATCTCCGCCTTTATTCCTCGAGTCATCAACAATCCAACTCAAGGGCATCCTTCCGGGTTTCCTCTTTTCTCTTTGTCGCTAAACGCTGCTCATTGTGGCAGATACTTAGAGGCTTAAAGGTGTCATTTCCTCCTTCACTTTGATCGTCCAACTACTTCTTTTTGTGGATCGCATTTAGGGTTATCCTCTCCCTAACTTGGCTCTTTGGCTCACTAGGTTTTGCCTCACCAATCTGGGTATTGCACTTGCCTTTCTTCGAAGTCTGGTCATCCGCACTAAGGAGCAATTTACTTACTAACCAGCTCCTTAGGCGTATGATGAGAAGTCATCGTTAGCACGTCATGTAAGACTATAAAGTAACTCTGTCTTCCCTCCTTGACTAGGTTACAATGCCTCAGAACCAACCTTTGCAGAGCTTCAACGCCTGACAACCTAGGGAGGGGAAAACTTAAAACATAAGTCAAATGGACTTAGTAAGTGACGAGTTTGAGACAACTTTTTTAGGAAAGCACACAAAATCACAAATAATAAGGTCAAATCGCATCATATAAATCACAACACATCAAACCACCACAACAAAATAGTCATCACAACAAGCGTCACAAGCACCGTATGCTTAAGTCATTTCGCAACAAGTTCAACACTGAGACTTGGGATTCTTCCCTCGCCTAGACTTAGATTCATACTCAACCAACATCACATGAGTTACTTGGGATATCTGCCAGCGTCCCGTCATATTCAACTTTCTTAAACCCAGGCTGGGATTCACCACTTGCCAAGCCTGGACTGGGAGTCACACTCCACCAACATCTCATCACCAACTTTCTTAAACTTGGAATTCATCCCTCACCAAGACCTGGAATTCACAGTTAACCAGCGTCATACGTGTTACCTGAGATTTCCACTAGCGTCTACATGAAGAACACATCATAGCTTGCCCTGACTGAGGATTCTTTCCTCGTTTAGACCTAGAATTCACACTCAACCAACATCATGCGAATTTCCTAGGATCCTCACCAGTGTCCTACAATAGATCGACCACACCACAACACACAATCCACAAACTAACGACACGGGAGTATAAGCTCATAACTTACTCCTATCACGGAATATCACAGTATACAAGATATCTCATAACATAATCATAGAGTTATATAGAATACTCACAGCACCACGTTTATAAAACAAATTTTTTCAAAACAAAGATCATGAATACAAACGTATTCCTTTCTCAACAATTATTTGATAATTATATGCAAGCATAAAAAAGATTAACCATAACAATGGTTTAGAAATCATGTTTGAAAACTGATTTATCATTCATAAACATTTATTCAGAACCATTCATAAAAGAATACTCATAATCAAACTCATGCATAAGAAATATTTGCTATCACAAATAGCGATTTGGAAACCACTTTTTAAGTCTAATTTTTCTCACTTACAGAAGAATATCAATCATAAGAAACGTTTATAAATCACATTTATCAATCTTAAACAATACATATAAATCAAACACAGGGAACATTTATAAATCAGATCTTATCACTCACAAAAGTTACTTAACCTCAACTCCTTCCTTCTCGACTTAATTTTAACTTTTTATTCTCGTCTGATGGTTCCTTTGATCGACTGTTCAACATTCAGAATTTTTTCCTTCTCACTTTTATAAGAAAATCTAGTGCCTCCGAACAAAACTTCTCCTTTTCCTTTGGCTTTCAACCCTATTTCTAGTGGTCTTTTGCCTCTAAGGATCACTTCCACGCTTTACACGTGTCACCTTACTAGTACATCGCACCATGCTGTCAACTCAAACTCGACATGTAGTCTAATCCGTCAGTGACAATTGGACTTTCCCTTGAGACACACATTTTATCTCCTTGGGAAGTCAAACTCTTAAATCGCTTGACTTCCCTTTTCTCTTCTAGAAAAAATCATCGTTGTTTTCTTTCCTACAATGAGTTGTCAAGTCACCTTGACAAGACATTTACTTCCTCGCCTTATTCTCTTGGGTATAGATACTTCTTCTTGCAGTATCCTGCTAAGTGTCTAGCTTTTGGCACCCAATGCATGCTTCCCTCACATCAGTTATTCTTATCGCGTCACTTACCTTTACGCGATAGAACCTTAGACTTACGCTTTTCTCTTCACATTGTCTATTCACCGTTCACATCCTTTCTCATAGATCAGGGCCTCACACTTGAGACTTCATCTAAAAAGACTTGAAGATAGCCACTCTACCTCTTTACTTCTGGTCAAACTTGAGCGAGCTCAATCGTGTTTGGCCACTACCAATCATCACCCTTTGCTGGCAACTTAAGAAAGTTGCCCAGGCATTGGTTCTTCACTTCACATGATTTATTGTTTTTGTTTCTTTCTTAGATTTAGTTTACTCATTTGTAATCTTCATATTGTACTTGTTGAACTTCTCACTTTATATATATATTAAGACATGGAATCTTTCTATCTCTTTACTCTATCCATTGTTTTTACTTTAGCCATGACTAGCTAAATACAGTGGGTTGGAAAATAACGTTATCACTCTAAAGACTTAATCTTGAGACATGATTCTTATTGTTTAGTGAAATTTAAATCTCGACTTATTTAAGAAAGAATTTGAAAGAGTAATATCCCTAACATACTTTCACTAAATGGGGTATGAAGTTTCTTTAGAAGTAAAGGGTTTTATGAGTTTAAATCTTGTCAAACATGCATCATAAAGAAATGAGTAGTACGACTAATTAATTGAGAGACGAGTTCTTAATGAAAGCGATTGAACAAGGATCAATATCGTTACGATTCCGATTGACTATCGTTGCGTTTTGAGTTTAGTTTGATAGTTTAAAAGGAGTTAAAAATAAGCTTAGCGATAAAATCAATTGTAAAGTTTAAGCTAAATCACGTCCTATCCGCACTACTTCCTACGTTTTGGTTGTCTTGCGGATTAGGGTGTGACACATAATGCTCCAATGTGTTTGTCTTGATAACACGTAAGTCAAATATTTCACGTACAATGATTTTGCATAAGACTGAACCACGAAATAGTAACCACTAGATGTAACTTCATTAACTAGTTAAGTTTCTATTTCAGTAGGATGACTTAGACAATTTAATCTTAATCCTCATTGCATTATGAACTTATATTTATGATGTATTACTTTGATTTGTACAGGTAAAAACTATCAAATTGTCGACTAAATAAGCCTACTATTTTTAGGGCAAACCCAAGTAAGATGTTAGGAGAATAATCACACAAGATAGAATTTACTCATTTCCGACTTTAGGGAAAGTAGATGAGTGTTCCATTAAATAGTGTCTTTAGGACTTGAACAAAAGGTCATTCCCTCTCTATAGCACGAGAAGAGTTTATGTTTATTGATTGGATCATAAACAAGTTATTCATTAGAGGAACACTAAAATTTAAAGACTAAGAAATAACTTGAGAACACTAATATTTAAAGACTAAGAAATAACTTGAGGGTAAAACGATAATTTTACCTAGCTGGTGTTACAAACACTTGTGAAGAACTAACTTGTTATTGGTCTACAATTGTGGATGCAAAAAAATATTTACAACGAGAAGAGTTCAGTTGCTAGTCTTTAGTAGAATGTACACAGTTAATGAATATCGATTAATGTGGTTAGTGAGTTCAGTTAATTAATTTCAAATCGTTATAGCTTCTAATACTCTGTAGGTCCATTAACACCTTTGGTTGTTCAAGATTGTGTGTCAAATCTAAAAGATCATGAAAAAAATTATTGGAATATTGGATAGCCAAATCTAAATGATTAGTGTACCAAATCTAAACGATGTGTACAAGAAAGTCTTGAAAAAGAATCAATTAGATTCGATAAAACTATAATAAAAAAAGTCTTGTTCTAAAAACTCTTCTTTGTTTTTCTCTCCATCTCGTCTCCCTAAAATATCTCAAATTCAAGTTTGGTTCATTCAAACCAAACCACACAACTTAGAGAACATATAGCTCTTCGATGGATGATGTTGAAGTTCATGACTCCCAAAAACACATATTATAGATTTAGAGACTTCAACCTCCATAAGATTTCTTCTACTAAATTTTTCTTAGAAGCATGTTTATCTTAGAATTCACAAATAAATTCTTTATGTGTTTTGTCAAGAGGTTTTTTTTAAATATAATAAATCGATAAAATATTTATACTTTATATAACAATTTTAAAAACGGAAAAAATCCACAAGTCCATAATGAAAAATACTAAAAATACCTCAGTTAACACTCGATTAATTGGTCACACGCAACCATGGGTAATATTCTTCAAAAAGATCGTGTACTATAGTTTAAACGAATGATCTGCGATTGTTTATGTCATGGTAAATGATCGTGTAGCTCTTTTTAATAATGGAAAAAAAATGTTTCAATTTTAAATGATCATGTTGATTATGGTAAACGATCGTTTAGATCATATTCCCACTATCATGTAGTTCTTTTTAAACGATAGGAAAAATGTCTTCAAATCTAAACAATCATGTTAACCATGCTAAGCGATCGTGTTGACTAAGATAAACAATTGTTTAGATCTTACCCACATGATCGTGTAGTTTTTTTTTTTTTAAATAATGGAAAAAAAGCTTTAAATCTAATCGTTCGTGTTGATTATAGTAAGTAAGTTTAGATCATATCAACATGAGCGTGTAGATCCTTTTAAACGATGGACAAAAAGACTTTAAATTTAAACGATCATGTTGACCATGGTAAATGATTGTGTTGATAATTATATGAAAATTATAAAAATATTGTACCGACTTCATGGATTTTTCCTTTTTGTTATATATGTTGTAAGTATTTTTATGTTTTTTTATTACATTTATGAAAATTAACCTTTTCTGTATGTATGTATATTTCAATTTTCTAATTAAAATTGAGTTTTGGCTCTATAAAATTTATTCTATTGGGTAAAGACTCTCATCCCTTCAAAAGCTAAATGTTATACTAGAGTTAATGCAATTGAATGTGATTTAAATATTAAATTAATATAAATATGGTTTATATTAAAACTATAGATTATATCAATACGAATAAATTTCCTATTAAAATGATACGTTAGTAAAGAAATAAACTATTTGAATATGATTTCCAAATAGAGGAATTTTAAAAAATAGTAAATTTTATAAAACACTTACAACTTATAGCAAATTCTATCACTAGTGATAGTCGTTGATATGTTATAATGATAGAAAACTATCAATGATAAAATCCAAAATTTTGTTATAGCTTATAAATATTTTAATTTATTTTGCTATTTTTAGAAGTGTTCAATTCAAATATCTTCTTCCTAAAGAGACATCGCAAGGCAGACCCATTGGAGGCATTCTTCGCTTCAATTTATTCGTAATCATCTTAACCTTTTACACCGTGTGATGTCCGTAACTTTTCTTGTGGTTATGTACTTTACATCTTTCAAAGAATCAAAACAAAAGTCATTACGCTCTTTCGCAGCGCGTAAGAGATTCTTTCGCATGAGAGATTCGATCCAATCCTTAAAAAAAAGACCTTTTAAGAAAGATGTGATATCAATTAAGCTATTAAACTTATGTTGGCTCAATCCCATCATTCCCAATCTCAATCAACGTTAACCATTTTCATGGTTTGTTTTGTTATTATTGTTTTAATTTATTTCAAATATATCACTACTACATCCACAATACATTAATGCTCATTAAATATAAAATTTCAAGTATATTATTAGTGCATTATGAGAATTACCTAACTAGTTAGTATCATAGTCTTGAGTACTTTAACTACTACCATTTCATACGGCTGTTGTTCAATTCTAATAAACGTTATAACACATACATTTGATAGTTTTTTAAAGGTACGCAAATCACTTAATTAACTAAGTGATATAATTAAAATGAAGTATATATCTTAATAGTATGTGCTCAAAGTTATCACTTAACTAAGGTACTTGATATTCAGAATATCGTCAATAGACTACTGCATTGATATATTTCGTTAGGTGTATCAACCTAAAATGAAGTATAACAATTGAAGGACGATCATAAATTGAAGGCTGATATATTAGACTTTTAACTTTTGTAATTTTTATCATTTTTTGTTTTTGTTCTTTTGTTATGGATAAAACAGAGATGAATGATTAAGTTATTGACCTCTGAAAAGATTGACTATCATTTAATTAAGCTTAATTTGATTATGATGCATCATCAACCTGTATCAATCATTTACGACGACCTCTTAACAAACACAAGAAGCTATCGATTGGATTGGATCAACTCTTGAAAAGTCATCAGAATGATTGTGAGTAAAATAAATGCTAAAAAATTATAAATTTTTTTTAAAAAATATATATATATCAAAACACAACCTAGCTCATCTGAACTCATGTTTCAAATCTATGTTAGGGAAGAGAGGGAAAATGGGGGAAAAAGTATAAAAATGGCAACAATAGGAGTAATATACAAATCATATAGTTGTGGGATACAAATAATATAATATAAGCAACTGATTGCTGCTTACGGTATTTATTCAATCTTTGGTCGTGCTTCAAAGCCGCCGCTTGCTCTCTTCTCCAAGGAGTAAGGCATATAGGTACCAAGTATTCTATCCCATGTAACAAAGAAAGGCTGTGAAAAATTAAACTTGCTGCCGTATAGTTGATGGTGGACGTCGTGATATGCAGTATTGTTGCGAAATAAGATGTGGAAGAGATTACCAGGCAGCCATAATCCACAGTGATCGTCTACCGTCTTAATAGTGGCAAAGGAAAAGAAGAAGATGGAGATTCTAGGAGTCATACCAGATGCTAAAAATGACAACGCCCCACCAATCGTGTCAAGCAGTAGACCTTCCACTGGATGATTATACAAAGCCCCAAATGCATATGGAACAACAAGCCTATGGTGCTGAGAATGAATGTGTCTGTACAGAAACTTGTTATGATGCATGTATCGGTGTGCAAAGTACTGCCACGTGTCTAGAATGAACATCGCAGTTAAAAATTGCAAAACAACCATTGGCCATGACTTTGGAACTGCATTGCTTCCATCATCATTTCCAGTCAACTGAACATAACAAAATGCAATTATAAATTCAGAGACCAAACTCGAACGTAAGTGCAGAGACACCCCACATAATATCAATGACTTATGCCAAAGTTCTCATTGATTCCTTTTCTTTTCTCTATTTCAAAAACTTAAGTCTCTGAGTTAGTTTACATACATTTGGAATAATCTCACGAGACAACTACTAAACTTTAGAATATTACAAAACCAGGATTTCTAAGATGCCCCAAATAGGTGGCATCTTAGTTTGAGCTCGTATGCTCAAAACATTTGAGTTCAGGACTTGCCACTTTAACCACAGGGACGACAAACTGAACAATTCATCTAACAGCACTTGGATGAGGTTAATAATAACAATAGTTTTAGTTCAGTCTACAATATTTCACACGAACAACTGCTAAACTAGTTTAGCATGGGACTCAAAAAGAAAAGGAACTTCACGGATTAGAAGCAATGGCAACAACATTATAGGAAATACAAGCAAAACACCACAAAATTAAACAGAAGTTCAAGATTTTTTTGTTTGCAAGTTGGTGACTTCCAACCGAGTGCCGATGCAGAACACAAATGGGGATTGGTCCTAAAACTTGTGAATAAACATGTAACCTAAAACGAATAGACAAATCAAAAGGTCAATATACTTAAAGGAAATGGAATTTAATTTACAAAGAAAACAAAAATATCATGTTTTAGACCATAACTTTCCAGTCCAAAAAATCATCTCATAGAGAATATTTAGCTATGAAAAAGGGGTAATATGCAAAAATTTTGTTCACGTCTATCTTGAAGTTAAAAGTATTCACCAAAAGCCTTCCTTGTAGTGTTCGAAACAAAACATACTTACAGTCAAAAGCTAATAACCAGATTTTGTCCTTCAACTTCCTTAACTTAGAATCATTAACTCCTCTTATTCTTGAACCAAATTAAAAAAAATTCAATTGCCATCTAAATTATTTTGATGTGAAAAGGTTTAAAATTTTGCTCCATCAATTCGAACTAAAGTAACAAAAGTAAGCAACAAATCCTGTTTAAGATATACAATAGTTGTAATTATAAGAAACCGAAAGTTGATAATAGGTCAACAATGACATTGCTTCTTCACTCCCCCCATCCAGTGTCTAGTCTGTTCTTGTCAAAATCAAAATTTAAAACACATGTAAACAGAAGAGAAGTAATTATTTAGATTTTTGTCAAACTGAATAGGTCCAGAAACAAGAAAACCCACAACGAATTTGTATGCAGTCTAGTAAAACTATAATCAAGCTGTACCACAAAGAGGTGATAAACCAAGAAAAATTCAGGAAGATCAAACAAAGAGTTTCGGCAAAGTCTAGAGCAAAATACAATCTCAGTTGAAATATTTTAGGGTAAGTTTCACAAACAATTAGAATCAGAAATGAGCTTAATAACAACAAAATTAACAAAGAGCAACGATTAAGAATTGAAAAAATAGGTAAAAGAAAAAAAAAAAAAAAAAAAAAAGAAAGAAGGTCACCTTAAAGAGGATGATGGCGACAATAGCCTGAATGAATTGCTGAAAAAGAACGCCCCGAACAACAGTTGATTTAGAAACCAAGTTCTTCTCATCCTCATCTGTCTTGGAGTGCAATCGATAATTGTCAAAGAAACCAAGAAGAAGGTATAAGCCAGAATAGAACCAATAAACGAAAATAGGGACGAAAGTACCCAACAAATCATCGGAGATGGTGAATTCCATTGAAAAGGGAAAGAGGTAGAGATTTTAGAGATTGGAAGAGAGAACCATAAATCCCCAAATCAGAAATCTGCTAGGCGTTGGGAAGGAAATCGGGAACAACCTTCCCACTCTGGTTTACACGAAGAGAGATTTTTTCTTTTTCTTTTTTTTTTCTTTTTCCCTTTTTTTTTTATTTGAAGAAAACAGGAAAGCAATTGATAATTTCACAAATTTAAAATTACAATAATTATGCATTTTTTTAATAAATAAAATTTATATTACAAATATTCACATTTTTGTATTTCCGTTGACCGATGATACCAATAATCCAAATGCCATGACGACTCTCTCTCTCTCTCTCTCTCTCTGCTCGCCCGCCCCATCTCTCAAACTTTGATTCTAACTTAAATACCATTTTTTGTTTCTTTTCCATTTTGATTTGCAAATCAATGTAGTATACGGATTACATCTCCAAATTTGAATCTCTCCAACCATTAATCTCATCTTTACAATAATTAAATTAGTTTTGATCCTATATTTGTTTAAAATATACCCGAATCTAACTCTTTATCTACCATCTTTATCATGATTTACTGATTTGCACGAGTAGTAATCTATTGCATATAGTGACATTTTATTTCAATTTTAAATATCTTTCTTCATTTTGTTATATTTAAAAACAATCCATTTAAAAGTAACCACATCTTCATATTTGTCTATCTCAATATAAAATTTTATCATATTTTATAAATATTTTCAATCATTTATAATAATTTTTCGTATAAATTTTGTATACATAACGCTCAACTCAAATAAGAAATTAATTAAATGTAAGAAAAAATAGGAGTTTTTTTTTTAAAAAAAAATATTATAAACCGACAAAATATTTACTAGAACAATTTCGAAAATGGAAAAAGTCTACAAACCGAAAATGAAAAATACAAAAAATGTCTCAGTCAACACGTTATTAATTTGTTGGAATTTATGTCTTTGTAGTTTGTAGTTTAAAATTATATTCTTCAAAAAAGTGGTTATTGAGGATTTATTAGTAAAAGTAGAATACTATAATCTTGAATCCAACAAACTAAAGTTTTGAGACTATGTAGTGTAAACTTGAATTTTATGTAGAGACATAAACGTGGATTAAGTTCGAGTATATATCTTAAATGGTCATAGTATATGAATAAGGTTGGGCCCCTAATTCTAAGGACATTATGGATGCAACCTGCTTTGTAGTTAGTACAAATGGTGTAATCTTTATTTGTTCATGTAGAGACGTGAAAGTGGCTGAGGCATTCTATTTAAAGAGTTTACATAAGACTAGAACCATTAAATAATCACTTTCAAGTTATAACATCGTTGATTGTATAAAACTGACTATTTTGTTGATTGATGACCTAAATAACTTAATCTTAATTCTGAGCTAACTATGAACTTTTAGTCACATGAAATTATCCTTATATCAGCATAGGTGAGGGCAGCTCAACGTCGTTGGCTCAATAAGCCTCCTATTTTGAGGTAAGACTAGATGGATGACTATGGGACATAGGGTACAAGACGAGATTCACTCCTACCCGTTTTAGGGTTAGTAGATAGGTTGTTCTCTTAAGGACTGAATCTAAGTCTTGAACAAGGGGCTCCACCTCTAATCAGTCCGAGAGGGATTCGATTTATAAGTTGGACTTTAAATCAATTGTTTAATAGTGGATCAATGGGACTTACGGAACAAGACGTAATCTTGGAGTAAAACTGTATTTTGATCCAGTTGAGGTTACAAACAACATGTGAAAGATTAACTTATTGATCATGGGTATATTAGATGGAAACAAATATATCTATACCGAGGGGTGTTTGAAAACGAACTAGGGCTAGATGTAGCAGAATTAACTCTAAAAAAATATTTCTCTAATACTTAGAATGTAAACAGATAGTGCATAAACAATTAAATAACAAATAAACATATTTCTATGTCAACGTTTCGAAATTGAATTGCCTTGTTCTGATAAGGATGATCCTCTAAATTCATATCACCAAAACACTGTGAAATCACAAGCGTTTTCTAACAATATCCACACATGAACTGAAAATTTGACTCTTCAAATTCGGGTATACTAGAACCTCACAAAGTAAAATTTCGACTCTATCTATTCTCTCTTTGTGTAGAATAAATTTTATGTCTTTGCTTATATGTAAAATAAGACTCTTAAGGTCTTATTTATAGGATTCCTAGGGTAGTTTTTTAATAAGCTTAGAATTCCTAATAAACTTCGAATTCTCCAATTGAGCTTATTAATTAAATCTTTCACTACTACAAATTTGAGTTTTATCGACACATAATTTGTATCATAAAGAGTTTCAACGATAAATTTTTTGCATCATTGAAGCTTCTGTCAAGAAAGGTTATTTAATAACACTTTGAAAAATGTGTCATTAAATATGCTTAGATGACACCAAGATTGAATAATCAATAAATATGTTACTGTTATCTATAACTTGATATTGGATATATTGTCATCAATACCCTTACATTGACATTTTACATATGTCACCGTTACCCTACCATTAGATATATTTATTTTACTATATTTGAAAATGTCTCTCCATTAAAATTAAAATCAAAATAGTAACAAAAAAATTAATTAAAGATTGAATAATCCTAAATTTTTTGAAAGATTAGTTGAATCAAAACAAAAAATAAAAAATTCAAATTAAAAAAAAAGTGGAGAAAATTTTGATTAATTTATCATTTTATTATGTTAGGTTGAAATCTGATGACCAACGTCTCAAAGTATATATATAGTATATTTCAATAATTCTGTGGTTTGAATCTCATCAGTATTCTCTTTTCATTTCCTTAGGTAGAAATCTCATTACCAACAGAATTATAAACTGTATTTCAATAATTTAACTACTTTTATCTATGCAATTTGTATAAATTAAAATAACAACAAACAAATAAAAATAATTTAATCTAAATTTAAAATTATAAAAACAAGATAAATAAATGTTTTTTTAAAAAAATATAACCAACACTAAAATATTTTTTTTAAAAAAATATTTACATTCTAGCCAACATGAGCTCAACTGACATCTATATGTGCTTGTGACAAGAGGTCACAGATTCAAATTCCCATCAAACATTTATTACAATACCTTTGCAAAAAAAAAAATATTTAAATTCTATAGAACAATTTCGAAAACGAAAATATAAAATTGAATAATCTTAGATATTTTCAATAATAAGTTAAATAAATAGCAGACGATATAAATAAATTTAGATTCTAAATATTTTAAAAAATTAGTATATCTAATCAAATGAGATTTGATATCAAACTAAATATTCAAAATTTTAAAATAGATTATTTTTATCCTATTTAAAATCTCATAATCAAACAAAAAATGGTGTATTTCAATAATTTGTTGTAAATAGCCAAATGAAAATATTATAAAATATAGTATATGCAAAATGGTTTGCATAACGATAATGGTAAATATAATAATTATATTTTTAGAATAATTAAATATATAACAACATTTTTTAAAAATTATATGTATGCAAATTAGCCAAAAATGAACCTATTAATTAAAAATTAGAACGAGCAAAAGGGCAATGTAATGATAGGCCGCACAAACTGGCGTTTCCTTAATTGGAAGTTAGCCAACCTCGGCACTTGAGTTTGTGGATTCCCAGTCCCCATTTCGATGCCGAGATGTTCAGGTACGAAATACTCTTTGTTACTGGTACTGTTTTGGATCAGATGTTCTTGAGATTCGTATGTTCAATCCCCATCTCGATGACACGCAAATATTTCTTTTCTTTTTTTCACTTGAACTTGTTCATGCATTTTTCTATATCTCCAAGTTTCAGTCAGACACTCAGAATTATCAGTACTTTGTCAACCATGATTATGATGTGCAAGATTTTTCTTCTTGTTTGACACAAACAACAATGAATACACTCTTCTTCACAATTCCTCAGAACATCAAAATGCTTTAATCATTACACTTTTAGACTCTTGTTCACAGTTTCTCATAACATCAAAATGCTTTACTCATTACACTTCCTTATGTTCATCTCAAAGCTTTGAAACCCACAATATATAAAGAAAAAGCTAAAGAGCAAAAGGCAAGGCCACAAGTTGAGTTGTACACATTCACAAGGCTCCTCAGTGAGCTGATGGGTAATTGATTGTGTGCAGATTTGCGTGAAACTGTGCAATTTCTGGGGAAGAGAGGAGACATCTTCTATAAAATTTCCCAAAATGGTATCCGTAGAAGATGAACTAAATTAATTAAAAGCTTTGTTAAAATCTAGCTGATGGATTAAAAAAGAATCTTGTTGCAACATGAAACTTGAACTTGAAGTTCCAAACAGATTCAAAGTAATCATCTTTTCAAAAGAAATTCAATGTTACTTTGTCAAGTAGTTGGATTCTTTTTGTCATTCATCTCTGTGATCTTTTTACTGCTAAGTTTATGAATTCACTTCTAGTTTCAGTGTGGAGGTCATTGTGTTGGACTTCCTCCAGGAAGCTTTACTATACACATATGAGGAACAAGAACTCTGAAAACAAAACATTAAACCCATTTGATAACAATTTTGTTTTTAACTTTCTGTTTTTTAAAGTAAGCTTATAAATACCACTTTCTCTGAGGTAGTTCTTTGTTTTGTTAACCGCTCTTCAAAAACATATTTAAAGTCTAAGCCAAATTTCAAAACTTTTTTTTATATATATGGGTTTGTTTTTAAATTTGGCTTAGAATTCAAATGTGTTTTTAAGGAATGTGCAAAATATACTAAAGAAATTGTGAAAATTCTAGCATAATTTTCAAAAACAGAAAACTAAAAACGGAATCGTTATGTAATGGGGATAAATGATCAAACCAACCAACCAACCATTGGAGAAACCAGATTCTTGCTGGTGTTTCTTCCTCTGCTGTGGCCTGAACCTTTCTCTGTTTCCTTGCTTCTGTTGATATCAAATTTGTGGGTTCCTTCAGCAAACAACAGAAATGAACTAAGACCTGTTGTGGATAGGATCCGATCCTCGCCGAACCCTTCTTTTGCTTGATCGATTTGGATCGAACTTGTTGTTTCGTGGTTGTGAATTCCTTTTCATGTTCAGTTCCTCCACTGTTGAGTCTTCAACAAGAATGTGGCGGCTTGGTCTTAGAGCAAGGTCTATACTTCTCAAAGCACAGGCCTGATCTGTTTTAACAGCTAAAAGTGCAACAACACACATGAGAAGGACAATAAGTACTCTGTGTATACTAAAACCCATGGCTTCTACAATGAAGCAAAAAGAGGGAGAAAGAGGATAGATATGTTGGTTTTTTTTTCTCCCTCTTTTTTTTTTTTTTTTTTTCTCTTAATTCTGTTTTGTTTTTGTGGTAGTTTGATTCCTGTAGTAGACACACAAGGCTGTTATTTATCTGTCATTGGTTTTGGAAGTGACTTTAAAGCATAAAGCAGAGTTGGGCCCTCAAACATCTAGACCGATTTTAGATTCATTCAAATCATAAGCCTGCAAATCTAAGGCTGCTATCCAAGAATCTTATAAGGATGAATAAAGGTGTTTATTGGAACAATGCCTCTGAGAAGCCAAGCATCTTTTTTCCTAATTTATTTCTTCATATCTCTATCGATTACCTTTTCTTTTTCTTTTCTTTTATCCACTCTATAATACCAAACACCAAACTCCTTGTGCTTTCCCAAACCAACTCCTCATTCTTAAACACACCATCCATTTGAATACATCTATTGAGATAAAAGGAATTTTTGTATCCCAACACAGCAGGAATTTTCTTGCTAGTTCATATCCCACTTGGAATCTTAAACACTGTAACTAGTTTAACCCAGTTTGGTCCAATTTTTCACTCTAGTTAGTTCCAAAATTATAAAATAGATTCTGTGCTTCATTGCCTTTCAGGGCTGTTTGTGTAATTTAACCTTTCTTTGCTATTAAGAAAAGGAAATGGGGTTGAATAAGAAAGAAGTATTTAGGAGGTAGAGAAGAAGTAATGGGCCAACCTTAAAAACTGATATTATTATAATCAGACATACACAACAGAGGCAAAGAAGAAAAAGAAGAGGGGTACAGTTCAGCCCCCAAAAGAATAGTTACCAAAAGAAACAAACGCTTGCTTTGGGCCATTCTAAGATTTCCTTCCGCAGTTCCACTTTTGAATTCCAAGCTCTCTTCCCCATGCAACTAAAACAACACTCTGTTTGTTGTTTCTTAAATAAAATTTTAGTATGCCTTTTATTTTTTCCTTTGTATAAATTATTCCTTTGCTACCTAAACCATTAATTAATACTTCTAATTAATCATTGGTTATTTCTTTATACCCATCTCTTTTGTGAGTTAACCTTTGTCCCCCTTGCAATTTGAAGGTACAACATCTTTGTCTTTTATATATATTCTAAGTCCTATTTTTGTCTTTCAAATTCTAACCTAATTTCTAAACTTTAGATGACAGTTTTGGTTGAACTCCAGTGTTTAAAGTTTATGCTTAGTCTTTAAACTTAAAAGAAGTAACCACTTTGCTCTCTGTCTTTGTTTTGTTTTGAACTTAAATTGATAACATAGCTTCAAATATGTGTATCATCACCATGTAGGTTGTAAAGGAACAACATGTGAAATACAAACATGTATATAATTTTATTGGTTAATAATGTTTAGAGTGGTATATGGCACATGCAAGTTGGATATTTGGAACATTCTAAAGCAGAAGTTCCAGGCTTTATTCAAAATTTAGTGGGCACAGTGGGTGTCTCCAAAACGAAGGCTGACTGGTCAATGTAGAAGCAAAAACTGTGTCGTTTTGGTGGATTGGATGTTGATGTTGATGTTGATGTTGATGTTTATGTTTATGTTTATGCTTATGCTTATGCTTATGGTGGTGGTGGTGAAATATTCTCTCTCTCTCTCATGCTGCTTTACTTTTTCATTCTCCAATTAAAAGCAAAAGAGTTAAAATGAGATGTTGCTTTCTGGTCTGCATTTCTCTCCATATGGGGTTCTTAAATTGCCTTTTCTTGGTTTCTCCCACACACCTAAATCATAATCCCCGTCATAAACATATTATTCTTCCCCTTCTCTTAAAATCACTCTAAAAACATTTTCTGTTATCCTTTTCACTTTCATGCCTTTTCTTTTTCTTCCTATTATTTCTGTTTACATAGTTTATATTTCTTTATCATTTTATTCTTCTCTATTGTTTTCTATTCTTTCTTTCAACTAATAACTTTTACTTATACCTTCTTGTTTCTTTTTTACATTTTAAAACATTTTCAACAATTTCTAAACTAAGATTCTGTTTAATAACATATTAGGCCTCTTTTGTAACCGTTTTCTTCTTGGTTTAGTTTTCAAAATTTTGATTGGTTTTTAAACCATGAATAAAAATCATATTAGAAAGCAATGAATTTAGAGATGGAAAGAACGTCAGTAGGTTTAGTGTTGAAAAACTAAAATCTAAAAATTAAGATCTCATTTGGCAACCATTTTAAAAGAATTAAACATACAAACACTACTTCTTCTTTTAGTTTTCAAAATATCTACGTTCTACTCATGGTTTAAAAAACCAAGTCAAATTTTGAAAACTAAAAGAAAAAGTTGCTTTTGATATTTTTATTTTTGAAATTTGGTTAAAAATTCAACAAAATATCCTTAATTTAAAAAAAAAATAAAAACAAGAAATTGCTACTGAACGCTTTTAAATTTTTTAGTTTTTTTTTTTTTAAATTTTATTTTTAGTTTCTGAAAGATGTGTTTTCTTTCATCAGAATATTTTGCAATGATTTTAATCTATCTTAGTGAAAGATTTAAATTTTTTAGTACTTAAAACTTATGTTGAATTTTGAAAAATTTGACAGAAGGTAACACAAAACAAAGAAGCACGGTGTTTATAAACTTACTTTAAAAAAAAATCTAAAGTTTTGATAAACAATGATTGTTTTTAGAATTCAAGAAAGGTGAAACATAGTCACTGTTTTGGGAAGAGATAATCATAACTTTTTTAAAGAAATTTAAAAACGAAACTTTATCAAACGATCTTCATGTTTTGGGAAATGTTCTATATTTTTCTTTTGGATTTAGTTTCCACAGTACAATATTAAATGGATATTTGAAAACTAAAGAAAAATGGTTGTTGGATTTAGGGGCTCCCTACCCTACGTAAAGGGTAGGGTCAAAGTGGATTGACAGTGACTTGATCCCAAAAGAAAAGTTTATGAAAGCGAGTCAGTGTGTGAGCTCTCTTTTTTACTATTATTTTTTTGGTTACAGATCATCTCCCATCTTTAAATCCCTCTTTTTTTCTTCTTCTCAGTTTTTCAATTTCATTCTCATATTATTAATTTAGTCTCCATGTGGAAGGTATGAATGGAATGTTTTCAAAATATGTTTTAGACAGATCGCTTGGCAAGATCAGCAACTGCTGCATTCTCTTTCTGGACATAGACAAAATCCAATGTAACGTGTCAATGGTCATGCTCCTACTGTACACCAAGATTATTCATTAATAATGACTTGTGACTTGTCTATATATTAATTTGAAACTATTCATGGAGATTAATATTTGATCTTGCACATCCCCTTTATACAAGTAAATTGTTATCTATGTTGTGATCTGTCTATGCTTCATAGCTATGTCTTATTGAGTAGTTCACTTTGCCATACTAAGTTAGCTAGGCCCTTATATTGCAAAATTGGACCCAGGGAAAGGAGAATTATTGTAGCATGCACTGCTCTCAAGGTTTCCATCCCCCAAAGTAAGACCCTCAAGACCCACTTATTTCCATGATGCTCGCTTGTGCCATGACATAGGCACATGCATGTGTCATTGGATAGTTCATTAAGGGTCCATTATTTTCCCTAGGGTGGCCGAGAGCTAATGCCATGCTTCCATAAAGTATTTTCTAAAACGTTATGCGCACCTTTGGTGGGCACAAACATCCAAAGTAGCGAGGAGTTATTCGAACCCGATGTGTTGCATTCTTTTCTATATCATTTATGTGATTTTAAGTCTATATTTGCCCATTCAGAACCAATCCAGCGTACGAATGTTTTGTGGATTCTGACATTCTCACTCACCCAACTTATAGATAGGTGTTTGATTGACTTAGGTATATTGTGAGCGATTTCAAAATAATTTCACGTTTGATTGTTTTACAAAATTATTATTATTATTTTAAAATAGGTATGCACACTTTTTTCTACCACTAGTTAAATCCACGATAGTTAATTTTTTTTATTGTTATCCACCCTAGAATATGATCATTTGTGTTATATCTTCATGATAATATATAATATTGTCTATTTTGGATATGTAACTTTCGGTTTCATCCAAGAAATCTAGCTCGTACCATTTACCTATGATCTTTTTCTTACCATGCGGATATGGAGTTTGAATCATACACATATCCAACCTTTTGTACGTTCTTGTATGCTTAAATTTTTCTTAGGGGTGTAATTGGTTCAATTTGACTCTCAAATTGAGCTGAAATGATTAAAGTATCACATCAATTTTGAGAACTAGAATTCAACTACTTATTATATAGATTATTGGGAAAAACCTCCCAAATATATTGCAGGAGTAAACTCAAAAATAACGAAAAAATCAAAGAAAGCAATAAAACTAAAAACACAAGATTTACGTGAAAAACATGGAAAATTTTACTACAATCACACAATGTTTTTCGTTCCACGTTTCCAATTACAAAACCACTTGCTTAAAAGCTTTTGAATACTCAATCTTTTTTTACCACTCTCTCATTAGAGAATACCAAAAAGAAATTTAATTAGAGTCAATATGCAAAAGCCTAAAGGTGTATTAGTTTTGGGATGGATCTAAAACTATTCTAGGGCATGCGATCCAATTTTAGTTTAGGAGCCCACTTGTTAAAACCTCAAAACGCATGCCTGTGACACCATCGGTTTCTTCAAATGTTACCAATGTGGGATTTACCCACGTCTTACCAAATCCAACAAATTTTACCTTGGCAAGTTGTTAGAAGAATCCACATCTCTAAAACATACATTGTTTTAACCGACAATTATATTTCTCAACTCAGAGAATTATAAAATACTCCACCATAAAGAGTAGACCACTTGGAATACCACATTTCAAGAATTTTTTTGTCACATGTTGATAAACCATATTGCTGAATTTTATTGTGCAACTTCCACCTACTTGACTTATTTAAAAGTTTTTCCGCAATTGATATAATTTTTACAAGTTGCCTATATAACCGATGTGGAACCTTTAACATTATATCCTCTATCATGATAAAGCGGACATACCACGAGGATGAATTTTGTCTTCTTTAGACTTCATTGTCTTCCCTGGCAAGAAACACAATGTTAGCATTTGACTTAGAGCCTTTTAACAAACCTGCTTTTGTTTGGATTTTTCTTCTATTTTATGTGTCCAACATTCTTAGCAAATCATTTTCTACACAAAATTTTTCTTCTTATATCTACTAACTACCATTACTGAATTCGAATGAAGTATGCTTTTCTCTCTTCAATCTTTTTTCTTCTAACAAAAAGCAAAATTTAAAAGCTTCTTTCCCTTACATCAAGATTGGTTTCATGTGTACATAAAAAGGAGGAAGTGACCAGATAAGTTGGAGTGCCTTATTTTCATCCCCTATTTTCACTCCTCTTATCTCTAGCGTAGAAACATGTCATTGAGAACTTCTAGATGATTTGAGATTTTTGTACCTTCCACTATTTGCAGCATAGAAAACTACTCCATCAAGTACAACTAATTTGACAAGCTTTTTGCCTATTACATTGCTTCAAGATTCTTCCAAAGTTCTTTGGCTATTGAAATTTCATGCACATTTACAAGAATATTTTTTTGCCAAATTTAGCTTGATCGTTGATAACATGCAAAGATGATTGTTATTATAGTCATTTGTATTAGAATAATGGGGTTAAAACGCATAAGGGATGCTCAGAACATAGAACTTATGTTGTAAAGGTATAAATACTTAGAAATATGACTTACATAGTTGTCGTTCCTGTTTTCAGCGGTTATCACGTTTAAATGTGCAGGACAAGTGGGAAAAAGAAGAAAGGAGCAATTCACACATGACATCTCGCGCAAAGACAATGCGATGTATCATGCTTGGTGTAATGGACATACTTGTCCAAGGTGTGTTTACCTATGACCGTATGCTCCGAATAGCCCCAATTTATCTTGTCTTTATGTCTTGTACATAGTTTAGTTAGTTGCTTTCAATTTCAAGTCGATATGCTTGGGTGTGACGTTTCAACATTTTCATATGCAAGCCTATCAGAGCTGAAAATGTTCAAAATGTACTATAGGGGAGACATACCTGTTGAATCCATGCCCAAATCTTGTCGTACTCTTTGCAATCTATGCTTTCTTATTGCAATTGACAGTCCTCAAAGCTTGTTTTAACAACGATTTCAATCAATTTAATCCTCTTTCACTTTCTCTAAAATATTTTCCAAAAAACGTGAGGGGAGGCTGAATCGTGTGTTAAGTTTGTCCGCGACTTGTGGATTTTGATCGACTAACTTGTTCGTCGAGTTAGAACAAGTACCACACAATCGCTCGCATCGTGTTTGAAGG